>NC_092343.1:120406250-121032500 GCF_046630445.1 Rutidosis leptorrhynchoides | reverse complement strand
CATAGAAACCTTTTCTTATTAGCTTTTGCGCCTTCAAGTTACTAATAAGATTTAACTTCGCGTTGCTCTTTTCTCCGTACACCATTAAGGGTTTTCCCTTTTTGCGCATAATGCGAATCGCATTTTTGTAACATATAACCTCTGCTCTCTCCTTTTTCAACTACTCCATACCAATTATCACATCAAAACTCCCTAAGTCTGCTGGTATTAAATTAATCTTAAATGTTTCGTCAGCCAGTTTAATTTCTCTATTCCGACATATTTTATCTGCTGTAATTAATTTACCGTTTGCTAATTCGAGTAAAAATTTATTGTCCAAAGGCGTTAATGGACAAGTTAATTTGGCACAAAAATCTCTACTCATATAGCTTCTATCCGCACCCGAATCAAATAAAACATAAGCAGATTTATTGTCAATAAGAAACGTACCCGTAACAAGCTCCGGGTCTTCCTGCGCTTCTGTCGCATTAATATTGAAGACTCTTCCTCGGCCTTGACCATTATTATTCCCCTGATTTGGACACATATTTTTATAATGTATCTTCTTCCCGCATCCAAAACAAATAATGTCGGCATAATTTGCTCCGACATTATTTGTTCCTTTAGCCATTGATCCGTAGATTTCGCACTTCGTCGCACCATGGCCCTTTCTATTATGCGTAGTACATGATGCCGTACAGAACCCAGTCGGATGGTATCCTTCACACCTCTGGCATGGTTTCTGCCTCTTGTTGTTATTGTTGGGATTGTTGTTGTTGCGATTGTTATTGTTGTTGGAACGGTTGTTGTAGTTTTTGTAGTTGTTGTTGGGATTAGATTGTTGTTGTTGCAATTGATGTTGCGGTTGTTGTGATTGTTGTTGCGATTGTGGTTGTGATTATTTTTGTTGTTGTATTGGTGACCCTTGTCACTGTTTTCTTCCCACTTTCTCTTGATTTGCTTCATTTTGGCCTCTTCGGCCGCCTGCTCTTTAATTCTTCCCTCAATCTGGTTTATGAGTTTGTGAGCCATTCGACTTGCCTTTTGTATGGAGGTGGGCTCGTTTGAACTCACGTACTCCTGAATCCTTTCTGGTAACCCTTTTACAAACGCGTCGATCTGCTCTTCTTCATCTCCGAACACTCTTGGACACAATAGGCATAACTCTGTGAATCGTCGTTCGTATATGGTAATATCGAATCCTTGCGTTTGTAATCCTCTAAGCTCTTTCTTGAGCTTATTGACCTCATTTTTGGGATGGTACTACTCATTCATCATGTGTTTGAATGCTGACCACGGTAGTGCGTAAGCAGCATCTTGTCCCACCTGCTCGAGATAGGTGTTCCACCATGTTAACGCAATACCTGTGAAGGTATGCGTAGCGTACTTTACCCTATCTTCTTCAACACACTTACTTATGGCAAACACCGATTCAACCTTCTCGGTCCACCATTTTAATCCGATTGGTCCTTCGGTTCCATCGAACTCAAGGGGTTTACAGGCAGTGAAAGCCTTGTAGGAGCATCCTACACGATTTCCTGTGGAATTTGCTCCACTGCTAGACCCTGAATAATTATTGTTGTTTTGCATTGCCTCCTGTACTGCGGCTATGTTTGCAGCAAGAAAAGTACGGAATTCTTCCTCGCTCATATTCAAGTTCTGTCGAGTAGTCGGTGCCATTTCCTTCAAAAATAGCCAAAAGAGTTAAGTTAATCATATAGAATATTAGGAGTAGTCAATAGTATTTCGTAGCATAATATGAACTTATTTATAAAAGCCTTTTCTTCATATTAGCGTTTAATAATTTTTAATTCGGGTAGTACCTACCCGTTAAAGTTCATACTTAATAGCTAGCGCAAAAATTAACTACTACTATCGAAATAATATTCTATCATGGAAAACTTAATTCATTAATATTTCACACTTAAACTTTTGATATAATATTTTACAATCATACTATACCGCTATTTTACATATAGCATAAAAGTACAAGCACGTTATCATACATATTTTACAAGACATGATAAGATTAAATGACTTCCACTCTTTTATTCAGACTTGTTTGCTTCATCTTCCTCGGACTCGGTTCGTTTTTCTAATTTCCTAGGGATAATGAAATGTCTCGTTCATATTGATTATAAACGTTTCATATTAATTGATTTCGTTACGAGGTTTTGACCTCTATATGAGACGTTTTTCAAAGACTGCATTCATTTTTAAAACAACCATAACCTTTATTTTATTAATAAAGGTTTCAAAAGCATTACGTAGATTATCAAATAATGATAATCTAATATATACTGTTTACACACGACCATTACATAATGGTTTACAATAGAAATCTATTACATCGACATATGTTTCTTAAATGCAGTTTTTACACAATATCATACAAACATGGACTCCAAATCTTGTCCTTATTTTAGTATGCAATAGCGGAAGCTCTTAGTATTCACCTGAGAATAAACATGCTTTAAACGTCAACAAAAATGTTGGTGAGTTATAGGTTTAACCTATATATATCAAATTGTAACAATAGACCACAAGATTTCATATTTCAATATACATCCCATACATAGAGATAAAAATCATTCATATGGTGAACACCTGGTAACCGACATTAACAAGATGCATATATAAGAATATCCCCATCATTCCGGGACACCCTTCGGATATGATATAAATTTCGAAGTACTAAAGCATCCGGTACTTTGGATGGGGTTTGTTAGGCCCAATAGATCTATCTTTAGGATTCGCGTCAATTAGGGTATCTGTTCCCTAATTCTTAGATTACCAGACTTAATAAAAAGAGGCATATTCGATTTCGATAATTCAACCATAGAATGTAGTTTCACGTACTTGTGTCTATTTTGTAAATTATTTATAAAACCTGCATGTATTCTCATCCCAAAAATATTAGATTTTAAAAGTGGGACTATAACTCACTTTCACTGATTTTTACTTCGTCGAGAAGTAAGACTTGGCCACTGGTCGATTCACGAACCTATAACAAATATGTAAATATATATCAAAGTATGTTCAAAATATATTTACAACATTTTTAATACGTCTTACTGTTTTAAGTTTATTAAGTCAGCTGTCCTTGTTAGTAACCTACAACTAGTTATCCATAATTAGATGTACAGAAATAAATCGATATATATATTATCTTGAATTAATCCACGACCCAGTGTATACACGTCTCATGCTAGATCACAACTCAAAGTATATATATTTTTGGAATTAACCTCAACCCTGTATAGCTAACTCCAACATTACTGCATATAGAGTGTCTATGGTTGTTCCAAATAATATATATACATGGGTCGATATGATATGTCAAAACATTTGTATACGTGTCTATGGTATCCCAAGATTACATAATATATTAGAATACATGTATAATACAATATAAGTTAGCTAGGATATGATTTTTATAGAATTGTTAAACATTTCCCGTAGCTAAAAAGATCAAAAATATCCAATCTTATTTTACCCATAACTTCTTCATTTTAAATCCGTTTTGAGTGAATCAAATTGATATGGTTTCATATTGAACTCTAATTTAAGAATCCAAATAGAAAAAGTATAGGTTTATAGTCAGAAATTTAAGTTACATGTCAATTACTAAAGAGGTAGTCATTTCCGTCAAAAGAACGATATCTTGATGACCATTTTGAAAAACATACTTTCACTTTGAATTTAACCAAGATTTTTGGATATAGTTTCATGTTCATATGAAAAATCATTTTCCTAGAAGAACAACTTTTAAATCAAAGTTTATCATAGTTTTTAATTATCCAAACCAAAACAGCCCCCGATTTCACTACGACGGCGTATATCCGATTTTATGGTGTTCATCGTGTTTCCAGGTATTAAATCATTAAGTTAGCATATCATATAGATATAGAACATGTGTTTAGTTGATTTTAAAAGTCAAGTTAGAAGAATTAACTTTTGTTTGCGAACAAGTTTTGAATTAACTAAACTATGTTCTAGTGATTTCAAGTTTAAACCTTCGAATAAGATTGTCTTATATGTATGAATCGAATGATGTTATGAACATCATTACTACCTCAAGTTTTCTGGATAAAACTACTGAAAATTAGAAAAATGGATCTAGCTTCAAAGGATCTTTGGATGGCTTGAAAGTTCTTGAAGCAGAATCATGACACGAAAACAAGTTCAAGTAAGATTTCCACTCGAAATAAGATTGTTATAGTTATAGAAATTGAATCAAAGTTTGAATATGAGTATTACCTTGGATTAGAAAGATATCTTACTGTAAATAAGAAAAATTTCTTGAAGTTGGATGATCACTTTACAAGATTGGAAGTAAGCTAGCAAACTTGGAAGTATTCTTGATTTTATGAAACTAGAACTTATAGAATTTATGAAGAACACTTAGAACTTGAAGATAGAACTTGAGAGAGATCACTTAGATGAAGAAAATTGAAGAATAAAAGTGTTTGTAGGTGTTTTTGGTCGTTGGTATATGGATTAGATATAAAGGATGTGTAATTTTGTTTTCATGTAAATAAGTAATGAATGATTACTCATATTTTTGTAATTTTATGAGATATTTCATGCTAGTTGCCAAATGATGGTTCCCACATGTGTTAGGTGACTAACATATGCTACTAAGAGCTGATCATTGGAGTGTATATACCAATAGTACATACATCTAAAAGCTATGTATTGTACGAGTACGAATACAGGTGCATACGAGTAGAATTATTGATGAAACTGAACGAGGATGTAATTGTAAGCATTTTTGTTAAGTAGAAATATTTTGATAAGTGTCTTAAAGTCTTTCAAAAGTGTATGAATACATATTAAAACACTACATGTATATACATTTTAACTGAGTCGTTAAGTCATCGTTAGTCGTTACATGTAAATGTTGATTTGAAACCTTTAAGTTAACGATCTTGTTAAATGTTGTTAACCCAATGTTTATTATATCTAATGAGATGTTAAATTATTATATTATCATGATATTATGATATATTAATATATCTTAATATGATATATATATACATTTAAATGTCGTTACAACGATAATCGTTACATATATGTCTCGTTTCGAAATCATTAAGTTAGTAGTCCTGTTTTTACATATGCAGTTCATTGTTAACACACTTAATGATATATTTAAATATCATTTTATCATGTTAAATAAAGTGTATCAATATCTTAATATGATACATATGTATTTAGTAGACGTTATCATAACGATAATCGTTATATATATCATTTCGAGTTTCTTAACTTAGTAATCTCATTTTTTATGTATATCACACATTTTTAATATACTTAGTGAGATACTTACTCATCATAATCTTATGTAAACCATATATATATGTCTATATATACCACAATATGTAGTTTTTACAAATTTGTAACGTTCGTGAATCGCCGGTCAACTTGGGTGATCAATTGTCTATATGAAACTTATTTCATTTAATCAAGTCTTAACAAGTTTGATTTCTTAACACGTTGGAAACATTTAGTCATGTAAATATCAATCTCAATTAATATATATAAACATGGAAAAGTTCGGGTCACTACAGTACCTACCCGTTAAATAAATTTCGTCCCGAAATTTTAAGCTGTTGAAGGTGTTGACGAATCTTCTGGAAATTGATGCGGGTATTTCTTCTTCATCTGATCTTCATGCTCCCAGGTGAACTCGGGTCCTCTACGAGCATTCCATCGAACCTTAACAATCGGTATCTTGTTTTTCTTAAGTCTTTTAACCTCACGATCCATTATTTCGACGGGTTCTTCAATGAATTGAAGTTTTTCATTGATTTGGATTTCGTCCAACGGAATAGTGAGATCTTCTTTAGCAAAACATTTCTTCAAATTCGAGACATGGAAAGTGTTATGTACCACCGCGAGTTGTTGAGGTAGCTCCAGTTGGTAAGCTACTGGTCCGACACGATCTATAATCTTGAATGGTCCAATGTACCTTGGATTTAGTTTCCCCCGTTTACCAAATCGAACAACACCTTTCCAAGGTGAAACCTTAAGCATGACCATTTCTCCAATTTCAAACTCTATATCTTTTCTTTTACTGTCCGCGTAGCTCTTTTGTCGACTCTGAGCGGTTTTCAATCGTTGTTGAATTTGGATGATTTTCTCGGTAGTTTCTTGTATTATCTCCGGACCCGTAATCTGTCTATCCCCCACTTCATTCCAACAAATCGGAGACCTGCACTGTGACAACCCGGAAATTTCCTCAAATTTAAACTTTAATCTTTATATGTTTCCGACACGATAAGCAATATTTGTTAAGTTAAATTTCAAGAATTTTAAACTATGTTCATACATTCATTCAACCTCGACCGAGTTCCAACGATTCACGAACCATTAAACGAATATGATTATATATGTATATGTGTATATATATTATAACTTGAAACGTAAACAAAATATTAGATTAAATACTTTATATGATTGTATTTGTTTCAAAATATTTATCAATGGAATTAGAAGATAAGATCAAATGATTGAATTATCAGATATATTGAATTATGATTACAAGTCTCTGTTAAAAGGCCCACGTTGATTTGAGAAATCTTTTCATTTTAACAATATTCGGAAAATGGTAAAGTGATTTATAAATATGAACAAATTGTCAATCATTGAGAACTAGACAAAGGATAGTGGAAGATTGAATCTCATAAAGACTCGATTGATCTATTTAGTTTCAAACGTACAAAAACGTTTTCAGTTTAAAAAGAACTTTATTATTAAAACGTATATAACTTTTATAAATATCTAGAACCACTTTTGACAACTCATTACTTAACTAGTATGATAAAGATAACGATATTTATATTTTATTTTATTAAATATATATAACGATTTAAATTAATATTATATATATTTATACGCGTATTATACGTACATAGTTTTATACTTTTACTATACTTAAACTTTACCTTTACTTTACTTTAACTTTAATAATTCATACTTTAATAATTCACTTTAATAATTCATACTTTAATAATTTACTTTAATAATTCATACTTTAATAATTCACTTTAATAATTCATACTTTAATAATTTACTTTAATAATTCATACTTTAATAATTCACTTTAATAATTCAAAAATCTATTATAAATAGAATTCAATAGGTTTCATTATTTCATAGAAACTTGAAAATAGTTTTCTCTAAACTCTCTCAATCGATTTACATATATATATTTACTCCGTATTATCTCAAGATATTATTAGTATACATAAAATATTACGACGGAGTGCTGTCCGAGTGATTTCGAAGTTGTTTTTTCGAGTGGGATAGGATTAAGGAAATTATGGGTTATAGCTATGGAGGTGATTGAGTATGGTTCATGGGTATGCTCGTGAGGTCAATATAGTGTTTATCATCTCCGTTGCGTTTACGTACCTTTCCTACAATATTGAATCTCAATATTGATATGTGAGTACTCATAATTTAATTTTTACATACTAATAGTGTATCCCTGACTAGTGCTCGAGTATATAGGATTATGCATGCTTGTACTTTTGATATTGCCATTAGATAGGTTATGTTGATTCCTAAATTAGTTACATATACGATTGAGATAAGGTATAAGATATGCATGTCATTGGAAAGCTAGCGAAAAATAGTTGAATTTTGGTTTAAGAATCACTTGAATCCAAGTAACGGTTAGAAAGTTATGAAATAAACAAATTGCATAATTAATTTCGTAATTAAAATTGCTGATGATAATTAGTGAACTAATTTTCTGGGTTATAAAAAGTGGTTATTTGGATTCTACTCGTCGAGTAGATGAATTTTCATATAAAGCACGTCTCGTTTCGTTGAACGGTTGTCAAGTTATGGACAAAAGAAGTTTTGCAAATTTTGATGAAATGTCGAAACGGAAACTGAAATTCTCGCTGATCTGCGTTGTTTCATATATAAAAAAAAATACCACTGAATTCTTTGCTGTAAGGTCTAACAAACGACTCTGGCCGTTTGTCAATTCGTGTCTCGACGATTTTTCTAAAATCATCAAAGTTGACGGTTTGGTCACATTTTAAAATTCTAAAAAGAGCTGAAACTTTTTTATTTAAAAATGTCAGTTTTGTATCAGTTGTCATGGTCGGCCTGATATGTGTTTACTCTTGCAAAAAATCATGTTATATCTTTGTGGTAACGAGAATTTGCAGGCTTTGACCGTTTGTCAATACGAGTTTTGAGGAATTTTCTAAAAATCTCCAAAGTAGGCTACTCGGTCACTTTTGTAAATTTATTAAAGCTGAAAAATTAACTTTGAAACGCCGAAAACGTGTTGGCAACTACGAGTTGTCTAGGTTTAGTTTACTTCTGTAATATTTATGCTTAATCTTTTTGGTAATGTGTAACTTTTATCTTTGGCCGTTTATCAATCGGAGTTCCGATAATTTTTCTAAAAATAGCTGAAGTGGCCCGTTTAATCATGTTTGATCGAAAATCATTTTTGTATAAGTTATTATATATTTGCATGCGACCTCATTTTTACTTTGACCTTTGACTTTTGACTTTAACCTTTGAATTTTGACTTTGACTTTTGACTTTGAACTTTGACTTTTCCTGTTAACTTTTCAGTTAACTTTTTGTGTTGATTTTCTCTAAAAAAAAAAAAAAAAAACCTAAAATACTATTTTATGATTATGAAACCATTTGTGTTACGTTGTTTCACACGTCACCTTTTACTAGAATCTTAATTGAGCATGAGTAATATAACATGTTACTATACTGTAGAGTCAGACTCGAGCTATAGGATAGGATTACACTATGACCTGACCTAAATTGCTATACAAATATTGACCAACATATAAATATATATAATTAATATAGGTTCGTGAATCCGAGGCCAACCTTGCACTTGTTCAATGACGTTATATGTATTTTTACTACGAAATACAGTATGGTGAGTTTCATTTGCCCTTTTTACTCTTTACGTTTTTGGGCTGAGAATACATGTAAATGCTTTATTAACTGTTTTATAATATTTATATGCGTGAGTTTCATTTGCCCTTTTTACTCTTTATGTTTTTGGGCTGAGAATACATGTAAATGCTTTATTAACTGTTTTACAATATTTATATGCGTGAGTTTCATTTGCCTTTTTACCCTTTATATTTTTGGGACTGAGAATACATGCGCTTTTATAAATGTTTGACGAAATAGACACAAGTAATTGAAACTACATTCTATGGTTGAATTATCGAAATCGAATATGCCCCTTTTTATTAAAGTCTGGTAATCTAAGAATTAGGGAACAGACACCCTAATTGACGCGAATCCTAAAGATAGATCTATTGGGCCTAACAAATCCCATCCAAAGTACCGGATGCTTTAGTACTTCGAAATTTATATCATGTCCGATGGAGGATCCTGGAATGATGGGGATATTCTTATATGTATATTGTTAATGTCGGTTACCAGGTGTTCACCATATGAATGATTATTTTTGTCTCTATGCATGGGACGTATATTTATGAGAACTGGAAATGAAATTCTTGTGGTCTATTAAAATGATGGAAATAAATGATTATGATAAACTAATGAACTCACCAACCTTTTGGTTGACACTTTAAAGCATGTTTATTCTCAGGTGTTAAAGAAATCTTCCGCTGTGCATTTGCTCATTTTAAAGATATTAATTGGAGTCTTTCATAGCATATTTCGAAGAACGTTGCATTCGAGTCATTGAGTTCATCAAAGATTATTATTAAATCAATTTATAGTTGGATAGTGGATATTATGAAATGGTATGCATGCCTGTCAATTTTCGATGTAAAGAAAGATTGTCTTTTAAAAACGAATGCAATGTTTGTAAAATGTATCATATAGAGGTCAAATACCTCGCAATGTAATCAACTATTGTGAATCGTTTATAATGTATATGAACGGGTCCTTTCAGTTGGTATCAGAGCGGTGGTCTTAGCGAACCAGGTCTGCATTAGTGTGTCTAACAGATAAGTCGATAGGATGCATTAGTGAGTCTGGACTTCGACCGTGTCTGCATGTCAATAGTTTTGCTTATCATTTTGTGTCAAAAATTAACTACTTATCATCCTCAGGAAATTACCTGCTTATCATTTTTAGTCTAAGACACGTCTTGCTGCATTGATTGCATGAATAGTGTATAGACAAAAATTCATATCTTAGCGTATCTGCTAAATCATATCTTATCGTATCTATTACTGTAAACGTTGCCTGATATATCTCGTAAATTCCACCGTAATTTACGAAATCTTTTGTTCTATATATATAGATATTCTATGTAATTAGAATACCATCCGATAACCGAAAATCATTTCATATCGAAAAAAAAACATCCTTATTCAATCGTACGAAATGGAATTCATCATTAATTCAAGTTCCTCGGATTTCGAAATGGAATCCCACTCCAGCTTCGAAAGCAGTGTGACTGGAATAGATCAACCAATCAGTCATCACCTATTCTGGATGAATTGGGGATGAGTTCATAGCCTCCTCAATCATTGGAGACAAGAAGAAGGTGATCCCTTCCATCCACCACATTGCCCTCTTGACGAAGAACCTGAAGCACTTACCGGCGAACCTGTCCGAAACACCATTTTCTCGCTCATTTCCAGAGTATCTCGTCACGATTATATATTACATCAAATTTTAGATTTTATTTATCCGATCGTCCGAACCGACAATCACCCCGGTGTAATAGAAGAAGTCAACGAGCTTCGCGCTCGAGTAGTGGTTTTGGAGAATATGGTGCAGAGATTACAAACACCAGCAGCAGCATCAGCAGCATAACCAGTAACACCATCATCAACGCCAATAGTACCATTACCACCCCAACCACAACCACGTCGTAAACCTCAACTTTACACTCTGTCCCACGAGCACCAATGTCATACGCCCTGTAGATACCAAGGAATACCAACAACAATAACCGACGAAGTATTAATTCATAACTTCATTGGAGAAACATTCCGCGCAGATTATGTAATCTCTAAAGTCTTAGAGATTATCTAATCTAGCCCTAATCATAAATCAGTTAAGCGAACCAAAATGATAGAAGGAAGAGTAGAAACCCTGAAAAAAATGGTGTGTGATTAACAAGCTAAACTTGTTTTACCAACAGCATCAACAGTACCGTCAGCGTCACCAGCATCATCAGTACAGTCAACATCAGAATCAACAACACCTATAACATCAAAAACTCTGTCAGCTCAAGAATCACTATGGACATCATTACGAATCAATAACCCGTATATTGTATCAACGAGTTATGAAGAATTAACTCATTCCCTTTGAAGAAATTATATGTATATTTTATATATTTTGAAATAAAAATAAATCTTTCCGTGCTAAGCTATTGTGTGTGAATCTTAACTACTCAGTTAATTCATATTACAAATATGCAATAATGTACGTCCTTCGGCCGCAACTTAACCAGCGTTAACTACAATCTCTGTCGCAATTCAACAAATTCCAATTCATAATAAATCAAGTATATATTTGATTTTACACTTTCATCATCGATGTACCCGAAACTTTTCAGATAACATCATTCGTACTTTGCGAAATTCACAAGAATTCCACGAACCGAACATCAAACATCAACAAATAACGAAGTATTGATTCATAATTTCAATGTCATTAAAGAAATACTGCGTAAAAGTTATGTACTTTTTAAAGCCTTTAGGGATTATTTAATTCTAGTTTCAACCATAAATCAAATGAGTTTAATTTAACATTAACTCATTAAATCTATGTTACATCTGAAGAAAATATACATATATATATTTTCATAAAGACTGTAATAAAATTCTTTTGTACAAAATATTAATTGTGAATTTTTTTAATGGGTAGGTAATACGCGAGAGATATATAAATTCACAATTAATATATTACATTCTTCGAATCTGATTCAGCAAATCATCCATTATACTCCCTACTTTCACAACAATATACATTCTTTTATAGAAATCAAAACAACCATACTCATTCAAAATTTAATTACATATTCTAATTTTGAAATCTCAAAATTCAACTTGAGATATGACCAAAATCATCACTCTTAGATCCTTACATCTTTCACAAGCTATATTTTGACTTCAAAACTGTGTTAGAACATCAAATGTATGTTAACGATTACAATCTGTGTTCAAACCCTTCGAAAATTTCTGAAGACACTTCGAATGATGAGCAATCGAGATGATGATCCAACCACATGTTACCCACAGTTGTGTACCCGAAAAACTCTTGAAACCAAAGTAAAAGTTTAAACAACGTATCCGCGTCAGATTCTTTAGCATTTATTAGCAAAAATAACTTTGCGACTCCTATTCAAAGTAGCCAGTTTTGTCACAGCTCCAGCAAGTCAACTTCGACTTTTCAGTCAGACTAACCTTATTATAACCTTGAGATATACACCATCGTTACCAGGGAACCTTTTATATTCCACCACATTATTAACAGATGTATCAACAACTTCATTACCCTTTGACTTTAGCCTCTCCAAAAAGTCATTATAATTATTCATTGAAACCCCATCATTTACTCATTCGCATCTTGTAATGAGAATTTCCATACGAATCATTGGGAATTAGCAATCAGTATTTTGAAATCTCGCAGCATGTCTACGCCAACAGTTATATGTGTATATATAACGTCTATCTTCTGGACTAAATTTGAATGTGAAGATTCTGAAAAACACTTCGAACTACGAATTGGTTCTCCGAAAATGGAAAAATACTGAAGAAGCAGCAAAAAAAACTATAAACGACCTTAACAGTAAAAGTTTGATGATAATGAATAGGTGTGCTGGCAAAGCGCAGAAAAAGAGAAGTCTTGGAACTAGAAAACGGATTGAGCAAAGTAGGAAGGAGGCTGTGGACAAATTACAAAGACTGAACCTGACTTCAAAGGATCCAAATAATTCAGTATCTGCTGAAGTCATTAACGAATACCTTGCTCCTGACTCTAAACCCCTGCGGACAATATTCTTCATCATCCTCTGATATTAGAAATTCTAAAATATCATCATATCTTTCATTATAAATATCCTCCATATTTATGAAGATATTTTCTTAATTTTTCTTATTTGAAATCATTTACCTCTTCGCGCTATCTGTATTACATCATAAAAGAAACTATTTTAGTTTCTAAATTCTGAAACATTCAAGTTTAAAATAGAAATATTTTAAAGTAGTGCTGGGAACTGAAGCATGAATTAGTATAATATAATGACACTTGATCAATGTGATTATATTACAGTAAGTCATGCTGAGTTTCTAAATGGAACGTAATGATTCACAGATCATAACATCATCATGTGCCATGTTATACGACTCTTGTATTCTATTTAACCTCTAAAATATCAAGAAAATATTTCTTGATGATTCGGCCTTTTCCAAGGTATTTTAGTAATTTGACAAGTCAAGATCGTGCCATCACAATTTCCTTCCTAGAACATTAACAATGTTCATTTCAAAATTCATATCTGTGAATTCTGGACCATTACAAGCGATGCTTAATCGCAAGAAGAAGAAACGAAAGGACAAAACTCCGAAATAGAAATTGGGGTATAAATTGCAGAAAATAAAAGAGAGCATTAACTGTGAATGATAATGATTATAGAAGACAGAAGCAGAGACTTTGAAATATAAGGGAACATATAAAGCCCAACGACAAACCAGAAATTATAAACCATATATATCGATGCAT
Source organism: Rutidosis leptorrhynchoides (assembly GCF_046630445.1). Lineage (NCBI taxonomy): Eukaryota > Viridiplantae > Streptophyta > Magnoliopsida > Asterales > Asteraceae > Rutidosis > Rutidosis leptorrhynchoides. The sequence continues at coordinate 121,018,802 of NC_092343.1, read as the reverse complement.
ATAGCAATATAAAGACAAGGGAGAACTAGGAACACTATAAACCCAAGAGTATAGTAGAAGTAAATAGATTCTTCCGGCGGTAGATGAAAAAAAGAAGAATGACCGATATGAAAGTTAGAAGTATATCGAGAATCAGAACTGGATGGAGCATATTGATGAATACTTTAAAATATGAGTTGAGGGGGAAAGAATAGAAGGTGATGAAACATGACTAGGAACTTAGAAATCAACAGATTTAACTCACACAATGGCAGAATAAGTGAATCAAACCCTCTAGTGAATAGGTTAAGTTTTTTTTTTTTTTGATTAATTTAGTCAAACCACAACTAAATCAAGTGTGATTAGATCAACACCTAGAGCTATTATTCACCACCTGGGTGATTTTGACTGAGAGAGAATCGAAGGAGCTCACTAGATCTGAGTGTGTGTAACAAATGAGAGGCTTAACCTAAAATGAAGAACATAAGACTTTATATACCCCTGCTGTTGACACACCCATACGATTCATTCATCACACGTACGAGTTGGCTTCATCAACCGTACGGGTGATCACTCACTCGTGTCTTATCATTTAGGTTGTAATTGTGACTTAGCTCAACATCAACCATGCGTATGAGCCTGTCAGCCGTACTAGTGAGGCTTCACTCGTACGTCTGACTAAGTCTAACATAGTCAAACATCTAAATCTCGTTCCTGCAGTTCCTGTAACCATATACAAACACGGATAGGATAATAACGAGCAATCATGGTGGCCTGTAAACTGTTGTACCTGCAATGGACGTGGGTAGATGTCTAGGGACTTGCATAAAATGTATTAACAGATGGTGTGAGTTGTAAGGAAACGAAGGAGGTGAATTTATAAGAAAATCTCCGACAGAACAATTAAAATGGACGATCGCATTTAAAGCGGATCCTAATTCCCTTGATTACCGGAGAGTCAAATCTTATTAAGAAGATTTTCTTCAAATCCCTTAAAATCTGGGAATCAATCATATCTACGTCAAATGATAAGATGAATCTACACTTACTCATTTCACTCTTCTATGTTAGCTTCATTCGTACTCTTCATATAAATGGATTGTTTATCCAAATTATTCGCTGACGATAAAACTCTAATTTTCAGCCCGTATGCATCATGAAAACATACTTATTATCATTCACGACCTTTCCACTCAAATTTCGGGACGAAATTTCTTTAACGGGTAGGTACTGTGACAACCCGGAAATTTCCTCAAATTTAAACTTTAATCTTTATATGTTTCCGACACGATAAGCAATATTTGTTAAGTTAAATTTCAAGAATTTTAAACTATGTTCATACATTCATTCAACCTCGACCAAGTTCCAACGATTCACGAACCATTAAACGAATATGATTATATATGTATATGTGTATATATATTATAACTTGAAACGTAAACAAAATATTAGATTAAATACTTTATATGATTGTATTTGTTTCAAAATATTTATCAATGGAATTAGAAGATAAGATCAAATGATTGAATTATCAGATATATTGAATTATGATTACAAGTCTCTGTTAAAAGGCCCACGTTGATTTGAGAAATCTTTTCATTTTAACAATATTCGGAAAATGGTAAAGTGATTTATAAATATGAACAAATTGTCAATCATTGAGAACTAGACAAAGGATAGTGGAAGATTGAATCTCATAAAGACTCGATTGATCTATTTAGTTTCAAACGTACAAAAACGTTTTCAGTTTAAAAAGAACTTTATTATTAAAACGTATATAACTTTTATAAATATCTAGAACCACTTTTGACAACTCATTACTTAACTAGTATGATAAAGATAACGATATTTATATTTTATTTTATTAAATATATATAACGATTTAAATTAATATTATATATATTTATACGCGTATTATACGTACATAGTTTTATACTTTTACTATACTTAAACTTTACCTTTACTTTATTTTTACTTTACTTTAACTTTAATAATTCATACTTTAATAATTCACTTTAATAATTCATACTTTAATAATTCACTTTAATAATTCATACTTTAATCGAATATGCCCCTAATTGAAACTACTTTAATAATTCCCTAATTCTTAGATTACCAGACTTTAATAAAAAGGGGCATATTCGATTTCGATAATTCAACCAAAGAATGTAGTTTCAATTACTTGTGTCTATTTCGTCAAACATTTATAAAAGCGCATGTATTCTCAGTCCCAAAAATATAAAGGGTAAAAAGGCAAATGAAACTCACCATACTGTATTTCGTAGTAAAAATACATATAACGTCATTGAACAAGTGCAAGGTTAGCCTCGGATTCACGAACCTAAATTAATTATATATATTTATGTGTTGATCAATATTTGTCTAACAAATTAGGTTAAGTCATAGTGTACCACAATCCTAATGCTCGAGACTAATATGCAAAAGTCAACAAAAGTAAATTTGACTCAAAATAATTTCCAAAAATCTATACATGATTAATATATAGTTTAAATATCGTCGTTTTATATTTTTAAATATTTATAAAAGATTTATTAGAGTAAATAATATAATTTATTTATTAATAAATAAAATTTTATATTAAATTTATATAATAAATTATACTTTTATATATATTAAGTAATAAAATTTATAGGGTTCATTTAATATCATAAAGATAATATGATAGGTATTATTAAAGTAAGTTATTACACGTAGTAAAATATGTTTGTATCACATATTTATTTGATAAAATAATATCTATAATGATAGTAAGTAAAAGTTGTATTATTTTGTAATAATAATTATTATTATAAAAATATCAATATTTATAATTACTAAGATGACATTATGATAAAACGATAATTCTAATTATGATAACTTTAATATTTACGATAATTTTTAATATTATCTTTAAAATAATAATTCTATTTAAAATAATAATAATAATGATATTTTATAGTAACAATGACATTTCTATTAAAATGATAATTTTTGTTAAAATAATAGTTTTAATACTAACGATACTTTTAATAATAATAGTAATGATAAAAATAATAAGAACGATAATTTTATCTAAATCAATATCTTATAATATTTTAATTTCATCATGATACTCTTACTCATTATTTCCTAATCGTTTCTTTTAATAGCTTTTAATCGTCTTTTATATCGTGTTCATAATAATGATAATAATAGTAATCAAAATAATTAGGTGTTACAAATATTTGTTTTAAATACACTAATATTAATAATGATAGTTACTATAACATTATTAACGATAATACTAATAATTATCTTAATGATAATATAGTAATAATAATAATAACAATAACAATAACCATTTTTAAATAATGATATATATATTAATAACGATAATAATAATAATAATACTAATAATAATAATAATAATAATAATTGGATAATAATAATAATACTAATTATAACTTTAACGATAATAACGATAGTAATAATAAAAAAAATAACAATTTTTAATGATAAATCCCTTTTATTGATAAAGATAATAATAATCATAATAATAAGATAAAACTAGAACGACGATAAAAACGACGATAATAATAATCATTTTTAATAAAAATATCGAAAATTCAATTGATTATAACTTCTAATCCGTTCATCGAAACCATTCGATATCTAAAGGAAAAGTTCTTAATTTTTCGCTAGCTTTCCAAGGACATGCATATCTTATACCTTATCTCAACCGCAAGTGTAACTAATTCAACATTCAACCTAACCTGTCTAAGGGCAATATTAAAAGTACAAGAATGCATAATCCTAAATACTCGAGCACTAGTCAGGGATACACTATTAATATGTAAAAGCTAAATTATGAGTACTCACGTATCAATATTGAGATTCAATATTGCAGGAAAGGTACGTAGACGCAACGGAAATGATAAACACTATATTGACCTCACAAGCATACCCATGAACCGTACTCAATCACCTCCATAGCTATAACCCATAATTTCCTTAATCCTATCTCACTCGAAAAAGAATTTCGAAATCACTCGGACAGCACTCCGTTGTAATATTTTATGTATACTAATAATATCTTGAAATAATACGGAGTAAATATATATATGTAAATCGATTGAGAGAGTTTAGAGAAAAATATTTTCAAGTTTCTATGAAATAATGAAACCTATTGAATTCTATTTATAATAGATTTTTGAATTATTAAAGTGAATTATTAAAGTATGAATTATTAAAGTGAATTATTAAAGTATGAATTATTAAAGTGAATTATTAAAGTATGAATTATTAAAGTGAATTATTAAAGTATGAATTATTAAAGTGAAAGTAAAGTAAAAATAAAGTAAAGGTAAAGTTTAAGTATATTAAAAGTATAAAACTATGTACGTATAATATGCGTATAAATATTTATAATATTAATTTAAATCGTTATATATATAAAATAAAATATAAATATCGTTATCTTTATCATACTAGTTAAGTAATGAGTTGTCAAAAGTGGTTCTAGATATTTATAAAAGTTATATACGTTTTAATAATAAAGTTCTTTTTAAACTGAAAACGTTTTTGTACGTTTAAAACTAAATAGATCAATCGAGTCTTTATGAAATTCAATCTTCCACTATCCTTTGTCTAGTTCTCAATGATTGACAATTTGTTCTTATTTATAAATCACTTTACCATTTTTCGAATATTGTTAAAATGGAAAGATTTCTCAAATCAACGTGGGCCTTTCAACAGAGACTTGTAATCATAATTCAATATATCTAATAATTCAATCATTTGATCTTATCTTCTAATTCCATTGATAAACATTTTGAAACAGATACAATCATATAAAGTATTTAATCTAATATTTTGTTTACGTTTCAAGTTATAATATATATACACATATACATATATAATCATATTCGTTTAATGGTTCATGAATCGTTGGAACTTGGTCGAGGTTGAATGAATGCATGAACATAGTTTAAAATACTTGAAATTTAACTTAACAAATATTGCTTATCGTGTCGGAAACATATAAAGATTAAAGTTTAAATTTGGTTGGAAATTTCTGGGTTGTCACAGTACCTACCCGTTAAAGAAATTTCGTCCCGAAATTTGAGTGGAAAGGTCGTGAATGATAATAAATATGTTTTCATGATGCATACGGGCTGAAAATTAGAGTTTTATCATCAGCGAATAATTTGGATAAACAATCCATTTATTTGAAGAGTACGAATGAAGCTAACATAGAAGAGTGAAATGAGTAAGTGTAGATTCGTCTTATCATTTGACGTAGATATGATTGATTCCCAGATTTCAAGGGATTTGAAGAAAATCTTCTTAATAAGATTTGACTCTCCGGTAATCAAGGGAATTAGGATCCGCTTTAAATGCGATCGTCCATTTTAATTGTTCTGTCGGAGATTTTCTTATAAATTCACCTCCTTCGTTTCCTTACAACTCACACCTTCTGTTGATGCATTTTATGCAAGTCCCTAGACATCTACCCACGTCCATTGCAGGTACAACAGTTTACAGGCCACCATGATTGCTCGTTATTATCCTATCCGTGTTTGTATGTGGTTACAGGAACTGCAGGAACGAGATTTAGATGTTTGACTATGTTAGACTTAGTCAGACGTACGAGTGAAGCCTCACTAGTACAGCTGACAGGCTCATACGTACGGCTGATGCTGAGCTAAGTCACAATTACAACCTAAATGAGAAGACACGAGTGAGTGATCACCCGTACGGCTGATGAAGCCAACTCGTACGTGTGATGAATGAATCGTATGGGTGAGTCAACAACAGGGGTATATAAAGTCTTATGTTCTTCAATTTTAGGTTAAGCCTCTCATTTGTTACACACACTCAGATTTAGTAAGCTCCTCCAATTTTCTCTCAGCCCAAATCACCCAGGTGGTGAATAATAGCTCTAGGTGTTGATCTAATCACACTTGATTTAGTTGTGGTTTGACTAAATTAATCAAAAAAAAAAAATTAACCTATTCACTAGAGGGTTTGATTCACTTATTCTGCCATTGTGTGAGTTAAATCTGTTGATTTCTAAGTTCCTAGTCATGTTTCATCACCTTCTATTCTTTCCCCCTCAACTCATATTTTAAAGTATTCATAAATATGCTCCATCCAGTTCTGATTCTCGATATACTTCTAACTTTCATATCGGTCATTCTTCTTTTTCATCTACCGCCGGAAGAATCTATTTACTTCTACTATACTCTTGGGTTTATAGTGTTTCTAGTTCTCCCGTGTCCTTATATTGCTATATGCATCGATATATATGGTTTATAATTTCTGATTTATCGTTGAGCTTTATATGTTCCCTTATATTTCAAAGTCTCTGCTTCTGTCTTCTATAATCATTATCATTAACAGTTAATGCTCTCTTTTATTTGCTGCAATTTATACCCCAATTTTTATTTCGGAGTTTTGTCCTTTTGTTTCTTCTTCTTGCAATTAAGCACCGCTTGTAATGGTCCAGAATTCACAGATATGAATTTCAGAATGAACATTGTTAATGTTCTAGGAAGGAGATTGTGATGGCACGATCTTGACTTGTCAAATTACTAGAATACCTTGGAAAAGGCCCGATCATCAAGAAATATTTTCTTGATATTTTAGAGGTTAAATAGAATACAAGAGTCGTATAATATGGCACATGATGATATTATGATCTGTGAATCATCACGTTCCATTTAGAAACTCAGCATGACTTACTGTAATATAATCACGTTGATCAAGTGTCATTATATTATACTAATTCATGCTTCAGTTCCCAACACTACTTCAAAATATTCCTATTTTAAACTTGAATGTTTTAGAATTTAGAAACTAAAATAGTTTCTTTTATGATGTAATACAGATAGCGCAAAGAGGTAAATGATTTCAAATAAGAAAAATTAAGAAAATATCTTCAGAAATATGGAGGATATTTATAATGAAAGATATGATGATATTTTAGAATTTCTAATATCAGAGGATGATGAAGAATATTGTGCGCAGGGGTTTAGAGTCAGGAGCAAGGTATTCGTTAATGACTTCAGCAGGTACTGAATCATTTGGATCCTTTGAAGTCATGTTCAGTCTTTGTAATTTGTCCAAAGCCTCCTTCCTACTTTGCTCAATCAGTTTTCCAGTTCCAAAACTTCTCTTTTTCTGCGCTTTGCCAGCACACTTCATCATTATCATTCAGCTTTTACCGTTTAAAGTCGTTTTTAGTTTTTGCTGCTTCATCAGCATTTTTTCCATTTTCGGAGAACCAATTCTTAGTTCGGAGTGTTTTTCAGAAACTTCACATTCAAATTAAGTCCAGAGGATAGATGTTATATATACACATATAATTGTTGGCGTAGACATGCTGCGAGATTTCAAAATACTGATTGCTAATTCCCAATGATTCGTATGGCAATTCTCATTACAAGATGCGAATGAGTAAATGATGGGGTTTCAATAAATAATTATAATGACTTTTTGGAGAGGCTAAAGTCAAAAGGTAATGAAGTTGTTGGTACATCTGCTAATAATGTGGTGGAATGTAAAAGGTTCTCTGGTAACGATGGTGTATATCTCAAGGTTATAATAAGGTTAGTCTGACTGAAAAGTCGAAGTTGACTTGCTGGAGCTGTGACAAAACTGGCTACTTTGAATAGGAGTCGCAAAGTTATTTTTGCTAATAAATGCCAAAGAATCTGACGCGGATACATTGTTTAAACTTTTACTTTGGTTTCAAGAGTTTTTCGGGTACATAACTGTGGGTAACATGTGGTTGGATCATCATCTCGATTGCTCATCATTCGAAGTGTCTTCAGAAATTTTCGAAGGGTTTGAACACAGATTGTAATCGTTAACATACATTTGATGTTCTAACACAGTTTTGAAGTCAAAATATAGCTTGTGAAAGATGTAAGGATCTAAGAGTGATGATTTTGGTCATATCTCGAGTTGAATTTTGAGATTTCAAAATCAGAATATGTAATTAAATTTTGAATGAGTATGGTTGTTTTGATTTCTATAAAAGAATGTATATTGTTGTGAAAGTAGGGAGTATAATGGATAATTTGCTGAATCAGATTCGAAGAATGTAACATATTAATTGTGAATTTATATATCTCTCGGGTATTACCTACCCGTTAAAAAAAATTTCACAATTAATATTTTGTACAAAGGACTTTTATTACAGTCTTTATGAAAATATATATATGTATATTTTCTTCAGATGTAACATAGATTTAATGAGTCAATGTTAAATTAAACTCATTTGATTTACGGTTGAAACTAGAATTTAATAATCACTAAAGTCTTTAAAAAGTACATAACTTTTACGCAGTATTTCTTTAATGACATTGAAATTATGAATCAATACTTCGTTATTTGTTGATGTATGATGTTCGGTTCGTGGAATTCTTGTGAATTTCACAAAGTACGAATGATGTTATCTGAAAAGTTTCGGGTACATCGATGATGAAAGTGTAAGATCAAATATATACTTGATTTATTATGAATTGGAATTTGTTGAATTGCGATAGAGATTGTAGTTAACGCTGGTTAAGTTGCGGCCGAAGGACGTACATTATTGCATATTTGTAATATGAATTAACCGAGTAGTTAAGATTCACACACAATAGTTTAGCACGAAAAGATTTATTTCAAAATATATATATATATATATATATATATATATATATATATATATATATATATATATATATATATATATATATATATATAATATACATATAATTTCTTGAGAGGGAATGAGTTAATTCTTCATAACTCGTTGATACAATATACACATTATTGATTCGTAGTGATGTCCACAGTGATTCTTGAACTGACGGAGTTTGTGATGTTATCTGTGTTGTTGATTCGGATGTTGACTGTACTGACGATGCTGGTAACGCTGACGGTACTGTTGATGCTGTTGGTAAAGCAAGTTTAGCTTGTTAATCACGCACCATTTTTGTCAGGGTTTCTACTCTTCCTTCTATCATTTTGGTTCGCTTAACTGATTTATGGTTAGGGCTAGATTAGATAATCTCTAAGACTTTAGAGATTACATAATCGCCGCAGAATGTTTCTCCAATGAAGTTATGAATTAATACTTCGTCAGTTATTGTTGTTGGTACTCCTTGGTATCTATGGTGCGTATGACGTTGATGCTCGTGGGACAGATTGTGAAGTTGAGGTTTACGATGCGGTTGTGGTTGGAGGTGGTAATGGTACTGTTGGCGTTGATGATGGTGGTACTGGTTATGCTGCTGATGCTGCTGCTGGTGTTTGTAATCTCTGCACCATATTCTCCAAAGCCACTACCCGAGCGCGTAGCTCGTTGACTTCTTCTATTACACCGGGGTGATTGTCGGTTCGGACGAGCGGATAAATAAAATCTAAAATTTGATGTAATATATAATCGTGACGAGATACTCTGGAAATGAGCGAGAAAATGGTGTTTCGGACAGGTTCGCCGGTAAGTACTTCAGGTTCTTCGTCAAGTGGGCAATGTGGTGGATGGAAGGGATCACCTTATTCTTGTTTCCAATGATTGAGGAGGCTACGAACCCATCCCCAATTCATCCAGAATAGGTGATGACTGATTGGTTGATCTATTCCGGTCACACTGCTTTCAGAGCTTGAATGGGATTCCATTTCGGAATCTGAGTGACTTGAACTGATGAAGAATTCCATTTCGTACGATTGGATAAAGGATTTTTTTTTCTCGATATGAAATGATTTTGGCTAACGGATGGTATTCTAATTACATATATATATATATATATATATATATATATATATATATATATATATATATATATATATATATATATATATATATATATATATATATATATATATATAGATCAAAAGATTTCGTAGATTACGGAGGACTTTGCGGGATATGTCAGGCAAAGTTTAAAGTAACAGATACGATAAGATATGATTTAGCAGATATGCTAAGATATGAATTTTTGTCTATACACTATTCATGCAATCAATGCAGCAAGACGTGTCTTAGACTAAAAATGATAAGCAGATAATTTCCTGAGGATGATAAGTAGTTAATTTTCGACACAAAATGATAAGCAAAACTTTTGACATGCAGACACGGTCGAAGTCCAGACTCACTAATGCATCCTATCGACTTATCAGTTAGACACACTAATGCAGACCTGGTTCGCTAAGACCACCGCTCTGATACCAACTGAAAGGACCCGTTCATATACATTATAAACGATTCACAATAGTTGATTACATTGCGAGGTATTTGACCTCTATATGATACATTTTACAAACATTGCATTCGTTTTTAAAAGACAATCTTTCTTTACATCGAAAATTGAGAGGCATGCATACCATTTCATAATATCCACTATCCAACTATAAATTGATTTAATAATAATCTTTGATGAACTCAATGACTCGAATGCAACGTTCTTCGAAATATGCTATGAAAGACTCCAAGTAATATCTTTAAAATGAGCAAATGCACGGCGGAAGATTTCTTTAACACCTGAGAATAAACATGCTTTAAAGTGTCAACCAAAAAGTTGGTGAGTTCATTAGTTTATCATAATCATTTATTTCCATCATTTTAATAGACCACAAGAATTTCATTTCCAGTTCTCATAAATATACGTCCCATGCATAGAGACAAAAATAATCATTCATATGGTGAACATCTGGTAACCGACATTAACTAGATACATATAAGAATATCCCCTATCATTCCGGGATCCTCCTTCGGACATGATATAAATTTCGAAGTACTAAAGCATCCGGTACTTTGGATGGGGTTTGTTAGGCCCAATAGAGATATCTTTAGGATTCGCGTCAATTAGGGTGTCTGTTCCCTAATTCTTAGATTACCAGACTTTAATAAAAAGGGGCATATTCGATTTCGATAATTCAACCATAGAATGTAGTTTCAATTACTTGTGTCTATTTAGTCAAACATTTATAAAAGCGCATGTATTCTCAGTCCCAAAAATATAAAGGGTAAAAAGGCAAATGAAACTCACCATACTGTATTTCGTAGTAAAAATACATATAACGTCATTGAACAAGTGCAAGGTTGGCCTCGGATTCACGAACCTAAATTAATTATATATATTTATGTGTTGGTCAATATTTGTCTAACAAATTAGGTTAAGTCATAGTGTACCACAATCCTAATGCTCGAGACTAATATGCAAAAGTCAACAAAAGTAAATTTGACTCAAAATAATTTCCAAAAATCTATACATGATTAATATATAGTTTAAATATCGTCGTTTTATATTTTTAAATATTTTTAAAAGATTTATTAGAGTAAATAATATAATTTATTTATTAATAAATAAAATTTTATATTAAATTTATATAATAAAATATACTTTTATATATATTAAGTAATAAAATTTATAGGGTTCATTTAATATCATAAAGATAATATGATAGGTATTATTAAAGTAAGTTATTACACGTAGTAAAATATGTTTGTATCACATATTTATTTGATAAAATAATATCTATAATGATAGTAAGTAAAAGTTGTATTATTTTGTAATAATAATTATTATTATAAAAATATCAATATTTATAATTACTAAGATGACATTATGATAAAACGATAATTCTAATTATGATAACTTTAATATTTACAATAATTTTTAATATTATCTTTAAAATAATAATTCTATTTAAAATAATAATAATAATGATATTTTATAGTAACAATGACATTTCTATTAAAATGATAATTTTTATTAAAATGATAGTTTTAATACTAACGATACTTTTAATAATAATAGTAATGATAAAAATAATAAGAACGATAATTTTATCTAAATCAATATCTTATAATATTTTAATTTCATCATGATACTCTTACTCATTATTTCCTAATCGTTTCGTTTAATAGCTTTTAATCGTCTTTTATATCGTGTTCATAATAATGATAATAATAGTAATCAAAATAATTAGGTGTTACAAATATTTGTTTTAAATACACTAATATTAATAATGATAGTTACTATAACATTATTAACGATAATACTAATAATTATCTTAATGATAATATAGTAATAATAATAATAACAATAACAATAACCATTTTTAAATAATGATATATATATTAATAACGATATTAATAATAATAATACTAATAATAATAATAATAATTGGATAATAATAATAATACTAATTATAACTTTAACGATAATAACGATAGTAATAATAAAAAAAATAACAATTTTTAATGATAAATCCCTTTTATTGATAAAGATAATAATAATCATAATAATAAGATAAAACTAGAACGACGATAAAAACGACGATAATAATAATCATTTTTAATAAAAATATCGAAAATTCAATTGATTATAACTTCTAATCCGTTCATCGAAACCATTCGATATCTAAAGGAAAAGTTCTTAATTTTTCGCTAGCTTTCCAAGGACATGCATATCGTATACCTTATCTCAACCGCAAGTGTAACTAATTCAACATTCAACCTAACCTGTCTAAGGGCAATATTAAAAGTACAAGCATGCATAATCCTAAATACTCGAGCACTAGTCAGGGATACACTATTAGTATGTAAAAATTAAATTATGAGTACTCACGTATCAATATTGAGATTCAATATTGCAGGAAAGGTACGTAGACGCAACGGAAATGATAAACACTATATTGACCTCACGAGCATACCCATGAACCGTACTCAATCACCTCCATAGCTATAACCCATAATTTCCTTAATTCTATCTCACTCGAAAAAGAATTTCGAAATCACTCGGACAGCACTCCGTTGTAATATTTTATGTATACTAATAATATCTTGAAATAATACGGAGTAAATATATATATGTAAATCGATTGAGAGAGTTTAGAGAAAAATATTTTCAAGTTTCTATGAAATAATGAAACCTATTGAATTCTATTTATAATAGATTTTTGAATTATTAAAGTGAATTATTAAAGTATGAATTATTAAAGTGAATTATTAAAGTATGAATTATTAAAGTGAATTATTAAAGTATGAATTATTAAAGTGAATTATTAAAGTATGAATTATTAAAGTGAATTATTAAAGTGAATTATTAAAGTATGAATTATTAAAGTGAATTATTAAAGTTAAAGTAAAGTAAAAATAAAGTAAAGGTAAAGTTTAAGTATATTAAAAATATAAAACTATGTACGTATAATACGCGTATAAATATATATAATATTAATTTAAATCGTTATATATATAAAATAAAATATAAATATCGTTATCTTTATCATACTAGTTAAGTAATGAGTTGTCAAAAGTGATTCTAGATATTTATAAAAGTTATATACGTTTTAATAATAAAGTTCTTTTTAAACTGAAAACGTTTTTGTACGTTTAAAACTAAATAGATCAATCGAGTCTTTATGAAATTCAATCTTCCACTATCCTTTGTCTAGTTCTCAATGATTGACAATTTGTTCTTATTTATAAATCACTTTACCATTTTTCGAATATTGTTAAAATGGAAAGATTTCTCAAATCAACGTGGGCCTTTCAACAGAGACTTGTAATCATAATTCAATATATCTAATAATTCAATCATTTGATCTTATCTTCTAATTCCATTGATAAACATTTTGAAACAGATACAATCATATAAAGTATTTAATCTAATATTTTGTTTACGTTTCAAGTTATAATATATATACACATATACATATATAATCATATTCGTTTAATGGTTCGTGAATCGTTGGAACTTGGTCGAGGTTGAATGAATGCATGAACATAGTTTAAAATACTTGAAATTTAACTTAACAAATATTGCTTATCGTGTCGGAAACATATAAAGATTAAAGTTTAAATTTGGTTGGAAATTTCCGGGTTGTCACAGTTTCTACCATAAAGTGCCTCAAACGGCGCCATCTCAATACTAGAATGATAACTGTTGTTGTAGGAAAATTCTGCTAACGGTAGGTGTCGATCCCAACTGTTTCCGAAATCAATAACACATGCTCGTAGAATGTCTTCAAGCATTTGTATCGTCCTTTCACTCTGCCCATCAGTTTGTGGATGATAGGCAGTACTCATGTCTAGACGAGTCCCCAATGCTTGTTGCAACGTCTGCCAGAACCTTGAAACAAATCTACCATCCCTATCAGAGATAATAGAGACGGGTATTCCATGTCTGGAGACAACCTCCTTCAAATACAATCGCGCCAACTTCTCCATTTTGTCATCTTCTCTCATTGGCAGGAAGTGTGCTGACTTGGTGAGACGATCAACTATTACCCAAATAGTATCATAACCACTTGCAGTCCTTGGCAATTTAGTAATGAAATCCATGGTAATGTTTTCCCATTTCTATTCCGGGATTTCAGGTTGTTGTAGTAGACCTGATAGTTTCTGATATTCAGCTTTAACCTTAGAACACGTTAAACATTCTCCTACATATTTAGCAATATCGACTTTCATACCCGGCCACCAAAAGTGTTTCTTGAGATCTTTATACATCTTCCCCGCTCCGGGATGTATTGAATATCTGGTTTTATGTGCTTCTTTAAGTACCATTTCTCTCACATCTCCAAACCTTGGTACCCAAATTCTATCAGCCCTATATCGGGTTCTGTCTTCCCGAATATTAATATGTTTCTCTGATCCTTTGGGTATCTCATTCTTCAACTTTCCTTCTTTTACAACCCCCTGTTGCGCCTCCTTTATTTGAGTAGTAAGGTTAGTACGAATAATTATATTCATAGCTTTTACCCGTATAGGTTCTCTGTCCTTTCTACTCAAAGCGTCGGCTACCACATTCGCCTTCCCCGGGTGGTATCGAATCTTAAAATCATAATCATTCAACAGTTCAATCCACCTGCGTTGTCTCATATTCAGTTGCTTCTGATTAAATATATGTTGGAGACTTTTGTGGTCGGTATATATAATACTTTTGACCCCATATAAATAATGCCTCCAAGTCTTTAATGCAAAAACAACAGCACCCAATTCTAAATCGTGAGTTGTATAATTTTGCTCATGAATCTTCAATTGTCTAGACGCATAAGCAATCACCTTCGTTCGTTGCATTAATACACAACCGAGACCTTGCTTTGATGCGTCATAATAAATCACAAAATCATCATTCCCTTCAGGCAATGGAAATATAGGTGCTGTAGTTAGCTTTTTCTTCAATAACTGAAACGCCTTCTCTTGTTCATCCTTCCATTCAAATTTCTTCCCTTTATGCATTAATGCAGTCAAGGGTTTTGCTATTTTGGAGAAATCTTGGATGAATCTTCTATAGTAACCAGCCAATCTTAAAAATTGACGTATATGCTTCGGAGTTTTTGGGGTTTCCCACTTTTCAACGGTTTCGATCTTTGCCGGGTCCACCTGGATACCTTCTTTGTTCACTATGTGACCGAGGAATTGAACTTCTTCCAACCAAAATGCACACTTTGAAAACTTAGCGTACAGTTTTTCTTTCCTCAATACTTCTAGCACTTTTCTCAAATGTTCTTCGTGCTCTTGATCATTCTTTGAGTAAATAAGTATGTCATCGATGAAAACAATGACAAAATTGTCAAGATATGGCCCACACACTCGGTTCATAAGGTCCATGAACACAGCTGGTGCGTTAGTCAATCCAAACGGCATAACCATAAACTCGTAATGATCATAACGCGTCCTAAAAGCAATTTTTGGAATATCATCCTCCTTTACTCGCATTTGATGATATCCAGAACGTAAATCGATTTTCAAATAAACCGAAGAGCCTTGTAGTTGATCAAATAAGTCGTCAATTCTCGACAGTGGATAACGGTTTTTGATGGTAAGTTTATTCAACTCTTTGTAGTCAATACACAACCTAAATGTACCATCCTTCTTCTTGACAAACAAAACAGGAGCTCCCCATGGTGATGTGCTTGGTAGAATAAAACCACGTTCTAATAGTTCTTGCAGTTGGCTTTGCAGTTCTTTCATCTCGCTGGGTGCGAGTCTGTAAGGAGCACGAGCTATTGGTGCAGCTCCTGGTACAAGATCTATTTGAAATTCAACGGATCGATGTGGGGGTAATCCCGGTAATTCTTTCAGAAATACATCGGGAAATTCTTTTGCGATGGGAACATCATTGATGCTCTTTTCTTCAGTTTGTACTTTCTCGACGTGTGCTTGAACAGCATAGCAACATTTTCTTATTAGTTTTTGTGCCTTCAAATTACTAATAAGATGTAGCTTCGTGTTACCCTTTTCTCCGTACACCATTAAGGGTTCTCCTTCTTCTCGTACAATGCGAATTGCATTTTTGTAACATACGATCTCTGCTTTCATCTCCTTCAGCCAGTCCATGCCAACTATTACATCAAAACTCCCTAACTCTACTGGTATCAAATCAATCTTAAATATTTTGCTACCCAGTTTAATTTCTCGATTCCGGCATATATAATCTGCTGATATTAATTTACCATTTGCTAATTCGAGTAAAAATTTACTATCCAACGGCGTCAATGGACAACTTAATTTAGCACAAAAATCTCTACTCATAAAGCTTTTTTCGCACCCGAATCAAATAAAACGTAAGCAGATTTATTGTCAATAAGAAACGTACCCGTAACAAGCTCCGAGTCTTCATGTGCCTCTGCCGCATTAATATTGAAAACTCTTCCGCGACCTTATCCATTTGTGTTCTCCTGGTTCGGGCAATTTCTAATAATGTGGCCAGGTTTTCCACATTTATAACGAACTACATTGGCATAACTTGCTCCGACACTACTTGCTCCGCCATTACTCGTTCTGACACCATTTGTTCCTTTCGTTCTGTTAACCCCTGGTCCGTAGACCTCACACTTCGCCGCGCTATGACTATTTCTTTTACACTTGTTGCAAAATTTGGTGCAGAACCCCGAGTGATACTTTTCACACCTTTGGCATAGCTGCTTCTGATTGTTGTTTTTGTTGTGGTTGTTATTGTTGTTGGGATGATTGTTGTAGTTGTTGTTGTTGTTGTTTTGCCGTTTGTTGTAGTTGCGATTGATGTTGCGATTGTTGGGATAGTTGTTGTTGTTTTGGTGATTCTTATCACCGTTTTCCTCCCACTTTCTTTTGACTAGCTTCACGTCGGCCTCTTCGGCCGCCTGTTCTTTAATTCTTCCCTCAATCTGGTTCACTAGTTTGTGAGCCATTCTACATGCCTTTTGTATGAAGGCAGGCTCATGTGAACTTATATCTTCTTGGATTCTCTCTGGTAACCCTTTCACAAACGCGTCGATCTTCTCTTCCTCATCTTCGAACTCTCTCAGACACAATAGGCACAATTCTGTGAATCGTCTTTCGTACGAAGTAATATCGAATCCCTGTGTTTGTAACCCTCTAAGTTCTGACTTGAGCTTATTGACCTTGGTTCTAGGACGGTACTTCTCGTTCATCAAGTGCTTGAATGCTGACCACGGTAGCGCGTAAGCAGCATCTTGTCCCACTTGCTTTAGATAGGTATTCCACCATGTTAACACAATACCTGTGAAGGTATGCGTAGCGTACTTCACTTTGTCTCCTTCAGCACACTTACTTATGGCAAAGACCGATTCAACTTTCTCGGTCCACCGTTTCAATCCGATTGGTCCTTCGGTCCCATCAAATTCTGAAGGTTTGCAGACAATGAATTCCTTGTAGGAGCATCCTACACGATTTCTTGCACCGTTAGCTGTACTGCTAGATTCAGAGTTATTGTTGGTATGTAGCGCGGCCTGTACTGCGGCTATGTTTGAAGCAAGAAAGACACGAAATTCCTCTTCACTCATATTCAAGGTGTGTCGATTAGTCGGTGCCATTTCCATCAAAATAGTCAAATGAAACAATTTAATCATACAGAATATTAAGAGTAGTCAATAGTATCTCGTAGCGTAATATGAACTCATTTATAAAAGCTTTTTCTTCATATTAGCGTTTTATAAGTTTAAATTCGGGTACTACCTACCCATTAAGTTCATACTTAGTAGCTAATATACAATTCAACTACTACAATTCCATATGAAAAACTGATTATAATAATATATCACATACAAATATTCTTCAAACTTACAACTTCGCTATATTACATATAACATGAAATATAGTACACTATGATACAGGACAGTTTTGAAGATAATTCTAGTTAATACGGAAGTTGTTCAGCAAAGAAAATAAAGATACGTAATTCATAAGTCCAGAAATAAGTCATGCATTCTGGTTTTACTAAGACGACTTCCCATCCTTGATCTTGTGGAAAATAACCGTTATGACCATTAGCTAGGCAACATGTTGTAATGTCGTCAAAAGGACGAGGGTTTCGTAATGTCCAACAGCCCCTTAATAATCTAAAAACCTTGTTTCTCACCCCAACTACTGAATCCATCACTTGTGGGAATGTTTTATTTAAAAGTTGCAATCCGATGTTCTTTTTCTCACTTTGGTAAGAAGCGAACATCACTAACCCGTAAGCATAACATGCCTCTTTATGTTGCATGTTAGAAGCTCTTTCTAATTCACGAAATCTTATGTTGGGATATGTTGAGTCAAAATAGGTTCTTAACCCGTAGCGTAAAATTGCATTTTGGTTCCCCGCATTTAACGCTTTAAAGAAAACACGGCGTAACTTACGGTCTCCCCAATGTGATATACCCCACCTATCAAAGGAAAGCCTTTTATAGACTAAGGCATTTCTGGAAAGTCTTTCAAATGTTTGACAAGTTAATTTCGCCATAACTAAATGTGCTGATGAATTCTGACCGACTCTAGACAAGATTTCCTCAATCATATCCTCTGGTAGGTCTTCTAAAATATTCGGTTGTCTACACTTAACGTCCATTTTGTTTTTATACTGTAAAATAGACAAGGATTAGATTCGTAATAACAAACAATACAAGCAATTTTTACATAGAACATAAAAGTACAAGCACACTACAATACATTTTATTACACAACATGCTCACACCCCTCTAATCTGAATCACTGGTTTCTTCTTCTTCGGACTTGGTTCTTTTTCCTAATCTTCTAGGGATATATGATGTTCCTCTAATACGAGTCGTCATTTTCCACATTGGTTTAGAAAAACCTGGTGGTTTAGAGGTTCCCGGGTTATTGTCACGATATTGAAAATACGGGTGTTGACGGTACATATAAAGTTCATCGGGGTCGGAATCAGATTTCTCTATTTTGATGCCTTTTCCCCTATTATTTACTTTTGCCTCATTAAATTGGGTCGGAGTAATTTCTATAACATCATCGGAATCCTCATCAGGATCCGATTCATCAGAAAATTGGTAATTTTCCCAATATTTTGCTTCCTTAACGGAAACACCATTGACCATTATTAACTTTGGTCCATTGGTTGAGGATTTTATTTTATTTGACCCTTTTTTCTGTGGTTCCTACTATTCCCCCCTCCGGAACCTCTTCTTCTTCCGGTTCCTCTTCTTCTGGTTCCTCTTCTTCCGGTTCATCTTCTTCCGGTTCCGTTTCCTCTTCTTCTGGTTCTTCGGGAACTTGTGAATCTTGCCAATATATATTCGACTCTTCGTTATTATTAGGTGAGTCAATGGGATTTGTGCTAGAGGTAGACATCTATCACACAATATCAAACATGTTAAGAGATTAATATATCACATAATATTTACATGTTAATAATATATAGTTTCCAACAAAAATGTTAAGCAATCATTTTTAAAGAAAATACGGTCGAAGTCCAGACTCACTAATGCATCCTAACAAACTCGATAAGACATACTAATGCAAATTTTCTGGTTCTCTAAGACCAACGCTCTGATACCAACAGAAATGTCCCATTCATATTGATTATAAACGTTCCATATTAATTGATTTCGTTGCGAGGTTTTGACCTCTATATGAGACGTTTTTCAAAGACTGCATTCATTTTTAAAACAACCATAACCTTTATTTTATCAATAAAGGTTTCAAAAGCATTACGTAGATTATCATATAATGATAATCTAAAATATACTGTTTACACACGACCATTACATAATGGTTTACAATAGAAATATATTACATCGACATATGTTTCTTAAATGCAGTTTTTACACAATATCATACAAACATGGACTCCAAATCTTGTCCTTATTTTAGTATGCAACAGCGGAAGCTCTTAGTATTCACCTGAGAATAAACATGCTTTAAACATCAACAAAAATGTTGGTGAGTTATAGGTTTAACCTATATATATCAAATCGTAACAATAGACCACAAGATTTCATATTTCAATATACATCCCATACATAGAGATAAAAATCATTCATATGGTGAACACCTGGTAACCGACATTAACAAGATGCATATATAAGAATATCCCCATCATTCCGGGACACCCTTCGGATATGATATAAATTTCGAAGTACTAAAGCATCCGGTACTTTGGATGGGGTTTGTTAGGCCCAATAGATCTATCTTTAGGATTCGCGTCAATTAGGGTGTCTGTTCCCTAATTCTTAGATTACCAGACTTAATAAAAAGGGGCATATTCGATTTCGATAATTCAACCATAGAATGTAGTTTCACGTACTTGTGTCTATTTTGTAAATCATTTATAAAACCTGCATGTATTCTCATCCCAAAAATATTAGATTTTAAAAGTGGGACTATAACTCACTTTCACTGATTTTTACTTCGTCGGGAAGTAAGACTTGGCCACTGGTCGATTCACGAACCTATAACAAATATGTACATATATATCAAAGTATGTTCAAAATATATTTACAACATTCTTAATACGTCTTACTGTTTTAAGTTTATTAAGTCAGCTGTCCTTGTTAGTAACCTACAACTAGTTGTCCATAATTAGATGTACATAAATAAATCAATATATATATTATCTTGAATCAATCCACGACCCAGTGTATACACGTCTCAGGCTAGATCACAACTCAAAGTATATATATTTTTGGAATCAACCTCAACCCTGTATAGCTAACTCCAACATTACTGCATATAGAGTGTCTATGGTTGTTCCAAATAATATATATACATGGGTCGATATGATATGTCAAAACATTTGCATACGTGTCTATGGTATCCCAAGATTACATAATATATTAGAATACATGTATAATACAATATAAGTTAGCTAGGATATGATATGTATATATTTGTTAAACATTTTCCGTAGGTAAAAAGATAAAAAAATATCCAATCTTGTTTTACCCATAACTTCTTCATTTTAAATCCGTTTTGAGTGAATAAAATTGCTATGGTTTTATATTGAACTCTAATTTAAGAATCCAAACAGAAAAGTATAGGTTTATAGTCGGAAATTTAAGTTACATGTCAATTACTAAAGAGGTAGTCATTTTCGTCGAAAGAACGATATCTTGATGACCATTTTGAAAAACATACTTTCACTTTGAGTTTAACCAAGATTTTTGGATATAGTTTCATGTTCATATGAAAAATCATTTTCCCATAAGAACAACTTTTAAATCAAAGTTTATCATAGTTTTTAATTATCCAAACCAAAACAGCCCCCGGTTTCACTATGACGGCGTATATCCGATTTTATGGTGTTCATCGTGTTTCAAGGTTTTAAATCATTAAGTTAGCATATCATATAGATATAGAACATGTGTTTAGTTAATTTTAAAAGTCAAGTTCGAAGGATTAACTTTTGTTTGTGAACAAGTTTAGAATTAACTAAACTATGTTCTAGTGATTTCAAGTTTAAACCTTCGAATAAGATAGCCTTATATGTATGAATCGAATGATGTTATGAACATCATTACTACCTCAAGTTTTTTGGATAAAACTTCTGGAAATAAGAAAAATGGATCTAGCTTCAAAGGATCCTTGGATGGCTTGAAAGTTCTTGAAGCAGAATCATGACACGAAAACAAGTTCAAGTATGATTTCCACTCAAAATAAGATTGTTATAGTTATAGAAATTGAATCAAAGTTTGAATATGAGTATTACCTTGTATTAGAAAGATATCTTACTGCAAATAATAAAAATTTCTTGAAGTTGGATGATCACTTTACAAGATTGGAAGTAAGCTAGCAAACTTGGAAGTATTCTTGATCTTATGAAACTAGAACTTATAGAATTTATGAAGAACACTTAGAACTTGAAGATAGAACTTGAGAGAGATCACTTAGATGAATAAAATTAAAGAATGAAAGTGTTTGTAGATGTTTTTGGTCGTTGGTATATGGATTAGATATAAAGGATGTGTAATTTTGTTTTCATGTAAATAAGTCATGAATGATTAATCATATTTTTGTAATTTTATGAGATATTTCATGCTAGTTGCCAAATGATGGTTCCCACATGTGTTAGGTGACTCACATGGGCTGCTAAGAGCTGATCATTGGAGTGTATATACCAATAGTACATACATCTAAAAGCTGTGTATTGTACGAGTATGAATACAGGTGCATACGAGTAGAATTGTTGATGAAACTGAACGAGGATGTAATTGTAAGCATTTTTGTTAAGTAGAAGTATTTTGATAAGTGTCTTGAAGTCTTTCAAAAGTGTATGAATACATATTAAAACACTACATGTATATACATTTTAAATGAGTCGTTAAGTCATCGTTAGTCGTTACATGTAAATGTTGATTTGAAACCTTTAAGTTAACGATCTTGTTAAATGTTGTTAACCCAATGTTTATTATATCTAATGAGATGTTAAATTATTATATTATCATGATATTATGATATATTAATATATCTTAATATGATATATATACATTTAAATGTCGTTACAACGATAATCGTTACATATATGTCTCGTTTCGAAATCATTAAGTTAGTAGTCTTGTTTTTACATATGTAGTTCATTATTAACACACTTAAAGATATATTTAAATATCATTTTATCATGTTAAATAAAGTGTATCAATATCTGATAATGCTAAAAACAAACATATATTTCATAGCATTATTCCCCAAGAAAGACAAGCTTTTAGTTGCAATTGTTCTATTTACAAGTGATATTCGTTTAAATATTAAAAGGTGAAGACAAAAGACAGATTTGATGAATTGAAGACACAAATGACCAAAAAGCTCAAAAGTACAAAATACAATCAAAGAGGTTCCAATTATTGATGAGAAACGTCTCAAAATTACAAGAGTACAAGATTCAAAACGCAAAGTACAAGATATTAAATTGTACGCAAGGACGTTCGAAAATCCGGAACCAGGACCAGAGTCAACTCTCCACGCTCGACGCAACGGACTAAAAATTACAAGTCAACTATGTACATGAATATAATATAATATATAAATAATTCTTAAAAATTATATATATATTATATTATTATTTAAAATCGTCGGCAAACAAAGAGCCAAGGCTGAATGAGCTGTAAAAACGAACTCCGCGACTTGCGGAGTTCGAAGGCTAAAAGAACCGCGACTCGCGGAGCCCCAAAAAATGAAAATGCCTATAAAAGCCAACGCAGTTCGACGAATATCAAGATCAATATATATCCATCCATCTATCTATACGTAATATTTATATTTATAATTTATATTTTAATTTTAATTTTAATTTTAATCCTAATAATAAGGGTATGTTAGCGAATGTTGTAAGGGTGTAAGTCGAAATTCTGTCCGTGTAACACTACGCTATTTTTAATCATTGTAAGTTATGTTCAACCTTTTTAATTTAATGTCTCGTAGCTAAGTTATTATTATGCTTATTTAAAATGAAGTAATCATGATGTTGGGCTAATTACTAAAATTGGGTAATTGGGCTTTGTACCATAATTGGGGTTTGGACAAAAGAACGACACTTGTGGAAATTAGACTATGGGCTATTAATGGGCTTTATATTTGTTTAACTAAATGATAGTTTGTTAATGTTAATATAAAGATTTATAATTGGACGTACCCATAAATTGCCATATACACTCGATCGGACACGATGGGCGGGGTATTTATATGTACGAATAATCGTTCATTTAACCGGACACGGGAATGGATTAATAGCCACTAGAATAATTAAAACAGGGGTGAATTATGTACAAGGACACTTGGTATAATTGATAACAAAGTATTAAAACCTTGGGTTACACTCAGTCGACATCCTGGTGTAATTATTAAACAAAGTATTAAAATCTTATTACAGTTTAAGTCCCCAATTAGTTGGAATATTTAACTTCGGGTATAAGAATAATTTGACGAGGACACTCGCACTTTATATTTATGACTGATGGACTGTTATGGACAAAAACCAGACGGACATATTAAATAATCCAGGATAAAGGACAATTAACCCATGGGCATAAAACTAAAATCAACACGTCAAACATCATGATTACGGAAGTTTAAATAAGCATAATTATTTTATTTCATATTTAATTTCCTTTATTTTATATTTAATTGCACTTCTAATTATCGCATTTTATTTTATTGTTATTATATTTAATTGCACTTTTAATTATCGTACTTTTAATTATCGCAAGTTTATTTTATCGCACTTTTATTTATCGCAATTTCATTATCGTTATTTACTTTACGCTTTAAATTAAGTCTTGTATTTATTTTTTTTACATTTGGTTTTAACTGCGACTAAAGTTTTAAAATCGACAAACCGGTCATTAAACGGTAAAAATCCCCCTTTATAATAATAATATTACTTATATATATATATTTGTATTTTTATAAAAGTAAACTAATATAGCGTTAAGCTTTGTTTAAAGATTTTCCCTGTGGAACGAACCGGACTTACTAAAAACTACACTACTGTACGATTAGGTACACTGCCTATAAGTGTTGTAGCAAGGTTTAAGTATATCCATTCTATAAATAAATAAATATCTTGTGTAAAATTGTATAATATTTAATAGTATTTCCGTGTAAAATATAAGCTATTTTATATACACCTCTGCTTTGACATCAAGTTATTTTTGGCGCCGCTGCCGGGGACAATCTAGCTTAAAAGCCGGAAGCGCAACGCTAAATTTTTAAATTTTTTTTTTTAGTTTACTTTTATTAAAATTCGCTTTTGTAAAAATACGTTTTTAATTATTCGAAAATATAAAAAGAAAAACAAAAATATAAATATTTTTAAGATTTCGTTAAATATTTAAGTTTTATAAAGTTTCTTTATTTTTATTTTATAAAAATTATAAGTTTTATTTAAATATTTTGTGTTTATTTAAAATATAAAATCAAAAACCGAAAAAGAAAAAAGAAAAAAATTATATATATATATATATATATATATATATATATATATATATATATATATATATATATATATATATATATATATATATATATATATAAATCTAGTTTTAAGATTTTTATTTATAAAATTATAAAGTAGTTCTATTTTTATTTTAGTTTTTAAATATAAGTTTTTATTATATAAATATTTTTATTTAAAACAGAAAATATAAAGCATAATACAGAAAATATAAAAAAAAAAAAACGCGTCGAATTAAAAACTGTACCAGAGTTGAATTTTAGAACCCCGCGACTCGCGGAGTTTTCCTGCTTCGGGCACCGCAACTCGCGGAGCAGCCCTGACACACGTGACAGAAACCCTAATCAGCATTAATTACGGGGTTTATATTTATTAATTAACTTTTAACCCTAATTAGGTTTAATTTTAATATATTAATTAGTTTTACTTTTTATTTAATTTATATATTTAGTTAAATTAGTTTAATTAATGTAAAATTAATAGTTTTAATAAATAAATATTATAAAAATAATATTTTTATAAAAAATTGTACTTTTTACAACTTTTTGTATATTTTTATATTTTATCCCTTTTTAATTGTTTTAGCGTAATATTTGTGTTTTTTGCTAGTTTTTAGTGTTAAACTTAGTTTTTGCCATAGTTATATTTTTATTTCTAGATTTTTAGGCTTTGCCGTAAAATCCCTTAAGTGCTTTTTCTTTAGACTAAGATTTAAGTGCTTTAGAATTCTGCGACGCCTTTTTAAGTTTTAGTTTTTTTTTTTTTTTTTTTTTTTAAGTTATTGTCATTTGGGATATAGTTTTACTTGTAAGCTTTAATATTTTTAAACGCCTTTTACCTATGTATCAATTATCATTCCAATTAGTAATCTCAATTTGCGATTATAATTTTAAGTTAGTGATAGTAATAAGGTTGGGTTAGTCGAGTGTTTTTAAGTTCTATAAGTTACTCTTTTTCTTTCTTATTTTTATTTTTCGACTTTTTTCGACACGCTCTTTTTCTTTCTTATTTCTCGTCATTCTAGTTTTTAGGATATAGATTTTTATTCTACTTCTTATCTGAATTTCTTAAAATTACGAAAATTTATTTTAAGTGGTTAAATTGATAGACATCAAAATTTTCTGGTTCGTAGTAATAGTTGGATTTGTACGTGGACCGGGTTATTGGAGCCAAACAGTCCTCAATTATATTGAGACCAAACGAATCCTGCCCCTCTGCTGCATCTTTTGGATATTCGAAACGTGGGCAAAATCAGAAAAGTCTATTAATTGGATAACTTATATAATTTTTCTTTCCTTTTTAAAACTAATAGGATATTCAGTGAATGCACCGAGCAAGACGTTCACCACCTTTTGTACGTTCACCACCTGTAACTCGATCAAGACATTTAGCAAATATTACCGCCGTTGATTTTTCTTTAGAATCGTCATCCAGTCGACCAAGTACTTCAGTTCAAATTTCCGATAATCCATTTTTTGAACCCGACCTCATAATTGAGAATCCGGAGAATATTCAGGGACGATTCATAGATCCTGAACCATTAAATTTTCCTCCGGAACCACCAATCATTCAAACAGAGATTATTGAGGAACGAACCATTAAATCAGAATCCTCTAGTGATTCCGATTCAACAAATTCAATTATGGAGAATCTAGAACCTTTAAGTATGGAAGACCGAATGAGAGCTAAACGTACTGGCGAAGGTCACGCAATTACTCATCCTGACATTAATGCGCCAGATTATGAAATCAAAGGACAAATTCTACATATGGTGACTAATCAATGCCAATTTAGTGGTGCGCCGAAGGAAGATCCAAATGAACATCTTCGTACCTTTAATAGGATCTGTACACTATTTAAAATCCGAGAAGTTAAGGATGAACAGATATATCTCATGTTATTTCCCTGGAATTTAAAGGGAGAAGCCAAAGATTGGTTGGAATCGTTACCGGAAGGGGCGATCGATACATGGGACGTTTTAGTTGAAAATTTTCTTAAACAATTCTTTCCGGCATCTAAAGCCATAAGACTTCAAGGAGAAATTGTTACGTTCACACAGAAACCGAATGAAACTCTATATGAGGCGTGGACCAGATTTGGAAAGTTATTGAGAGGATGTCCGCAACATGGTTTAGACACCTGTCAAATAGTACAAATATTCTACCAAGGATGCGACATCACTACAAGGAAAGACATCGATATAGCAGCTGGTGGTTCTATTATGAAGAAAACAGAAACTGATGCTTATAAAATTATTGATAACACTGCTTCCCACTCACATGAGTGGCACCAAGAAAAAGATATCGTTAGATCATCTAAAGCAGCTAGTGCCGATTCTAGCCATGACTTAGATTCCATTTCCGCAAAGATAGATGCTGTCGAGAGACGAATGGAAAAGATGACTAAGGATATTCACTCAATACGAATTAGTTGTGAGCAGTGTGGAGGACCTCATTTGACAAAAGATTGTCTCAGTATTGAATTAACAATGGAACAAAGAGAGAATATTTCATACATAAACCAAAGGCCTGGAAATAATTATCAGAATAATTATCAACCGCCAAGACCGATTTACAATCAAAACCAGAACTATAACCGAAATATTCCACACAACAACCAACAAGGTCCTAACAATCAACAAGTATCCAACAATACTTACAATCAGCAAAGACCTAATTTTCAAAACAAACCACCACAAACCGATGATAAAAAGTCGAATTTAGAAGATATGATGACGAAGCTAGTTGAAACTCAAACGCAGTTTTTCACATCTCAGAAACAAACGAATGAACAAAATGCTCAAGCATTTAGAAATCAACAAGCTTCTATTCAAAATTTAGAACAAGAAGTAAGTAACCTAGCAAGGTTAATAGGTGAAAGAAAACCGGGAAGTTTACCTAGTGATACAAATGCTAACCCCCGGAATGAAACAGCTAAAGCCATTACCACAAGAAGTGGTACAACACTTAAACCACCTGTAATACCTGTAACTTCTGATGAAGCTATTCCTACTCCACAAGAACCACAACCTGATCAAGATAAGGAAAAAGAACCGATAGTTGAAAAGGTTAATGAAGATAACACAGTTAAGGCTAAACCTTATGTTAAACCATACCAACCACCACTTCCTTACCCGAGTAAAATGAAGAAAGAGAAACTTGAAGCCGAGCAATCCAAATTCTTGGATATGTTTAAACAGATAAATGTAAATCTTCCTTTCATTGATGTGATTTCAGGAATGCCTAGATATGCTAAATTCTTGAAAGATCTAATCTCAAATAGAAAGAAAATGGAAGAACTCTCGGCCGTTACTATGAATGCTAATTGTTCAGCAGTGCTGTTGAATAAGATACCAGAAAAACTATCTGATCCAGGAAGTTTCACAATTCCATGTTTTCTGGGTAGTCTTAGTTCAATAGAAGCATTGGCAGACTTAGGTGCTAGTATAAATTTAATGCCGTTTTCACTATACACTAAACTAGACCTTGGAGAATTGAAACTAACAAGAATAAGCATACAATTAGCCGATCGATCAATAAAATATCCTAGAGGGATAATGGAGAACATGCTAGTTAAAGTTGGTACTTTAGTATTTCCAGTAGATTTTGTTGTTCTGGACATGGAAGAAGATTCTCAAGTTCCTCTCATATTAGGAAGACCATTCTTAAACACGGCTAAAGCAATGATAGACGTGTTCGGTAAGAAATTGACCCTAAGTATAGAGGATGAGAGTGTTACCTTTTCAGTTGATAGAGCAATGCAACAACCGAAATCTGCAGATGATACATGCTATTATATTCACACTATAGATTTACATGCAGAATTGTTAGAAGAATTTCCAGAATTACAAGGAACAGGAGAATGTTCTTTAGGAGAAGGTAATAAACCAATAGATGAAGCTGAAATGTTAGCTACACTTATAGCTAATGGATATGAACCAACAACAGAAGAAATTCAAATGCTAAAAGAAGAAGACAGATATCGATATAAATCATCGATAGAAGAACCACCGAAATTAGAGTTAAAGCCACTTCCAAACCATTTGGAATACGCTTATTTACATGGTGAATCTGAATTACCTGTAATAATATCGTCTTCTCTTACTGAAAATGAGATATCACAACTCATTTCTGTGTTGAAAGCTCATAAACCAGCCATTGCATGGAAGATTCAGGATATAAAAGGAATAAGTCCTTCGTATTGCACACATAAAATCCTTATGGAAGAAGGTCATAAAACGTATGTGCAACGCCAACGAAGACTAAATCCTAATATGCAAGATGTAGTTAAGAAAGAGATTATTAAACTGCTAGATGCAGGTTTGATATATCCAATTTCTGATAGTCCATGGGTAAGCCCAGTTCAATGCGTGCCTAAGAAGGGTGGCATGGCTGTCATTACAAATGAGAAAAATGAGCTTATTCCTACTAGGACTGTAACAGGATGGCGTGTGTGTATTGATTATAGAAAATTAAATGACGCCACCAGAAAAGATCACTTTCCCTTACCTTTCATTGATCAAATGTTGGAAAGATTAGCCGGAAATAGTTATTATTGTTTTCTTGATGGATTTTTCGGATACTTTCAAATTCCAATAGCACCCGAAGATCAAGAGAAAACCACATTCACATGCCCTTATGGTACTTTTGCTTACAAACGCATGCCATTTGGACTTTGCAACGCCCCTGCAACCTTTCAAAGGTGTATGATGGCGATTTTTCACGACATGATAGAAGAATGCATGGAAGTTTTCATGGATGACTTTTCAGTCTTCAGTGATACATTTGAATCATGTCTAGTTAATCTGGAACGAATGCTTATTAGATGTGAACAATCAAATCTAGTACTTAATTGGGAGAAATGCCATTTCATGGTTAAAGAAGGCATCGTTCTTGGACATAAAAGTTCAAAAAAAGGAATTGAAGTGGATAGAGCTAAAGTAGATGTAATTGCTAAACTTCCACATCCCACCAATGTTAGAGGAGTTAGGAGTTTTCTAGGGCATGCCGGTTTTTACCGACGCTTCATAAAAGATTTTTCTAAAATTGCCACTCCTATGAATAAACTCCTAGAAAAGGATGCTCCATTCATCTTTTCAGATGAATGTATCAAATCTTTTAATATTCTTAAAGAAAAACTCACTAATGCGCCGATCATGATAACACCAAATTGGAATCTACCGTTTGAACTAATGTGCGATGCAAGTGATTTTGCAATGGGAGCCGTTTTAGGACAAAGGATTGAAAAACGATTTCAACCTATATATTATGCTAGTAAGACGTTACAAGGAGCACAAACAAATTACACAACTACTGAAAAAGAACTCCTTGCTATTGTCTTTTCTTTTGACAAATTTCGTTCATATCTCGTTCTAGCAAAAACGGTGGTCTATACCGACCATTCTGCTCTTAGATACCTATTTTCGAAACAAGTTGCTAAACCAAGATTAATCCGTTGGATCTTACTCTTACAAGAGTTCAATATTGAAATCCGAGATAAAAAAAGAGCAGAAAATCTCGCCGCTGATCATCTTTCTCGTCTTGAAAATCCCGAATTAGAAGTTCTAAATGAATCGGCCATACAAGACAACTTTCCTGATGAATATCTATTGAAGATAGATTATAATGAAATCCCATGGTTTGCAGACTATGCAAACTACTTAGTTTGTGGATACCTTGAAAAAGGATTGTCGTACCAAAAACGAAAGAAATTCTTCAGTGATATAAAGCACTATTTCTGGGAAGATCCACATTTGTTTAAAAGTTGTCCCGATGGAATAATACGCCGATGTGTATTTGGAAATGAAGCTAGTAAAATCTTAAACCATTGTCACACAGGACCAACATGAGGGCATTATGGGCCTCAACTAACAGCAAGAAAAGTGTATGAAGCTGGATTCTATTGGCCTACAATTTACAAAGATGCACACCTTCTTTGCAAATCCTGTGATGCTTGTCAAAGGGCCGGAAAAATAAGTCAACGTGATGAAATGACACAAAATGTCATCCAAGTATGTGAAGTATTTGACATTTGGGGTATTGACTTTATGGGTCCATTTCCAAAATCTCATAATAATCTCTATATTCTCGTAGCCATTGATTATGTATCTAAATGGGCGGAAGCACAAGCTCTCCCAACTAACGATGCACGAGTTGTAGTCAACTTTTTAAAACGTCTTTTTGCAAGGTTTGGAACACCGAAAGCTTTAATAAGTGATCGGGGTACTCATTTCTGTAATAATCAACTTGAGAAAGTTCTCAAAAGATATGGAGTAACTCATAAAATCTCCACTGCATATCATCCACAAACAAGTGGACAAGTTGAAAATACCAACCGAGCTTTAAAACGTATTCTAGAGAATACCGTAGGATCAAATCCAAAGGAATGGTCCATTAAATTGGAGGATGCACTCTGGGCTTTTAGAACAGCCTACAAAACTCCAATTGGAACCACACCTTTTAGACTTATTTATGGAAAAGTATGTCATCTTCCAGTAGAAATTGAACACAAAGCATTTTGGGCTTTGAAGACATGTAATCTCGACTTACATGAAGCTGGACGTCTACGGTTAAGTCAATTAAACGAATTAGAAGAATTAAGACAAGAAGTATACGAAAATTCGTTAATCTATAAGGAAAGAACGAAGAAATGGCATGATAAAAGAATCAGAAGTTCAAAAGAATTTAAAGAAGGAGACATAGTTCTTCTTTTCAATTCATGATTCAAGCTATTTCCTGGAAAATTGAAATCAAGATGGTCTGGACCATTCATAGTCAAAAGAGTTTTCCCATACGGAACAGTAGAATTAATAAATTCAAATGGGATTGAATTTAAAGTTAATGGTCACAGAGTTAAACATTACATAGATAGTACGATGGAAGTCGACAACGAAGTTAATCACAATTTCGATACCACAGCTAACTAAGTGTGGGGAGAATCAAGTCTTTTAAGGATTTTATGTATTTCTGTTAGAGTTAGATTGTCTGTTTTTGTATAGTTCTCGAAAATGGAACCCGAATGGTCTTTTCCTAGCAGACCCTAAAGAACTAGTCTTCTCCCCCCATTCTGAATTTTTATTTTTTTTAGAAAATGAAGACTTCCTGTGAACTAAACCATGGTCTAATGCTACACGCTTTGATCACTAAACGTAATAATGACACACTTTCGAGTGAAATAGTATCAGTAATCAGAGAAAGATTGGACGGAGTAAGAAAAGAATCCAGATGCGAAGATAATAAGTTACAATTTGGTAAAGGAAAATCAAAATCCGCAGCGAAAAGAAGAGCACGACACCTTGGAAGATGTCACAAATGCGGAAAATGGTCACATGGAGGTAAATGTTCAAATAATCAAACCTATTCAAATACCGAATTTGTTACTTTATGCAGAGACGGACCGTTCATATGTTTAGAAGAAAAAACACTGAATGCTCGAGGTTACGCCTATGTAGCCATGGAAAACCAATTAAACCGACTATCTTATGAATGGAATAGATCGTATAACTAAGAATACTATCTCACAGGTAAGTCTGTACAGTTTTTTGTTTTTGTTTTTATTTTTATTTTTAACCTTTTGATAATAAATGCTAATTTGTTCGCTATAAAGTATTAAATTGGTATTGAATAAAATTAGGTTTGGCGAGCGAAATTATTGATATCATACAAAAATTTATTACATCACTGCGAAATTTAACGTTTATTCTTAAGGTATAAATATCTTTAATCAATCAACTTAAAATATTTTAAAAATTCGTCATAAGTTAAATTAGGTCATGGAACCGAAATTACTTTACCGAAAAGAGGGGCGCATATTTTTGATAATATTTGATTGATTAAAGTGGGATAAAAGCCAAAAAGATTTTTAATTTTATTTTTACAATGTTTTAAAATTAATATATAAAAATTAAAATAATATTGTAAACTTTTTAAAATTAATATATTTAAAATTGTAAATATTTGAAAAATTAATCTTTTCAATATAAGTTTGTATGTTTAAAAACAAAAATATAATATAAGTTTGGTGTAAATTTTTAATTTTTATTATATGAATTTTGAATTTTATGCATTTTAAATTTAAGTTTGGTGTGAATTTAAAAACAAAAATTTACTTTATTTCGCTAAGTTAAAAATATGATTTTTAAAATTCGTCGTAAGTTGAAGACTAGGTCTTTGAACCGAAATTGCTTTACCCGAGGAAGGGACAAGAACTTTTATTACCATTATTTTTAATCTTATTGAATTAAAGTATGCCAAAAACATTAAAAAACCCAAAAATCTAAGCTTTTAAAACAATCGCTACAAAAAGACAAATTTTAAAATTTTGTCGAAGGACGGACTAGGACATCGATCCGAAACGACCTCGTCCTAAATAACAAAGGAAAACAAAATTTTAAATTTATTTTATATTTGTTTTATAAGTTAAGATTTTATTTAAAAAAAAAAAATATCAAACCCCGCGACTCGCGGAGTTTGAAGGGTCAAACACCGCGACTCGCGGAGGGACCAAAACCCAAAAAAAAAATAAAAACGTAAACTGATCAGTCCACACACCACACCACAAAAAAAACTGCGAAATAAAACCCGAAAAAGACCTCCCAAATTCACAATTTTTCACCGTTAATCATCAAATCTTTTACTAAAATCATGTTAAGAAGGATGCTATCAAGGAATTACTCAAGAAAAACGGTAAATTTCTACACCTAAACACCATTTAATCCGAAAATTGGTGTTCTTGAGCAATTTTATACCCAATTCAATTTTGATGCTTTTTAGTGTAATTATGCTTAAATTGCTTATGTATTATGCTTGTATAACCTAGATTGATGCTATTTAACATGATTAGAAGCCTTAAACTTCAAATTTTGAGTAATCTAGGATTTGTGTTCTTGAGCAATTTGGGACTTTTTGATATAAACAGGTTATGGCCGATTTTTGTCATGAATTGTTGCTAAATTAAGTAGTGTAACATGTTTAGGTAGTTAAATGATCCAAACTTTGAGCCTAAACATGATTTTGAGAATTAAAGCGGACTTTTTCAAGTTTAAAATTCATGAACTTGATTTTTGAGAGATAATGCCAATTGAGACTTGTTTAATTGCTAGTAATGATTATTTTGACATGTTATTTGAGTTGAATGCTTATGAACTTGGCGAACATTTTCGTATATGCTTATTTGAAAAAGTGTAGATTTGATAAAAATATTAAAATGAGCTTAAGTTTGATATAAATTGGACATGTTATTGTAATTATTTTGATTGATGATTTTGCTGACATTAATGCACATTTGGATGCACAAAAATTGTGTTTGATGTGTTTTGCAGACTGAAAGGGGTGAATCTTCATCCCAAGCTCGCAATGCTCCTCCTGAGAATGCAGACCAACAGGAGGTGGATAACTACTACAAGCAAGATATACCTCATCCAATAATGACATTTTCTGATATGCACTTAGAAGATTTGCACCCGAACTTGAGATTTGACAGACGTTGGATAGATTATCCAAAATACCAAAGAGGATTGCATACTCTTCATTCTAAAGCTGTTGAGGTACCTAGGGTCATAGAATGGGGACCATTAGAAGCTGTAGAATTGGCCGGGCCAATTAGGGAATTACTTGCACAGAGGTATGGTAATTCTACTTTCAACGATTGGGTACGGTTATTCAACATGCGTAGACCTGTATATAAAGTATGGTGTGAAGAATTATTGTGTAGTATAGAAATAAATGATCGGGTAGCTAGTTTAACCGATCGATCTTTTATTAGATTTTTGTTAGGAGGTTCGATGCGACACATGTCTTTACTAGACATGGCTCAGGCCTTACGTATATATACACCTGAGGAGTTAGCATCTGCCGATTGTAGAGGGTTGATACTAAATGGTAGAAAGATAGACGAAAATTTTGATACGCATGGTGTATGGAGTCAAATGACTAGCCATCACCGATTTAAAGGGGGAAATTACTCTTATTTGGATATAGATAGAGCTGAATTAAGAGTAATTCATAGGTTTTTAGCTAATTCGATTACACAAAGAGGTAAGAATAAGGAAAAGGTAAATGAACAGGATTTATTTTACCACATGTGTATTCGAGACCCACAAAGCGCTGTAAGTATACCATATTGTGTGGGTTATTATTTATCAGCTATGGTTAGGGGGATGAGACCACATAGCATAATAGGAGGTGGTATATTTATTACTTTGATTGCTGAATATCTCAATGTGAATATAAGTCGGGGGGGATTATTAATCGAAGAACCAGAACCCCAAGATACAATAGGTTTAAATCTATACCATGGTGCTAAAGTTTTGAAGAGGCGAAATAACGCCGCAGTACGATATAATGGTAGACATCCACAGGTTGAGAGAAACCAACAGCAAGGTAATGTAGGAGGGGGAAATGAAATGGCAGAAATGCAAAGGTTTATAGCTTCACAAGAGTATGAAAATGCTAGATATAGAGCATTTGAAGATTGGCAAGTTCATCAAAACCAAATCATAGCTTATTGCCAACATATAGGTAGAAACTATATTCCTACCCCAACGCCCACATTCCCTCCCTGGTCTATAGAGATGCAACTACCGTATCCTACGTATAACCCAGGAGAAGCATTTTATAGCACATATGGTTATGCATGGAACCCTTTCTGGTATCAGTATTATCCCTAGTCTACTTAGTTTTTTATTTTTTTATTTTATTATTTGTAATGTTGATACATTTAATACTTATGTTGGATTTGTAATAGTTTTATAATTTTCTAAATTTTATTATTAGATTTTAATAATTTTTGAATGTGGGGTAATATACCAAACTTCAAAAATATGTATATATATTTGCAGTTTATCTTATGTACACAACAGGGTAAAACAACGCATTTTCAAAGACTGACATTAAGTTCAGCAAAAGTAACTAATTTTGATGACAAGATGCAAAATATATGTGAAATAACAACAAGACGGAATGAACAAATGATATGCACCATTTATCATTCAGCAAGCAAACACAAATATATTTGGAAACTTTGGTAAAATTTAATCATTTCTACGCTAATTACCCTCAATAATTTAAATTGTTACTGATTTCTTGCAAATGAGGGCATTGCAAGATCTTAAGTGTGGGAAGGGGTTAAATTCTTTCGGATTTTTAATATTTTTTACTTCATACACTTGGTTACCATTAAAAATACTAGTAAAGCAGTAGTGTATTAGAATCTAGTGCTCTCTGATAATAAAGAACAGCCCTAGTCTTATATACTGACTACCCACTTCTAGTAAAATTTTTCAAAATTTTCAACTAAATGAACTCAAAATCATGTTTATACATATTTATGAATGATAAAACTAGGTGTTAACACCGAAATTATTGTTACCTCGAAAAGGACATAAATTGAGAAACAAACCAAAATGTTAAAATTCATTTAAAATGGAATAGAGGACAATAAAAAGGAAAATAAAAGCCAAGTGTGGGAAAATTCTCCAAGTTATTCAAAACATATGTCACATATTTTTGTACAAATAACTGAAAATACTTTTGCTTTGGACTAAACTAAAAAGTTTTACCTGATTTACTGTAAGAAAGATGGATCTACACGATGAATCAATTCCATCGTTAAAAGGAAGTAAAGTCTTTCGAAAAAGAAACGCGCTTCTTGATTTAGGTCAAGAAGTTGTCGTCCAGACCAGCTGTAGGTTGACGAAAAACCTAGAAAAGTCATCACTAAAATCAGCAGGAAATCCACGGACCTCAGCATTAAATAGGGTCGCCAAGTGGTCAGATTTATCCTAACCATGAGAAGGATTTATCTCGTACAATGGGGGGGCACCGTGCAAATTAGCTTGATAAGACTAATGAATCAGATCCCCAGAAAGGATAATCTCCTTAAAGATCAAAAATCAGCTTTTAAGACTGATATTACTCAATCCTAGAGATTGACCTTAAAGATTGAGAATTACAAACTCATGGAATTCGATGATATCTAAACTCGAGCTTGAACGAGAAAATATTTTGATCAAATTATAAACCGATTTGTTTTCTGAAAACCCATTTTCAATGCGTTCATTACCATTGAACGTAAAATCCTAGGAATTCACCTGGAATTCATTAGGTCACCTGAACCAAATCGGGTGTCAACCGTAAGAACGGTGGTTGCATAGCATGGTCAAAGACAGGACCTTGTGCCAGACCGAAAAAATTATAAGGGTGAGCTTTACTATTGCTCCTACAAAGGATAGTAATTGCGTCCGACACGTTAAAAGACCATAATTAAAAGCATGTCAGAGGACATTGCCTTAACAGTTGCTTGTTCAACGCTTTCCTTTACAACCGAAAGGTAGTTTATCGAAAGGTAATATACGGAGCAAGTAAACTGGACGTGTTGCTTTCCTAATACAAGGTTAGCAAGTGGGTGACACAAAACTGCAAGTTTTGAGCTAAAATTTTCAAATCTGAAACCCACCAAACCCACAAAAAGAACTTGCAAACACCGGTGAAGGGTTATTCCGAAAAACTTATCTAGGGTAAAAGCTAGATTTAATTTTCAAAAGATCAAATGTTTTCATAAAGATCCAATTTCCTTAAAGGATCTAAATTTTTATAGTCATATGGGACTGTAAACCACAACGTTACTACCATTGTTTATACTGCCGTAAAGAAATCACTGATGTACAAAGTGTGAAGAATAAAGAAGTGATTCTAGTATTTCAAGACTATATTGCTTGAGGACAAGCAACGCTCAAGTGTGGGAATATTTGATAATGCTAAAAACGAACATATATTTCATAGCATTATTCCGCAAGAAAGACAAGCTTTTAGTTGCAATTATTCTATTTACAAGTGATATTCGTTTAAATATTAAAAGGTGAAGACAAAAGACAGATTCGACGAATTGAAGACACAAACGACCAAAAAGCTCAAAAGTACAAAATACAGTCAAAGAGGTTCCAATTATTGATGAGAAACGTCTCAAAATTACAAGAGTACAAGATTCAAAACGCAAAGTACAAGATATTAAATTGTACGCAAGGACGTTCGAAAATCCGGAACCAGGACCAGAGTCAACTCTCAACGCTCGACGCAACGGACTAAAAATTACAAGTCAACTATGCACATGAATATAATATAATATATAAATAATTCTTAAAAATTATATATATATTATATTATTATTTAAAATCGTCGGCAAACAAAGAGCCAAGGCTGAATGAGCTGTAAAAACGAACTCCGTGACTTACGGAGTTCGAAGGCTAAAAGAACCGCGACTTGCGGAGCCCCAAAAAATGAAAATGCCTATAAAAGCCAACGCAGTTCGACGAATATCAAGATCAATATATATCCATACATCTATCTATACGTAATATTTATATTTATAATTTATATTTTAATTTTAATTTTAATTTTAATCCTAATAATAAGGGTATGTTAGCGAATGTTGTAAGGGTGTAAGTCGAAATTCTGTTCGTGTAACACTACGCTATTTTTAATAATTGTAAGTTATGTTCAACCTTTTTAATTTAATGTCTCGTAGCTAAGTTATTATTATGCTTATTTAAAACGAAGTAATCATGATGTTGGGCTAATTACTAAAATTGGGTAATTGGACTTTGTACCATAATTGGGGTTTGGACAAAAGAACGACACTTGTGGAAATTAGACTATGGGCTATTAATGGGCTTTATATTTGTTTAACTAAATGATAGTTTGTTAATGTTAATATAAAGATTTATAATTGAACGTACCCATAAATTGCCATATACACTCGATCGGACACGATGGGCGGGGTATTTATATGTACGAATAATCGTTCATTTAACCGGACACGGGAATGGATTAATAGCCACTAGAATAATTAAAACAGGGGTGAAATTATGTACAAGGACACTTGGTATAATTGATAACAAAGTATTAAAACCTTGGGTTACACTCTGTCGACATCCTGGTGTAATTATTAAACAAAGTATTAAAATCTTGTTACAGTTTAAGTCCCCAATTAGTTGGAATATTTAACTTCGGGTATAAGAATAATTTGACGAGGACACTCGCACTTTATATTTATGACTGATGGACTGTTATGGACAAAAACCAGACGGACATATTAAATAATCCAGGATAAAGGACAATTAACCCATGGGCATAAAACTAAAATCAACACGTCAAACATCATGATTACGGAAGTTTAAATAAGCATAATTATTTTATTTCATATTTAATTTCCTTTATTTTATATTTAATTGCACTTCTAATTATCGCATTTTATTTTATTGTTATTATATTTAATTGTACTTTTAATTATCGTACTTTTAATTATCGCAAGTTTATTTTATCGCACTTTTATTTATCGCAATTTCATTATCGTTATTTACTTTACGCTTTAAATTAAGTCTTGTATTTATTTTTTTTACATTTGGTTTTAACTGCGACTAAAGTTTTAAAATCGACAAACCGGTCATTAAACGGTAAAAATCCCCCTTTATAATAATAATATTACTTATATATATATTTGTATTTTTATAAAAGTAAACTAATATAGCGTTAAGCTTTGTTTAAAGATTTTCCCTGTGGAACGAACCGGACTTACTAAAAACTACACTACTGTACGATTAGGTACACTGCCTATAAGTGTTGTAGCAAGGTTTAAGTATATCCATTCTATAAATAAATAAATATCTTGTGTAAAATTGTATAATATTTAATAGTATTTCCTTGTAAAATATAAGCTATTTTATATACACCTCTGCTTTGACATCAATATCTTAATATGATACATATGTATTTAGTAGATGTTATCATAACGATAATCGTTATATATATCATTTCGAGTTTCTTAACTTAGTAATCTCATTTCTTATGTATATCACACATTGTTAATATACTTAGTGAGATACTTACTCATCATAATCTCATGTCAACCATATATATATGTCTATATATACCACAACATGTAGTTTTTACAAATTTGTAACGTTCGTGAATCGCCGGTCAACTTGGGTGATCAATTGTCTATATGAAACTTATTTCATTTAATCAAGTCTTAACAAGTTTGATTGCTTAACACGTTGGAAACATTTAGTCATGTAAATATCAATCTCAATTAATATATATAAACATGAAAAAGTTCAGGTCACTACAGATAAACGGGCCAGTACTCATACGAGGAGTTCTTTTCACAAATGGTTTAGAAAATTCTGGTTCCTTAGATGTTCCCGGGTTATAGATAAAGTTTAAGAAATACGGGTGTTTACGGTATATTCCGTCAGGGTATTTCATGTTAACATAAAGGTCATCGGGTTTCTCTATTTTGATGGATTTTCCCTTATTGTTTTCTTTTCCTTTATTAAATTGAGCCTGGGTAATTTCTTTTACTTCATTGGAATCCTCATCGGGATCCGATTCATCAGAAAATTGGTAATCTTCCCAATATTTTTCCTCCTTAGCGGAGACACCATCGACCATTCTTAACTTTGGTCCATTGGTTGAGGATTTTCTTTTATTTAACTGTTTTTCTGTGGTTTTTAACATTTCCTCCTCCGGATCTTCTTCTTCGGGTTCTTCTTCTTCTTCCGGTTCCTCTTCTTCCGGTTCTTCTTCTTCTGGTTCTTCTTCTTCCGGAATTTGTGAATCTTCCTAATATACATTTGACTCATCTTTGTTATTAGGTGAGTCGGTGTAATTGATACTAGAAGTAGACATCTATCACACGATAACAAGCACGTTAAGAGATTAATATATCACATAATATTTACATGTTAAGAATATATAGTTTCCAACAAAAGTGTTAAGCAATCGTTTTTAAAACAAACACGGTCGAAGTCCAGACTCACTAATGCATCCTAACAAACTCGGTTAGACACACTAATGCAAATTTCTGGTTCTCTAAGACCAAAGATTTAATGCCAAATGAAATGCCCCGTTCATATCGATTATAAACGTTTCATAATAATTGGTTTCATCGCGAGGTTTTGACCTCTATATGAGACGTTTTTCAAAGACTGCATTCGTTTTTAAAACAAACCATAACCTTTATTTTATCGTTAAGGGTTTCAAAGATATAAAGTAGATTATCAAGTAATGATAATCTAAAATACAACAATTACACACGACCATTACATAATGATTAACAATAATATGGTACAACAATATAAGTTTCCGAATTCAGTTTTTTTAAACGATATCATACAAACATGGACTCCAAATCTTGTCCTTAATTTAGTATGCAACAGCGGAAGCCCTTAATAATCACCTGAGAATAAACATGCTTAAACGTCAACAAAAATGTTGATGAGTTATAGGTTTAACCTATATATCAAATTATAATAATAGACCACAAGATTTCATTTTTCATAAATATCGATCTGCATAAAAATTATTCATATGAATTGAACACCTGGTAACCGACATTAACTTTAATGCATAGAATATCCCCAAACAGAACCTCTCGTCTGTATATTATAAATCTCGAAGTACTAAACCATTCATAACCTTAATGGGGGTTGTTAGGCCCAATAGATCTATCTTTAGGATTCGCGTCAATTCGGAACAGAACCTCTCGTCTGTTTTCTAATTCTTAGGCTACCAAGCTTGAAGGGGCGATATTCAGTTTAATAATCCAACCATAGAACGTAGTTTCAAGTAATTGTGTCTATTTTTAAAACATTTAAAAAACTGCATGTATTCTCATCCCAAAAATATTATATAGTAAAAATGGGACTATAACTCACTTTCACGGATTTTTAATTCGTCAGAAAATAAGACTTGACCATTGGTCGATTCACGAACCTATAACAATTATATACATACATATCAAAGTATGATCAAAATATATTCACAACA
Organism: Rutidosis leptorrhynchoides; assembly: GCF_046630445.1. Taxonomy (NCBI): domain Eukaryota; kingdom Viridiplantae; phylum Streptophyta; class Magnoliopsida; order Asterales; family Asteraceae; genus Rutidosis; species Rutidosis leptorrhynchoides. The sequence continues at coordinate 120,976,834 of NC_092343.1, read as the reverse complement.
TTTTTATTACGTTTTTGATGATTTAATTTGTTAAGTTAGCAGTCCAACGTTAGTAGTCCACAATTAGTAGTCCACAGTTAGTAGTACATAAATAAATCGATATAGTATATTGTCTTAATATTTTCAAGACCCATATTATACATATTATCTCGAATCAATCCACTATCCATTGTATACATGTCTCAGACTCAATCACAACCCATGGTATATATATTATTTTAGAATCAACCTCGACCCATTATATGCTAACTCGAGCATTACCGCATATAGTGTCTTATGGATTATTCAAAATAATATATATAGATGATGTCAATATGATATGTCAAAATATTGTATACGTGTCTATGGTCTATCAAGACATGTATAATACAAGAAATTTAGCTAAGATATAGTTAGTATAGATTTGTTATAAAAGTTTTCGTAGCTAAAACTAGTAATTCTATCCAATTTTGTTTTACCCATAATTTCTTCGTTATAAATCCGTTTTGAGTGAATCAATTTCTATGATTTCGTATCGAACTAAAATTTATGAAACTAAACAGAAAAAGTGATGGTTTATAGTCGGAGTTTCAGGTTACAAGTCATTTTTGAAAGAGCTAGTCATTTCAGTTGAAAGAACGACGTCTTGATGATCATTTTTAAAAAACATACTTCTACTTTGAGTTTAACCAAGATTTTTGGATATAGTTTCATGTTCATATGAAATATCATTTTCCCAGAAGAACAACTTTCAAATCAAAGATTATCATAGTTTTTAATTATCCAACCCAAAACAGCCCCTGATTTTACTATGACGGCGTATGTCCGGTTTTACGGTGTTCTTCGTGTTTCCAAGTTTTAAATCATTAAGTTAGCATATTATATAGATATAACACATGTGTTAAGTTATTTTTATAAGTCAAGTTAGAAGGATTAACTTCGTTTGCGAACAAGTTTAGAATTAACTAAACTTTGTTTTAGTGATTACAAGTTATATTCTTCGAATAATATAGTTATATATATATAAATCGAATGATGTTATGAACATCGTTACTACCTCAAGTATAGTAGATAAATCTACTGGAAATGATGAAAAAATAACTTGAGCTTCAAAGTGTGACGACCCGGAAATTTCTGACCAAATTTAAACTTAATCTTTATATGGTTTCGGGACGATAAGCAAAGTCTGTAAAGTTGAGTCTCGAAATTTTTGAACTGTTTACATGGAGAACATTTGACCTTTGACTAATTCCGACGATTCACGAACAAATGTGTGTAACAAATATGTAATGATATATAAATATTAGTATATATATATATATATATATATATATATATATATATATATATATATATATATATATATATATATGTATATATATATATAATATTTTGAATTAATAAAATACCTTAATCAAGTAGAATTAAAAAATGTAAAATAATAATAATTATATATTATTAAAATATATATATATATATATATATATATATATATATATATATATATATATATATATATATATATATATATATATATATATATGAAACTACATAGGACTTTTATTAAATATTCAACATATGTTATCATATAATACTAATAATAAAAAAATTAAAAATATATTTGTTATAATATTATTGCCTTTATTATTAATATCAATATCTGTATTATTGATATTATTATATAAAAATGGAAACATGTAATTTGTATATTTTCATAATTATTAGATATTATTATTATAAAAATGTATAATACTCATTTTTATATAATAGGTATTATAATATATAAGAATATAGTTATTATAATATTATTATTACTATCAAAGACTAGTGTTATTTAAATATATAATATATAGATACAAATTTGATATATATAAATTGAAATAGTATTATTGATACTATAGTTATTATTAATAACATTAGTATTAATATAATCGGTATTATTGTTATTAAAAATATTATTTTTATACATTTTATAGTAATTATTATCATTATCATTAATAACAATACTAATATTATTATCATTACTAATAAGATTAATTATAATCTACCAACATAAATATTATTATAAGAATAATTAAAACTATAATTTTAATTATCAATATGAGTATTTACTATTATTATTATTATTATTATTATTATTATTATTATTATTATTATTATTATTATTATTATTATTATTATCTTTACCAATATTAATATTATTAATATCATTAATATTATCAATATAGTTATTAGAAAATAATTTCAATCTATTATTATTATTATTATTATTATTATTATTATTATTATTATTATTATTATTATTATTATTATTATTATTATTAATATCATATTTTGTATTATTTGAAAATGATAATATTAATATTAATATTATTATTAGAAATTTAATTATTATTAATATTATTATAATTATTAATTAATAGTATTATTTATATAAAATCATATATATGTACGATTGAGAATCTGAATTCGTTTCCCATACCTTTCATACTGTAATATATTTTGTTTTTAACTCTGAACCTATTGCATAAACGAATCAAAAGTACAGACATAATCCAAATATTTGTTACCCATCGATTTCACAGATTTTTTATTTTATTTTCTATCAATAGTTCAATCGATCCTCAATTGCTATAAACTCAATCAAGTCTTGTTGTTAAATGAAACCAAATTGACATACATTATCAACCATCATTTACCATTACTCTTTACAGACTGTATTCGATCGAATTTTTTTTCAAAAACACCCAAGAACATAGGCGACGCCCTGTTCTTGCTTTATTTTTCAATTTACTCGAATTTGAAATCAATAACAAAATGTATAAATATAGATATATTATAAATCTTTTACTTAAACTATATGGAAAACCTCAGGTTCCAATTCATTTTATCGAGTTCGTATTTTTGAGTCAAAGTTTAGGATTGAAAAAGTCAAAGATTGTTCATCATCAAAATTCATGATTATGTTAATGTTTTATGATCAATTAACGATGCATGAAGTTTCTAATAACAATTACAAACCTTTTTCATGTTGAAACTTTTGTCTAAAAACATCTGGAAATCACAATCAAATTTAGAGTTCATATCATTCAAACGGGTTACTGTTACAGCCATTTTAAAATTTTTCTTTCTTTAAATCAAGCTTTAATCATTTCTGTGTTAATTGTTGATCTTAAAAATAGTTAATAACCTGTTAATATATGGGATTGATAACTGGTAGTTTCCCACTCTGGTCGACTAGTTTCAGAAGGAGAAGAAGGTATAAACATAATAATAATACGGGTTAAAAAGAAATAGCTTCTGTTTAAATCCAGAAAACGGGCACAACCCAGATGGTTTGATGAGTGTGTCGGGTTTCGAGAGGTCTCGGGTTTAATCCTTGTTTGGTGCATTTTTTTTAAAGGAAGTTCTAAGGTAGTATTTTCTTTGTAATTTCATTATTTCCTTATTATTATTATTATTATTATTATTATTATTATTATTATTATTATTATTATTATTATTATTATTATTATTATTATTATTATTATTATTATTATTATTATTATTATTATTATTATTATTATTCCTAATTATTATTGTTATTGTTATTATTATTAGTATTATTATTAAGTATTTTTATAAGTATTATTTATATAATTATTATTTTTAGTATTATTATCATTTTTAGAATTATGATTATAATTATTAATTAATGTTATTACTACAAGTATTATAATTATTAATACTATTACTACCACTAAATAAGTATTATGATAAAATTTTCATTTATTATGATTATAAATACAAGTATGAATATTATTATTATCACTAACAGTTGTATTATTATTATTATCATGGTTAGGATCAATAATATTATCATAATACAAGTTATCATTATTTTCATTAATATTAGTATTAGTATCACTTTTGTAACTATTAGTATTATTATTATTATTATTATTAAACAAATGTATCATTATTAACAATATCATTATTATTATTAAAATAATCATTTTTAATAAATTTATTATTATTATTATTATTAATAAATCATTAATATCATAACTATCATAAACAGTAAAATTAATATTTTTACAAGTATTATTATTATTATCATTGTTATTATCACTAATAGAGTTATTATTAACATAAGTATATTATTAATGTTATTATCATTATTTTCACTAATATTAACTTAGTATTATTAGAACTACTGTTTTGATAAACAAATGAAATACATAAATATATATATTTAACACATATAACATAACAAAATTTAATATTTTTATATTACAAAATGAGCATATAAAACATATATATATTTTTAACATAAAAATGATATAACTAATACATTTATATATATATGTGTTCAATTACAACTATGAATATTAATAAATATACAAATGATATAGATTCGTGAATCCAAGGCCAACCCTGCATTGTTTAATATTGTCATATGTATTTTTACTACAAAATACAGAATTGTGAGCTTCATTACTCTCTTTTTATATATATTTTTGGGACTGAGAATACATGCGCTGATTTTATTAATGTTTTACGAAATAGACAAAAGTGATCAAAAACTACATTCTATCGCTGGATTATGAATATTGAATATCACCCCTTTTAGCTTGATAATCTAATAATTAGGAAACGGGTATGGCCCCTAATTGACGCGAATCCTAAAGATAGATCTATTAACCTCGAAAAGTCCCATCCGGGGTACGGATGCTTTAGTACTTCGAAATTATTATTATTATACAGACGAGAGGTTCTGTTTGGGGATATTCTATGCATTAAAGTTAAGTCGGTTATCAAGCGTTCACCATATGAATGACTTTTAATTCGCGGGTTAAGCGTGTTATTATGTACTCGGGTTACGTGTACAATTGAATATCTGAAATCTTGTGGTCTATTAAAATGATGGAAATGAATGTTTATGATAAACTAATGAACTCACCAACCTTTTGGTTGACACTTTAAAGCATGTTTATTCTCAGGTATGAAAAAAGTCTTCCGCTGTGCATTTGCTCATTTTAGAGATATTACTTGGAGTCATTCATGACATATTTTAAAAGACGTTGCACTCGAGTCGTTGAGTTCATCAAGATTATTATTAAGTCAATTATAGTTGGATGTATTATGAAATGGTATGCATATCGTCAACTTTTGATGTAAGGAAAGTTTGTCTTTTCAAAACGAATGCAATGTTTGTAAAATGTATCATATAGAGGTCAAGTACTTCGCGATGTAACAAAATGTAATGTATTCGTCCAGATGGATTAGGACGGGTCGTTATAGGTGGTATCAGAGCGGTGGTATTAGCGAACCAGGTCGTGCATTAGTGTGTCTAACTAATAGTTGTTTAGATGCATTAGTGAGTCTGGACTTCGACCGTGTCTGCATGTCAAAAGTTTTGCTTATCATTTTGTGTCAAAAATTACCTGCTTATCATTCTTAGGGAATCACTTGCTTATCATTCTTAGTCTAGACACGCTTTACTGCATTGACTACATGAATAGTGTATAGACAAAATTCATATCTTAGCGTATCTGATAATTCATATCTTAGCGCATCTGTTACTGTAGACTTTCCTGACATATGCCGTAAATTCCTCCGTAGTCTACGAAATCTTTAGTACTATATATATAGATATTCTATGTAGTTAGAATATCATCCAATATTCAAAAATCATTTCATATCGAAAAATCCTTTACTCTATCGTACGAGATGGAACTCGCGACTAGTTCAAATCCCTCGGATTCCGACAGCTATTCCGATATGAATTTCCACTCAAACTCCGAAAGCAGTGAGACCGGAATAGATCAACCATTTAGCCATCATCAATTCTGGATGAATTGGGGATGGGTTCATAGTCGACTTAATCAATGGAGATAAGAAGAAGATGATCCTTTCCATCAACCTAAATCACCTCTTGGCAAAGAACCTGAAGCACTTACCGGCGAACCTATTCGTAATACCATTTTCTCTCTCATTTTTGGAGTATCTCGCCACGACTATATCACAAGCCAGATTCTAAACCTTATTAATTCGCTTGTTCCTACCGACAATCATCCCGAAGTAATAAAGTCAACGAGCTTCGCGCCCGAGTTGTAGCCTTGGAAAATATGGTGCAAAACGTACCAGCTTCAGCAACATCAACGGCAACAACAGTACCACCAGCAAAAACACAAACCACAACAACACACGCCTCAACATCACAATCTGTACCTCGAGCATAATCATTGTTCCACATGACGTTCTACATCATTTATCTTCGTACGACATGACGATTATGTAATCTCTAATGTTCTAGAGATTATATATTCTCGTTCTAACGGTAAATCAAATGAGTTTAATATCATATTGACTCATTAAATGCATGATTACATCTGAAGAGAATATATATGTAAGTATATTTTCATAAAGATTGTAATTAAAAATTCTTTTGTACAAACGATTAATGGTGAAAATATTTTAACGGGTAGGTAATACCCGAGAAATATTTAGATTTCACATTAATAAGTTACAATGTACATTCTTCGAATCTGATTCAACAGTCATTTACTATCCTACTTACACCCACAGATATACGTATCCGTTCACCACAGAATAACCATTTTCATTCAATTTCGTATTTGAATTTTGACCTATCAGAATCTAACAAGTGGCATAATGAAGAAAACATTGGACAAAAATAAAATTTGTTAGAAACAAACAATTTAACTATGAGAAGAATTTTGATAAGACTCCACGCTAACTGTTCCTAGCTAACTGATTAATTCCGTATTACATTTTATTTATCGCAATTTATTTATTGCAATTTAATTATCACAATTTATTTATCGCAATTTAAATTCTAGCAATTTTATTTATCGTCATTTAATTTCTGTTATTTATTTTACGCACTTTAAATATCGGGACACGTATACAAGGTTTTGACATATCATGTCGACGCATCTATATATATTATTTGGAATAACCATATACATTCTATATGCAGCAATGATTGAGTTAGCTATACAGGGTTGAGGTTGATTCTCAAATAATATATATACCTTGAGTTGTGATCGAGTCTGAGACATGTATATAACGGGTCACGACATGTATTAATTAATTCGAATATTATATATTAAACTATATATGAATTATTGAATTACTAACTGTGGACTACGAACAGTGGACTACCAACATTGGACAATTAAAATAAATTAAAATATTGATTATAACATATGAAACTAAACAATTCTTCAAGTTTGCCACTTGATTTCATCTTAAACCTCATTTGTATCTTGACGATTACAATCTGCGTTCAAACCCTTACTGATTCTTAAAACCTCTCAATTAAAAAACAATCAAGATGATGATCCAACCACATGTTATCCACAGTCATGCACTTGGGAGAACTTCCGAAACCCAAGTAGAAGTTTAACACGAATCTATGATCCATTGGCGTGTTATTATCAAAAATAACTTTACAATACCTCTCCAAAATAGCCAATTTTGTCACAGCTCCAGCAAGTCAACTTCGACTTTTCAATCATATTAGTCTTATTATAACCCTGATGTATATGCGTGCTCTTTTATTGTTACCAGAGGAACCTTTTATATTCCACCACATTACCAGCAGACGTACCAACAACCTCGTTACTCTTTGGCTTAAATCTCTCCTACAAATCACTATATTTATCTATTGAAGCCTTATCATGAACTCATCGGCATCTTGTAACGATAATTACCATACCAAATACCGGGAGGCATCAATCGATAATCTCGAATTTCTCAGCAATTCTACGACAACAATTATATATAATATATATATATATATATATATATATATATATATATATATATATATATATATATATAACTTCTATCTCCTGGATTTACGAACTTCAATTCTGAATTTCTGAGAAGCGCTTTAGCCTATGAATCAATTTTCTGAGTTTTGAAAAAGCTGATGAAGCAGTGAAAATTGGAGACTGCCTTAACATTCAAAAGTTTGAAAAAATAAATTGAGCAAATCACAGGGATACAACTAAATTTAACGCTATATTTATTTTAAACTATATTTGTGTATATATATATATATATATATATATATATATATATATATATATATATATATATATATATATATATATATATATATATATATATATATATATATATATATGTTATATAAGTAGTATTATTATTATTATTATAAAAGGAGGTTTTTACCGTTTAATGACCGATTTGTCGATTTTATGTCTTAAGTCGCAATTAAAACCTAATGTAAAATATTAAATATACAAATGACTTAATTTAAACGTAAAGTAAATAACGATAATAAAAGTACGATAAATAAAAGTGTAATAATTTAAAGTACGATAAATAAAATGACGATAAATAAAAGTACGATGAAATATGAAATAAAGGAATTATGCTTATTTAAACTTCCGTAATCATGATGTTCGACGTGTTGATTTTAATTTATTACCATGGGTTAATTGTCCTTTGTCCTGGATTATTCGATATGTCCATCTGGTTTTTGTCCATAACAGTCCATCAGTCATAAATATAAAGTGCGAGTGTCCTCGTCAAATTATCCTTATACCCGAAGTCAAATATTCCAACTAATTGGGGACTTAAACTGTAACAAAGTTTTAATACTTTGTTTAATAATTACACCAGGATATTGACTGCGTGTAACCCAAGGTTTTAATACTTTGTTAACAATTACTCCAAGTGACCTTGTACGTAATCCACCCTTGTTTTAATGAGTCCATTGACTATTAATCCATCCCCGTGTCCTGTTAAATGAACGATTATTAGTATTTATAAATATCCCGCCCATCGTATCCGATCGAGTGTATGTGGTTATTTATAATTAACTCAAATTGTAAATCTCTATATTAAATTAACGAACTACCATTCAGTTAAAGAAATATAAAGCCCATTAATAGCCCATAGTCCAATTTCCACAAGTGTCGGTCTTTTGTGTAAACCCCAATTATGGTCCAAAACCCAATAACCCCGTCTTTAATATTTAGCCCAACATTACGATTACTTCGATTTAAATAATCATAATAATAACTTAGCTACGAGACATTAATTTAAAAAGGTTGAACATAACTTACAATGATTATTAATAACTTACAATGAACATAACTTATTATTATTAAACTTAAATTAAAATTATAAAATATAAATATAAATATATATATATATATATATATATATATATATATATATATATATATATATATATATATATATATATATATATATATTGTATATGTTGAGAGAAAGGAAAAGAAAAAGGTGTGTTTGATCGAGCAGAATTCGTTCCCTTTATAGGCCCACGTTGAACTGTACATCTCCGCGAGTGCGGCATTTTTCTACTTCATAGCTCCGCAGTCGCGGAGCTTTGGATTCCAGCTCATCTCTTTGATTTAAACGTGGACTGCTTATAAATATAATATATAATAATATATATAATAAATTATATATTATATTATATTCTTGTGCATAGTTGACTTGTAATTTTTGGTCCGTTGCGTCGCGCGCTGAAAGTTGGTTCATGTCTCGGTTCCGGATTTTCGAACGCCTTTTCGTATGATTTAATATCTTGTACTTTGCGTTTTACGGCTTGTACTCTTGTAATTTTTAGACGTTTCTCATCAATAATTTGAACCACTTGGATTGTATTTTGTACTTTTTAGCTTTTTGGTCATTTGCGTCTTCAATTCGTCGAATCTGTCTTTTGTCTTCACCTTTTATTATTTAAACGAATATCACTTGTAAATTGAACAATTGCAACTAAAAGCTTGTCTTTCTTGAAGGATAATGCTATGAAATATATGTTTGTTTTTAGCATTATCAAATATTCCCACACTTGAGCGTTGCTTGTCTTCAAGCAATATAGAACTTGAATAAAAACATACTTGAATCTGTAACGACCCTGACTTTTCCATCTTTGATTAATAATGATTATTATTAATGCTTGTTATTAAACGAATGTATGTGATTACATTTACTTGTTACCATGGTACACCATACCTGACTTTAAATGCCCGAAACGTCTTTGTGACACACGAAACTTTCACGAATAATATTTTTAGATATTATTTACATTCATGATTAAGTTTTATTAATCATTTTAATTAACTATGGTTATTAGTTAATTACTTGGGCTTTGTTGGATTAAATTACCACAAACTTGGAACTTGGGCTTTATATTTGTACATGAACTTAAAGAGCCCATCCTACTTCTTAAATGGACTTATTAGCCCATAAGACTTGTAAGTATTACCTTAGGATTTAACTAAATGGATTAAGTTACTTAAAGGAATCTAGTTACCATAATCCCCATGCAAACACATCTTTTATCCAACTTTTGAAGGCTTTTACATGCTTAAACTTGTGGTCACTCCCCTTCCCCCTTATTCCTTGCAAACCGTCACTTTGGGTAGTAAAGGAGGGGTTTTGTTTTCAATTTTTCCTTACTACTCTTTCACTAGTTCATTCACTTTCTCACACACACAAATTACTTCTCATTTTCCTCTCAACTTTTACTCTCTTTTTCTCTCAAGTTTGTAAGTAACAAGCCTTGTTTTCTCTTCTTCTTTTCTCATTAAAATTGTGACCAAGCACCCATATCATCATCATTCCTTGTTGTTTGTTGTTACTTGTTCTTTGAGTAATAGTTACTTACTTGTTGTTAGTTGTTCTTTACTAGTTACAAGAATCAACTCTCTAGTTTATTCTTTATTTTATCTTGTTATAACAAGAAAAACAAGAACATAAACTTTCTAGTTATGTTCTACACTTGTTAATTTTAAAATATTAAGGTTCATGTGTTGATAAACTCATACTTGTAACTCATGTTAGTAAACTTTAAAGTTTACTTTCTTAAAGATCAAACTTTGGTTTGAATCTTTAAAGTATGAACAAACCATGAACTAATTACTTGTTTACTTAGTTTACTTCTTCATTCTTACACTTTAATTTCATGTAATTAGTTTAAATGGTCAAGTACTACAAGTTAGTCTTGATCTCATTAATCTTGAACTAAAAGTTAACTTTGAAAGTTCAAGAACACACAAATAAGTTTTCTTTAAATATAACTTTGTATATTTATGCTTGATCTAGACTTTTGAGTCTTGGATCTTCAAGATCTAACTAAGAACCATGTTCTACACCTTAAGATCTTGATTAGTTAGCTTACTTTCAAGTTTATAGTTCAATATTACCTTTTATATTTTATGTATGTGTTAAACCTAAGACTTTGATGTAACTTTGGTTCATCAAAACACTTACAACTCTTAAGTGAAGTTGTGATACATGTCTTAGACTTGCACAAGGGTTATGATGGCCAAAACTTGGTAAAGATGATGTAAACACATCAACGAGTTGTACACTTGAAGCTATATGCATCAAGGATGAGAACCATGATGAACATCAAGCACCAAGACCACCGGAACTCACTTTTAACTTCCTGTTTTCTGTTTACAGCCCTCTGTCCTACTGTTTCTGTAACAGACCTGTAGACCTGTGAAAGGATCCGAAACTAATCATCCGGACGTTGTCCATATTGATTACAAACGAATTACAATAGTTGATAACATTGCGAGGTACTTGCCCTCTATATGATACATCTTACAAACGTTGCATATATTCTTAAAAGGCAATCTATAGTTACATCCAGAATTTACATATTCGCCTGACATTTCATAATATTCAAATGACCTAAACCGCCATTTACTTAATAATAGTCTCTATGAACTTCAATGACTCGAATGCAACGCCTTATGATATAAGTCCTTAATGGCCTCAAGTAGTATCCTTAGTACTAGCTAATGCACAGCGGAAGACTTAATTCATACCTGAGAATAACATGCTTTAAAATGTCAACATAAAGTTGGTGAGATATAGGTTTAATGCCGGCAGCGATATAAATATAGACCACAAGATTTCGTATATAAACAGTTTAATAAAAATATTCTAAGTGGTTGAGCACTTGGTAACCATACTTAACAATTAATCACGTCGCATATTCCCTTTAATATGAAATCTTACTACACTGTACCAAGTGTAGTCACGAAACGAAGTACTGTGCAACCGTTGAATACTGGTCGTCCAGTCCGGTTGGGGTTGTCAGGCCCGATAGATCTATCAACAGGATTCGCGTTTACAATACCGCTGTAAATATTAGTTACCAAGCTACAGGGAAGTATGCCGGTGGTACAACTCAACGTAGAATATATTTTTCAGTTACTTGTGTCCATAACGTAAAACATAAAATACATGTATTCTCATCCCGAAATATTTAGAGTTTAAAAGTGGGACTATATACTCACTGTTGTCTTGAAGATATATATAATTTGACTTGGTCTTCCGGTTGATATCACGAACCTATCCATATATAATATATCAATATGTTTTCATTTTAAACAATCGTCACATATATATACTTGTTATACTTTTAATACTTTGAATAATTCCTTAGTCCGTAGTTAGCAGTTCGTTGTTAGTAATTCAATTTTAATGGTTCATATTTAGATGTTTAATAAACCCCCAACGAAATAAATAAAACCCCCAACGTATATGTATTGGTCGAGATTAATCTTGACCCACGGTACCGGTGTTGTCAAATGACGTGTTGCGTACATAAAGTACCGGTGTTGTCAAATGACGTGTTGCGTACAAACATGGGATCTTATGATTAATCTTCTCGTATTGTTTACGGGTGATCCTGAACCATATAAAATTGAATTATGAGTACATATATATAAAATATCTTGTTATCTTAGAAATATGTGATTTATATAAATTTTTCCCAATTAATCCCGAAGTTAAACTAGTCTTGGATAACCAATTTTGTTTCGGTCATAGTTTCTTCGTTACAACTCCGTTTTCGTTGATTCAACTTGCCATCTCCTTGGATCGAGTCCCTCTTTAAGACTATGAACTGTAAATACCTTAGTTTGTATTCAAAATCACACGGCATAGGTGAAACTTTAGTGAAACTTATGAAGTTAAACATTTTCCTTTATGTAAACAACCTTAAATGGTTATTTTTCTAAAAATACTTATACTTTGAATTAAATCATGAAATTTTTATGTGTTATCATATTCATAGTAAAAATCATTTTTCCAGAACATAAACCTCCAATTCAAAGTTTAAGATGGTTTTTAATTATCCAACCCAAAACAGTCCCCGGTGACACTCCGACGTCGTAAAAACAGTTTTTAAGATTTTCTTTGAAAAACCAAGTTATACCTTGTTAAATTAGCATATATTTAAGTTATATTACAGGTCTTGAAGTATTTTAAAAGTTAAGTTAGAAGGATCTATTTAGTTTGCAAACAAGTTTGAAAACTTTCAAACTATGTTCTTGTTGTTAAAATTGTATACCACAAAATATGATAGCTATATATATATGAATCGAATAAGGTTATAAACATAGATTCTACCTCAAGTTCCTTGGACAAGGTTGCTGTAAAATAGGAGTAAAAACCTAGAACCAAAAGGGTGATGGAATTGGATGAAAGATTGGAAGTAAGTTTGTGTTCTTGGAAGGATTTCTTGAAGTGTTTTTGTATGGTTTTCTTATGGTGTTTAAGTAAGGTTTTTGAAGCTAATTCATGGGGAAAATGCTTGGAGATGATCAAGTATGATGTTAAGAGTATTTTAAGAGAGAAATGGAAGTGTAAGTATGAGAAAATGAGGTGAAGAAATGGTGTGCATGCATAAAAACGTTTTTAGGTTATAAAGGAAAAAAAGATACCTAACTTTGTTTTCTTGCTAAATAATTCATGCTACTTGACAAATGGTTGGTTCCACATGTTTCTTAATCATTTAAGGCTACTAAGGAGCAGATTTTTATTGGTATATACCAATAGTAAATACATCTAGAAGCTGCGTATGATACGGGTACATATACCCTAGGTATACGTATAGAAATCTTTGAGAAAACGGAACGAGGATTCAAATATAGCTATCTTTTGTAAATACACTTATATTGTTTTATGTATTTAAGTTCTTAAAAGTGATTAAATACATTACTTATACGATATATGTATAAACATTATAAGTCATAAGTATTAATGTCAAATAACGTTACGTATGGTTATCGTTTTGAAAACTTAAGTTAGTAGTTTCAAAATATACTTATAACTTATTGTTATTAATACAAAATGAGATATTAAAACATTCTTAGATCATGTTAAATATGTATATATACATATATATACACAAACGTATAATTATCATATATTGTATAGTTCGTGATATCATCGGTCAAACTAGACGGTCAAACGTTGTGTAAATCTCTTTTCGAAAACATAAGTCTTAACAATTTGGATTGCTTATCATGTTGGTAAGGTTTAATTTATGTAAATATTAATCTTATAAGTATAGAACGATCGAAAAAGTGCGGGTCAACTTTAGGGTTTTTGCTTATCGTGTCGGAACCATATAGAGATTAGAGTTTAAATTTGGTCGGAAATTTCCGGGTCGTTACAGTACCCATCCGTTAAAGAAATTTCGTCCTCGAAATTTGGTAGAGGTTGTCATAAATAACAATAGGAATGTTTTCATGACGAATATGAGGTAATAATGAAATTTTATCATTATTGAAAGATTTAGATAAAACGATTTGGTTATGTGAGACGCACGAGCGAAGCTATCACAAAAGAGTGAAATGAGTAAATATAGAATTGTTGTAACCGATGACGTGATTATGATCGATTTCCGGGATTTAAGGGTTTTAAAGAAAATCTTATGTAATAAGATTTAGTTTTGCGGCGATCAGGATCTTCTTTGATTTAACGCGGCAATCTGTTTTGATTTCTTTGTCGAATATTTCACTATAAATTTACCTCCTTCCCTTTCTTTCTTCCCACATCTTCTATTCTTTCTCTTTAGTTCCTACTTTAAGACATTCGCTAATATGCTCCATCCCATTCTAATCCTTGTTATATTTCTAACTTTCATATCTTTCATTCTTCTTTTTCATCTATCACCAGAAGAATCTATTTTCTTTTATCCTTTCCTTGGAATTATAATGTTTTTAATTCTCCCGTGCCTTTACGTTGCAATACGTATTGATATGCACGGTTTGTAGTTTCAGGGTTGTTGTTAGGTTTTATACCTTCCCTTATATTTCGATGTTCCTACTCCCGTTCCTTAAAATCATTGTCATCCACAGTTAATGCTCTCTCTTATTTGCTGTGGTTTATGTTCCTATTTCTATTCTGAGGTTTTGTCCCTTCGTTTCTTCTTCCCGTCCTCGAGCCAAGCGAACAATGGTCCGAAATTCATAGGTAGGAAATTTGGAATGAACCTAGCTATTGGTTTTAGAATGAAATTGTAATGGCACGATCTTGATTCGTTAAATTACTCGAATATTCCGAAAAAAAATAGAACTATCAAGGTGATACGTTCTAATATGTTTGGAGACTTGATAGAATGTAAGAGCCGTGTAACATGGCTCATGATGACGGTACTGTGAATCATCACATTCCATTAGAAACTTAACATGACTTACTGTAATATAATGAAGTTGATCAAGTTTCATTATATTATACTAATTCATGCATCAGTTCCCAACACTACTTCAAATCATTTATATTTTAATCTCGGAGGTTTCAGAATTTAGAAATTTACACAGTTTCTTTTATATTGTAACGCATATGTTACGGAGAGATAAATGATCGCAGATAGGAATAGTTGTAAAAATATCTCCAGAAATATGAAAAATATGTATAACGAATGATATGAAGATATCTTATAATATCTAAGATAAGATGATGATGAAAAAATATCATCCGGGCAAGGTTTTGAATAAAGAGTAGGGTTCTTACTGACGGTTTCAGCAGGTACGGAATCGTTTGTATTCTTTGAGAGCAGGTTCAATCCCTGTGATTTATCCACAGCCTCTTTCATACTTTGCTTCATCCGTTTTCTAGTTCCAAATTTTTTTTTCAGCTTTACCACCTTACTATTCTTTGTCATCAAACTTTTGACCGTTAAAGTCGTTTACAGTTTTTTGCTGCTTCGTTAGCATTTCAAGAGCTATTTCATAGTCCCGGGTGTTTTTCAGAAACTTCACGTTCAAATTATGAAATTCTTAGGGATAGACATTATAGATATGATGGAAGAAGTTCCGCGAGATTTTCAAAATACTGATTGTTGATTTCGCCAAAAGGATAACGATCTGCTGGTGCACCTGTTGATGTTGTCGAGGGATATAAAAGGTTTTCCTGGTAATGACGGCGAAAGGACAAGGTATAAATATCATGATTATAATAGAAATAATCTCACTGAAAAGTCGAAGTGGAGCTGTGACAAAATTAGCTTTTTGAAAAGGAATTGTAGGGTTGTTCTTGCTAATAAATGGCAAAGGATTCAACACGTTATGTGTTAAATTATGAATTTGGGTTCGAGAGTTCTTCAGGTGTATAACTGTATGTATAAATCTTCATTCCGTAGGCGAGGTGCGGCGGGTTCAACTTCTCGGTCGAGGTGTTTTCAGGAATCATGAAAGGATTTGAATGCGAATTGTAATCGTTAAGTTACGAATGAGGTTTAAGATAAAATCAAGTGGCAAGCTTGAAGAATTGTTTAGTTTCATATGTTACAATCAACATTTTAATTCATTTTAATTGTCCAATGTTTTCTTCTTTATGCCACTTGTTGGATTCTGGTAGGTCAAAATCCGAATATGAAATTTGATTGAAAATGGTTATTCTGGGGTGAGCGGATACGAATATCGGTGGTTGTAAGTAAGATAATAGATAACCGTTGAATCAGATTCAAGAATGTACAATATAACTTATTAATGTGAATTCTAAATATTCCTCGGGTACTACCCACCCGTTAAAATATTTTCATCATTAATAGTTTGTACGAAGGAATTTTTAATTACTATCTTTATGAAAATATACTTGCATATATATTTTCTTCAGAGATAATCATAGATTTAATGAGTCAATAAGATATTAAACTCATTTGATTTATCGTTAATTCTAGATTACATAATCTCTAAGACTTTAGAAATTACATAATCGTCATACGATACGTAAAGCGAAGATAATCGATGTAGAACGATATATAGAACGAAGATCATACTCGAAGTACAGATATTGAGTCGTGTGATGTTGATATTCGAGATACAGATTGTGATGTTGAGATTTAAGGCACGGTTGTGATTGGGGTGATAAAGGTACTGTCGGTGTTGACGATGGTAGTACGGATTATGCTGCTGGTGCTGCTGTTGGTGTTTGTAACCTTCGCACCATATTCTCCAAAACCACTACCCGAGCACGGAGTTCGTTGACTTCTTCTATTATACCGGGATGATTGACGGTTGGAACGAGCGAATGAACAAGATTTGAAATATGGGATAGTATGTAATCATGACGAGATACTCTAGAAATGAGCGAGAAAATGGTGTTTCGAGTAGGTTCGCCGGTAAGTGCTTCAGGTTCATCGTTAAGAGGACAATTTGGTGGATGGAATGGATCACCTTCTTCTTGCCTCCAGAAATTTAGTATATTACGAACCCATCCCCAATTCATCCAGAATAGATGATGGGAAATTGGTTGATCCATTCCGGTAACGCTGTTCTCGGAGCTCGAATGGAAATCCATATCGGCGAAACTATCGAAGTCGGAGGAATTTGAGCTGGATGAAGAATCCATCTTGTATGGTCGAAGAAATGAATTTTTGGTTTGGAATAGATTATAGGAGTTGGGTTTGGTACTCTTCAATACATAATTTACATATGTATATATAATATCAAAATCCCATGAATTACGGAGAATCTTTGAAATACGTCAGGCAATGTCTATAGTAACAGATACGCTAGGATATGAATTTTGTCTATACACTATCGATGCACTAAATGCAGTAAGACGTGTCTAGACTTAAGAATGATAAGCAGGCAGTTCCCTAAGGATGATAAGCAGATGATTTCCGACTAGGATTGATAAGCAAAACTTTTGACAGGCAGACACGGTCAAAGTCCAGACTCACTTAATGTATCCTAACAACTACTAGTTAGACACACTAATGCAAGGCCTGGTTCGCTAAGACCAACGCTCTGATACCAACTGAAAGGATCCGAAACTAATCATCCGGACGTTGTCCATATTGATTACAAACGAATTACAATAGTTGATAACATTGCGAGGTACTTGCCCTCTATATGATACATCTTACAAACGTTGCATATATTCTTAAAAGGCAGTCTATAGTTACATCCAGAATTTACATATTCGCCTGACATTTCATAATATTCAAATGACCTAAACCGCCATTTACTTAATAATAGTCTCTATGAACTTCAATGACTCGAATGCAACGCCTTATGATATAAGTCCTTAATGGCCTCAAGTAGTATCCTTAGTACTAGCTAATGCACAGCGGAAGACTTAATTCATACCTGAGAATAACATGCTTTAAAATGTCAACATAAAGTTGGTGAGATATAGGTTTAATGCCGGCAGCGATATAAATATAGACCACAAGATTTCGTATATAAACAGTTTAATAAAAATATTCTAAGTGGTTGAGCACTTGGTAACCATACTTAACAATTAATCACGTCGCATATTCCCTTTAATATGAAATCTTACTACACTGTACCAAGTGTAGTCACGAAACGAAGTACTGTGCAACCGTTGAATACTGGTCGTCCAGTCCGGTTGGGGTTGTCAGGCCCGATAGATCTATCAACAGGATTCGCGTTTACAATACCGCTGTAAATATTAGTTACCAAGCTACAGGGAAGTATGCCGGTGGTACAACTCAACGTAGAATATATTTTTCAGTTACTTGTGTCCATAACGTAAAACATAAAATACATGTATTCTCATCCCGAAATATTTAGAGTTTAAAAGTGGGACTATATACTCACTGTTGTCTTGAAGATATATATAATTTGACTTGGTCTTCCGGTTGATATCACGAACCTATCCATATATAATATATCAATATGTTTTCATTTTAAACAATCGTCACATATATATACTTGTTATACTTTTAATACTTTGAATAATTCCTTAGTCCGTAGTTAGCAGTTCGTTGTTAGTAATTCAATTTTAATGGTTCATATTTAGATGTTTAATAAACCCCCAACGAAATAAATAAAACCCCCAACGTATATGTATTGGTCGAGATTAATCTTGACCCACGGTACCGGTGTTGTCAAATGACGTGTTGCGTACATAAAGTACCGGTGTTGTCAAATGACGTGTTGCGTACAAACATGGGATCTTATGATTAATCTTCTCGTATTGTTTACGGGTGATCCTGAACCATATAAAATTGAATTATGAGTACATATATATAAAATATCTTGTTATCTTAGAAATATGTGATTTATATAAATTTTTCCCAATTAATCCCGAAGTTAAACTAGTCTTGGATAACCAATTTTGTTTCGGTCATAGTTTCTTCGTTACAACTCCGTTTTCGTTGATTCAACTTGCCATCTCCTTGGATCGAGTCCCTCTTTAAGACTATGAACTGTAAATACCTTAGTTTGTATTCAAAATCACACGGCATAGGTGAAACTTTAGTGAAACTTATGAAGTTAAACATTTTCCTTTATGTAAACAACCTTAAATGGTTATTTTTCTAAAAATACTTATACTTTGAATTAAATCATGAAATTTTTATGTGTTATCATATTCATAGTAAAAATCATTTTTCCAGAACATAAACCTCCAATTCAAAGTTTAAGATGGTTTTTAATTATCCAACCCAAAACAGTCCCCGGTGACACTCCGACGTCGTAAAAACAGTTTTTAAGATTTTCTTTGAAAAACCAAGTTATACCTTGTTAAATTAGCATATATTTAAGTTATATTACAGGTCTTGAAGTATTTTAAAAGTTAAGTTAGAAGGATCTATTTAGTTTGCAAACAAGTTTGAAAACTTTCAAACTATGTTCTTGTTGTTAAAATTGTATACCACAAAATATGATAGCTATATATATATGAATCGAATAAGGTTATAAACATAGATTCTACCTCAAGTTCCTTGGACAAGGTTGCTGTAAAAGAGGAGTAAAAACCTAGAACCAAAAGGGTGATGGAATTGGATGAAAGATTGGAAGTAAGTTTGTGTTCTTGGAAGGATTTCTTGAAGTGTTTTTGTATGGTTTTCTTATGGTGTTTAAGTAAGGTTTTTGAAGCTAATTCATGGGGAAAATGCTTGGAGATGATCAAGTATGATGTTAAGAGTATTTTAAGAGAGAAATGGAAGTGTAAGTATGAGAAAATGAGGTGAAGAAATGGTGTGCATGCATAAAAACGTTTTTAGGTTATAAAGGAAAAAAGATACCTAACTTTGTTTTCTTGCTAAATAATTCATGCTACTTGACAAATGGTTGGTTCCACATGTTTCTTAATCATTTAAGGCTGCTAAGGAGCAGATTTTTATTGGTATATACCAATAGTAAATACATCTAGAAGCTGCGTATGATACGGGTACATATACCCTAGGTATACGTATAGAAATCTTTGAGAAAACGGAACGAGGATTCAAATATAGCTATCTTTTGTAAATACACTTATATTGTTTTATGTATTTAAGTTCTTAAAAGTGATTAAATACATTACTTATACGATATATGTATAAACATTATAAGTCATAAGTATTAATGTCAAATAACGTTACGTATGGTTATCGTTTTGAAAACTTAAGTTAGTAGTTTCAAAATATACTTATAACTTATTGTTATTAATACAAAATGAGATATTAAAACATTCTTAAATCATGTTAAATATGTATATATACATATATATACACAAACGTATAATTATCATATATTGTATAGTTCGTGATATCATCGGTCAAACTAGACGGTCAAACGTTGTGTAAATCTCTTTTCGAAAACATAAGTCTTAACAATTTGGATTGCTTATCATGTTGGTAAGGTTTAATTTATGTAAATATTAATCTTATAAGTATAGAACGATCGAAAAAGTGCGGGTCAACTTTAGGGTTTTTGCTTATCGTGTCGGAACCATATAGAGATTAGAGTTTAAATTTGGTCGGAAATTTCCGGGTCGTTACAACCTGGGCTACTGAGACCTAGATTTTCAAATAGATCTTTTCGAGTAGATAACTTTTCATATAAGACTCGTCTTAATCCGAGTTACGGTTTAGAATCTATGGTCCTCCGAGCGTCACTATGTCCATTTATTTTTCTGTTTTCTGTTTATAGTTTCTGTTTTTCTGGTTTCTGTAACAGACCAGTACACCTGGGCTACTGTAACATTGATTTTCAGATAGCTCAGTTCATGTATATAACTTTTCATATAGGACTCGTCTTAATCCGAGTTACGGTTTAGGATTTATGGCCCTCCGATCGTCACTATGTCCTTTTAACGTTGTGCAGAAATTTCTGACCTACTCGCACTTAGACCGTTGCCACGGTCAAACAAAGACGTGTTTGCTTCTGTAAATTTTACCACACTTAAAGGACTTGTATACGGAGCCATGGCCACTGGTCTCACCTTATTTCAGTAGGTGTAGAGGCCGTGGTGACTGACCGAACTCAGCCTTTGTTTTAAACTACTTTCATGAACGAAACTTATTTACGCCTTTTGTTTGATGATGAATGATGATGACCCTTAAGACCTTATTTACATACTTTTAAACCTATTCGGATGACTTACTGACTTAGTACTATTTGACTTAGGTTGAGGACCTTCGGACCGATTACTTGCACACCTTTTCCGAACCGACTTTACGACTACATTATCATTGTGAGTTATAGCATTCCCTTTTTACTTTAACTTATTTTGGGAACTGAGAATACATGCGGATTTTATGTTTTACATACTAGGCACGAGTACTTAAACTTATATATATGTGGGTTATACAACGGCATAAACATTCCCTTTAGCTCGGTAACGTTTAATCATTGGTTTTTGAACCATGAACGCGAATCTTAGATATGGATCCATAGGGTTTGACATCCCCACTCGGGCTAGTAGCGCTAGCATTTAATGAGTGTTTAATACTTCGTAAACATACGCACTTGCCAAGTGTACTTTCAGGGGGTGATATATTATTAAAAGTTAAGTTAGTTACCGAGTGCCCACGGTTGAGCATATACTTAAACATACTGATTTGGATTACTGTTTGAAACTCTCTTTGTAGCACTGAAATCTCGTGGCCTACTTACATTACTGTTATACTTAAACTATAGCTCACCAACCTTTGTGTTGACATTTTTAAGCATGTTTTTCTCAGGTGCTTAAGGTTAGCTTCCGCTGTGTACTAGTCTTGCTGTAGATACCCGCTGCTCTAGAGTTATCTCCGCATGAATTACTTTATCTTGCATTCAAACTTAATTACTTTTGAACTATGAATTGTAACGACCTAAGGGTCATGTGCTATTACCTTTGCTTTTGTTCATTGAAGCATACTTTTGATGTAAAACAATTGACGTTAGTTATGACGTCACCTTTTGATACGAATGCAAACTTGTTTTGAAAACGCATATAGTGTTTGACCTTGTAATGATCCTGTTGTTGATGGTCCGTACATGATGATTTAGTACGGGGCGTCACATTTGGTATCAGAGCATTGGTTGTAGGGAATTAGGTTGCATTAGTGAGTCTAAGACCGACCCGAGTAGGATTCACTAATAGGACTAATCTATAACTTGCTAGTTTACTTGTTTCTGCTGAACTTACTGTATGCTGCTGCTTACTTTTACTGCTATATGCTGTATGCTACTATGTGATTTCACTACTGCATGCTATTATTCGCTTTCGATTGCATGCAACTGTGTTATATTACTGCATGCTACTATCCGCCTTTAGCATGTTACCTCGGTATGATACTGTTACTATCGCCATGCTACGTGCTGCTGTAGACGATCTAGGCAACTGTAGTTGATATGCCTGATTACGCTCTCGCTACATGCCTACTATTCGCTATACCGACTTGGAGAACTTATCCTTCCCAGTTCAGATGTTTTCCTGAACTACTTTCCCACTCGTCTAACCCTAAGAACTAGTAGTGTAATCCACCTGTTACTACTGCTCCACCATTCCAGAGATCAAAACATTACTCCACGCAATCTAGAAGATTGTTCATTTGACACATATCATGTACGCTTTCATGACCGTCACTTATCTCTTTCATTCTTCACCACTACTCGATGACCTAACGACACTTCCATACTTAGGCATTGGAGAAGCCGGGAAGGCATTCCCCTTTAACAAGGTCATAGCATCTTCTACTGATGCACAATCATACCCAAAGACTTGGGAGTCGCCTCGAGACATATCGTATCACTACTTGCTACACGTACAACTCGAAACAAGACCCAGATCAAATTTCCAGAAAGGAATCTAACGATGTTACTTGGACCCGAATATATCAAAGGAATTTCAGAGCACTTAGGCATTAATACATGATCTACGGAACCTACGCACCCACATCGAGAAACTGTGAGATTAGTTATGCCGATTCTGTTTGAGATAGCATAGTTAAAGCACCATTAGATGAAATTGGGTAGAACTTGAAGTGATCACGTTACATTGACCATATGAAGTGATATTGGAATGAACGTACGATTTAGTACAATATAATGACGCCAGGCCAGCGTGATGATATTGAAGTAAATCATGCAGAAGTTCCAATGTTACTACATGAGGAATATGAGGTGATCCAGGGAAAACTTTGGCAGGGATCACTTGAGCATACGCATTATAGCCTGTTAAAAATAGGGAAAGAATAACCACGTAGCCTATATACTGTACAAGAAGGGCCTTGTTGCAAAATTGAAAACCTGAAAATTTGTTATAGATATCGACACCCTGGATATTTGAGGAAAAGTTCTCATATAGGAAAAACTTTAAAATTACCTGCGGTGAAGCAATCGTTATGGAGACTTGCATGGATCCTGATTTTAGTTGGGGTACATTTCATCGCAACGTTTCATTGTCTTGAGGTTGTTTAATACTGGAGCGATAGAAACCTTATGACTAGAACCTTAGTGTTATGACTAATAAGCCAATACCAACCATGAGGGTTAAATATTCTATAGGACAAGCAAATAGTAAGTTGAGGAAGATAGAGGAATAATTTAAGGTAGTACTTTAAGATTAACAGGTGGGTCATTTGGAGATGATCTCATATTAACCAAACTTGGGAGTTTTAATGTAGTATTTGAAAAGGATTAGTTACCTACGTACAGGCATATGTTATTTGAGAAGATTGATAGAATTTTTCACAGTAGTACAGTAAGATTTGATTTGGGACGAACTTTAAGATTTACCTAATACTCATCGAGCTAGGAAGCTTTGATGAAATAGTTGGAACGAACTGACTTTCAAGGATGAAAGCGGAATTTATTCATAATGGGAAAAATTTAATTGTATACCTCGCAAGAATGGTGAAACTATTGGGAAGGGAGGTAGCCCAAAAACTGAACCTTATTAGTTACATGACAACCACCCGAAATCCCACAATGGAAATGGGAAGAAATTCATCACTAAATTACCAGAGACGGTATGCAGTTAGGACACCATCTGGGTTATTACTGACCATCTCGCCAAAACTGCTCACTTTCTAGCCATGAAAGAAACTGATACAATGGACAAACTGGCACAACGATACTTAAAGGAATTGTATTCCGTCACTTCAACAATTCAAATTCTATATTGAAGAATTCCCAAGAATCTCATTTGATACTCATTCTTACGCAACTCTAAACCCTAACTTATTGCGAGAAACTTCTTATTCGATGATAACCACAACATCATCCTTCTTACTTCGATATTAGTCATACTAGTTCGAAATTTTTCCTAAGATCAATGAGTTGTTAACTCTCATCCTCATACTCTCCCATTCGTATCTCACTTATAAGCAACAACTTCACACTTAAGCATTTTTGGTCAAAGGACTTATGTCCTACTAATAGTCGTCAAACACATATAAATTCAATAGTTTTTATTACCTCAAATATCACTCGCAATTTTCAAAAGTCTTTTACTCGATTCTCATCAACCTTTTCCAACTTGTAATCTCCGAAATATGAAATTTTGTTTGCCAAAACTTTACACACATTATTTTTACTGTGCTATCCTCTCAAAGCTTTATAAAAATAAATTTATTCTGTTTGCCATTCATACAAATTTGTTTTTTGAAATCATACCCGTTATATAAAATAAAGTAAATGATTACTTTTGACAAATACATATGAAACTTTACTTTCACTTTTACAAATCAAATCTTTCATTTAAAAGGGTATTATACTTTAAACGGTGCGTGTTGTACATAACCCTAATTTACTAAGAACTTCGTTCCTTCTCATACATTGTCACCATAAACAATTTCTATAAAACTTTCGTTGTTTATTATATAGAACTTTTCGTGTTATCCGTATCTAAGTCATCATAAGGGCTTTATAACCGTCAAAATTGAGAGATTCGTGTGTATGTGATAAAGGCACTGACAATCACGTCATGCAAGGCCTTCGGGCATCTGCTAACACTCAAACCATTCAAAACTATTGCGTTACCCCGTAGATTTATTTCACCACACCAGTTAGAACAATGCTCTTTCTTACATAACTCTAAGTCCTAACTCATTCCAAGAAACTCTCATCTAGTAACATTAACACCATCGGTATTCTGACTTCATTATTAGTCACGACCTGTTTGGCATTTTTCAAATTTAAGAAGCAATTAACTTCTCACCCTCGTGCTCTATCCTTCGTACCTCACTTTTTTTTTTGCAACGGCCTCGCACGTGAATATTTTGGCCCAAAGACTTATGTCCTGATAATTACCAAAACAACATTTATGTCATTAGTTTTCATTACCTAGTAACTGGTCACCCAATGATTCAAAGCTTTTCCCACTCAATCTCTTTCAACTCGTAATCTTTGAAATACGAAAAACTATGTTTATCAAAATTTGTACACGTTGTTTATTTATGCGGTCCTCGCAAGATTTACAGACAATGAAAATACTAAAAACTTTTCGGTCACTTATTCGATTTGTAAAATCATATATGTATAAAATTTATACTTACTTATTTCGATACTAAGTTATATCTGCAAATTATTTAAAACCCGCTCCTTTACCGAGTTATTCAACTTAAGTCAAATGGTTTTGGTGCAAAATGGTACACGTTGTACCTACTTCTAAAGCTACTAGGAACTTCGTTCCGTTTACGTTGTCACAACAAACGGTTAAAGGTTTTGTTTTTCAAAACTCCCTTAGTTGATGGTATTAAAGGTTTTCATACTAGACCACACCATGTAGGGGTCACACTTTTTCTCGCCCTCTGTTAGAGATGAAACTTACGATTAAGATCCTTGTTAAAAACTCTTGAGCCACTTTGGATGGCGGTTTTATAAAATTTGTTAGAAAATCTTTACACCCATAAAATGTTCTTTTAAAGCTAGACATGACAAAAACATGGGCCGATAAATCAATTTTCTGAGGTACACTCATTGGTCACCCTATCATAGGAAATGTACTAGGTGGATTACTGTTCTCAATACTTCATGGCGAATCACAACACCCTCGTAAACTTCATCTCTATGAATCAGTATGTTGAGAGACAAAAATCATTTTTGGAGATTCTTTTCACTCGGAGTAAACCATTCGTTAGGACCAAGAGTTCACGTATCATCTCATCCGCACATCCCCTTAAGTACACGGATAAATTCAGAACGAACAGCTCGAAGAGTTCACTCTCGTTCAGCGACCACAACTTACGTGCGACTTTCTTTCGGAAATGTAACATAAGAAACTTTGAGAACCTATAAATCTTGTTACCCCTTGGGAGGGGACTGCTTAAAACATTTACGACACTGATGTGGATACTCTATATATTTTCATCCTTCATTGGTTGCAACTGTATGTTGCTCTAGTTAACGTTAACCCTAACTTCAACATATAACCGAAAGGATGAAGTTACATTACGGAACTGTGCTTTCATTTCATCCAAGGTTAGGTTCACATGTAGTATGGTAAACTAGATGATATCCCTCATTGTTCGTTTAGACCGTTCTGAAGACACTATGAATAATTATGGCTTGCAAGTCCGATTGATCACTTCTAGCTAAAATTCAATTCACTTATTCAAATGAAACGTTCTTAAATATCGGATTCCTTATGCCTATGGTCTCCTTCCAAAATCGAGGGGTTAGAAAAATCCGTGGCTAACACTATCCAGACATCAAATCGCATGGTTGTGATCACCATGTTTTCCATTCTACCTGTCAGCTTTGTATTACGACATAAGCGATCGATGTTTTAGATGAGCTTAGAAATATTCAGGAGGCATTTCACGCATTCAGCTTACTGAAGGTGCCTGTAAGACTAAACACACCATCTTTCCTTTTGTGGATATACATTCAGATGACATACTCCTGTTAATCAGTAACGAAATCAATTTGTGGACCTCTTAGGACAAGAGACTTAATTAACGGCATATACCTATTCCCACGTTCATACGCCAAAGTACCTATCAAGGTAAACAACTTACTTCTGAGCCCGCGAGTCTCACGGAACTTTGATACGCCCTTCTTATTCGAATACGGTACCTATTGTTTGGTCACTCCTTAAAATTTCGGGACAAAATTTTCTTTAACAGGTGGGTAATGTAACGACCCTGACTTTTCCATCTTTGATTAATAATGATTATTATTAATGCTTGTGATTAAACGAATGTATGTGATTACATTTACTTGTTACCATGGTACACCATACCTGACTTTAAATGCCCGAAACGTCTTTGTGACACACGAAACTTTCACGAATAATATTTTTAGATATTATTTACATTCATGATTAAGTTTTATTAATCATTTTAATTAACTATGGTTATTAGTTAATTACTTGGGCTTTGTTGGATTAAATTACCACAAACTTGGAACTTGGGCTTTATATTTGTACATGAACTTAAAGAGCCCATCCTACTTCTTAAATGGACTTATTAGCCCATAAGACTTGTAAGTATTACCTTAGGATTTAAATAAATGGATTAAGTTACTTAAAGGAATCTAGTTACCATAATCCCCATGCAAACACATCTTTTATCCAACTTTTGAAGGATTTTACATGCTTAAACTTGCGGTCACTCCCCTTCCCCCTTATTCCTTGCAAACCGTCACTTTGGGTAGTAAAGGAGGGGTTTTGTTTTCAATTTTTCCTTACTACTCTTTCACTAGTTCATTCACTTTCTCACACACACAAATTACTTCTCATTTTCCTCTCAACTTTTACTCTCTTTTTCTCTCAAGTTTGTAAGTAACAAGCCTTGTTTTCTCTTCTTCTTTTCTCATTAAAACCGTGACCAAGCACCCATATCATCATCATTCCTTGTTGTTTGTTGTTACTTGTTCTTTGTGTAATAGTTACTTACTTGTTGTTAGTTGTTCTTTACTAGTTACAAGAATCAACTCTCTAGTTTATTCTTCAATTTATCTTGTTATAACAAGAACAACAAGAACATAAACTTTCTAGTTATGTTCTACACTTGTTAATTTTAAAAGATTAAGGTTCATGTGTTGATAAACTCATAATTGTAACTCATGTTAGTAAACTTTAAAGTTTACTTTCTTAAAGATCAAACTTTGGTTTGAATCTTTAAAGTATGAACAAATCATGAACTAATTACTTGTTTACTTAGTTTACTTCTTCATTCTTACACTTTAATTTCATGTAATTAGTTTAAATGGTTAAGTACTACAAGTTAGTTTTGATCTCATTAATCTTGAACTAAAAGTTAACTTTGAAAGTTCAAGAACACACAAATAAGTTTTCTTTAAATATAACTTTGTATACTTATGCTTGATCTAGACTTTTGAGTCTTGGATCTTCAAGATCTAACTAAGAACCATGTTCTACATCTTAAGATCTTGATTAGTTAGCTTACTTTCAAGTTTATAGTTCAATATTACCTTTTATATTTCATGTATGTGTTAAACCTAAGACTTTGATGTAACTTTGGTTCATCAAAACACATACAACTCTTAAGTGAAGTTGTGATACATGTCTTAGACTTGCACAAGGGTTATGATGGCCAAAAATTGGTAAAGATGATGTAAACACATCAACGAGTTGTACACTTGAAGCTATATGCATCAAGGATGAGAACCATGATGAACATCAAGCACCAAGACCACCGGAACTCACTTTTAACTTCCTGTTTTCTGTTTACAGCCCTCTGTCCCACTGTTTCTGTAACAGACCCGTAGACCTGGGCTACTGAGACCTAGATTTTCAAATAGATCTTTTTGAGTAGATAACTTTTCATATAAGACTCGTCTTAATCCGAGTTACGGTTTAGAATCTATGGTCCTCCGAGCGTCACTATGTCCATTTATTTTTCTGTTTTCTGTTTATAGTTTCTGTTTTTCTGGTTTCTGTAACACACCAGTACACCTGGGCTACTGTAACATTGATTTTCATATAGCTCAGTTCATGTATATAACTTTTCATATAGGACTCGTCTTAATCCGAGTTACGGTTTAGGATTTATGGCCCTCCGATCGTCACTATGTCCTTTTAACGTTGTGCAGAAATTTCTGACCTACTCGCACTTAGACCGTCGCCACGGTCAAACAAAGACGAGTTTGCTTCTGTAAATTTTACCACACTTAAATGACTCGTATACGGAGCCATGGCCACTGGTCTCACCTTATTTCAGTAGGTGTAGAGGCCGTGGTGACTGACCGAACTCAGCCTTTGTTTTAAACTACTTTCATGAACGAAACTTACTTTACGCCTTTTGTTTGATGATGAATTATGATGACCCTTAAGACCTTATTTACATACTTTTAAACCTATTCGGACGACTTACTGACTTAGTACTATTTGACTTAGGTTGAGGACCTTCGGACCGATTACTTGCACACCTTTTCCGAACCGACTTTACGACTACATTATCATTGTGAGTTATAGCATTCCCTTTTTACTTTAACTTATTTTGGGAACTGAGAATACATGCGGATTTTATGTTTTACATACTAGGCACGAGTACTTAAACTTATATATGTGTGGGTTATACAACGGCATAAACATTCCCTTTAGCTCGGTAACGTTTAATCATTGGTTTTTGAACCATGAACGCGAATCTTAGATATGGATCCATAGGGTTTGACATCCCCACTCGGGCTAGTAGCGCTAGCATTTAACGAGTGTTTAATACTTCGTAAACGTACGCACTTGCCAAGTGTACTTTCAGGGGGTGATATATTATTAAAAGTTAAGTTAGTTACCGAGTGCCCACGGTTGAGCATATACTTAAACATACTGATTTGGATTACTGTTTGAAACGCTCTTTGTAGCACTGAAATCTCGTGGCCTACTTACATTACTATTATACTTAAACTATAGCTCACCAACCTTTGTGTTGACATTTTTAAGCTTGTTTTTCTCAGGTGCTTAAGGTTAGCTTCCGCTGTGTACTAGTCTTGCTGTAGATACCCGCTGCTCTAGAGTTATCTCCGCATGAATTACTTTATCTTGCATTCAAACTTAATTACTTTTGAACTATGAATTGTAACGACCTAAGGGTCACGTGCTATTACCTTTGCTTTTGTTCATTGAAGCTTACTTTTGATGTAAAACAATTGACGTTAGTTATGACGTCACCTTTTGATACGAATGCAAACTTGTTTTGAAAACGCATATAGTGTTTGACCTTGTAATGATCCTGTTGTTGATGGTCCGTACATGATGATTTAGTACGGGGCGTCACAGAATCACTTCTTTATTCTTCACACTTTGTACATCAGTGATTTTGATACGGCGGTATGAACAATGATAGTAACGATGTGGTTTACAGTCCCACATGACTATAAAATTTTAGATCTGTTAGGAAATTGGATCTTTATAAAAACATTTGATCTTTTGAAAATTCAATCTAGCTTTTACCCTAGATAAGTTTTCCAGAATAACCCTTCACCGGTGTTTTCAAAATGTTTTTGTGAGTTTTGTGGGTTTCAGATTTGAAAATTTTAGCTTAAAACTTGCGGTTTTGTGTCACCCACTTGCTAACCTTGTATTAGGAAAGCAACACGTTCAGTATACTTGCTCCATATGTTATCTTTCGGTAAACTACCGTCCAGTTGTAAAGGAAAGCGTTGAACAAGCAACTGTTAAGGCAATGTCCCGTGACATGCTTTTGATTATGGTCTATATCGTGTCAGATGCAATTACTATCCTTTGTAGGAGCAATAGTAAATATCACCCTATAGTTTTTCGATCTGGAACAAGGTCCTGTCTTTGACCATGCTATGCAACCACCATTCTTACGGTTGACACCCGATTTGGTTCAGGTGACCTAATGAATTCCGGTGAATTCTTAGGATTTTACGTTCAATGGTAATGAACGCATTAAAAATAGGTTTTCAGAAAACAAATCGGTTTGTAATTTTGATCAAAATATTTTCTCGTTCAAGCTCGAGTTTAGATATCATCGAATTCCATGAGTTTGAATTCTCAATCTTTAAGGTCAATCTCATGGATTGAGTAATATCAGGCTTAAATGCCGATTTTTTTATCTTTAAGGAGATTATCCTTTCTGGAGATCTGATTCATTAGTCTTATAAGCTAATTTGCACGGTGCCCCCCATTGTACGAGACAGATCCTCTCATGGTTAGGATAAGTCTGACCACTTGGCGACCCTGTTTGATGTTGAGGTCCGTGGATTTCCAGCTGATTTTCGAGAAAACTTTTCAAGGTTTTTCGTAAACTCTACAACTGCTCTGGATGACAACTTTCTGACCTAAATCAAGAAGCGTGTGTCTTTTTCTCGGAAGACTTTACTTCCTTTTAAATCAAGTGGCACATTTCTTTCAAATATATTATAAAAAATCGGGTAAAAATGATTAAATCGTTCAAAACAAAAGTATCTTCAATTATTTGTACAAAAATATGTGATATATGTAATTTGAATAATTTGGTAAATTTTTCCCACACTTGGCTTTTATTTTCCTTTCTTTGCCTTTTTATTTTCCTCTATTCCATTTTTAAATGAATTCAAGCGTTTTTGGGTTGTTTCTCAGTTTATGTCCTTTACGAGTTAACAACAATTTTGGTGTTAATACATAGTTTTATCGTTCATAAATATGTATAAACATGATTTTGAATTCATTTAGTTGAAATTTTTTAAAAATTTTACTAGAAGTGGGTAATCAGTATATAAGACTAGGGCTGTTCTTTATTATCAGAGAGCACTAGATTCTAATATAACTACTGCGTTACTAGTATTTTTAATGGTAACCAAGTGTTTAAATTAAAATTTTTAAAAATCCGAAAGAATTTAACCCCTTTCCACACTTAAGATCTTGCAATGCCCTCATTTGCAAGAAATCAGTAACAATTTAAATTATTGAGGGTAATTAGCGTAGAAAAACAATTAAAATTTTACCAAAGTTTCCAAACATATTGGCGTTTGTTTTGAATGATAAATGGTGCACTTCATTTGTTCATTCAGTCTGTTGTTATTTCACATATATTTTGCATCTTGTCGTCAAAATTAGTTGCTTTTGCTGAACTTAATGCCAGTCTTTAAAAATGCACTGTTTTACCCTGTTTTGTACATGAGATAAACTACAAACATATATATACATATTTTTGAAGTTGGGTATATCACCCCACATTTAAAAATTATTAAAATCTAATAATAAAAGTTAGAAAATTATAAAAACTATTATAGTATCAAAAGAAGTATTAAAAGTATATAATTACAACTTACCAAATAAATAAAAATAGGCAAAAAAGAAAATTAGGGTTGATGAGGATGGTTCCAGTAGGGATTCCATTCATAGCCATAAGTGCTGTAGAATGCTTGAGCTGGGTCATATGTAGGGTACGGTGGTCGGGTCTGTATAGTCCAGGGAGGAAATACGGGCATTGGAGTAGGAATGTAGTTTGTATTTATGTATGCACAATGACTTATGATTTGGCTTTGATGATACTGCCAATCTTAAAATGCTCGTTGTCTAGCCATTTCATACTCATGTTGAGCCATAAAAATTTGCATTTCTGTCATCTGATTCCCCCCTCCCGCATTACCTTGCTGATGATCTCTTTCGATCTGTGGATGATTGCCATTATATGGTGCTACAGCGTTATGTCGTTTCTTTAAAACCTTAGCACCATGATACACGCGTAAATCTATTCTATCACGGGGTTCTGCTTCTGCCTTTAATAATCCCCCCGACTTCTATCCACAACGAGATGCTCATCAATTAAAGTAATAAAGATACCACCTCCTATTATACTATTAGGTTGCATACCCCTAACCATAGCCGATAAATAATAACCCACACAATAAGGTATACTTACAGCGCTCTGTGGGTCTCGAATATACATGTGGTAAAATAAATCTTGTTCATTTACCTTTTCTTTGTTCCTACCTCGCTGTGTAATCGAGTTTGCTTAAAACCTGTGGATCACTCTTAACTCAGCTCTATCAATATCAATATAAGAGTAAGATCCCCCATGAAATCGGTTATGGCTAGTCATTCTACTCCATATTCCATTCATATCAAAATTTTCATCAACCCTCCTACCATTAACTATCAACCTTTGATAATCAGTAGATGCTAGTTCCTCAGGTGTATATATACGTAAAGCCTGAGCCATATCTAATAGAGTCATATGGCTCATCTCACCTCCTAATAAAAATCTAATAAAGCTTCGATCGGTTAAGGTAGCTACCCGATTATTTATTTCAATACTACATAATAATTCCACACACCATTCTCTATATACATGCCTACGTACATTGAACAAACGTTCCCAATCATTAAAAGTAGAATTACCATACCTTTGTGTAAGTAATTCTCTGATTTGATCGGCCAATTCCACTGTTTCTAACGGTTCCCAATCTATTACCCTGGGTACTTCAACATCATTAGACTGAAGGGTGTGTAAGCTCCTCTGATATTTTGGATAGTCTATCCAAAATCTGTCAAACCTCAAGTTTGGGTGTAAATTTGCCTCAGTGATATTTGTAAATGAAATGACTTGATGAGGTATATTTTGTCTGTATTGGTCGTTAATCTCCTGGTCGTCTGCATTAGGAGGAGCATTGCGAGCCTGAGATGAAGATTTACCCCTTTCAGTCTGCAAAACACATTAAACACAATTTTTGTGCATCCAAATATGCATTAGTGTTAGCAAAATCATTAATCAAAACAATCATAATGACATGTTTAATCCATATTAAACTTTATTCGCATTTTCATAATATTAACAATTCTACACTTTTACAAATAAACATATATGAAAATGTATACAATGTTCCTTAGCATTCATCTTCTAAAACATGTCAAAAATAATCATTATAGCAATTAAACAAGTTCCACATGGCATTCATATCAATTAAATCAAGTTCATGCATTTTTGACTCAAAAAGTCCACTTTAATACTCAAAAATCATGTTTAGGATCAAAGTTTAGATCATTTAGCAACCTAAACATGTTACACTACTTAATTTAGCATAAACCAACAAAAAAATTTGGCTATAATCTGTTTATATCAAAAAGCCCCAATTTTGCTCAAGAACACAAACCCTAGTTTACTCAAAATTTGTAGCATCAATCTAGGTTATACAAGCATAATATACAAACAATTTAAGCACAATTACACTAGAAATCATCAAAATCAAATTAGGTATAATTTTGCTCAAGAACACTAGAAATCCGGATTAAAGAGTGTTTAGATGTAGAAATTACCGATTTCCTTGAGTAACTTCTTGGGAAAAATCTCCTCATCGTGATTTTAACAAAAAATTTGATGATTAACGGTGAAAAATCGTGATTTTGAGAGTGTTTTTGGGTATTTTTCGCAGAAAATTGTGTTGGTGTGTGGAGACTGGTCTGTTCGACCAGTTTATCTTTTTTGGGTTTTTCAAACTCCGCGAGTGCGGTAGTGGGACCCTTTGTAGCTCCGCGAGTGCGGATTTTGTTTTGTTTTAAAAAAAAACCTTTATTAATAAAACAATTAATTGAGTAATTTAAAATTTTATTCCTTTTTATTTAGGAGGAGGTTGTTTCGGTACGTTTACCTAGTCCGTCCCTCGACAAAATTTTAAAATTTTTCATTTTAAAGCGATTGTTTTAAAAGCAAAGATTTTGGGTTTTTTTTTATGTTTTTGGCATACTTTAATTCAATATAATTAAAAATAATGATAATAACATTTCTCGTCCCGCCTTCGGGTAAAGCAATTTCGGTTCCATAACCTAGTCTTCAACTCACGACGAATTTTAAATATCAAATTTTTAACTTAATGAAATAAAGTAAATTTTTTTTTTAAATTCACACCAAACTTAAATTTAAAATGCATAAGATTTCTTATAAATATTATTAATATTTATATATATTAGTTTTACAAACTTATATTAAAAATATTGGTTTTTTTAAAATTTTTACAAACTTAAATATATTGATTTTAAAAATTTACAATAATAATTTAATATTTATATATTAATTTTAAAAACAAGGTAAAAATAAAAATAAAAAAAATCTTTTTGGTCTTTTATCCCACTTTAATCAATCAAATATTATCAAAAATATACGCCTCTCTTTTGAGTAAAGTAATTTCGGCTATATTACCTAGTTTTACTCCTGACGAATTTCTGAAATATTTTGAATTGATTGATTAAAGATATTTATACCTTATGAATAAACGGTAAATTTTGCAGTGATGAATTAAATTTTTGTATGATATCAATAATTTCGGTTTCGCGTACCTAATTTTATTGAATATCAATTTAATACTTTATAGCGAACGATTCAGCGTTTATTATAAAAAGGTTAAAAACAATAAATAAAAACTGTACATACTTACCTGTGAGATAGAATTCTCAGAGACCTGCTTTAGTCGACTCATAGAAGAGTCGTGTGATTTAGTTTTCCATAGCTACATAAGCGTAACCTCGATTCTTCAATAACTTTTCTTCTAAACATATGAATAGTCCTTCTCTGCATAGAGTAACAAATTCGGTATTTGAATATGTTTGATTGTTCGAACATTTACCTTCGTGTGACCATTTTCCGCATTTATGACATCTTTCAAGGTGTCGTGCTCTTCTTTTTGTTGCGGATTTTGATTTTCCTTTACCAAAATGTGTCTTATGATGATTGTTCCTGAGTTCTCTCCTTACTTCGTCCATTTTGCCTCTTATGAAGGATACCACTTCACTCGAGAGTGTGTCATTATTACGTTTAGTAATCAAAGCGTGTAGTAGTAGACCATGGTTCAAATCAAAGGAATTCTTCATCTCGTAAAACCTAAAAAAATAAAAATTCAGAATGGGGGGAGAAGACTAGTTCTTTAGGGTCTGCTAGGGAAAGACCATTCGGATTCCATTTTCGAGAACTACACGAAAACAGAAAATCTAACTCTAATAGAAATGAATATTATCCTTAAAAGATTCGAATCTTCCCACACTTAGTTAGCTATGGTGTCAAAATTGTGATTAACTTCATCTTCAACTTTCATTGGATTATCTATGTAATGTTTAAGTCTGTGACTATTAACCTTAAATTCAATCCCATTTGAATTTATTAACTCTACTGTTCCGTATGGAAAAACTCTTTTGACTATGAATGGTCCAGACCATCTTGATTTCAATTTTCCAGGAAATAGTTTGAATCGTGAATTGAAAAGAAGAACTCGGTCTCCTTCTTTAAACTATTTTAAACTTCTGATTCTTTTATCATGCCAATTCTTCGTTCTTTCTTTATAGATTAACGAATTTTCATATGCTTCATGTCTTAATTCTTCTAATTCGTTTAGTTGACTTAACCGTAGACATCCGGCGTCATGTAAATCAAGATTACATGTCTTCAAAGTCCAAAATGTTTTGTGCTCAATTTCTACTGGAAGATGACATGCTTTTTCGTAAACAAGTCTAAAAGGTGTGGTACCAATTGGAATTTTGTAGGCTGTTCTAAAAGCCCAGAGTGCAACCTCCAATTTCATGGACCATTCCTTCGGATTTAATCCTACAGTTTTCTCTAGAATACGTTTTAAAGCTCAGTTGGTATTTTCAACTTGTCCACTTGTTTGTGGATGATAAGCGATTGAGATTTTATGAGTTACTCCATATCTTTTGAGAACTTTCTCAAGTAGATTATTACAGAAATGAGTACCCCGATCACTTATTAAAGCTTTCGGTGTTCCGAACCTTGCAAAAAGATGTTTTAAGAAGTTGACTACAACTCGTGCATCGTTAGTTGGGAGAGCTTGTGCTTCCGCCCATTTAGATACATAATCAATGGCAACGAGAATGTAGAGATTATTATGAGATTTTGGAAATGGACCCATAAAGTCAATACCCCAAACGTCAAATACTTCACATATTTGAATGACATTTTGTGGCATTTCATCACGTTGACTTATTATTCTGGCCCTTTGACAAGCATCACAGGATTTACAAAGACGGTGTGCGTCTTTGAAAATTGTAGGCCAATAAAATCCAGCGTCATAGACTTTTCTTGCTGTGAGTTGAGGCCCATAATGCCCTCCTATTGGTCATGTGTGACAATGGTTTAAGATTTGACTAGCTTCATCTCCGAATACACATCGGTGGATTATTCCATCGGGATAACTTTTAAACAAATGTGGATCTTCCCAAAAATAGTGTTTTATATCACTAAAGAATTTCTTTCGTTTTTGGTACGACAACCCTTTTTTAAGGAATCCACATACTAAATAGTTTGCATAGTCTACAAACCATGAAATTTCATTATAATCGATCTTCAAAAGATATTCATCAAGAAAGTTGTCTTGTATGGCCGATTCATTTAGAACTTCTAATTCAGGATTTTCAAGACGAGAAAGATGATCAGCGGCGAGATTTTCTGCTCCCTTTTTATCTCGGATTTCAATATCGAACTCTTGTAAGAGTAAGATCCAACGGATTAATCGTGGTTTGGCATCTTGTTTCGAAAATAGGTATCTAAGAGCAGAATGATCAGTATAGACCATCGTTTTAGCTAGAACGAGATATGAACGAAATTTGTCAAAAGCAAAGACAATAGCAAGGAGTTATTTTTTAGTAGTTGTGTAATTCATTTGTGCTCCTTGTAACGTCTTACTAGCGTAATAAATAGGTTGAAATCGTTTTTCAATCCTTTGTCCTAAAACGGCTCCCATTGCAAAATCACTTGCATCGCACATGAGTTCAAATGGTAGATTCGAATTTGAAGTTATCATGATCGGCGCATTAGTGAGTTTTTCTTTAAGAATATTAAAAGATTTGATGCATTCATCTGAAAAGATGAATGGAGCATCCTTTTCAAGAAGTTTATTCATAGGAGTGGCAATTTTAGAAAAGTCTTTTATGAAACGTCGGTAAAAACCGGCATGTCCTAGAAAACTCCTAACTCCTCTAACATTGGTGGGATGTGGAAGTTTAGCAATTACATCTACTTTAGCTTTATCCACTTCAATTCCTTCCTTTGAAATTTTATGACCAAGAACGATGCCTTCTTTAACCATGAAATGATATTTCTCCCAATTAAGTACTAGATTTGATTGTTCGCATCTAATAAGCATTCGTTCAAGATTAACTAGACATGTTTCAAAAGTATCACCGAAGACGGAAAAGTCATCCATGAAAACTTCCATGCATTCTTCTATAATGTCATGAAAAATCGCCATCATGCACCTTTGAAAGGTTGCAGGGGCGTTGCATAGTCCAAATGGCATGCGTTTGTAAGCAAAAGTACCATAAGGGCACGTGAAGGTGGTTTTCTCTTGGTCCTCGGGTGCTATTGGAATTTGAAAATATCCGGAAAAACCGTCAAGAAAACAATAGTAACTATTCCCAGCTAATCTTTCCAACATTTGATCAATGAAAGGTAAGGGAAAGTGATCTTTTCTGGTGGCGTCAATTAATTTTCGATAATCAATACAAACACGCCATCCTATTACAGTCCTAGTAGGAATAAGCACATTTTTTTCATTTGTGATGACAATCATGCCACCCTTCTTAGGTACGTATTGAACTGGGCTTACCCATTGACTATCAGAGATTGGATAAATTAAACCTGCATTAAGCAGTTTAATAATTTTTTTCTTAACAACATCTTACATATTTGGATTTAGTCTTCGTTGGCGTTGCACATATGTTTTATGGCATTCTTCCATAAGGATTTTATGTGTGCAATACGAAGGACTTATGCCTTTAATGTCATGAATCTTACATGCAATAGCTGGTTTATGAGCTTTTAGCACATAAATGAGTTGATATTTTTCATTTTCCGTAAGAGAAGACGATATTATTACAGGTAATTCAGATTCACCATGTAAATAAGCGTATTCCAAATGGGTTGGAAGTGACTTTAACTCTAATATCGGTGGTTCTTCTATCGATGATTTGTATCGATATCTGTCTTCCTCTTTTAACATTTGAAGTTCTTCTGTTGTTGGTTCGTATTCATTAGCCATGAGTGCAGCTAACATTTCATCTTCATCAATTGGTTCAGTTCCTTCTCCTAAAGAACATTCTCCTGTTCCTTGTAATTCTGGAAATTCTTCTAACAATTCTGCCTGTGAATCTATAGTTTGAATATAATAACATGTATCATCTGCAGATTGCGTTGTTGCATGGCTCTATCAACAGAAAAGGTAACACTCTCGTCCTCTATAATTAGGGTTAGTTTCTTACCAAACACGTCTATTATTGTTTTAGCCGTGTTTAAGAATGGTCTTCCTAATATAAGAGGAACTCGCGAATCTTCTTCCATGTCCAGAATAACAAAATCTACTGGAAATACTAAAGTACCAACTTTAACTAGCATGTTCTCCATTATCCCTCAAGGATATTTTACTGATCGATCTGCTAGTTGTATACTTATTCGTGTTGGTTTCAATTCTAAGGTCTAGTTTAGCGTAAAGTGAATACGGCATTAAATTTATACTAGCACCTAAGTCTGCCAATGCTTCTATTGAACTAAGAATTCCCAGAAAACATGGAATTGTGAAACTTCCTGGATCTGAGAGTTTTTCTGGTATCTTATTCAACAACACTGCAGAACAATTAGCATTCATAGTAACAGTCGAGAGTTCTTCCATTTTCTTTCTATTTGTGATTAGATCTTTCAAGAATTTAGCATATCTTGGCATTCCTAAAATTACATCAATGAAAGAAAGATTGACATTTATTTGTTTAAACATATCCAAAAATTTGGATTGCTCGGCTTCAAGTCTTTCTTTTCTCATTTTACTTGGATAAGGAA
The DNA here is from genome assembly GCF_046630445.1 of Rutidosis leptorrhynchoides. NCBI lineage: Eukaryota > Viridiplantae > Streptophyta > Magnoliopsida > Asterales > Asteraceae > Rutidosis > Rutidosis leptorrhynchoides. The sequence continues at coordinate 120,936,630 of NC_092343.1, read as the reverse complement.
GTGGTGGTTGGTATGGTTTAACATAAGGTTTAGCCTTAATTGTGTTATCTTCATTAACCTTTTTAACTACAGGTTCTTTTTTCTTTTCTTGATCAGATTGTGGTTCTTGTGGAGTAGGAATAGAGTCATCAGAATTTGCATGCATTTCAGGTGGTTTAAGTGTAATACCACTTCTTGTGGTAATGGATTTAGCTATTTCATTCCGGGGGTTAGCATTTGTATCGCTAGGTAAACTTTCCGGTTTTCTTTCACCTATCAACCTTGCTAGTTTGCTTACTTCTTGTTCCAGATTTTGAATAGAAGCTTGCTGATTTCTAAATGCTTGAGCATTTTGTTCATTAGTTTGTTTCTGAGATGTGAAAAACTGCGTTTGAGATTCAACTAGCTTTGACATCGTGTCTTCTAAATTTGGCTTTTTATCATCGGTTTGTGATGGTTTATTTTAAAAAATAGGTCTTTGCTGATTGTAAGTATTGTTAGATACTTGTTGATTGCTAGGACCTTGTTGGTTGTTGTATGGAACATTTCGGTTATAATTCTGATTTTGATTGTAGTTTGGTCTTGGCGGTTGATAATTATTCTGATAATTATTTCCAAGCCTTTGGTTCATGTATGAAACTTTCTCTCTTTGTTCCACTGTTTGTTCAATGCTGAGACAATCTTTCGTCAAATGTGGTCCTCCACACTGCTCACAACTAATTCGTATTGTGTGAATTTCTTTAGTCATCTTTTCCATTCGTCTCTCGAAAGCATCTAACTTTGTGGAAATGGAATCAAAGTCATGGCTAGAATCGACTCTAGCCGCTTTAGATGATCTAACGATGTCTTTTTCTTGATGCCACTCATGTGAGTGGGAAGCAGTGTTATCAATAATTTTGTAAGCTTCAGTTGCGGTTTTCTTCATAATGGAACCACTGCTGCTATGTCGATGTATTTTCGTGTAGTAATATCGCATCCTTGGTAGAATATTTGTACTATTTGATAAGCATCTAAACCATGTTGAGGACATCGTCTCAACAATTTTCCAAATCTTGTCCACGCCTCATATAGAGTTTCATTTGGCTTATGTATGAACGTAACAATTTCTCCTTGAAGTCTCACGGCTTTAGATGCCGGAAAGAATTGTTTAAGATAATTTTCAACTAACACATCCTATGTATCAATCGCCCCTTCAGGTAACGATTCTAACCAATCTTTGGCTTCTCCCTTTAAAGTCCAGGGAAATAACATGAGATATATCTGTTCATCCTCAGCTTCTCTGATTTTGAATAGAGTACAGATCCTATTAAAGGTACGAAGATGTTCGTTTGGATCTTCCTTCGGCGCACCACTAAATTGGCATTGATTAGTTACCATGTGTAGTATTTGTCCTTTGATTTCATAATCTGGTGCATTAATATCTGGTTGAGTAATGGCATGACCTTGTCCAGTGCGTTTAGCTCTCATTCGGTCTTCCATACTTAGAGGTTCTAGATTTTCCATGATTGAGTTTGTTGAATCTGAATCACTAGAGGATTTTGACTTAATGGTTTCTTCCTCAACAATCTCTAGATGAGTGATTTGTGGTTCAGACGGAATGATTTCAGGATCTCTGAATTGTCCCTGAATATCCTCTGGATTCTCAATTGTGAGGTCGGGTTCAAAAAATGGATTATCGGAAATTTGAATTGGAGTACTTGGTTGACTAGATGACGATTCTAAAGAAAAATCAACAGCCACAATGTTGGCTAGATGTCTTGATCGAGTTACAGGTGGTGAACGTATGAAAGGTGGTGAACGTTTTGCTCGGTGCATTCACTGAATATCCTATTAGTTATAAAGATAAAAATTATATAAGTTATTAAATTAATAGACTTTTCTGATTTTATCCACGTTTCGAATAGCCAATAGATGCAGCAGGTAGCCAGGACCCTTTAAATCGGAAGCCCACAACTCACCACTAACAAATCCAACTATTACTATGAATTAGAAAATTTTGGATGTCTATCAATTTAACCGCTTAAAATAATTTTTTTGTCGAAATTTTAAAGAAAATAAAGAAAATTCTATGTCCTAAAAACTAGAGCGTCGAGAAATAAGAAAGAAAAAGTGCGTCGAAAAATAAGAGGCCGAAAATCGAAAAATAAAGATAGCGCGTCGAAACTTAAAAAGTACTAAAATTTATAAACAGCGTCGCAAAATTCTAAAGCACCTAAATCTTAGTCTTAAAGAAAAAGTACTTAAGAGATTTTACGGCAAAGCCTAAAAATCTAGAAATAAAAATAACTACGGCAAAAATACTAAACTTAAAAGTAATTACGAATGATAAAATTTACGATATACGAATAAACAATTAAAAAGATACAAAATTTAAAAATAAAACTAAAGTTATAAAAATACAATTTTTATAAAAATATTATTTTTATATTATTATTTTATAAAAGTATTAATTTTATAAATTAATATAACTAATTGAAACTTAAAAATACAAATTTAATTAAACTAAAACTGATTAATATTAAATATAAACCCTAATTATAATTAATAATAATTATAACCCTAATTTCGCAATTAATGCACGTACTAGGTTGGCCTGTCACAGCAGCTCCTCGAGTGTGGAGACTTGCTACCCAAAATGCTCTGCGGGTGTGGAGTATGCAGGTTCAAATGATTGCAGGCTCAAAAATCGCAGGTTTGGCTTTTAATATTTTTTTATATTTTGATTTTTATTTTTTGATTTTAATCTTATAAAAATAAAACTTATAAAAAAATACTTATTAGTTTTTATAACTTTTAACAAAAGTAATAAAAAAAATATAAACTTTTTAACTTAAAAATATAGATATTTATTTTTCTTTTCTTTTTATATTTTTGTATTTTTAATATTTAAAACTTATAAATATATATTTTTACAAAAATAACTTAAAAACTAATTTTTATAGCGTTTTGCTTTCGGCGTTGTTGAAGATCCCCGGCAGCGGCGCCAAAAATACTTGATGTGTGCAGGGTAGCATACGAAATAGTTATATTTTTATTGCGAAATACTATTAAATACGATACAATTTTACACAAGTTATTTATTTATTTATAGAGTGGATATACCTAAACCTTGCTACAACATTATAGGCAGTGTACCTAATCGTAAAGTAGTATAGTTTTTAGTAAGTCCGGTTCGTTCCACAGGGATACAACTAAATTTAACGCTATATTTATTTTAAACTATATATATATATAAGTAGTATTATTATTATTAAAAAAGGGCGTTTTTACCGTTTAATGACCGGTTTGTCGATTTTATATCTTAAGTCGCAATTACAACCTAATGTAAAATATTAAATATACAAATGACGTAATTTAAAGCGTAAAGTAAATAACGATAATAAAAGTGCGATAAATAAAAGTGCAATAATTTAAAGTACGATAAATAAAATGACGATAAATAAAAGTACGATGAAATATGAAATAAAGGAATTATGCTTATTTAAACTTCCGTAATCATGATGTTCGCCGTGTTGATTTTAATTTATTACCATGGGTTAATTGTCCTTTGTCCTGGATTATTCGATATGTCCATCTGGTTTTTGTCCATAACAGTCCATCAGTCATAAATATAAAGTGCGAGTGTCCTCGTCAAATTATCCTTATACCCGAAGTCAAATATTCCAACTAATTGGGGATTTAAACTGTAACAAGGTTTTAATACTTTGTTTAATAATTACACCAGGATATCGACTGCGTGTAACCCAAGGTTTTAATACTTTGTTAACAATTACACCAAGTGTCCTTGTACGTAATCCACCCCTATTTTAATGAGTCCATTGACTATTAATCCATCCGCGTGTCTGGTTAAATGAACGATTATTAGTATTTATAAATATCCCGCCCATCGTATCCGATCGAGTGTATGTGGTTCTTTATAATTACCTCAAATTGTAAATCTCTATATTAAATTAACGAACTGTCATTCAGTTAAACAAATATAAAGCCCATTAATAGCCCATAGTCCAATTTTCATAAGTGTCGGTCTTTTGTCCAAACCTCAATTATGGTCCTAAACCCAATAACCCCATCTTTAATATTTAGCCCAACATTACGATTACTTCAATTTAAATAAGCATAATAATAACTTAGCTACGAGACATTAATTTAAAAAGGTTGAACATAACTTACAATGATTATTAATAGCGTAGCGTTACACGGACAGAGTTTTGACTTACAAACTTAAAACATTCGCTAACATAACCTTATTATTATTAAACTTAAATTAAAATTATAATAATAAAATATAAATATATATATATCGTATATGTTGAGAGAAAGGAAAAGAAAAAGGTGTGTTTGATCGAGCAGAATTCGTTGCCTTTTATAGGCCCACGTTGAACTGTACATCTCTGCGAGTGCGGCATTTTTCTGCTTCATAGCTCCGCAGTCGCGGAGCTTTGGATTCCAGCTCATCTCTTTGAGTTAAACGTGGGCTGCTTATAAATATAATATATAATAATATATATAATTAATTATATATTATATTATACTCTTGTGCATAGTTGACTTGTAATTTTTGGTCCGTTGCGTCGCGCGCTGAAAGTTGGTTCATGTCTCGGTTCCGGATTTTCGAACGCCTTTTCATACGATTTAATATCTTGTACTTTGCGTTTCACGGCTTGTACTCTTGTAATTTTTAGACGTTTCTCATCAATAATTTGAACCACTTAGATTGTACTTTGTACTTTTTAGCTTTTTGGTCATTTGCGTCTTCAATTCGTCGAATCTGTCTTTTGTCTTCACCTTTTATTATTTAAACGAATATCACTTGTAAATTGAACAATTGCAACTAAAAGCTTGTCTTTCTTGAAGGATAATGCTATGAAATATATATTTGTTTTTAGAATTATCATATATGTAAATATTTATATAAATAATCTTATTATATATAATTATATGTAATATTATAGTAGTTGTAATATATATACTCTTATATAGAAAATATTTATTTGTTATAATAATATTGTTAATATAAAAGTAGTAATCATAATAATAATATTATTAATAATAATAATAACAATAATAATAATAATAATAATAAAAGTAATAATAATGATAATAATAATAATAATAATAATAATGTTAAATATTAATAAAAATGATAGTGTTAATGTTAAAAATGATAATTTTTGATAAAATGATAATTTTAACTTTTTTTAACAATCTTACTAATAATAATGATAATGATACTAATATTAATATTAGTCATGATAATAATCATTTTAGTGATAATATTGTTAATGATATTGATAATAATAATAGTAACAATAATAATAATACTTGTATTAATAATAATCATGATATAATAATAATAATAATAATAATAATAATAATAATAATAATAATAATAATAATAATAATAATAATAATAATAATGATAGAAATAATAATAATGATAAGTAAGTAAATTAGATAACTACCTCAAAGAAGTAGTCCTATAAATGCCCAAGTCCGGGTTTGAACCCGCGACGTCCCGCTAACCCGATAATACTCTTAACTCATCGATCCGTCTATCGTTTTTCTGAAATTTTTAACACCCTAACTATATTTAACCCATCGTCTATATCACTGTTAACCATCGTTATGTTCATCATACATAATCATTATTATGATCTCGTAACCTATCATCATCTTCAACGTAAACATCCTCTATAACCATAATTATAATCGTGATAATCATTATCAATATAACTTACTCATTTCGTACATCATCATTATTCATTATCATCATAATCATCTTGTATCTCGGATCATTAACTATAAATATTACTCATTGCCATTTAATTATCATTATCATTAAGGATTATTATCCTCATCATTTCTTAATCTAACCCGGTATCATCATCGATTTCATCATCAATATCGCCACACATGTATACATCTTCATGGTTATTATCATCATCAATTTTTAATTATCAAAATCATCATGGCCAAATTTCCCTACTACATACGATTAGTCATCACAGGCCCAACAATATAAACTGAAACATAATAGTCCTTTACAAGATCTCGGCCCAATAATTGAAGGAAAGCTCATGGCCCAATTGTATACTCCAAGTAATCAGACATGTTAGTGTATTTGGTATTTGAAAATCGATTAATGAGCCCACTAAACAAAAAGTGTTTGATATTCTCAACTAAACAACATCCTATTCAATTGAACCACTGCTACCCACTAGCAAAAATTAAATATTGTAAGTGGGGTAACCCTACTTGATAAAAGTCGACCAAAAAGAAACCTCCAGCTCAGGGTTCGTAAAAAAAAATACAAGCTGCTTGCTATAGAAGATAGGGATAGAGAGAGGTGATTTACGATGGCGTATTTGAATCGAAATAGAACAGGAGATCATCGAGTACTCATCATCACACTATTCATCGTCTTCTTCTTCTTCATTGAGTCATTATCATTATTGCTAATCATTCATCATCTTCTTTAACGTGTATCATCTACCATAGCTAGAACAAGTGAAAATGGTGGGTATTTGGTTCGTCAAATAGAAACATCGAGCATGGTGGTGAAGGTTGTGGTTTGAGCAACAACGAGAAGGTGGTGATTGTCGATTAGTTAGAGAGGTGGTGATTTAAATAGAAAGCTATTATGGTGATGATGAAGGTTGTTATTGATGGTGATGAGTAACCGGAGGTGAGGATGGTGGCGGTGGTGTATGGAAGGTTGAGTTCGACTAAAAAGAAAAAGGAAGTCGAGTTGGTGATGATTTGTAACCAGTTGTGGTGAGGGTTTGTGGTGGGTTTGCGGTTTGTGGGTTCATAAATAAGAAGGTGAAGAAGGTGGCCGGTGCTGTGAGGGACGTTCGGAGATGGTGGTAACGGGTGATGATCCATGGTAAGTTGTGATGGTGTTCATTGGTGATCAAATGGGTTATTCTAGGATAGTAGTTGATAACACTTGACGGTTAATGACGGTCGAACATGGTGGTCGTGTATGGTGTAAGGTTGTAGGTTAAGTGAGACTTTTGGTGGTGGGTTTAGTTCCAGTTGAGGTGGTGAGTGATGATGGTAATCAAGTGATTAAAGCAAGAAGGTAGTGTATTGATGTTATTTATCAACGAAACTAGAATTAATTTGAGCATACTAAAAGGATTCTCTGGTTTAACCAAGTAAAGAAATAGAAAGCGAGGAAGTAGTGTTTTGGTGTATGTTTTATCTTCTAGGCACGTATGTGATTCATATATAACTATGCATATTATTCTATGTAATTATAATTGTAATGACAACCTATTGATACAGTAATCAATCAATATCAATAATGACAAGTTGGTAATCACAAGCAATTAGTAAACATAAAATAATATAATTAATACCATAAATATCATAAGCTAGTAAAAAGAGAAGAAGAAAAAAATGTGTAACCATAAATTAATAAAAAAAATATTAGCTGCCTCTCTTGTTTCTTTCTTACCGACGTTTTAACATGGAAATTATATCATAGCCCGTTGTTAATCAGTGGCGGATAAAAGTGTGCAGAAAAATCTCATATTTTTAAATTAACTATATTTATTTATTCTGGTCATTATGGTATAAAATTCGATCATTAACTATTAAATAAAATTTACATTAATTATTCACTCCCAACCCCAAGTAAAATATAAAAAGTTTTAAAATTCAACAAATAGTTTCTAAATACATTTTTAATAAGCCTAAAATTTATATTACTCATTTTCAGATCACCGTTTATTTTAAAATCATCTAAGTTTGAACTTAACTTATTTAAACCATCGAATGATAAACGAGTGTTTCTATTGTTTACTAAATAAATTCGGAACTATATTTATATATTCAATATACCTTATTCATATATATATATAGATAGGTTTTAAATAATAATTATTATATATTGTTTTATTTTACATAGTTAATTATGATATATTTCAAATTTATTATTTATATATATTTAAATATATACGTATCGATTTACAAGTAATTGTTCGGGAATCGTCGGGAGTAGTCAAAGGGTAAATGAATACATGAACACAATTCAAAGTTTTTGAGACTTTAACATTACAGACTTTGCTTATCGTGTCAGAAATATATAAAGATCAAGTTTAAATTTGGTCGAAAATTTTTGGGTCGTCACAGTACCTACCCGTTAAAGAAATTTCGTCCCGAAATTTGATCGAGGTTGTCATGGCTAACGATAAAAATGTTTTCATGACGAATATGAGTCAATAAACAGGGTTTTATCATTATTGATAAATATAGATAAAATGATTCGATTATGTGAAACGTACGAGTGAAGCTGTCACAAAAGAGTGAAATGAGATAAATAGAGGTTCGTCTTAACTTCTGACGTAGTCTCGATTGAATTCCGGAATTCAAGAGATTTAAAAAAAAAATTTTGGAAATCTATAAGATCTGATTCTTCGGGATTTATGGAATTTAAGATCTCTTTAATTAAATGCGATCATCTGTCTCAATTGCTTTGTCTGGTATTTCCACTATAAATGAACTTCTTCCGTTTCATTATTTTCACCACTCCAATACTTTCTTTCTCGATCCATACTTTCAATGATTGTGAATATGCTTATCCAATTCTGGTTCTCAACCTCATTCTGACTATCGCGACAATTATTCTTCTATTCCAACTCCCACCAGAGGAATCTGTTTACTTCTACTTCGCTCTTGGGGTAATTGTGTTTATCATACTCCCGTGTCTTTATATTGCTGTACGCCCTGATATACACGGTTTGTAATTTTTATGTTGTCGTGCTTATATTTTGAAGCTCTCTGCTTTTGTTTCCTCTTCCCGACCTGAAGTAAAATGATCAAGACGTCTTGGGTTGTAGGTATGAAGTTTGAAAGAACATAACTAAGTTTATAGGCAAAAAGAAAAAGTAATAGCACGATTTGACTTGTTGATTTACCAGAAGTTATGGAAAAGACAGAACCATCAAGAAAATATTTTCTTGATATGTTTTAGAGGTTAAGTAGAATGAAAGAGTTATGTAACATGGTTCATGATAAAGGTATGACATGTGATCCTTTATCACGTTCCATTAGAAACTCAGCATGACTTATTGTAATATAATCGCGTTGGCCGGGCGCATTATATTATACTAACTCATGCTTCAATTTCTAACACTTCTCTAGAAATCATTCATAATTCAAACTTAATTTTATAGAAGTTTAGAAATTAATATAGTTTCTTTTATGATGTAACACATATAGAATGAAGAGATAAATAATTTCGGACAAGAATAGTTATGAAAATATCCTCAGAAATATCGAAGATATTTATGATGATATTTTCAGAATTTCTAGGATCGAAGGTTGAGGAAGAAAGATTTTCCACAAGATTTAATATGAGTACGGGCAAGATATTCTCTAAAGATTTCATCGGATACAGAATTATCTGGATTCTTTGAATATAGGGTTTGGTCCTTATATTTGTCCTTGGTTTCCTTCATGGTTAACTCAATTCATTTTTAAGTACCAAATTTTCTATCGAGCGTTCCCAACATTCCATTCTTTGTTATCAAACTTTTAGCCGTTTAGACCATCTACAATTTTGCTGTTTCCTCTGCATTTAATGCTACCGTAACTAAATCATCGGTTATCAATCCAAGGTGGTTTCAAGAGAATTGTGATTTTAGATGATTAAACGCTGATGGTAATATGGTGGAATATAAAAGGTTCTCCGGTAACAATAAAAGAGCACACATATATATCAAGGTTATAATAAGGTTGTTTCGAACGAAAAGTCGAAATTAGCTTGTTGGAGCTGTGACAAAATTTACTACTTTGAAAGGAATTTCCAAGTTATTTTGGGTAATAATAACACTAAAGGAATTAGCACAGCTACGTGTTAAACGTTTACTCAGTTTTCGAGAGTTTTTCAGGTACATGATTATTGCTTAAATCTTTCTTCTCGTAGATGAAGTGCGGTTGCTTCATACTTTTGATTGAGGTGTTTTTAAGATTCATGAAAGGTTTGAACGTAGATTGTAATTGTCAAGATACAAATGAGGTTTAAGATGAAATCAAGTGGCAAATTTGAAGAATTTGTTTAGTTTCATATGTTATAATCAATATTTTAATTCATTTTAATTGTCCAATATTGGCAGTCCACAGTTAGCAGTCCACAATTAGTTATCCAATAATTCATATATAGTTTAATATATAATATTCAAATTAATTAATACGTATCGTGACCCATTGTATACATGTCTCAGACTCAATCACAACTCAAAGTATATATATTATTATAGAATCAACCTCAACCCTGTATAGCTAACTCGATCATTACTGCATATAGAGTGTCTATGGTTATTCCAAATAATATATATAGATGCATCGATATGATATGTCAAAACTTTGTATACGTGTCCCGATATTTAAAATGCGTAAATAACAGTATTTAAATGACGATAAATAAAGTGCGCAAAATAAATAACAGAAATTAAATGACGATAAATAAAATTGCGAGAATATAAATTGGGATAAATAAACTGCGATAAATAAATTGCGATAATAAAATGTAAAAAGGAATTAACAGTTAGCAAGGAACAGTCAGCTAGGATTTTGTTAGCGTGGATTCTTAACAAAATTTTTCTCATAGTTAATTCGTTTGTTTCTAACAAATTTTATTTTTTTCCAATGTATTTCTTTATTATGCCACTTGTTGGATTCTGATAAATCCAAATCCAAATATGAAATTGGATAAAAATGGTTATTCTGTGGTGAACGGATTCGTATATCGGCGGATGTAAGTAGGATAGTAAACGACTGTTGAATCAGCTTCGAAGAATGTACAGTGTAACTTATTAATGTGAAATCTGAATATTCCTCGGGTATTACCTACCCGTTAAAATATTTTCACCATTAACAGTTGATAATGCTAAAAACAAACATATGTTTCATAGCATTATCCCTCAAGAAAGACAAGCTTTTAGTTGCAATTGTTCTATTTACAAGTGATATTCGTTTAAATATGAAGACGCAAACGACCAAAAAGCTCAAAAGTACAAAATACAATCAATAAGGTTCCAATTATTGATAAGAAACATCTCAAAATTACAAGATTACAAGATTCAAAACGCAAAGTACAAGATATTAAATTGTACGCAAGGACGTTCGAAAATCCGGAACCGGGACCAGAGTCAACTCTCAACGCTTGACGCAACGGACTAAAAATTACAAGTCAACTATGCACATAAATATAATATAATATTTAAATAATTCTTATAATTATTTATATATTATATATTATATTATTAAAAACCGTCGGCAGAAAAAAACAAAGGCATGTGAGCCTCTCCAGCTGGCCATGCGATCGCATGGCCTTGAAGGGTAAAGCTCATGCGATCGCATGAGCCACTTTTCCAGCCCACATGCCTATAAAATTCGCAGCTTGGTGAACATCAAAACATATCTTTTTCTTCTCCTCATTCATACGTAGTATATATTTATATTTTAATTTTAATTTTAATTTTAATTCTAATAATAAGGGTATGTTAGCGAATGTTGTAAGGGTGTAAGTCGAAATTCTGTCCGTGTAACGCTACGCTATTTTTAATCATTGTAAGTTATGTTCAACCTTTTTACATTAATGTCTCGTAGCTAAGTTATTATTATGCTTATTTAAAACAAAGTAATCATGATGTTGGGCTAATTACTAAAATTGGGTAACTGGGCTTTGTACCATAATTGGGGTTTGGACAAAAGAACGACACTTGTGAAAATTAGACTATGGGCTATTAATGGACTTTATATTTGTTTAACTAAATGATAGTTTGTTAATTTTAATATAAAGGTTTACAATTGGATGTCTCTATAAATAACCATATACACTCAATCGGATACGATGGGCGGGGTATTTATATGTACGAATAATCGGTCATTTAACCGGACACGGGAATGGATTAATAGTCTATGGAATTATTAAAATAGGGGTGAAATTATGTACAAGGACACTTGGCGTAATTGTTAACAAAGTATTAAAACCTTGGGTTACACGCAGTTGATATCCTGGTGTAATTAATAAACAAAGTAATAAAACCTTGTTACAGTTTAAGTCTCCAATTAGTTGGAATATTTAACTTCGGGTATAAGGATAATTTGACGAGGATACTCGCACTTTATATTTATGACTGATGGACTGTTATGGACAAAAACCAGATGGACATATTAAATAATCCAGGACAAAGGACAATTAACCCATGGGCATAAAACTAAAATCAACACGTCAAACATCATGATTACGGAAGTTTAAATAAGCATAATTCTTTTATTTCATATTTAATTTCCTTTATTTTATATTTAATTGCACTTCTAATTATCACACTTTTATTTATTGTTATTATATTTAATTGCACTTTTAATTATCGTATTTTTAATTATCGCAAGTTTATTTTATAGCACTTTTATTTATCGCAATTTCATTATCGTTATTTACTTTACGCTTTAAATTAAGTCTTTTATTTATTTAATATTTTACATTTGGTTTTAACTGCGACTAAAGTTTTAAAATCGACAAACTGGTCATTAAACGGTAAAAACCCCCCTTTATAATAATAATATTACTTATATATATATATTGGTATTTTTATAAAATAAAACTAATATAGCGTTAAGCTTTGTTTAAAGATTTTCCCTGTGGAACGAACCGGACTTACTAAAAACTACACTACTATACGATTAGGTACACTGCCTATAAGTGTTGTAGCAAGGTTTAAGTATATCCATTCAATAAATAAATAAATATCTTGAGTAAAATTGTATCGTATTTAATAGTATTTCCTTGTAAAATATAAGCTATTTTATATACACCTCGCAGAACATCAAGTATTTTTGGCGCCGCTGCCGGGGACAATCTAGCTTAAAAGCCGGAAGCGCAACGCTAATATATATATATAAAAAAAGATTTTTCTTTTTAGTTTACTTTTATAAAAAAAATACGCTTTTGTAAAAAAAATACGTTTTAATATATTCGAAAATATAAAAAGAAAACAAAAATATAAATATTTTTAAGAGTTTGTTAATTATTTAAGTTCTATAAAAGTTTCTTTATATTTATTTTATAAAAATATAAGTTTTATTTAATTTATAAAAATATATTATATAAATATTTAAAACAGAAAAAATAAACACAGCAATATAAAAAAAAAAAAAAATAAATAAACTCTCGGGCCTGGCTCATGTGATCGCATGAGCCCGAAGGCATAAACTCATGCGATCGCATGAGATCGTCTGACACGCCACAGTTTACCCTAATTCAACATTTATTACGGGTATTATTTATTATTATTAATTTAAAACCCTAATTAGGTTATATATATGACATTATTTAGTTTAGTTATTTTATTATTTGTATTATTTAGTTTGATTAGTTTAATTAATTTATAAAATTAATTGTTTTATAAAATAAATAATATAAAAATAATATTTTTATAAAAATTGTAATTTTTGCAACTTTTAGTATATTTTTATATTTTGTCCCTTTTTAATTGTTTTAGCGTAATATTTGTATTTTTCGCTCGTATTTAGTTTTAAACTTAGTTTTTGCCATAGTTATTTTTATTTATAGATTTTTAGGCATTGCCGTAAAATCCCTTAAGTGCTTTTTCTTTCGACTAAGATTTAGGTGTTTTAGAATTTTGCGACGCCTTTTTAAGTTTTAGTTCCTTTCTAAGATATTGACATTTGGGATACAGTTTTACTTGTAAGCTTTAATATTTTTAGACGCCTTTTACCTATGTATCAATTATCATTTCAATTAGTAATCTCAATTTGCAATTTTAATTTTAAGTTAGTGATAGTAATAAGGTTGGGTTAGTCAAGTATTTTTAAGTTTTATAAGTCATTCTCTATTTCTTTCATTTTTCGACGCCTTTTTCAATTTTTTTTTCTTTTTCGACCTTTTTTGACGCACTCTTTTTCGTTTTTATTTCTCGCTATTCTAGTTTTAGGACATAGATTTTTATTCTACTTCTTATCTATACTTCTTAAAATTACGAAAATTTATTTTAAGTGGTTAAATTGATAGACATCAAAATTTTCTGGTTCGTAGTAATAGTTGGATTTGTACGTGGACCGGGTTATTGGAGCTAAACAGTCCTCAATTATATTGAGACCAAACGAATCCTGCCCCTCTGCTGCATCTTTTGGCTATTCGAAACGTGGGCAAAATCAGAAAAGTCTATTAATTGGATAACTTATATAATTTTTTTTCTTTCCATTTAAAAACTAATAGGATATTCAGTGAATGCACCGAGCAAGACGTTCACCACCTTTTGTACGTTCACCACCTGTAACTCGATCAAGACATCTAGCTAATATTACCGCCGTTGATTTTTCTTTAGAATCTTCATCTAGTCAACCAAGTACTCCAGTTCAAATTTCCGATAATCCATTTTTTGAATCCGACCTCACAATTGAGAATCCGGAGAATATTCAGGGACGATTCATAGATCCTGAACCATTAAATTTTCCTCCGGAACCACCAATTATTCAAACAGAGATTGTTGAGGAACGAACCATTAAATCAGAATCCTCTAGTGATTCGGATTCAACAAATTCAATCATGGAAAATCTGGAACCTTTAAGTATGGAAGACCGAATGAGAGCTAAACGCACTGGCCAAGGTCACGCAATTACTCATCCAGACATTAATGCGCCAGATTATGAAATCAAAGGACAAATTCTACATATGGTGACTAATCAATGCCAATTTAGTGGTGCGTCGAAGGAAGATCCAAATGAACATCTTCGTACCTTTAATAGGATCTGCACTCTATTTAAAATCCGAGAAGTGGAGGATGAACAGATATATCTCATGTTATTTCCCTGGACTTTAAAGGGAGAAGCCAAAGATTGGTTGGAATCGTTACCTGAAGGGGCAATTGATACATGGGACGTTTTAGTTGAAAATTTTCTTAAATAATTCTTTCCGGCATCTAAAGCCGTAAGACTTCAAGGAGAAATTGTTACGTTCACACAGAAGCCAAATGAAACTCTATATGAGGCGTGGACAAGATTTGGAAAGTTATTAAGAGGATGTCCGCAACATGGTTTAGACACCTTTCAAATAGTACAAATATTCTACTAAGGATGCGACATCACACAAGGAAAGACATCGACATAGTAGCTGGTGGTTCTATTATGAAGAAAACCGAAACTGATGCTTATAAAATTATTGATAACACTGCTTCCCACTCACATGAGTGGCACCAAGAAAAAGATATCGTTAGATCATCTAAAGCAGCTAGAGCCGATTCTAGCCATGACTTAGATTCCATTTCTGCAAAGATAGATGCTGTCGAGAGACGAATGGAAAAGATGACTAAAGATATCCACTCAATACGAATTAGTTGTGAGCAGTGTGGAGGATCACATTTGACAAAAGATTGTCTCAGTATTGAATTAACAATGGAACAAAGAGAGAATGTTTCATATCTAAACCAAATGCCTGGAAATAATTATCAGAATAATTATCAACCGCCAAGACCGATTTACAATCAAAACCAGAATTATAACCGAAATATTCCATACAACAACCAACAAGGTCCTAGTAATCAACAAGTATCCAATAATACTTACAACCAGCAAAGACCTAATTTTCAAAACAAACCACCACAAACCGATGATAAAAAGCCGAATTTAGAAGATATGATGACGAAGCTAGTTGAAACTCAAACGCAGTTTTTCACATCTCAGAAACAAACTAATGAACAAAATGCTCAAGCATTTAGAAATCAACAAGCTTCTATTCAAAACTTGGAACAAGAAGTAAGTAACCTAGCAAGGTTAATAGGTGAAAGAAAACCGGGAAGTTTACCTAGTGATACAAATGCTAACCCCCGGAATGAAACAGCTAAAGCCATTACCACAAGAAGTGGTACAACACTTAAATCACCTGAAATACCTGTAACTTCTGATGAAGCTATTCCTACTCCACAAGAACCACAACCTGATCAAGATAAGGAAAAAGAACCGGTAGTTGAAAACGTTAATGAAGATAACACAGTTAAGGCTAAACCTTATGTTAAACCATACCAACCACCACTTCCTTACCCGAGTAAAATGAAAAAAGAGAAACTTGAAGCCGAGCAATCCAAATTCTTGGATATGTTTAAACAGATAAATGTAAATCTTCCTTTCATTGATGTGATTTCAGGAATGCCTAGATATGCTAAATTTCTGAAAGATCTAATCTCAAATAGAAAGAAAATGGAAGAACTCTCGGCTGTTACTATGAATGCTAATTGTTCAGCAGTGATGTTGAATAAGATACCAGAAAAACTATCTGATCCAGGAAGTTTCACAATTCCATGTTTTCTGGGTAGTCTTAGTTCAATAGAAGCATTGGCAGACTTAGGTGCTAGTATAAATTTAATGCCGTATTCACTATACACTAAACTAGACCTTGGAGAATTGAAACCAACCAGAATAAGTATACAACTAGCCGATCGATCAATAAAATATCCTAGAGGGATAATGGAGAACATGCTAGTTAAAGTTGGTACTTTAGTATTTTCAGTAGATTTTGTTGTTCTGGGCATGGAAGAAGATTCTCAAGTTCCTCTCATATTAGGAAGACCATTCTTAAACACGGCTAAAGCAATGATAGACGTGTTCGGTAAGAAATTGACCCTAAGTATAGAGGACGAGAGTGTTACCTTTTCAGTTGATAGAGCAATGCAACAACCGCAATCTGCAGATGATACATGTTATTATATTCAAACTATAGATTCACATGCAGAATTGTTAGAAGAATTTCCAGAATTACAAGGAACAGGAGAATGTTCTTTAGGAGAAGGTAATGAACCAATTGATGAAGCTGAAATGTTAGCTACACTAATAGCTAATGGATATGAACCAACAACAGAAGAAATTCAAATGCTAAAAGAAGAAGACAGATATCGATATAAATCATCGATAGAAGAACCTCAGACATTAGAGTTAAAGCCACTTCCAAACCATTTGGAATACGCTTATTTACATGGTGAATCTGAATTACCTGTAATAATATCGTCTTCTCTTACTGAAAAAGAAAAATCACAACTCATTTCTGTGTTGAAAGCTCATAAACCAGCCATTGCATGGAAGATTCATGATATTAAAGGAATAAGTCCTTCGTATTGCACACATAAAATCCTTATGGAAGAAGGTCATAAAACGTATGTGCAACGCCAACGAAGACTAAATCCGAATATGCAAGATGTTGTTAAAAAAGAAATAATTAAACTGCTAGATGCAAGTTTAATTTATCCAATTTCTGATAGTCCATGGGTAAGCCCAGTTCAATGCGTGCCTAAGAAAGGTGGCATGACTGTCATTACAAATGAGAAAAATGAGCTTATTCCTACTAGGACTGTAACAGGATGGCGTGTATGTATTGATTATAGAAAATTAAATGACGCCACCAGAAAAGATCACTTTCCCTTACCTTTTATTGATCAAATGTTGGAAAGATTAGCCGGAAATAGTTACTACTGTTTTATTGATGGATTTTCCGGATATTTTCAAATTCCAATAGCACCCGAATATCAAGAGAAAACCACATTCACGTGCCCTTATGGTACTTTTGCTTACAAACGCATGCCATTTGGACTTTGCAACGCCCCTGCAACCTTTCAAAGGTGCATGATGGCGATTTTTCACGACATGATAGAAGAATGCATGGAAGTTTTCATGGATGACTTTTCAGTCTTTGGTAATACATTTGAATCATGTCTAACTAATCTTGAACGAATGCTTATTAGATGCGAACAATCAAATCTAGTTCTTAATTGGGAGAAATGCCATTTTATGGTTAAAGAAGACATCGTTCTTGGACATAAAATCTCAAAGGAAGGAATTGAAGTGGATAGAGCTAAAGTAGATGTACTTGCTAAACTTCCACATCCCACCAATGTTAGAGGAGTTAGGAGTTTTCTGGGGCATGCCGGTTTTTACCGACGTTTCATAAAAGATTTTTCTAAAATTGCCACTCCTATGAATAAACTCCTAGAAAAGGATGCTCCATTCATCTTTTCAGATGAATGCATCAAATCTTTTAATATTCTTAAAGAGAAACTCACTAATGTGCCGATCATGATAACACCAAATTGGAATCTATCGTTTGAACTAATGTGCAATGCAAGTGATTTTGCAATGGGAGCCGTTTTAGGACAAAGGATTGAAAAACGATTTCAACCTATATATTATGCCAGTAAGACGTTACAAGGAGCACAAACGAATTACACGACTACTGAAAAAGAACTCCTTGCTATTGTCTTTGCTTTTGACAAATTTCGTTCATATCTCGTTCTAGCAAAAACGGTGGTCTATACCGACCATTCTGCTCTTAGATACCTATTTTCGAAACAAGATGCCAAACCAAGATTAATCCGTTGGATCTTACTCTTACAAGAGTTCGATATTGGAATCCGAGATAAAAGAGGAGCAGAAAATCTCGCCGCTGATCATCTTTCTCGTCTTGAAAATCCCGAATTAGAAGTTCTAAATGAATCTGCCATACAAGATAACTTTCCTAATGAATATATATTGAAGATAGATTATAATGAAATTCCATGGTTTGCAGACTATGCAAACTATTTAGTATGTGGATTCCTTGAAAAAGGATTATCGTACCAAAAATGAAAGAAATTCTTCAGTGATATAAAACACTATTTCTGGGAAGATCCACATTTGTTTAAAAGTTGTCCCGATGGAATAATACGCCGATGTGTATTTGGAGATGAAGCTAGTAAAATTTTAAACCATTGTCACACAGGACCAACAGGAGGGCACTATGGGCCTCAACTAACAGCAAGAAAAGTTTATGATGCTGTATTCTATTGGCCTACAATTTACAAAGACACACACCTTCTTTGCACATCCTGTGATGCTTGTCAAAGGGCCGGAAAAATAAGTCAACGTGATGAAATGCCACAAAATGTCATTCAAGTATGCGAAGTATTTGACATTTGGGGTATTGACTTTATGGGTCCATTTCCAAAATCTCATAATAATCTCTACATTCTCGTAGCCATTGATTATGTATCTAAATGGGCGGAAGCACAAGCTCTCCCAACTAACGATGCACGAGTTGTAGTCAACTTTTTAAAACTTCTTTTTGCAAGGTTTGAAACACCGAAAGCTTTAATAAGTGATCGGGGTACTCATTTTTGTAATAATCAACTTGAGAAAGTTCTCAAAAGATATGGACTAACTCATAAAATCTCCACCGCATATCATCCACAAACAAGTAGACAAGTTGAAAATACTAACCGAGCTTTAAAACGTATTCTAGAAAAAACCGTAGGATCAAATCTGAAGGAATGGTCCATTAAATTGGAGGATGCACTCTGGGCTTTTAGAACAGCCTACAAAACTCCAATTGGAACCACACCTTTTAAACTCGTCTAAGGAAAAGCATGTCATCTTTCAGTAGAAATTGAACACAGAGCATTTTGGGCTTTGAAGACATGTAATCTTGATTTACATGAAGCTGGACGTCTACGATTAAGTCAATTAAACGAATTAGAAGAATTAAGACAAGAAGCATACGAAAATTCGTTAATCTATAAGGAAAGAACGAAGAAATGGCATGATAAAAGAATCAGAAGTTCAAAAGAATTTAAAGAAGGAGACATAGTTCTTCTTTTCAATTCACGATTCAAGCTATTTCCTGGAAAATTGAAATCGAGATGGTCTGGACCATTCATAGTCAAAAGAGTTTTCCCATACGGAACGATAGAATTAATAAATTCAAATGGGACTGAATTTAAGGTTTATGGTTACAGAGTTAAACATTACATAGATAGTCCGATGGAAGTCGACAACGAAGTTAATCACAATTTCGATACCACAGCTAACTAAGTGTGGGGAGAATCAAGTCTTTAAAGGATAATATGTATTTCTATTAGAGTTAGATTGTCTGTTTTCGTGTAGTTCTCGAAAATGGAACCCGAATGGTCTTTCCCTAGCAGACCCTAAAGAACTGGTCTTCTCCCCCCATTCTGAATTTTTATTTTTATTTAGGAAATGAAGACTTCCTGTGAACTAAATCATGGTCTAATGCTACACGCATTGATCACTAAACGTAATAATGACACACTTCCGAGTGAACTAGTATCAGTAATCAGAGAAAGATTGGACGGAGTAAGAAAAGAATCCAGATGCGAAGATAATAAGTTACAATTTGGTAAAGGAAAATCAAAATCCGCAGCGAAAAGAAGAGCACGACACCAAGAAAGATGTCACAAATGCGGAAAATGGTCACATGGAGGTAAATGTTCAAATAATCAAACCTATTCAAACACCGAATTTGTTACTTTATGCAGAGACGGACCGTTCATATGTTTAGAAGAAAAAACACTGAATGCTCGAGGTTACGCCTATGTAGCTATGGAAAACCAATTAAACCGACTATCTTATGAATGGGATAGATCATATAACTAAGAATACTATCTCACAGGTAAGTCTGTACAGTTTTTATTTTTTTTTTATTTTTAACCTTTTGATAATAAACGCTAATTTGTTCGCTATAAAGTATTAAATTGGTATTGAATAAAATTAGGTTTGGCGACCGAAATTATTGATATCATACAAAAATTTATTATATCACTGCGAAATTTAACGTTTATTCTTAAGGTATAAATATCTTTAATCAATCAACCCAAAATATTTCAAAAATTCGTCATGAGTTAAATTAGGTCATGGAACCGAAATTACTTTATCGAAAAGAGGGGCGTATATTTTTGATAATATTTGATTGATTAAAGTGGGATAAAAGCCAAAAAGATTTTTAATTTTATTTTTACCATGTTTTAAAATTAATATATAAAAATTAAAATAATATTGTATATTTTTTAAATCAATATATTTAAAATTGTAAATATTTGAAAAATTAATCTTTTTAATATAAGTTTGTATGTATAAAAACAAAAATATAATATAAGTTTGGTGTGAATTTATAATATAAATTTTTAATTAAGTTTGGTGTGAATTTTTAATTTTATGCATTTTAAATTTAAGTTTGGTGTGAATTTTTTAATTTTATGCATTTTAAATTTAAGTTTGGTGTGAATTTAAAAACAAAAATTTACTTTATTTCGCTAAGTTAAAAATATGTTTTTTAAAATTCGTCGTGAGTTGAAAACTAGGTCGTTGAACCGAAATTGCTTTACCCGAAGGAGGGACGAGAACTTTTATTATCATTATTTTTAATCTTATTGAATTAAAGTATGCCAAAAACATTAAAAAACCCAAAAATCTTTACTTTTAAAATCGCGCTTTGATTTGACAAATTTTAAAAATTTTGTCAAGGGACAGACTAGGACATCGATCCGAAACACCCTCGCTCCTAAAGGAAAACAAATTTTTAAAATTTAATTAATTATAAGTTTTATAAAGTATAAGGTTTTATTCTAAAAAAAAAGGGCAAAACACTGTAGCCGGGTACCCATGCGATCGCATGGGAATCACCCTATCCCTCCATGCGATCGCATGGAGGCAAAAATCTGGCCTGATACATACAGCTCGCTGTTCTATCTTCTCCACATAAACACACACACACACATACGAAAAACACTCAAAACCTCACCAAATTTCATCATTTTTCCACCGTAATTCGTCATTTTTCTTGCTCTAATCATGCCTAGATTCTCATTCTTTAGCAAAATGGTAAAAATTACACCCCTAAACTCATAAATTTGCTAGTTTTTGTGATAAATTTCAATTTTTTACCTAATGCAATTTTGTTAATTTCTAGTGTAATTAGTGTTAAATTGTTAGTATTTTATGCATGTATAACCTAGATTGATGCTATTTAACATGATTTGAAGCCAAAAACTTCAAAATTTTTAGAAATCTAGGGTTTGTGTTCTTGAGCAATTTGAGACTTTTTGATATAAACATGTTATGGCTGATTTTTGTCATGAATTATTGCTAAATTGAACAGTGTAACATGTTTAGATAGTTAAATGATTCAAACATTGATCCTAAACATGATTTTTAAAGATTAAAGTGGACTTTTTAAGTCCAAAATTCATGAACTTGATTAATTTGATATATTTGCCATTTGAGACTTGTTTAATTATTAGTCATGACTATTTTGACATGTTATTTGAGTTAAATGCTTATGAATTTTGTATACATTTTCATATGTGCTTATTTGAAAAGTGTAGAATTGTGAAAAATTGTGAAAATGTGTATAAGTTTAATTTTGATTTAACATGTTATAGTGATTGTTTTAAGTTGTTATTTTGCTAACACAAATGCATATTTGGATGCACAAATTTTGTGTTTAATGTGTTTTGCAGAAAGCCGATACGGGAGGTTCAGGAGCATCATCATCTAGACGACCAGCACCAGCACCAGAACCAGAACCAGCAATGCAACACGAACAAGAACCACAACAAGAACCACAACAATAGCCTGATCAGCATATACCTTATTATGATCCGGTACAGTTTGTTGATGAATTCATAGTATTCCCGATGAGGACGCCAGTAGAATTCCCAATGATTCCTGAGCACACTCTGCATCCTAATCTAAGATTTGATAGGAGATAGAGAGATTACGAGACATATCAAAGGAACAAATTCAAATTGGTAACAAAAAATGTAGAGGTGCCAAGGGTAATCGATTGGGCCCCTTTGGAAACGGTCCATCTAGATGACCGTGTTAGACAGCTTTTGGTACAAAGGTATGTCAGTTCTTCTTTTACAGATTGGGAACGTCTTTTCACCATTCGTAGACCTGTAGATAAGGAATGGTGTGTTGAGTTGATGAGTACTGTATCACTTGATACAAATATAGTTAGAATAGATGATAGAAGATTTCTTAGGTTTATCCTTGGCGGTAGGATGTACAGAATGTCCATGCTGGACATGGCCAGGGCCTTACAGATACATACTCCTGGTGAGTTGCTATTACCCGATTGTACAAATTTGATTCATTATGGTGAAAGGGTAGATAGTAACTTTAACGCTGACGCCATTTGGAGGTGTATGTCACATTTTGATGTTTTTACACGAGCAGGAGGACACTCCTATACACATATTGACAGAGCCGAGTTTCGTATTATTCATAGATTTTTGGCTAACTCAATTACACAGAGAGGTCACAATAAAGAAAAAATTACCTTACATGATTTATTCTACCTAAAGTGTATTCGGGGATCCTAGAAGCTTTGTCAATATCCCTTACTGTGTTGCTTTTTATTTATCTAAAATGGTAGAGGGAATGCAGGACTGGAGTATAATAGGAGGAGGTATTTTTGTTACTCTCATTGGAGAGTATTTAGGTGTTGATAGGAACCAAGGGGGTCCATTACAGCTTTGTAGAGAACAGGTTGAGCCCTTAGGATTGAAAGTTTATGTGGGTGTTAAGGTATTGAAAATTAGACGTAACCAGGCAGTACCCTATGAGGGATCTCATCCTCAGGTAGAGAGAGGCTCAGACGAGGAAATGGAGGAGGCAGAAGACATTAGGGATGTCTTTCGAGATGCTATTCTTGACGTCCACGTTCGTATAGATGAGGAAGCAATGACGAACGCGGCCAGACATAGTATGTACGAGCAGTGGAACTTCGAGCGAGTATACGAGGATTATAGGCGACGCCAACACGATAACTGGGTAGTTCATCAGCACCAAATCATGAGCCAGCTATCATATCAGGTACCAAATAACTATGTACCTACTCGACCTGCTCATTTTCCGCCACACAGCCCCGATATCCGACCACCCTTTAACCGGTATGACTATAACCAAGCCTATCAGAACACCTATAACCAACAATGGAACCCACCTGATGAGATGAACTGGAACCCCTATCCAGACTGATTTGGTTCTATTTGGTTATTTATATGATTTTTATGTTTTTATCATTTTACTTATTCATGTTTAAACTTATGTTATTGAATATACTTATGTAATTTTTATAATTTTTATTATTATTGTGTACTAATATTTCACATTTAGGATTTGAAAGTGGGATATTAAGTACCATTTCAAATTGCCATGCATGTTTATATTTGTATGTATGTATATTGTAAATTGTACAAAACAGGGTAAAACAGCGCATTTTCAAAGACTGGCATTAAGTTCAGCAAAAGCTACTAATTTTGACGATAAGATGACAAATAAATGTGATGTAACAACAGACAGAATGAACAAATGATATGCACCATTTATCATTCAGCAAACAAACGCCAATATGTTTGGAAACTTTGGTAAAATTTAATCATTTTTCTACGCTAATCACCCTCAATAATTTAAATTGTTACTGATTTCTTGCAAATGAGGGCATTGCAAGATCTTAAGTGTGGGAAGGGGTTAAATTCTTTCGGATTTTTAAATTTTTTCACTTTAAACACTTGGTTACCATTAGAAATACTAGTAAAGTAGTAGTTGTATTAGAATCTAGTGCTCTCTGATAAAGAACAGCCCTAGTCTTATATACTGACTACCTAATTCTAGTAAAAAAATTTCAAAATTTTCAATTAAATGAACTCAAAATCATGTTTATACATATTTATGAACGATAAAACTAGGTGTTAACACTTAAATTATTGTTACCTCGGAAAGGACATAAATTGAGAAACAAACCAAAATGTTAAAATTCATTTAAAATGGAATAGAGGACAATAAAAAGGAAAATAAAAGCCAAGTGTGGGAAAAATTACCAAGTTATCTTAAACATATGTCACATATTTCTGTAACAAATAATTGAAGATACTTTTGCTTTGGACTAAACTAAACTGTTTTACCCGATGAAAGAAAAGAAGAGATGGATCTACACGATGAATCAATTCCATCGTTAAAAGGAAGTAAAGTCTTTCGAAAAAGAAACGCACTTCTTGATTTAGGTCATGAAGTTGTCGTCCAGACCAGCTGTAGGTTGATGAAAAATCTAGAAAAGTCATCTCTAAAATCAGCAGGAAATCCACGGACCTCAGCATAAAACAGGGTCGCCAAGTGGTCAGATTTATCCTAACCATGAGAAGGATTTATCTCGTACAATGGGGGGCACCGTGCAAATTAGCTTGATAAGACTAATAAATCAGATACCCAGAAAGGATAATCTCCTTTAAAGATCAAAAATCAGCTTTTAAGACTGATATTACTCAATTCTAGAAATTGACCTTAAAGATTGAGAATTACAAACTCATGGAATTCAATGATATCTAAACTCTAGCTTGAACGAGAAAATATTTTGATAAAATTACAAACCGATTTGTTTTCTGAAAACCCATTTTCAATGCGTTCATTACAATTGAACGTAAAATCCTAGGAATTCATCTGGAATTCATTAGGTCATCTGAACCAAATTGGGTGTCAACCGTAAGAACGGTGGTTGCATAGCATGGTCAAAGACAGGACCTTGTGCCAGACCAAAAAATCATAAGGGTGAGCTTTACTATTGCTCCTACCAAGGATAGTAATTGTGTCCGACACGTTATAGACCATAATTAAAAGCATGTCAGGGGACATTGCCTTAACAGTTGCTTGTTCAACGCTTTCCTTTACAACCGGACGGAAGTTTATCGAAAGGTAATATTCGGAGCAAGTATACTGGACGTGTTGCTTTCCTAATACAAGGTTAGCAAGTGGGTGACACAAAACCATAAGTTTTGAGCTAAAATTTTCAAATCTAAAACCCACCAAACCCACAAAAAGAATTTGCAAACACCGGTGAAGGGTTATTCCGGAAAACTTATCCAGGGTAAAAGCTAGATTTAATTTTCAAAAAAATCAAATGTTTTCATAAAGATCCAATTTCCTAAAGGATCTAAATTTTCATAAGTCATGTGGGACTGTAAACCATATCGTTACTACCATTGTTTATACCGCCGTATTGAAATCACTGATGTACAAAGTGTGAAGAATAAAGAAGTGATTCTAGTATTTCAATACTATATTGCTTGAGGACAAGCAACGCTCAAGTGTGGCAATATTTGATAATGCTAAAAACAAACATATATTTCATAGCATTATCCCTCAAGAAAGACAAGCTTTTAGTTGCAATTGTTCTATTTACAAGTGATATTCGTTTAAATAATAAAAGGTGAAGACAAAAGACAGATTCGACGAATTGAAGACGCAAATGACCAAAAAGCTCAAAAGTACAAAATACAATCAATAAGGTTCCAATTATTGATAAGAAACGTCTCAAAATTACAAGAGTACAAGATTCAAAACGCAAAGTACAAGATATTAAATTGTACGTAAGGACGTTCGAAAATCCGGAACCGGGACCAGAGTCAACTCTCAACGCTTGACACAACGGACTAAAAATTACAAGTCAACTATGCACATAAATATAATATAATATTTAAATAATTCTTATAATTATTTATATATTATATATTATATTATTAAAAATCGTCGGCAGAAAAAAATAAAGGCATGTGAGCCTCTCCAGCTGGCCATGCGATCGCAAGGCCTTGAAGGGTAAAGCTCATGCGATCGCATAAGCCACTTTTCCAGCCCACATGCCTATAAAATTCGCAGCTTGGTGAACATCAAAACACATCTTTTTCTTCTCCTCATTCATACGTAGTATATATTTATATTTATATTTTACTTTTAATTTTAGTTTTAATTCTAATAATAAGGGTATGTTAGCGAATGTTGTAAGGGTGTAAGTCGAAATTCTGTCCGTGTAACGCTACGCTATTTTTAATCATTGTAAGTTATGTTCAACCTTTTTACATTAATGTCTCGTAGCTAAGTTATTATTATGCTTATTTAAAACGAAGTAATCATGATGTTGGGCTAATTACTAAAATTGGGTAATTGGGTTTTGTACCATAATTGGGGTTTGGACAAAAGAATGACACTTGTGGAAATTAGACTATGGGCTATTAATGGGCTTTATATTTGTTTAACTAAATGATAGTTTGTTAATTTTAATATAAAGGTTTACAATTGGACGTCCCTATAAATAACCATGTACACTCAATCGGATACGATGGGCGGGGTATTTATATGTACGAATAATCGTTCATTTAACCGGATACGGGAATGGATTAATAGTCTATGGAATTATTAAAATAGGGGTGAAATTATGTACAAGGACACTTGGCGTAATTGTTAACAAAGTATTAAAACCTTGGGTTACACGCAGTTGATATCCTGGTGTAATTAATAAACAAAGTAATAAAACCTTGTTACAGTTTAAGTCCCCAATTAGTTGGAATATTTAACTTCGGGTATAAGGATAATTTGACGAGGATACTCGCACTTTATATTTATGACTGATGGACTGTTATGGACAAAAACCAGATGGACATATTAAATAATCCAGAACAAAGGACAATTAACCCATGGGCATAAAACTAAAATCTACACGTCAAACATCATGATTACGGAAGTTTAAATAAGCATAATTCTTTTATTTCATATTTAATTTCCTTTATTTTATATTTAATTGCACTTCTAATTATCGCACTTTTATTTATTGTTATTATATTTAATTGCACTTTTAATTATCATATTTTTAATTATCGCAAGTTTATTTTATCGCACTTTTATTTATCGCACTTTCATTATCGTTATTTACTTTACGCTTTAAATTAAGTCTTTTATTTATTTAATATTTTACATTTGGTTTTAACTGCGACTAAAGTTTTAAAATCGACAAACCGGCCATTAAACGGTAAAAACCACCCTTTATAATAATAATATTACTTATATATATATATTTGTATTTTTATAAAATAAAACTAATATAGCGTTAAGCTTTGTTTAAAGATTTTCCCTGTGGAACGAACCGGACTTACTAAAAACTACACTACTATACGATTAGGTACACTGCCTATAAGTGTTGTAGCAAGGTTTAAGTATATCCATTCAATAAATAAATAAATATCTTGAGTAAAATTGTATCGTATTTAATAGTATTTCCTTGTAAAATATAAGCTATTTTATATACACCTCGCAGAACATCAACAGTTTGTACAAAAGAATTTTTAATTACAAACTTTATGAAAATATACTTACATATATATTTTCTTCAGATGTAATCATGGATTTAATGAGTTAATATGATATTAATCTTATTTGATTTACCGTTAGAACTAGAATATATAATCTCTAAAACATTAGAGGTTACATAGTCTCTATGAAGAACGAAGATAATTGATGTAGAACGATACGTAGAATGATGATTACACTCGAGGTGCAGAATGAGATGTTGAGGCGTGTGATGTTGAAACTTGGGATGTTGGTGGTACTATTGGTGCCGGTGATGTTGATGAAGCTGGTAAGTTTTGCACCATATTCTCTAAATTAATTACTCGAGCGCGAAGTTCGTTGACTTCTTCTATTACACCGGGATGATTGTCGATTCGGACGAGCGGATAAATAAGATCTAGAATTTGAGATAATATATAATCATAAAGAGACACTCTGGAAATGAGAAAGAAAATGGTATTACGAATAGGTTTGCCGGTAAGTGCATCAGGTTCTTCACCAAGAGGGCAATGTGGTGGATGGAAAGGATCGCCTTCTTCTTGTCTCCAATGATTAAGTAGACTACGAACCCATCAGATGAATTGGGGATGACAGATTGGTCGATTCATTCCGGTGACGTTGCTTCCGGAGCTTAGGTGAACATCCATTTCGGAATAGCTTTCGGATTTCGAAGAACTTGAACTAGTGGCGAGTTCCATTCTTTTCGATTGAATGAAGGATTTTTTGATATGAAATGATTTTCGGCTATCGGATGGTATTCTAATTACATAGAATATCTATATATATAGAACAAAAGATTTCATAGATTAAGGAGGAATTTACGGAATATGTCAGGCAAAGTTTACAGTAACAGATACGCTAAGATATGAATTAGCAAATACGCTAAAATATGAATTCTGTCTATACACTATTCATGCAATCAATGCAGTAAGATGTGTCTAGACTAAGAATGATAAGCAGGTAATTTTCGACAAGAAATGATAAGCAAAACTTTTGACATGCAGCTAAGGTCGAAGTCCAGACTCATTAATGCATCCTAACAACTACTAGTTAGACACACTAATGCAAGACCTGGTTTGCTAAGACCACTGCTCTGATACCACCTGTAGAGACCCGTCCTAATCCATCCGGACGAATACATTACATTTGGTTACATCGCGAGGTACTTGACCTCTATATGATACATTTTACAATCATTGCTTTCGTTTTTAAAAGGCAAACTTTCATTACATCGAAAGTTGACGGCATGCATACCATTTCATAATATATCCAACTATAATTGACTTAGTAATAATCTTGATGAACTCAATGACTCGAATGCAACGTCTTTTGAAATATGTCATGAATGACTCCAAGTAATATCTCTAAAATGAGCAAACGCACAACGGAAGATTTCTTTCATACCTGAGAATAAACATGCTTTAAATTGTCAACCAAAAGGTTGGTGAGTTCATTAGTTTATCATAATCGATCATTTTCATCATTTTAATAGACCACAAGATTTTCATTTCCATTTCTCGTAAATATACGTCCCATGCATAGAGACAAAAATCATTCATATGGATTGAACACCTGGTAATCGACATTAACAAGATGCATATAAGAATATCCCCATCATTCCGGGACATCCATCGGACATGATATAAAAAACATCGAAGTACTAAAGCATCCGCTACAACGGATGGGGTTTGTTGGGCTCAATAGATCTATCTTTAGGATTCACGTCAATTAGGGGTGCACCGATTCTCAAAATTAGTGATGTTCCCTAATTCTTAGATTACCAGGCTAAAAGGGGCATATTCGGCTTCGATCCATTCAACCATATAATGTAGTTTTGATTACTTGTGTCTATTTCATAAAACATTTATAAAATAGCATGTATTCTCATTCCCAAAAATATATATTGCAAAAACATTTAAAAAGGGAGTAATGAAACTCACTATAATGTATTTTGTAGTAAAAATACATATGACGATATTGAACAACGCAAGGTTGGCCTCGGATTCACGAACCTATATCATTTATATATATATTAACACATATAATTGTAATCAAATAAATTCATATATTATATCTTAAATTATATATCTTATATATTTAATTTGTATACATTTAAAATAGTTAACGTTTATATAGTTTAATATTATATTTAAAATCAATAATTTGTTATATGTAAATATTTATATAAATAATATTATTATATATAATTATATGTAATATTATAGTAGTTGTAATATATATACTCTTATATAGAAAATATTTATTTGTTATAATAATATTGTTAATATAAAAGTAGTAATCATAATAATAATATTATTATTATTAATAATAACAACAATAATAACAATAATAATAATAATAATAATAATAATAATAATAATAATAATAATAATAATAATAATAATAATAATAATAATAATAATAATAATAATAATAATAAAAGTAATAATAATGATAATAATAATAATAATAAAAATGTTAAATATTAATAAAAATCATAGTGTTAATGTTAAAAATGATAATTTTTGATAAAATGATAATTTTAACATTTTTTTAACAATCTTACTAATAATAATGATAATGATACTAATATTAATATTAGTCATGATAATAATCATTTTAGTGATAATATTGTTAATGATATTGATAATAATAATAATAGTAACAATAATAATAATATTTGTATTAATAATAATCATGATATAATAATAATAATAATAATAATAATAATAATAATAATAATAATAATAATAATAATAATAATAATAATAATAATAATAATAATAATAATAATAATAATAATAATAATAATAATAATAATAATAATAATAATAATAGAAATAATAATAATGATAAGTAAGTAAATTAGATAACTACCTCAAAGAAGTAGTCCTATAAATGCCCAAGTCCGGGTTTGAACCCGCGACGTCCCGCTAACTCGATAATACTCTTAACTCATCGATCCGTCTATCGTTTTTCTGAAATTTTTAACACCCTAACTATATTTAACCCGTCGTCTATATCATTGTTAACCATCGTTATGTTCATCATACATAATCATTATTATGATCTCGTAACCTATCATCATCTTCAACGTAAACATCCTCTATAACCACAATTATAATCGTGATAATCATTATCAATATAACTTACTCATTTCGTACATCATCATTATTCATTATCATCATAATCATCTTGTATCTCGGATCATTAACTATAAATATTACTCATCGCTATTTAATTATCATTATCATTAAGGATTATTATCCTCATCATTTCTTAATCTAACCCGGTATTATCATCGATTTCATCATCAATATCGCCACACATGTACACATCTTCATCGTTATTATCATCATCAATTTTTAATTATCAAAATCATCATGGCCAAATTTCCCTACTACGTACGATTAGTCATCACAGGCCCAACAATATAAACTGAAACATAATAGTCCTTTACAAAATCTCGGCCCAATAATTGAAGGAAAGTTCATGGCTCAATTGTATACTCCAAGTAATCAGACATGTTAGTGTATTTTGTATTTGAAAATCGGTTAATGAGCCCACTAAACAAAAAGTGTTTGATATTCTCAACTAAACATCATCCTATTCAATTGAACCACTGCTAGCAAAAATTAAATATTGTAAGTGGGGTAACCCTACTTGATAAAAGTCGACCAAAAAGAAACCTCCAGCTCAGGGTTCGTAAAAAAAAAATACAGGCTGCTTGCTATAGAAGATAGGGATAGAGAGAGGTGATTTACGATGGCGTATTTGAATCGAAACACAACAGGAGATCATCGATTACTCAACATCACACTATTCATCGTCTTCTTCTTCTTCGTTGAGTCATTATCATTATTGCTAATCATTCATCATCTTTTTTAACGTGTATCATCTACCATAGCTAGAACAAGTGAAGATGGTGGGTATTTGGTTCTCCAAACAGAAACATCGAGCATGGTGGTAAAGGTTGTGGTTCGAGCAACAACGAGAAGGTGGTGATTGTCGATTAGTTTGAGAGGTGGTGATTTAAATAGAAAGCTATTATGGTTATGATGACGGTTGTTATTGATGGTGATGAGTGATCGGAGGTGAGGATGGTGGCGGTGGTGTATGGAAGGTTGAGTTCGACCAAAAAGAAAAAGGAAGTCGAGTTGGTGATGATTTGTAACCAGTTGTGGTGACGGTTTGTGGTGGGTTTGCGGTTTGTGGGTTCATAAATAAGAAGGTGAAGAAGGTGGCCGGTGCTGTGAGGGAGGTTCGGAGATGGTGGTAACGGGTGATGATCCATGGTAAGTTATGATGGTGTTCATTGGTGATCAAATGGGTTATTCTAGGATAGTAGTTGATAACACTTGACGGTTAATGACGGTCGAACATGGTGGTCGTGTATGGTGTAAGGTTGTAGGTTAAGTGAGACTTTTGGTGGTGGGTTTAGTTTCGGTTGAGGTGGTGAGTGATGATGGTAATCAAGTGATTAATCGAGTAGAAATAAGGTAGTGTATTGATGTTATTTATCAACGAAACTAGAATTAATTTGAGCATACTAAAAGGATTCTCTGGTTTAACCAAGTAAAGAAATAGGAAGAGAGGAAGTAGTGTTTTGGTGTATGTTTTATCTTCTAGGCACGCATGTGATTCATATATAACTATATATATTATTCTATGTAATTATAATTGTAATGACAACCAATTGATACAGTAATCAATCAATATCAATAATGACAAGTTGGTAATCACAAGCAACTAGTAAACATAAAATAATATAATTAATACCATAAATATCATAAGTTAGTAAAAAGAGCAGAAAAAAAAATGTGTAACCATAAATTAATAAAAAAATATTAGCTGCCTCTCTTGTTTCTTTCTTACCGACGTTTTAACATGGAAATTATATCATAGCCCGTTGTTAATCAGTGGCGGATAAAAGTGTGCAGAAAAATCTCATATTTTTAAATTAACTATATTTATTTATTCTGGTCATTATGGTATAAAATTCGATCATTAACTATTAAATAAAATTTACATTAATTATTCACTCCCAACCCCAAGTAAAATATAAAATGTTTTAAAATTCAACAAATAGTTTCTAGATACATTTTTAATAAGCCTAAAATTTATATTACTCATTTTTGGATCACCGTTTATTTTAAAATCATCTAAGTTTGAACTTAACTTATTTAAATAACCATCGAATGATAAACGAGTGTTTCTATTGTTTAATAAATAAATTCGGAACTATATTTATATATTCAATATACCTTATTCATATATATATATATATATATATATATATATATATATATATATATATATATATATATATATATAGGTTTTAAATAATAATTATTATATATTGTTTTATTTTACATAATTAATTATGATATATTTCAAATTTATTATTTATATATATTTAAATATATACGTATCGATTTACAAGTAATTGTTCGTGAATCGTCGGGAGTAGTCAAAGGGTAAATGAATACATGAACACAATTCAAAGTTTTTGAGACTTTAACATTATAGACTTTGCTTATCGTGTCAGAAACATATAAAGATCAAGTTTAAATTTGGTCAAAAATTTCCGGGTCGTCATAAATTTAACCAATCAAGATCATGCTATTACAATTTCTATCTTAAAACATTAGTCATGTTCATTCGAAACTTCATACCTACGAATTCTGGACCATTACTTGCTCTATTTAAAGTCGAGAAGAGAAAACAAAAACATGGAGCTCCGAAATATAAGGGAGAATATAAAGCCCGATGACAACACATAAATTACAAACCGTGTATATCAATGTTTATCGCAACATAAAGACACGGGAGAATTAAAAACACTATAACCCCAAGGGCGAAGTAGAAGAAAACAGATTCCTTCGGTGAAAGTTGGAAGAGGAGAATGATTGTTGCAATAGTCAGAATAAGAACAATGATCAGAACTGGATTAAGCATTTTCACAATCTTTTGAATGTGGGAATTGAATATAGGAATGGTAAAAGTAATGAACATAAGAAGTTAATTTATAGTGAAATATCTGATAAAGAAATCAAGGTAGGTCTCCGCATTTAATTAGAGAGATCCTAATTTTCGGAATCACCGAAGAATCAAATCTTTTAAAGATTACGAACATTTCCTTTAAATCCCTTAAATTTCGAAAATCAACCGTGACTACGTCACCGGATAAGACAAACCTATAATTACTCATTTCACACTTTTGTGATAGCTTCACTCGTATTCTTCACATAAATCAATGTTTTATCCATATTACTCACGGATGGTAAAAACTCTAACTTCTAGCTCATATGTGTCATGAAAACATATTTATTGTCAGCCATGACCATTCCAATCAAATTTCGGGACAAAATTTCTTTAACGGGTAGGTACTGTGACGACCCGAAAATTTTCGACCAAATTTAAACTTAATCTTTATATGGTTTCGGCACGATAAGCAAAGTCTGTAGAGTTGAGTCTCGAAATTTTTGAACTGTTTACATGGAGAACATTTGACCTTTGACTAATTTCGACGATTCACGAACAAATATGTAATGATATATAAATATAAGTATATATATATATATATATATATATATATATATATATATATATATATATATATATATAATATTTTAAATTAATAAAATACCTTAATCAAGTAGAATTAAAAAAAATGTAAAATAATAATAATTATGTATTATTAAAATAAATAAATAAATAATATATATATATATATATATATATATATATATATATATATATATATATATATATATATATATATATATATATATATATATATATATATATATATATATATATATATATATATATATATATGATATGATATGAAACTATATAGGACTTTTATTAAATATTCAACATATGTTATCATATAATACTAATAATAAAAAAATTAAAAATATATTTGTTATAATATTATTGCCTTTATTATTAATATCAACATCTGTATTATTGATATTATTATATAAAAATGGAAACATGTAATTTGAATAATTTCATTATTATTAGATATTATTATTATAAAAATGTATAATACTCATTTTTATATAATAGGTATTATAATATATAAGAATATAGTTATTATAATGTTATTATTACTATCAAAGACTAGTGTTATTTAAATATGTAATATATAGATACAAATTTGATATATATAAATTGAAATAGTATTATTGATACTATAGTTATTATTAATAATATTAGTATTAATATAATCAGTATTATTGTTATTAAAAATATTATTTTTATACATTTTATAGTAATTATTATCATTATCATTAGTAACAATACTAATATTATTATCATTACTAATAAGATTAATTATAATCTACTAACATAAATATTATTATAAGAATAATTAAAACTATAATTTTAATTATTAATATGAGTATTTACTATTATTATTATTATTATCTTTTCCAATATTAGTATTATTAATATCATTAATATTATCAATATAGTTATTAGAAAATAATTGCAATCTATTATTATTATTATTATTATTATTATTATTATTATTATTATTATTATTATTATTATTATTATTATTATTATTATTATTATTAATATCATTTTTGTATTATTTGAAAATGATAATATTAATATTAATATTATTATTAGAAATTTAATTATTATTAATATTATTATAATTATTAATTAATAGTATTATTTATATAAAATCATATATATGTACGATTGAGAATCTAAATTCGTTTCCCATACCTTTCATAGTGTAATATATTTTGTTTTTAACTCTGAACCTATTGCATAAACGAATCAAAAGTACAGACATAATCCAAATATTTGTTACCCATCGATTTCACAGATTTTTTTTTCTATCAATAGTTCAATCGACCCTCAATTGCTATAAACTCAATCAAGTCTTGTTGTTAAATTAAACCAAATTGACATACATTATCAGCCATCCTTTACCATTACTCTTTACAGACTGTATTCGATCATAATTTTTTTCAAAAACACCTAAGAACACGGGCGACGCCCTGTTCTTGCTTTATTTTTCAATTTACTTGAATTTGAAATCAATAACAAAATGTATAAATGCAGATATGTTATAAATCTTTTACTTAAACTATCTGGAAAACCTCAGGTTCCAATTCGTTTTATCGAGTTCGTATTTTTGAGTCAAAGTTTAGGATTGAAAAAGTCAAAGATTGTTCATCATCAAAATTCGTAATTATGTTAATGTTTTATGATCAATTAACGATGCAGGAAGTTTCTAATAACAATTACAAACCTTTTTCATGTTGAATGTTTTGTCTAAAAACCTCTGGAAATCACAATCAAATTTAGAGTTCATATCATTTAAACGGGTTACTGTTACAACCCTTTTAAAAAAATTTTTTCTTTAAATCAAGCTTTAATCATTTCTTTGTTAATTGTTGATCTTAAAAGTAGTTAATAACCCGTTAATATATGGGATTGATCCCTGGTAGTTTCCCACTCTGGTCGACTAGTTTCAGAAGGAGAAGAAGGTAAAAACATAATAATAATACAAGTTAAAAAGAAATAGCTTCTGTTTAAATCCAGAAAATGGGCACAACCCAGATGGTTTGATGAGTGTGTCGGGTTTCTAGAGGTCTCGGGTTCAATCCTTGTTTGGTGCATTTTTTAAAGGAAGTTCTAAGGTAGTATTTTCTTTGTAATTTCATTATTTCCTTATTATTATTATTATTATTATTATTATTATTATTATTATTATTATTATTATTAT
Organism: Rutidosis leptorrhynchoides; assembly: GCF_046630445.1. Classification (NCBI taxonomy): domain Eukaryota; kingdom Viridiplantae; phylum Streptophyta; class Magnoliopsida; order Asterales; family Asteraceae; genus Rutidosis; species Rutidosis leptorrhynchoides. Next base: position 120,899,930 of record NC_092343.1, on the reverse strand, counting down.
TATTATTATTCCTAATTATTATTGTTATTGTTATTATTGTTATTGTTATTGTTATTATTATTATTATTATTATTATTATTATTATTATTATTAGTATTATTATTAAGTATTAGTATAAGTATTATTTATATAAGTATTATTATTTTTAGTATTAGTATCATTTTTAGGATTATGATTATAATTATTAATTAATGTTATTACTACAAGTATTATAATTATTAATACTATTACTACCATTAATATAAGTATTATGATAAAATTTTCATTTATTATGATTATAAATAAAAATATGAATATTATTATTATTATCACTAACAGTTGTATTATTATTATTATTATTATCATGGTTAGGATCAATAATATTATCATAATACAAGTTATCATTATTTTCATTAATATTAGTATTAGTATCACTTTTGTAACTATTAGTATTATTATTATTATTATTATTAAACAAATGTATCATTATTAACAATATCATTATTATTATTAAAATAATCATTTTTAATAAATTTATTATTATTATTATTATTATTATTATTATTATTATTATTATTATTATTATTATTATTATTAATAAATCATTAATATCATAACTATCATAAACAGTAAAATTAATATTTTTACAAGTATTATTATTATTATCATTGTTATTATCACTAATAGAGTTATTATTAACATAAGTATATTATTAATGTTATTATCATTATTTTCACTAATATTAACTTAGTATTATTAGAACTACTATTTTGATAAACAAATGAAATACATAAATAAATATATATATATTTAACACATATAACATAACAAAATTTAATATTTTTATCTTACAAAATGAGCATATAAAACATATATATATATTATTAACATAAAAATTATATAACTAATACATTTATATATATGTGTGTTCAATTACAACTATGAATATTAATAAATATACAAATGATATAGGTTCATGAATCCAAGGTCAACCCTACATTGTTCAATATTGTCATATGTATTTTTACTACAAAATACAGAATTGTGAGTTTCATTACTCCCTTTTTATATATATTTTTGGGACTGAGAATGCATGCGCTGATTTTATTAATGTTTTATGAAATAGACACAAGTGATCAAAAACTACATTCTATAGCTGGATTATAAATATTGAATATCACCCCTTTTAGCTTGGTAACCTAATAATTAGGAAACGGGTATGACCCCTAATTGACGTGAATCCTAAAGATAGATCTATGGACCTCGACAAGTCTCGTCCGGGGTACATATGCTTTAGTACTTCGAGATTATTTTTATTATACAGACGAGAGGTTATGTTTGGGGATATTCTATGCATTAAAGTTAAGTCGGTTATCAAGCGTTCACCATATAAATGATTTTTAATTCGCGGGTTATGCGTGTTATTATGTACTAGGGTTACGTGTACAACTGAATATCTGAAATCTTGTGGTCTATTAAAATGATGGAAATGAATGTTTATGATAAACTAATGAACTCACCAACCTTTTGGTTGACACTTTAAGGCATGTTTATTCTCAGGTATGAAAGAAATCTTCCGCTGTGCATTTGCTCATTTTAGAGATATTACTTGGAGTCATTCATGACATATTTCAAAAGACGTTGCATTCGAGTCGTTGAGTTCATCAAGATTATTATTAAGTCAATTATAGTTGGATGTATTATGAAATGGTATGCATATCATCAACTTTTGATGTAAGGAAAGTTTGTCTTTTCAAAATGAATGCAATGTTTGTAAAATGTATCATATAGAAGTCAAGTACCTCGCGATGTAACCAAATGTAATGTATTCGTCCAGATGGATTAGGACGGGTCGTTATATAAAGGATCTTTGATGGCTTGGAAGTTCTTGAAGTAGAATCATGACACGAAAACAAATTCAAGTAAGATTACTACTTGAATTAAGATAGTTATAGTTATAAAAATCGAATCAAAGTTTGAATATGAATATTACCTTGAATTAGAAAGATAACCTACTGTAAATAACAAAGTTTTCTTGATCTTAGATGATTGCTTAGAATGGATTAGAAAGCTTGGAAGTAGACTTGCAAACTTGAAAGTGTTCTTAAAGTTTTCTTGAGTAGTTATTTTGTAAGTTGATTTATGTTTGGATTTTTGGGATAGATTAATGTAGATTTTGATGAAGATGATGAAGAAATGTGTTTGTATGTGTGCATCTGGACGTGAAAATGGAGTCAAATATAGGCTCCATTACTTTGTTGTTTTGTTAGATATTTCATGCTAGTTTCCAAATGATGGTTCCCACATGTCTTGATGACTCATTAAGGCTGCTAAGAGCTGATCATTGAAGTGTATATACTAATAGTTTATACATCTAAAAGCTGGGTATAATACGAGTACGAATACTGATTGAATACGAGTAGAATTGTTGATGAAAACGAATGGGAATGTAATCTTAACCATTTTTGTTAAGTATGAATGTTTTCATATATGTCTTGAAGTCCTTCAAATGCATATTAATACATATAGATACACTAAATATATATACATTTTAATGGAGTCGTTAAATCATCGTTAGTCGTTACATGCATGCGTTGTTTTAAAATCTTGAAGTTAATAATCTCGTTACATATAATTAACCCATGGTTATTATATCTAATGAGATGTTAAATTGTTATGTTATCATGGTAACATAGTGTGTTAATATATCTTAATATGATATATAAATAGTAAGATGTTATTACAAAGATAATCGTTACATATAGATATCGTTTCAAAATCTATAAGTTAGTAGTCTCATTTTTCGTATATAGTTCATTGTTAACATACTTAATGAGATACTTAATTACCATCATATCATGTTAAACATATATATATATATATATATATATATATATATATATATATATATATATATATATATATATATATATATATATATATATATATATATCTATATATATATATATCTATATATATATATATATATATGTCCGTATATATTATCATTTCATTTACTAGTTATAATGTTCGTGAATCATCGGTCAAATTGGGAGGTCAATCGTTTACATAAAATCCATTTCAATTAATCAAGTCTTAACAAGTTTGATTGCTTAACATGTTGGAAACATTTAATCATGTAAATATAGATCTCATATAATATATAATCATGGAAAAGTTCAGGTCACTACAAGATGACTCAAAATGAACCTACTTGTTCTGGTGATTAGTTTGATGAGCTAGAACATCTTTTTGCTACACGTATTTTATCTAAAAATACTTCTGAAAGTCAATGGTGTCACACCCCCAAATAGGGCCTGGGGTATTTGTGACTAATATATCAAATCAACCAATCGTATAATGAGAACGACTCTATATGAGGCATTTTATTACATTTATTGAGTTTTGCAGCGGAAGATAAATAGATTAAAATGTATTTAGAGTATTAAATGTCTTTAATTGATATGATATGTAATGAAGACTCCAAGCATAGCAAGCAATTATCATCAAATTTGCAAATGCAAGTCTTTTAAATTATCCTTGAATGACTCGTTGAAATGTTGCTTTCAATTAGCAATACACAGCGGAAGCATTATGTAGGACCTGAGAATAAACATGCTTAAAAACTCAACACGAGGTTGAGTGAGTTCATAGGTTTATCATAAATCAATAGTTCAATATAGCATTAGACCACAAGATTTCATTTTAAAGTTGATTGATACCAATTATATCAATCTAAAAAGAGTTGCTGTTTGTAATATCGCGACTAAACAAAAGTTACCCTGTGACACCTTGTACTGTCAGTGTTGTTGAATCATTATTATGTATCCAAAGACCAACGGTCAAATGGACGGAGACGTTACTCTTAATAGCGCTATTCATAATAACTAAGTTTGCATTTTATACCTCAGCAATTAACGATATTACGGCAGGGATTTAGCATGACAAAGCACGTATATAGCATAAAAGTTTGAGTACTTGTGTCTAACGTGTAAAACAGTTATAAAAGTTGCGCATGTATTCTCAGCCCAAAAATATATATAAAAAGGGAGCTATGAAAACTCACGATACGATACGATAGTTTGTAGTAAATATGCATAGGATGGCACTGAACAAGTACAGAGTTGACCTCGGATTCACAAACCTATATCAAGTATATATATTAACACATATACTCGTAATCGAATAAGTTTATATATCTTATTTCAATTTATATATTTCTGTAGTTATACTAAATATATATATATATATATATATATATATATATATATATATATATATATATATATATATATATATATATATATATATATATATATATATATATATATATATATATATATATATATATATATATATATATATTGGTATTATATTAAAAATACCTAAATTATTAAATATGAATATTTATTTAAAAAAAATGTTAATATGTTTGTTATATAATTATATGAAATATAATTGTAGTATATGAAATAAGTGCATTCAATGTACAAAATATTTATTTGTAAAAATAATAGTTTCGATAATAATGATTTACTAATAATTATAATAATAATGGTAATAATAGTAATTTTAATACAATTGATAGCTTTACTAATAATTATAAAGTAAAGATGATAGTTTTAATAATAGTAAAAACGATAATTTTTGTAAAAATGATAATAACTATAGTAATTTTTAATAATAATAATACTAATAAAGATAATCATATTAGTAATAATAATGATAACATTAATAATACTTATAAATATAAAATGATACTAGTACTAATAACAACGATAATAATAATAATTTGTATTGTTTTCAAAATAGTAATAATAATAATTCTAATCATAATAATGATAATAATATTTAAAATGATAATAATAATGATAATTATAATACTAATAATTATAATAATAATACTAGTAATACTAATAATACTTTTAATACTAGTAACAATAATTATAATAACATTAGTAATAATAATAATAAAGATAATAATAATAATAATAATAATAATAATAATAATAATAATAATAATAATAATAATAATAATAATAATAATAATAATAATAATAATAATAATAATAATAATAATAATAATAATAATATTATTATTATTATTATAGAAATGGAAAAACTACCTTATATAGCTTACTTACAACTAAAACTACCTAAAGATGATCACCTTGCCTCGAGATAGTAATGTCCTTGACCCGTGTAGCGAACCTTCAACCAACCGATCCCAAACCGGAAAAAGGTCTTAGGTGGTTAGGTGATCTAGCACCCCAAAGGATCTATCGGCTCGAATCTTAGAAACTACTACTTAAGTTCGGATCTCATAAGAATCTTTTTTTTTTCTTTTTCTGCTTTTTTTTCTTTTTTTTTCTCTTTTTTTTTAAATAATACTCTCTTTGAATATCTTCCTCGTCTTCAATTTGTGACTTTGTAGAACCCGCAATGTATGATGTAGTGGATGGTTATATGATGTGATCGATGATGATGAATGATTTGTTGTAGGAAATCTTTAACTCATGACATAAAGCAATACCATTCACACCATAGTCAGCAACAGCCACCCCTTAAAGGGTCCATTGGAGTCAGAGATTTGTGATTTTTCCTCTTCAAGCTTATATACCTAGCACTTATGAGTATAACACTTCTTTAAGAGAGTCAAAAAGCCATAAACACAAAATATGAAGCCATTTATATCCTAATCTCTAATTTAACCATTTTTCTCGCATTTTACCCTAAAGCCCTAAATACCGTTATTCTTCATCTCTTCACACAAATAAGTTGCATTGTCATTTTTGAAACAAATACTAAACTAGATAAAATAAGATTGAATTTTTAACATTTTTAACCAAATTTATCCAACATTTATCCCTTTTTACTTTCACCTTTCATCAATTGTCTTTCCTCAAGCACTTATATACTCAAAATTCCTAAGTCATGGTCAAAAAGTTCATTCATAATTAGCAAACCACTATCAATTTGCTTAAAACTAATAAAACTCACCGGCCAAAACCAAAAATTCCAAGTCAATCCCTAATCACTACGGGTGCTCTCATGGGTAAACATCTCAATCATAACCTTAAAAAGTTTAAAAATTCCAAAAATTAATTCCAAAAATTTTGACCACTATGTAATTAAAACATGCAAAAATTTCAAAAATCCGCGAGAAATTATCTCTCCCCCACGCTTAAGATCATGTAATGCCCTCATTTACATGAAATCAGATGTAACAGACTCGTCCCACATCGGTGGGAGAGGAAAACAAAGCACTCCTTATGAGGGTGTGGATACCTCTTCTGGTATGACGCGTTTTGAGGGTGTTAACCCGAGAAGCAAATCCGTGAGGTAGAAGTGCGATCCGGAGTTGTACTCGTGCGCGGGTAGCCCGTCGGTGATCGGCTTGTGTCCAAAGCAGATAATATCATACTACGGGCTGATGGTGATGTTACTTATGGTATGGGGCCCGCATCGATGTGCACTGCAGGGACGCAGTGTCCCGAAGGGGGGGGAGAGTTGTAACAGACTCGTCCCACATCGGTGGGAGAGGAAAACAAAGCACTCCTTATAAGGGTGTGGATACCTCTTCTGGTATGACGCGTTTTGAGGGTGTTTACCCGAGAAGCAAATCCGCGAGGTAGAAGTGCGATCCGGGGTTGTACTAGTGCGCGGGTAGCCCGTCGGTGATCGGCTTGTGTCCAAAGCGGACAATATCATACTACGGGCTGATGGTGATGTTACTTATGCTAACAGAGCTGGGGCCCGCATCGATGTGCACTGCGGGGACGCAGTGTCCCGAAGGGGGGGAGAGTTGTAACAGACTCGTCCCACATCGGTGGGAGAGGAAAACAAAGCACTCCTTATAAGGATGTGGATACCCCTTCTGGTATGACGCGTTTTGAGGGTGTTTACCCGAGAAGCAAATCCGTGAGGTAGAAGTGCGATCCGGGGTTGTACTCGTGCGCGGGTAGCCCGTCGGTGATCGGCTTATGTCCAAAGCGGACAATATCATACTACGGGCTGATGGTGATGTTACTTATTGTTTTCCTCTCCCACCGATGTGGGACGAGTCTGTTACAACTCTCCCCCCCTTCGGGACACTGCGTCCCCGTAGTGCACATCGATGCGGGCCCCAGCTCTGATACCATAAGTAACATCACCATCAGCCCGTAGTATGATATTGTCCGCTTTGGACACAAGCCGATCACCGAAGGGCTACCCGCGCACGAGTACAACCCCGGATCGCACTTCTACCTCACGGATTTGCTTCTCGGGTAAACACCCTCAAAACGCGTCATACCAGAAGAGGTATCCACACCCTTATAAGGAGTGCTTTGTTTTCCTCTCCCACCGATGTGGGACGAGTCTGTTACAACTCTCCCCCCCTTCGGGACACTGCGTCCCCGCAGTGCACATCGATGCGGACCCCAGCTCTGATACCATAAGTAACATCACCATCAGCCCGTAGTATGATATTGTCCGCTTTGGACACAAGCCGATCACCGACGGGCTACCCGCGCACGAGTACAACCCCGGATCGCACTTCTACCTCACGGATTTGCTTCTCGGGTAAACACCCTCAAAACGGGTCATACCAGAAGAGGTATCCACACCCTTATAAGGAGTGCTTTGTTTTCCTCTCCCACCGATGTGGGATGAGTCTGTTACATCAGATAAACAAAAATAAATTCGAGAGGACAAAATAGTGAAAAAGGGAAAAGAAAAGAAAACCCGGATTTTTAGATCCGTAGATCGCGGAAACACGGTGCACGATGGCGCTGAACTTACTGCCAGCATAAGAACATCGGCATCCACTCGATCACCAAAACATCATAATCAAGTAAGGTGCTGAACTTAATGCCAGACTTTGAAAAATAATAAAGCACAACCACCGTGGAACCTGAAACGAAAACATACATACCATAACTAATGGGGTGGTACCACCACAGTACCGAAACGCCCCATTTAAAATCCAAAGTATCAAGTTTAATGACTAACAACTACCATCATCCTAATTAAGATTACAGTCATCCAAAATAAAAAACTAATAAACGATATTAAAAAGTTTTGTTTTTTTTCTTGTCACCACACGATCACCACCGCATCCAATCACCAAGGGTTATACCCTCCATAAGATCCATCATACTGCCCACCATAAGGACCTCCACCACCTGAATGACCTCCCTGGTTACCTTCATCATGCTGAGAACTAGAACCTGCTCCTCTTCGTCGGACCATATCCTCCCAAACTTCCTGAGCTGCTGTGCGATCATACACCCAATAAGGACCTGTCGACTCCGGAGTCCATGGAATACGAGTGCCATAAGGAGTAAAGATGGTATTAGGAGAAACAAGCTCCATGTTGTGTCGATGCCAATCGTGATGATACGTAACCTCACTAATGCCATATGCAATCTGACTTTCCGAGCGTGCTCGGGTTTCCTCATTATAAAGCTGCACATTACGCATCTGTTCCATTAAATCCCGGTTTGTAAAACGTTGACCCCCGACACCTTGACCCGCATCTTGACCACCCTCGGCCATCTCTTCATCCTCCTCCTGTGCCCCCTGCGCATCTCGGGGATGACGACGACGAACTCTATATGGAATAACCTGACCATGCTCAATAGATATTACTCTTGCTCCCCGAAAAACATTTTCTCCTAACACAACCGCCTCAGTAATAATTCGCTCCATATCCGATCTATCAATCTCAAAAATCGACGCAATCCTCGTGATAAAATGACCACCTCGAATCGGACTTCCCGCAGAATGAAGTCCACTACCCTGATGTTTAAGAAAATAAGCCACTCCATAAGCAACCGAAGTAGGTGTCTTGGTTCGGAATTGGTTCACATACCAAAGGTCCGGTAAAGAGACCTTCTCGTTCCCACTTCTTCTATGTGTAATAGTATGCGCAACCATTCGTTGAATTGCACGAAGAGCGAGATCCATGATATTAACACAAGGACAGTTACTCGGGCTCCATTCAGAATCGAAAGCAATCTCTCCCCAAACTCTAGCTGCATCAAATTCATGAGGATCAATCATATCAATCACCCTTTCGGCACCCCAAAGATAATCTCAAAAACTAACTCGTGTGCGTTCTTCATCGGTATAAATTCCCAAACAAGTAGCCAACTGAAATAATGACATAGAGCGGTTAACCCCACCCAATCGAAAAGTCATAAACGTTGGATCATCAACATTTTCAGGGTGAAGATTCATCACATATGTAGCGTAAAATTCAATAACCAACTCCCGGTAAACTATTTCATGGATACCAAAGAAAGCAACCCAATCATTATACACATTACTACGCCATTCCAACTGCAAATACTCCATAACCATAGCATGTAAACCACCTTGTTGCAAAACATTCCAATCAACCACCCTATGCGGTTCAAATTCTTTTCGAATCAATTCTTGAACATTCGCCTTTCTTTGCTTAATAACCTCCGATCGACCATTAAACCTTAAATTCACATGTAACTCTATTTGAGGAATTGGAGGTTGCGGTTGAACCTCCTCAGCTGCACCGGCTGCAGTACCGGAACTTAAAGTACCCCTAGCATTACCACGTCCTCCTATCTGAAAAACAAACACAATGACAAACAAAAAGATATATCCCAAAGGACATGTTAGCGTTAGCGATAACCTGCATTCCTTCAAAAATATACCTAAGGCACATAATGTCAATGGTCACTTTAAAACACTAAAAAGCATAGATCATATAAGACTCCAACAACTATCATGCATTTAGAACCAATTTCTCAACTTTCATAAGTACAAAACCATGTAAGCAATTTCAAAACATGGACGTCAAAGCAAATCAACATACATCAATGCAATAACGTCATCCTCTCAACAAGATATGTAACTATAACCAAATAAATCAACAATCAAAACATATAGTCATAGCATACATATCATCAACACATGATAAACACAATCCCAAAAGTCAACTGAGTCAAACCTAGTCAATCAAGTCAAAATCCCCAATTACACATGAACCCTAGAATTCAAAATCAAAATCTAGACAATTTAAACATGAATTCATGGTAATCATACTCAGCTAACAATCTTACAACATTCAAAACATAACAATTTAACTCACAAATTCAAAACCCCCAATTAATCATACCTAAGAACCCTAGAAATCAAAGAATGAATGTATAGAACAATAGGCATGAAAATCGAAGCAATAACATGTTAAACATACATAATCTTCAATAAAAATCGAACAATAACACATAAACACACCCCCACACTTGTTTTTCACAAAAACCCTAGTTAAGATTGAAATTAAGCATGAGAAAAAGATGAAAACAAGTAATAAGATGTTAAATCATACCCTAGCCATGTTGTTATTGTGGATTAGATGAAGATTCGTGAGTAAATTACTAGTTTAATGGATGGGTTATGGTGTATTGAGAGCAGAAAATACGAGAGTGATAAAAAGAATTAAGTGGTGGTGATGAAAAGAACTGAAAAAACGTATTTAACCTGATCTGCTGTACGTGTCGCGTTTCGCGACAAGGTGTCGCGTTCTGCGACAACCCGAATTCTAACGCGACAAAGCTTCTTCAAACGCGACAACTTATGGGGTCCGGACTGATCAATCTGTCGCGTTTTAGTGGTGCCTGTCGCGATCCGTGATACATTTTTTTTTTTTCAGATTTTATATTGTTTTTGGATTTTTCATGGTTAACCAATTAAAGCAAAAAAAACACAAATTACCTAACAAAGAATAACAAAAATACAAAACTCTACACGAATTAATTTTTTAACGAGTCGTTTTCTCGACTCATGACCACGTTCATGTGTCTTTCGGGTAGAGGGTGAGGTCCTCCCTCTCGGTGTTATCGAATGCCTCGTGATACAATTTTAACCTGTGACCATTCACCTTAAAGCTTCTACCCTCGTTATCTAACAATTCCACGTGCCCGGCCGGAAAAGCTTTCTTTACCACGAATGGACCGGACCATCGTGACCTAAGCTTTCCGGTGGAGAATTTGAACTTAGATTGAAATAACAAAACTTTATCGCCCGGTTCAAATTCTTTTCTCATCTTCAAACGCGCATCATACCATAAATTCGTTTTCTCCTTATAAATATGCGAATTCTCATAAGCATGGTTTCGCAATTCCTCAAGTTCATGAATTTGCAAAAACCGATGTTCTCCCGCTTCCCTAAGGTCGGTATTACACTGTTTAAGTGCCCAATACGCCTTATGCTCCACTTCAACCGGCAAATGACATGCTTTTCCATAAATGAGACGGAATGGTGTAGTACCAATAGACATTTTATACGCAGTTCAAAATGCCCATAGCGCGTCATTCAACATCCGGTTCCAAATCTTAGGATTGTTTTTCACCGTTCTTTCAAGAATGCGTTTTAGTGCGCGGTTAGTATTCTCAACTTGGCCACTCGTTTGAGGGTGGTAAGCCGTGGAGAAATGGTGGGTTACTCCATACCTCTTGAGCACCTTCTCGAGTAGTTGATTTGCAAAGTGCGTACCGCGATCACTAATCAAGCCTTTTGGAAGCCCGAAACGCGAAAAGAGATTTTTAAGGAAGTCAACAACGACTCTTGCGTCATTAGTAGGCAAAGCTTTGGCCTCGGCCCTGATGTTATGCGAGGTGTATATAAAATAGCTTTATATTTTACAAGGAAATACTATTAAATACGATACAATTTTACACAAGATATTTATTTATTTATTGAATGGATATACTTAAACCTTGCTACAACACTTATAGGCAGTGTACCTAATCATACAGTAGTGTAGTTTTTAGTAAGTCCGGTTCGGTCCACAGGAAATCTTTTAAACAAAGCTTAACGCTATATTAGTTTTATTTTATAAAAATACAAATATATATATAAGTAATATTATTATTATAAAGGGGGGTTTTTACAGTTTAATGACCGGTTTGTCGATTTTAAAACTTTAGTCGCAGTTAAAACCAAATGTAAAATAATAAATAAATACAAGACTTAATTTAAAGCGTAAAGTAAATAACGATAATGAAATTGCGAATAATAAAAGTGCGATAAAATAAACTTGCGATAATTAAAAAGTACGATAATTAAAAGTGCAATTAAATACAATAACAATAAAAATGCGATAATTAGAAGTGCAATTAAATATAAAATAAAGGAAATTAAATATGAAATAAAAGAATTATGATTATTTAAACTTCCGTAATCATGATGTTTGACGTGTTGATTTTAGTTTTATGCCCATGGGTTAATTGTTCTTTGTCCTAGATTATTTAATATGTCCATACGGATTTGTCCATAATAGTCCATCAGTCATAAATATAAAGAGCGAAAGCCTTCATCAAATTATTCTTATTCCCGAAGTCAAATATTCTAACTAATTGGGGATTCGAATTGTAACAAGGTTTTAATACTTTGTTTAATGAATACACCAGGTTATCGACTTCGTGTAAACCAAGGTTTTACTACTTTGTTAACAATTACACCAATTACCCTTGAATGTAATTCACCCCTGTTTCAACAAGTTTATTAACTATTAATCCAGTTCCGTGTCCGGTAAAATGAATAATTATTGGTATTTATAGATATCCCGCCCACCGTACCCAGTCAAGCGTATGTGGTTATATATAAATACGTCGAATTATAAATTTGTATATTAAATTAACAAGGTATTGTTTAGTTAATATAAAACCCATTAATAGCCCATAGTCTAATTTCCACAAGTGTCGTTCTTTTATCCAAACCCCAATTATGGTACAAAGCCCAATTACCCAATTTTAGTAATTAGCCCAACATCATGATTACTTCGTTTTAAATAAGCATAATAATAACTTAGCTACGAGACATTAAATTAAAAAGGTTGAACATAAATTACAATGATTAAAAATAGCGTAGCATTACACGGACAGAATTTCGACTTACACCCTTACAACATTCGCTAACATACCCTTATTATTAGGATTAAAATTAAAATTAAAATATAAATTATAAATATAAATATTACGTATAGATAGATGGATGGATATATATTATGATTTTTTACGATCAGAATGCGTGAGCTTTATAGGCAGTTTCGAAATTTGGGGCTCCGCGACTCGCGGCCCTTTTCTTCTTCAAACTCCGCGAGTCGCGGAGATCGTTTTTACAGCTCACCCACATTTGGCTCTTTGTTTGCCGATGATTTATTTTATAAATATAATATATATATATATATAATTAATATAATTAATTATATATTATATTATATTTATATATAGTTAACTTGTAATTTTTAGTCCGTTGCGTCGAGCGTTGAGAGTTGACTCTGGTCCCGGTTCCGGATTTTCGAACGTCCTTGCGTACTATTTTATATCTTGTACTTTACGTTTTGAATCTTGTACTCTTGTAATTTCGAGACGTTTCTTATCAATAATTGGAACCTCTTTGATTGTATTTTGTACTTTTGAGCTTTTTGGTCGTTTGCGTCTTCAATTCGTCGAATCTGTCTTTTATCTTCACCTTTTATTATTTAAACGAATATCACTTTTAAATAGAACAATTGCAACTAAAAGCTTGTCTTTCTTGAGGAATAATGCTATGAAATATATGTTCGTTTTTAGCATTATCAAATATTCCCACACTTGAGCGTTGCTTGTCCTCAAGCAATATAGTTTTGAAATACTAGAATCACTTCTTTATGCTTCACACTTTGTACATCAGTGATTTCTTTACGGCGGTATAAACAATGGTAGTAACGATATGGTTTACAGTCCCACATGACTATAAAAATTTAGATCCATTAAGGAAATTGGATCTTTATGAAAACATTTGATCTTTTGAAAATTAAATCTAGTTTTTACCCTAGATAAGTTTTCCGGAATAACTCTTCACCGGTGTTTGCAAATTATTTTTGTGGGTTTGGTGGGTTTCATATTTGAAAATTTTAGCTCAAAACTTATGGTTTTGTGTTACCCACTTGCTAACCTTGTATTAGGAAAGCAACACGTCCAATTCACTTGTCCTGTATATTACCTTTCGGCAAACTACCGTCCGGCTGTAAAGGAAAGCGAAGAACAAGCAACTATTAAGGCAATGTCCCCTGACATGCTTTTAATTATGGTCTATAACGTGTCGGACGCAATTACTATCCTTGGTAGGAGCAATAGTAAAGCTCATCCTTATAATTTTCCGGTCTGGCACAAGGTCCTGTCTTTGACCATGCTATGCAACCACCGTTCTTACGGTTGACACCCGATTTGGTTCAGGTGAACTAATGAATTCCAGGTGAATTCCTAGGATTTTACGTTCAATGGTAATGAACGCATTGAAAATGGGTTTTCAGAAAACAAATCGGTTTTAAATTTTGATCAAAATATTTTCTCGTTCAAGCTCGAGTTTAGATATCATTGAATTCCATGAGTTTGAATTCTCAATCTTTAAGGTCAATCTCAAGGATTGAGTAATATCAGTCTTAAAAGCTGATTTTTAATCTTTAAGGAGATTATCCTTTCTGGGGATCTGATTCATTAGTCTTATCAAGCTAATTTGTACGGTGCCCCCCATTTTACGAGACAGATCCTCTCATGGTTAGGATAAGTCTGACCAGATGGCGACCCTGTTTGATGCTGAGGTCCGTGGATTTCCTGCTGATTTTAGAGATGACTTTTCTAGATTTTTCGTCAACCTACAGCTGGTCTGGACGACAACTTCCTGACCTAAATCAAGAAGCGCGTTTCTTTTTCGGAAGACTTTACTTCCTTTTAATGATGGAATTGATTCATCGTGTAGATCCATCTTTCTTACAGTAAATCAGGTAAAACTTTTTAGTTTAGTCCAAAGCAAAAGTATTTTCAGTTATTTGTACAAAAATATGTGACATATGTTTTGAATAACTTGGAGAATTTTCCCACACTTGGCTTTTATTTTCCTTTTTATTGTCCTCTATTCCATTTTAAATGAATTTTAACATTTTGGTTTGTTTCTCAATTTATGTCCTTTCCGAGGTAACAATAATTTCGGTGTTAAAATCTAGTTTTATCGTTCATAAATATGTATAAACATGATTTTGAGTTCATTTAATTGAAAATTTTGAAAAATTTTACTAGAATTGGGTAGTCAGTATATAAGACTAGGGCTGTTCTTTATTATCAGAGAGCACTAGATTCTAATACAACTACTACTTTATTAGTATTTCTAATGGTAACCAAGTGTATAAAGTAAAAATTTTAAAATCCGAAAGAATTTAACCCCTTCCCACACTTAAGATCTTGCAATGCCCTCATTTGCAAGAAATCAGTAACAATTTAAATTTTTGAGGGTGATTAGCGTAGAAATGATTAAATTTTACCAAAGTTTCCAAACATATTTGTGTTTGCTTGCTGAATGATAAATGGTGTACATCATTTGTTCATTCCGTCTCGTTGTTATTTCACATATATTTTTCATCTTGTCGTCAAAATTAGTTGCTTTTGCTGAACTTAATGCCAGTCTTTGAAAATGCGTTGTTTTTCCTGTTGTGTACATAAGATAAACTGCAAACATATATACATATTTTTGAAGTTTGGTATATTACCCCACATTCAAAAATTATTGAAATCTAAGAATAAAAGTTAGAAAATTATAAAAACTATTACAATATTAACATAAGTATTAAACGTATCAACATTACAAATTACAAAATAAATAAAACTAAGTAGACTAGGGATGATACTGATACCAGTAGGGGTTCCATGCATAACCATAGGTGCTATAAAATGCTTCGGTTGGGTTATACGTAGGATACGGTGGTTGGATCTCTATAGACCAGGGAGGGAATATGGGCGATGGAGTAGGAATATAGTTTCTACCTATATGTTGGCAATAGGCTATGATTTGGTTTTGATGAACTTGCCAATCTTCAAATGCTCTATGTCTAGCATTTTCATACTCTTGTGTAGCTATAAACCTTTGCATTTCTGCCATTTCATTTCCCCCTCCTACATTACCTTGCTGTTGGTTTCTCTTAACCTGTGGATGTCTACCATGGTATTGTACTGTGGCGTTATTTCGCCTCTTCAAAACCTTCGCACCATGGTATACATTTAAACCTATTGTATCGCGGGGTTCTGGTTCTTCGACTAATAATCCCCCCCGACTTATATCCACACCGAGATATTCAGCAATCAAAGTAATAAATATACCACCTCCTATTATGCTATGCGGTCTCATCCCCCTAACCATAGCTGATAAATAATAACCCACACAATAAGGTATACTTACAGCGCTTTGTGGGTCTCGAATACACATATGGTAAAACAAATCCTGTTCATTTACCTTTTCCTTATTCTTACCTCTTTGTGTAATTGAATTAGCTAAAAACCTATGAATTACTCTTAATTCAGCTCTATCTATATCCAAATAAGAGTAATTTCCCCCTTTAAATCGGTGATGGCTAGTCATTTGACTCCATACACCATGCGTATCAAAATTTTCGTCTATCTTTCTACCATTTAGTATCAACCCTCTACAATCGGCAGATGCTAACTCTTCAGGCGTATATATACGTAAAGCCTGAGCCATGTCTAGTAAAGACATGTGGCGCATCGAACCTCCTAACAAAAATCTAATAAAAGATCGATCGGTTAAACTAGCTACCCGATTATTTAATTCTATACTACACAACAATTCTTCACACCATACTTTATATACAGGTCTATGCATGTTGAATAACCGTACCCAATCGTTAAAAGTAGAATTACCATACCTCTGTGCAAGTAATTCCCTAATTGGCCCGGCCAATTCTACAGCTTCTAATGGTCCCCATTCTATGACCCTAGGTACCTCAACAGCTTTAGAATGAAGAGTATGCAAACCCCTTTGGTATTTTGGATAATCTATCCAAAGTCTGTCAAATCTCAGGTTCGGGTGCAAATCTTCCAAGTGCATATCAGAAAATGTCATGACTGGATAAGGTATATCTTGTTTGTAGTAGTTATCCACCTCCTGTTGTTCCGCATTCTCAGTAGGAGCATTGCGAGCTTGGGATGAAGATTCACCCCTTTCAGTCTGCAAAACACATCAAACACAATTTTTGTGCATCCAAATATGCATTAGTGTCAGCAAAATCATCAATCAAAATAATTACAATGACATGATCAATTTATATCAAACTTAAGCTCATTTTCATATTTTCATCAAATCTACACTTTTTCAAATAAGCATATACGAAAATGTTCGCCAAGTTCATAAGCATTCAACTCAAATAACATGTCAAAATAATCATTACTAGCAATTAAACAAGTTTCAAATGGCATTATCTCTCAAAAATCAAGTTCATGAATTTTAGACTTGAAAAAGTCCACTTTAATTCTCAAAATCATGTTTAGGCTCAAAGTTTGGATCATTTAACTACCTAAACATGTTACACTACTTAATTTAGCAACAATTCATGACAAAAATCGGTCATAACCTGTTTATAACAAAAAGCCCCAAATTGCTCAAGAACACAAACCCTAGATTACTCAAAATTTGAAGTTTAAGGCTTCTAATCATGTTAAATAGCATCAATCTAGGTTATACAAGCATAATACATAAGCAATTTAAACATAATTACACTAAAAAGCATCAAAATCAAATTGGGTATAAAATTGCTCAAGAACACTAATTTTCGGATTAAATGGTGTTTAGGTGTAGAAATTTACCATTTTTCTTGAGTAATTCCTTGATAGCATCCTTCTTAACATGATTTTAGTAAAATATTTGATGATTAACGGTCAAAAATTGTGAATTTGGGGGTGTTTTTTCGGGTTTTTTCTGGTGTTATTTTCGCAGTTTTTGGTGTGGTAATGTTCAACTGATCAGTTTTTTGCGTTTTATTTTTTTTCTGTATTTTGATCCCTCCGCGAGTCGCGGTGTTTTACCCATCAAACTCCGCGAGTCGCGGAGTTTGTATTTTTTTTTTTATATCTTAACTAATTAAAACAATTAAGTAATTAATTCTAAAATTTTGTTTCCCTTGTTATTTAGGACGAGGTCGTTTCGGATCGATGTCCTAGTCAGTCCTTCGACAAAATTTTAAAATTTGTCTTTTTTTAGCGATTGTTTTAAAAGCTAAGATTTTTAGTTTTTTTTTTTAATGTTTTTGGCATACTTTAATTCAATAAGATTAAAAATAACGATAATAAAAGTTCTCGTCCCTCCCTCGGGTAAAGCAATTTCGGTTCAAAGACCTAGTCTTCAACTTACGACGAATTTTAAAAATCATATTTTTAACTTAATGAGATAAAGTAAATTTTTGTTTTTAAATTCACACAACTTAAATATAAAATTCAAAATTAATATTAAAAATTCACACCAAACTTAAAATTTAAAATGCATAAAAATAAAATTCATATTTTAAAAATTAAAAAATTCACACCAAACTTAATTTAAAAATTCATATTATAAATTCACACCAAACTTATATTAATTTTTCAAATATTTACAATTTTAAATATATTGTTTTTACAAAGTTTACAATATTAATTTAAGATTTATATATTAATTTTAAAAACATGGTAAAAATAAAATTAAAAATCTTTTTGGCTTTTTATCCCACTTTAATCAATCAAATATTATCAAAAATATGCGCCCCTCTTTTCGGTAAAGTAATTTCGGTTCCAAGACCTAATTTAACTCATGACGAATTTTCGAAATATTTTGGGTTAATTGATTAAAGATATTTATACCTTAAGAATAAACGTTAAATTTCGCAGTGATGTAATAAATTTTTGTATGATATCAATAATTTCGGTCACCAAACCTAATTTTATTCAATACCAATTTAATACTTTATAGCGAACAAATTAGCGTTTATTATCAAAAGGTTAAAAATAAAAATAAAAATAAAAACAAAAAAAACTGTACAGACTTACCTGTGAGATATTATTCTTAGTTATATGATCTATCCCATTCATAAGATAGTCGGTTTAATTGGTTTTCCATAGCTACATAGGCATAACCTCGAGCATTCAGTGTTTTTTCTTCTAAACATATGAACGGTCCGTCTCTGCATAAAGTAACAAATTCGGTATTTGAATAGGTTTGATTATTTGAACATTTACCTCCATGTGACCATTTTCCGCATTTGTGACATCTTTCTAGGTGTCGTGCTCTTCTTTTTGCTGCGAATTTTGATTTTTCTTTACCAAATTGTAACTTATTATCTTCGCATATGGATTCTTTTCTTACTCCGTCCAATCTTTCTCTAATTACTGATACTATTTCACTCGGTAGTGTGTCATTATTACGTTTAGTGATCAAAGCGTGTAGCATTAGACCATGGTTTAGTTCACAGGCAGTCTTCATTTCGTAAAAACCTAAAAACATAAAAATTCAGAATGGGGGGAGAAGACTAGTTCTTTAGGGTCTGCTAGGGAAAGACCATTCGGGTTCCATTTTCGAGAACTACACGAAAACAGAAAATCTAACTCTAACAGAAATACATAAACCTTTAAAGACTTGATTCTCCCCACACTTAGTTAGATGTGGTATCGAAATTGTGATTAACTTCATTGTCAAATTCCATCGGACCATGTATGTAATGTTTAACTCTGTGACCATTAACTTTAAATTCAATCCCATTTGAATTTATTAATTCTATCGTTCCGTATGGGAAAACTCTTTTGATTATGAATGGTCCAGACCATCTTGATTTCAATTTTCCAGGAAATAGCTTGAATCGTGAATTGAAAAGAAGAACTCTGTCTCCTTCTTTAAATTCTTTTGAACTTCTGATTCTTTTATCATGCCATTTCTTCGTTCTTTCTTTATAGATTAACGAATTTTCGTATGCTTCATGTCTTAATTCTTCTAATTCGTTTAGTTGACTTAATCGTAGACGTCCAGCTTCATGTAAATCAAGATTACATGTCTTCAAAGCCCAAAATGCTTTGTGTTCAATTTCTACTGGAAGATGACATGCTTTTCCATAAACAAGTCTAAAAGGTGTGGTTCCAATTGGAGTTTTGTAGGCTGTTCTAAAAGCCCAGAGTCCATCCTCCAATTTAATGGACCATTCCTTCGGATTTGATCCTACGATTTTCTCTAGAATATGTTTTAAAGCTCGGTTGATATTTTCAACTTGTCCACTTGTTTGTGGATGATATGCGGTGGAGATTTTATGAGTTACTTCATATCTTTTAAGAACTTTCTCAAGTTGATTATTACAGAAATGAGTACCCCGATCACTTATTAAAGCTTTCGGTGTTCCAAACCTTACAAAAAGACGTTTTAAAAAGTTGACTACAACTCGTGCATCGTTAGTTGGGAGAGCTTGTGCTTCCGCCCATTTAGATACATAATCAATGGCTACGAGAATATAGAGATTATTATGAGATTTTGGAAATGGACCCATAAAGTCAATACCCCAAATGTCAAATACTTCACATACTTGTATGGCATTTTGTGGCATTTCATCACGTTGACTTATTTTTCCGGCCCTTTGACAAACATCACAGGATTTGCAAAGAAGGTGTGCGTCTTTGTAAATTGTAGGCCAATAGAATCCAGCATCATAAACTTTTCTTGCTGTTAGTTGAGGCCCATAATGCCCTCCTGTTGGTCCTGTGTGACAATGGTTTAAAATTTTACTAGCTTCATCTCCGAATACACATCGGCGTATTATTCCATCGGGACAACTTTTAAAAAGATGTGGATCTTCCCAAAAATAGTGTTTTATATCACTGAAGAATTTCTTTCGTTTTTGGTACGATAATCCTTTTTCAAGGAATCCACATACTAAGTAGTTTGCATAGTCTGCAAACCATGGTATTTCATTATAATCTATCTTCAATAGATATTCATCAGGAAAGTTGTCTTGTATGGCCGATTCATTTAGAACTTCTAATTCGGGATTTTCAAGACGAGAAAGATGATCAGCGGCGAGATTTTCTGCTCCTCTTTTATCTCGGATTTCAATATCGAACTCTTGTAAGAGTAAGATCCAACGGATTAATCTTGGTTTAGCATCTTGTTTCGAAAATAGGTATCTAAGAGCAGAATGGTCGGTATAGACCACCGTTTTAGCTAGAACGAGATATGATCGAAATTTGTCAAAAGCAAAGACAATAGCAAGGAGTTCTTTTTCAGTAGTTGTGTAATTTGTTTGTGCTCCTTGTAACGTCTTACTAGCATAATATATAGGTTAAAATCTTTTTTCAATCCTTTGTCCTAAAACGGCTCCCATTACAAAATCACTTGCATCGCACATTAGTTCAAACGGTAGGTTCCAATTTGGTGTTATCATGATCGGCGCATTAGTGAGTTTCACTTTAAGAATATTAAAAGATTTAATACATTCATCTGAAAAGATGAATGGAGCATCCTTTTCTAGGAGTTTATTCATAGGAGAGGCAATTTTAGAAAAATCTTTTATGAAATGTCGGTAAAAACCGGCATGCCCTAGAAAACTCCTAACTCCTCTAACATTGGTGGGGTGTGGAAGTTTAGCAATTACATCTACTTTAGCTCTATCCACTTCAATTCCTTCTTTTGAGATTTTATGTCCAAGAACGATGCCTTCTTAAACCATGAAATGGCATTTCTCCCAATTAAGTACTAGATTTGATTGTTCGTATCTAATAAGCATTCGTTCCAGATTAACTAGACATGATTCAAATGTATCACCGAAGACTGAAAAGTCATCCATGAAAACTTCCATGCATTCTTCTATCATGTCGTGAAAAATCGCCATCATACACCTTTGAAAGGTTGCAGGGGCGTTGCAAAGTCCAAATGGCATGCGTTTGTAAGCAAAAGTACCATAAGGGCACGTGAACGTGGTTTTCTCTTGGTCCTCGGGTGCTATTGGAATTTGAAAATATCTGGAAAATCCATCTAGAAAACAATAGTAACTATTTCCGGCTAATCTTTCCAACATTTGATCAATGAAAGGTAAGGGAAAGTGATCTTTTCTGGTGGCATCATTTAATTTTCTATAATCAATACACACACGCCATCCTGTTACAGTCGTAGTAGGAATAAGCTCATTTTTCACATTTGTAATGACAGTCATGCCACCCTTCTTAGGCACGCATTGAACTGGGCTTACCCATGGACTATCAGAAATTGGATAAATTAGACTTGCGTCTAGCAGTTTAATAATCTCTTTCTTAACTACATCTTGCATATTAGGATTTAGTCTTCGTTGGCGTTGCACATACGTTTTATGACCTTCTTCCATAAGGATTTTATGTGTGCAATACGAAGGACTTATTCCTTTAATATCATGAATCTTCCATGCAATGGCTGGTTTATGAGCTTTCAACACAGAAATGAGTTGTGATTTCTCATTTTCAGTAAGAGAAGACGATATTATTACAGGTAATTCAGATTCACCATGTAAATAAGCGTATTCCAAATGGTTTGGAAGTGGCTTTAACTCTAATTTCGGAGGTTCTTCTATCGATGATTTATATCGATATCTGTCTTCTTCTTTTAGCATTTGAATTTCTTCTATTGTTGGTTCATATCCATTAGCTATAAGTGTAGCTAACATTTCAACTTCATCAATTGGTTCAGTTCCTTCTCCTAAAGAACATTCTCCTGTTCCTTGTAATTCTGAAAATTCTTCTAATAATTCTGCATGTGCATCTATAGTTTGAATATAATAACATGTATCATCTGCATATTGTGATTGTTGCATTGCTCTATCAACTGAAAAGGTAACACTCTCATCCTCTATACTTAGGGTCAATTTCTTACCAAACACGTCTATCATTGCTTTAGCCGTGTTTAAGAATGGTCTTCCTAATATGAGAGGAACTTGAGAATCTTCTTCCATGTCCTGAACAACAAAATCTACTGGAAATACTAAAGTACCAACTTTAACTAGCATATTCTCCATTATCCCTCTAGGATATTTTATTGATCTATCGGCTAGTTGTATGCTTATTCTTGTTGGTTTCAATTCTCCAAGGTCTAGTTTAGCGTATAGTGAATACGGCATTAAATTTATACTAGCACCTAAGTCTGCCAATGCTTCTATTGAACTAAGACTACCCAGAAAACATGGAATTGTGAAACTTCCTGGATCAGATAATTTTTCTGGTATCTTATTCAACAGCACTGCTGAACAATTAGCATTCATAGTAACGGCCGAGAGTTCTTCCATTTTCTTTCTATTCGTGATCAGATCTTTCAAGAATTTAGCATATCTAGGCATTCCTGAAATCACATCAATGAAAGGAAGATTTACATTTATCTGTTTAAACATATCTAAGAACTTGGATTGCTCGGCTTCAAGTTTCTCTTTCTTCATTTTACTCGGGTAAGGAAGTGGTGGTTGGTATGGTTTAACATAAGGTTTAGCCTTAACTGTGTTATCTTCATTAACCTTTTCAACTACCGGTTCTTTTTCCTTATCTTGATCAGGTTGTGGTTCTTGTGGAGTAGGAATAGCTTCATCAGAAGTTACAGGTATTTCAGGTGGTTTAAGTGTTGTACCACTTCTTGTGGTAATGGCTTTAGCTGTTTCATTCCGGGGGTTAGCATTTGTATCACTAGGTAGACTTCCCGGTTTTCTTTCACCTATTAACCTTGCTAGGTTACTTACTTCTTGTTCCAAGTTTTGAATAGAAGCTTGTTGATTTCTAAATGCTTGAGCATTTTGTTCATTGGTTTGTTTCTGAGATGTGAAAAACTGCGTTTGAGTTTCAACTAGCTTCGTCATCATATCTTCTAAATTCGGCTTTTTAGCATCGAGTTGTGGTGGTTTGTTTTGAAAATTAGGTCTTTGGTGGTTGTAAGTATTGTTAGATACTTGTTGATTGCTAGGACCTTGTTGGTTGTTGTATGGAATATTTCGGTTATAATTCTGGTTTTGATTGTAGATCGGTCTTGGCGGTTGATAATTATTCTGATAATTATTTCCAGGCCTTTGGTTTAGATATGAAACATTCTCTCTTTGTTCCATTGTTAATTCAATACTGAGACAATTTTTTGTCAAATGTGGTCCTCCACACTGCTCACAACTAATTCGTATTGAGTGAATATCCTTAGTCATCTTTTCCATTCGTCTCTCCACAGCATCTATCTTTGCGGAAATGGAATCTAAGTCATGGCTAGAATCAGCTCTAGCTGCTTTAGATGATCTAACGATATCTTTTTCTTGGTGCCACTCATGTGAGTGGGAAACAGTGTTATCAATAATTTTATAAGCATCAGTTTCGGTTTTCTTCATAATGGAACCACCAGCTGCTATATCGATGTCTTTCCTTGTAGTGATGTCGCATCCTTGGTAGAATATTTGTACTATTTGACAGGTGTCTAAACCATGTTGCGGACATCCTTTTAATAACTTTCCAAATCTTGTCCACGCCTCATATAGAGTTTCATTTGGTTTTTGTGTAAACGTAACAATTTCTCCTTGAAGTCTTACGGCTTTAGATGCAGGAAAGAATTGTTTAAGAAATTTTTCAACTAAAACGTCCCATGTATCAATCGCCCCTTCAGGTAACGATTCCAACCAATCTTTGGCTTCTCCCTTTAAAGTCCAGGGAAATAACATGAGACATATCTGTTCATCCTCAACTTCTCTTATTTTAAATAGAGTGTAGATCCTATTAAAGGTACGAAGATGTTCATTTGGATCTTCCTTCGGCGCACCACTAAATTGGCATTGATTAGTCACCATGTGTAGAATTTGTCCTTTGATTTTATAATCTGGCGCATTAATGTCAGGATGAGTAATTGCGTGACCTTGGCCAGTGCGTTTAGCTCTCATTCGGTCTTCCATACTTAAAGGTTCTGTTACTTCCATAATTGAATTTGTTGAATCTGAATCACTAGAGGATTCTGATTTAATGGTTCGTTCCTCAACAATCTCTGTTTGAATGATTGGTGGTTCCGGAGGAAAATTTAATGGTTCAGGATCTATGAATCGTCCCTGAATATTCTCCGGATTCTCAATTGTGAGGTCGGGTTCAAAAAATGGATTATCGGAAATTTGAACTGGAGTACTTGGTCGACTGGATGACAATTCTAAAGAAAAATCAACGGCGGTAATATTTGCTAAATGTCTTGATCTAGTTACAGGTGGTGAACGTACAAAAGGTGGTGAACATCTTGCTCGGTGCATTCACTGAATATCCTATTAGTTTTTAAAAAGGAAAGAAAAATTATATAAGTTATCCAATCAATAGACTTTTCTGATTTTGCCCACGTTTTGAATAGACAAAAGATGCAGCAGAGGGGCAGGATTCGTTTGGTCTCAATTTAATTGAGGACTGTTTGGCTCCAATAACCCGGTCCACGTACAAATCCAACTATTACTACGAACCAGAAAATTTTGATGTCTATCAATTTAACCACTTAAAATAAATTTTCGTAATTTTAAGAAATTTAGATAAGAAGTAGAAAAAATTCTAAGTCCTAAAAACTAGAATGACGAGAAATAAGAAAGAAAAAGAGTGCGTCGGAAAAGGTTGAAAAAGAAAAGATTGAAAAAAAATAAAAGGCGTCGAAAAATAAGAAATAAAAAGAGTGACTTATAAAACTTTAAAACACTTGTCTAACCCAACCTTATTACTACCACTAACTTAAAATTATAATCGCAAATTGAGATTACTAATTAGAATGATAATTAATACATAGTAAAAGGTGTCTAAAATTATTAAAGCTTACAAGAAAAACTATATCCCAAATGGAAATAACTTAAAAAGGTACTAAAACTTAAAAAGGCGTCGCAAAATTTTAAAGCACCTAAATCTTAGTCTAAAGAAAAAGCACTTAAGGAATTTTACGGCAAAGCCTAAAAATCTAGAAATAAAAATATAACTATGGCAAAAACTAAGTTTAAAACTAAAAACTAGCGAAAAATACAAATATTACGCTAAAACAATTAAAAAGGGACAAAATATAAAAATATACAAAAAGTTGTAAAAATTACAAAAAATATTATTTTTATATTATTTATTTTATTAAACTATTAATTTTATATTTTAATTAAACTAATTTAACTTTAAAATACAATTTAATTTAAAAACTTAAACTAATTATAATAATAATTAAACTAATTAGGGTTTATTAATAATAATAATAATAAAATCCGTAATTAATGCGAAATTAGGGTTCTGTCACGTGTGTCAGGGAGGCTCCGCGAGTTGCGATATTCGAAGCTGCAAACTCCGCGAGTCGCGGGGTTCCAATTTTCAGACGATAGGTTGATTAAAATTCGACGCGTTTTTTTTTTATATTTTCTGTTTAAATATTTAAATAAAATATTTATAAAAACTAAATAAAAACTTATGTTTTAAAAACTAAAATAAAAATAGAAATACTTTATAATAAAAATCTTAAAACTAGATTTATATATTTATTTATTTATTTTTTTTTCAGTTTTTAATTTTATGTTCTAAATAAACACAAAATATTTAAATAAAACTTATATTTTTATAAAATAAAAATAAAGAAACTTTATAAAACTTAAATATTTAATAAACTCTTAAAAATATTTATATTTTTGTTTTTCTTTTCTATGTTTTCGAATATTTAAAATGTATTTTTACAAAAATGTATTTTTATAAAAGTAAACTAAAAATAAAAATCTTTTTATTTTTTATAATTATTAGCGTTGCGCTTTCGGCGTTTAAGAGTCCCCGGCAGCGGCGCCAAAAATACTTGATGTTATGCGAGGTGTATATAAAATAGCTTTATATTTTACAAGGAAATACTATTAAATACGATACAATCTTACACAAGATATTTATTTATTTATTGAATGGATATACTTAAACCTTGCTACAACACTTATAGGCAGTGTACCTAATCGTACAGTAGTATAGTTTTTAGTAAGTCCGGTTCGGTCCACATGGAATCTTTTAAACAAAGCTTAACGCTATATTAGTTTTATTTTATAAAAATAAATATATATATATAAGTAATATTATTATTATAAAGGGGGGTTTTTACCGTTTAATGACCGGTTTGTCGATTTTAAAACTTTAGTCGCAGTTAAAACCAAATGTAAAATAATAAATAAATACAAGACTTAATTTAAAGCGTAAAGTAAATAACGATAATGAAATTGCGAATAATAAAAGTGCGATAAAATAAACTTGCGATAATTAAAAAGTACGATAATTAAAAGTGCAATTAAATACAATAACAATAAAAATGCGATAATTAGAAGTGCAATTAAATATAAAATAAAGGAAATTAAATATGAAATAAAAGAATTATGCTTATTTAAACTTCCGTAATCATGATGTTTGACGTGTTGATTTTAGTTTTATGCCCATGGGTTAATTGTTCTTTGTCCTGGATTATTTAATATGTCCATACGGATTTGTCCATAATAGTCTATCAGTCATAAATATAAAGAGCGAAAGCCTTCGTCAAATTATTCTTATTCCCGAAGTCAAATATTCCAACTAATTGGGGATTCGAATTGTAACAAGGTTTTAATACTTTGTTTAATGAATACACCAGGTTATCGACTGCGTGTAAACTAAGGTTTTACTACTTTGTTAACAATTACACCAATTACCCTTGAATGTAATTCACCCCTGTTTCAACAAGTCTATTAACTATTAATCCAGTTTCGTGTCCGGTAAAATGAATAATTATTGGTATTTATAGATATCCCGCCCACCGTACCCAGTCAAGCGTATGTGGTTATATATAAATACGTCGAATTATAAGTTTGTATATTAAATTAACAAGGTATTGTTTAGTTAATATAAAACCCATTAATAGCCCATAGTCTAATTTCCACAAGTGTCGTTCTTTTATCCAAACCCCAATTATGGTACAAAGCCCAATTACCCAATTTTAGTAATTAGCCCAACATCATGATTACTTCGTTTTAAATAAGCATAATAATAACTTAGCTACGAGACATTAAATTAAAAAGGTTGAACATAACTTACAATGATTAAAAATAGCGTAGCATTACACGGACAGAATTTTGACTTACACCCTTACAACATTCGCTAACATACCCTTATTATTATGATTAAAATTAAAATTAAAATTAAAATATAAATTATAAATATAAATATAAATATAAATATTACGTATAGATAGATGGATGGATATATATTATGATTTTTTACGATCAGAATGCGCGAGCTTTATAGGCAGTTTCGAAATTTGGGGCTCCGCGACTCGCGGCCCTTTTCTTCTTCAAACTCCGCGAGTCGCGGAGATCGTTTTTACAGCTCACCCACATTTGGCTCTTTGTTTACCGACGATTTATTTTATAAATATAATATATATATATATATATATATATATATATATATATATATATATAATTAATATAATTAATTATATATTATATTATATTTATATATATAGTTAACTTGTAATTTTTAGTCCGTTGCGTCGAGCGTTGAGATTTGACTCTGGTCCCGGTTCCGGATTTTCGAACGTCCTTGCGTACTATTTTATATCTTGTACTTTACGTTTTGAATCTTGTACTCTTGTAATTTCGAGATGTTTCTTATCAATAATTGGAACCTCTTTGATTGTATTTTGTACTTTTGAGCTTTTTGGTCGTTTGCGTCTTCAATTCGTCGAATCTGTCTTTTGTCTTCACCTTTTATTATTTAAACGAATATCACTTTTAAATAGAACAATTGCAACTAAAAGCTTGTCTTTCTTGAGGAATAATGCTATGAAATATATGTTCGTTTTTAGCATTATCAGGCCCACTTTGACACGTAGTCAACCGCCACAAGGATGTATTTGCATTTGTTGGATGCGGGAAAAGGTTCCATGAAGTCTATCCCCCAAATGTCAAATATCTCACAAACTTGAATACTCGTTTGGGGCATCTCATCTCTTTTGGAGATGTTTCCCGCCCTTTGGCAAGCGTCACAAGTTTTGATAAAGGCACTAGCATCTTTGAAAATGGTAGGCCAATAGAATCCTGAATCGAAGATTTTCTTAGCCGTATAATTAGCTTCAAGATGCCTACCCGTGGGTCCTTGGTGACAATGCTCTAGAATTTTTTGAGCTTCCTTCCCATAAACACAACGACGAATCACTTGATCCGCCCCAATTCGAAAAAGATATGGGGCATCCCAAAAGTAAAACTTAATATCCGCAAAGAATTTCTTCTTTTGTTGGTAAGTTAAACTTATGGAAAGAATGCCCGCGGCTAGATAATTAGCAATATCGGCGAACCAAGGAGTTTCAGATTCAATTTCGATACCCATAAGGGACTCATCAGGGAATGTATCATGAATGTCCGATTCATTGAGTTCCTCTAGGTTTGAATTTTCAAGACGAGATAAATGATCCTTTTTCTCTTCGTCATGTGACTTTTCTAACTCGGGCTCTTCCTCCTTTTGCTCCTCATTAATAGGTACCTGCAAAACATTAGAAGAAACAATAGGAGAAGACTTCGGAGTCTCCTTGTTAATAACCAAACCACTTCGAGTGGTTATAGCATTCACGTGCTCATTCCTAGCCGGCATCTTGTTGTTGGGATTGGATTGCGTATTAGCTGGGAGAGCACCCAGTGGTCTCTTCGATAGAGATTGAGCAATACGCCCCACATCCCGTTCCAAGTTCTGAATCGAAGCCTGCTGATTTCTAACTTGCTGTTTTGTAGATTCCCCATCTTGCCTCAAAGCAGTGATACTTTCGTCCGTTTTCATAATAAAACCCCGTAGCAACTCCTCCAAAGGAGGCATCTTATTCTCTGGCTGCTGAACTGGTGGCATAGGCTGCTGGAAATTCCTAGGTGGTGCTTGCTGATTTCTGTTATTAAACCCAGGAGGCCTGTACGGATATACCTTCTGATTGCCCTGATAAATCGGATTACCACTCTGATAATTGTTACCACCCATGTTATTCGCCTGATTGAAAAACTGTCTTCCACCCGGAAATTCACTAAGGGCAAAATCACCCTTCTTAACGTAACCCAGATAATTAGCATGTTCCTCCATTGATGCTTGATCACAGTCTTTGGTAAGATGCGGTCCTTGGCATAATTCACAACCCACTTTCATAGCGTGCATCTCTTTAGTCATTGATTCCATCTGTCTCTTGAAAGTCGCAAGTTGAGCCTTAACTGCAGCAAGCTCGTCACTAGTTTAGGTACTAGCAACATAAGAAGAGCGAGAAAGATCTAATTCTTGATGCCAATCATACGAATGCATTGCAGTATCTGAGATGATTTCATAAGCGTCATCCGGAGTCTTTTTCATCAAAGAACCACCTGCAGCAATATCAAGTTCTTTCCTTGTCGGCACATTAACCCCCTTGTAGAAAATTTGGACCTTATTGAAGTTGTTCAACCCATGTTGAGGACAATTACGTAATATTTTTCCGAACTGTGTCCAAGCATCATAAAGTGTCTCATGTGGCTTCTGAACAAAGTGATTAATTTCGCTTTGAAGTTGAGCGGCCTTTGCAGCTGGAAAGAAGCGTTGCAAAAAATTATCTTCCATTGTAGCCCAACTATCAATTTCACCTTCAGGCAATGAGTCTAACCAATCCTTGGCGTCATCTTTCAAAGACCAAGGAAAAACCCTCAAATAGATAACTGTCTCCGCGATATTTGCAATCTTGAACAAGTTGCAAATGCTTTTAAAAGAACGAAGATGCTCGAATGCATCCTCCTTCAGTGTACCTCTGAATTGAAATTGGTGAGTTATCATATTAAGAATCTGTCCTTTGACCTCAAAATCTGTGGTGACTGGTGGTTGCCTGATGGTGTGTCCGTTACCAGCCCTTGTGGCTTTCATCAATGCTTCCATAGTCTATCCTGCTGCTCCTTCAGCCATGTTAACTTCTTCCTTAATATACTCAAAATCCGAAATATAAAAAGGTAACTCAGCGAAATCCTCGGCGATTTCCTGTTCCTCTTTAGCTTTGCTACGTGTGTAGTAAACTCTAGACGGTTCCAGAGTTATTGGTACCTAACCTGCGATCACACCACAACAAAACCGCGCGTAAATCCTGTGACAACCCGAAAATTTTCAACCAAATTTAAACTTTAATCTTTATATGTTTCCGACACTGGAAATTTTCAAATAAATTTAAACTTTAATCTTTATATGTTTCCGACACGATAAGCAATATTTGTTAAGTTAAATTTCAAGAATTTTAAACTATGTTCATACATTTATTCAACCTCTACCAAGTTCCAACGATTCATGTAACGACCCGTCCTTATCCTCCCGGACGAAGTCTTCAACATTTGGTTCCATTGCGATGATCGACTCCAAGTAAGGTCCTTAGTATGAGCTAATGCACAGCGGAAGACTTAATTCGTACCTGAGAATAAACATGCTTTAAAAAGTCAACATAAAGTTGGTGAGATATAGGTTTGATGCTAGCAGCGTTATAACTATGGACCACAAGATTTCATATATTTAAACATAATACACTCGCAAGTGTATGAAAGACATTCTAAGTTTGTTGAGCACCTGGTAACCAGCCTTAACAAGAGTGTGTACCCCTGAGTTATAATAATATGTGCACCGAATCAAGTGCATTCCGTTAACCTCGAAGTACTAAACACCCGTTCTTCTAGTTTAGTAGTGACTAGAACAACATCTGGGTGGGGGTGTAAAACCCGATAGATCTATCTTTAGGATTCGCGCCTACCAGTTCATAAACCAATAGTTAAGGTTACCGAGCTAGGGGATTTTTGATTCAAACTCACGTAGAACGTAATTTTAGTCACTTGTGTCCATAACGTAAATCATTTATAAAAATAGCGCATGTATTCTCAGCCCAAAAATATTTAAAGTTTAAAAAGGGACTATATACTCACCTAATGTATTTTGTAGTAAAAATACATATAACATCTTTGAACAAGTGTAAGGTTGGCCTCGGATTCACGAACCTAAATCATTTTGTATATTTATTAAAATATATACTTGTAATCAAACAATTTAATTATGTAATTTGTATAGGATAATTTATAAGTTTTATTATTTAATTATATATTTATCCTGTATAAAAATAATTAATGTTTTATAGTTATATCAATATATATATATATACATATATAATTAGTATTATATTAATAATTTGTTATATGTATAAAAAAATATGTTTAATATCTAAAAATATATGTTTTGTTATATGTATCATAAAAAAAATATGTTTAATATCTAAAAATATATGTTTACATGTCTAGTATTTAAAAAAATATGATAATTTTACTACTTTTAATAATAATAATAATAATAATAATAATAATAATAATAACGATGAAAATAATAATAATAATAATAATAATAATAATAATAATAATAATAATAATAATAATAATAATAATAATAATAATAATAATAATAATAATAATAATAATAATAATAATAATAATAATAATAATAATAATAATAATAATAATAATAATAATAATAATAGTAGTAGTATAATAAAAATAAAAAAAATTTAGTAAACTACCTTCAATCAAATTCTAAAAAGAATTAGCCACTGCAGGACTCGAACCCGTGACCTCCCGCTCATTAACATAACACTCAAACCGTCTGATCTATCTCAGTTATCTGTTTTACTTCCCACGTAATTATTTATAACCCATTTAACTAAAACAATAGTTTACGGCCCAATCTCTATTAAACCTACGGCCGAATCTTGCAACCTAGATATCCCACTGAAAATTGTGATCCGTTTTGTTGTCATAATAGTGTCGACCGAAATAAACAAATCGATGGGTGACAGGTAGGGTTCGTGTTTGTTGTTTTCTCATTGAACTTTAACAGCTCACAAGGCACTCAGCTATTAATCATTCATCTCCACCATTAATAATCTAAGATCAGGATCATAATCCTCTTTGTTATATTATCACCGGTTATTATCATAATCATTACTAAACACCATCATCGAAGGTTTTAAAAGAAACAGGAGTAATGAAGTAGCAGTTTAAAGTAATACGATAGTTGTGGTGTAATCGACATAAGATACACAGGTTCACCTCATCGGATATAATCAGAAACTGAAGCAACGAATGATGTTTTGTTGCGGTTTTAGCGACTGCAAGCGAAACATATTGTATCAATACAGGAAACATAAAAATAGTAGTTAGTCTTCAAGAGTTGGAGAAGAGAGAGATGGAGATGGAAGTTGAAGGTGGTGGTGTTTAATTGAGATGGAGTGGCGGTTGTTTTGCAGTCGGATGTCGACGATTACTCAAACCAAAAAAAATATAACCATAGCAGCAACAACAAAAGAGTAGCATGGTGTCGGTTTTCAAGATCCACAAGGAAATAATTTAGAGAGAGAGAGAGTAAGAGAGAGGAAGGGAAGATGGACGAGAGAAGAAGGAGGTGATGGAGATGATCACGGTGGTGTTGGGGTTTTATGGGTTTACTCCGGTGATTTGATGGTGGCGATAGGGTGGTCCATGGCAGTGGTGGAGATGGTTTTGCGTTGGTGTTCGAGTGGGTTTAGGGTGGTTTTGATTTGTTCTTGGTTAATTGAAACCCGAAGCCAAAAACAGTAGCATGGCAAGATGCAATGGGTATTCGGGTTTTATGAGGATCATCGAAGGTTGTGGTGATCCTAGCTGAGAAAGAACCGGAGATGACGACCTTGGTAGTTTGTGGTGGTGATGTTTGATAGTTGTAACATTTAAACAATCTTAGCTGTGAAAATATATGATTATGGTGTTGATTTTGAATCGTTTGAATAGCAATCGACGATGATGATGATAAATATGAAGTATAAACAGAAAGAAAAGATAGTAGGGAAAAGAGACTGCAAGTGGCGGTTCATTGTGGTTCAGAACAAGGTTGAACGAACTTTATACTTGTGTTCCTCACTTTTTCTAATTAAACATAAGTTGTTATTGATTTCCGTAGTTTATAATTGATGTGTGAAGTTGTATGGTAGTAGCTATCAATTTGAATGAATTGGTTTATAAAATCCAAAACTTGGTTTGACAAAAAAAAATCAATCAGAAACAGTAAAATTGAAAATAGGTACGTGAAGTTAAATTGATATTTGGATGTTTTTATGTTAGAATTCGAATCTTTTACAGTGTTGGAGACAAGAATAAAGCTGGAAAGAAAAAAAAATGTGCTGGATCCGTGAAACAGAATTCGTAATATAGATGATATATATATCTGTATAGTTGTATGTCAATTTTCCTATATATGTATTTTAAGTATATATATATAAGGAAAACTTTATAATATAAATTATGTATTCATTAATTGTTATTAATAATAATAATAATAATAAAATCTTAATCTTAATGGTAAAGTTACTAAATTAATATTAATAATGATATTTAATACTTGATACTTATATATAGTGATTATTTAATATTCACATAACATTAATTGCATATAGAAATTATATACATTTATATCTATATTTATTTATTTACACTCGTCAAGCATGGTAAAAGGGTAACTAATTATCCAAATAGAGATTTCAGACTTTTTAGACTCAACATTAAGGTTTTTGCTTATCGTGTCGGAAACATATAGAGTTTAAGGTTTAAATTTGGTCGGAAATTTCCCGGTCGTTACAGTACCCACCCGTTAAAGAAATTTCGTCCCCGAAATTTGGTAGAGGTTATCATAAACAACAATAGGAATGTTTTCATGACGAATATGAGGTAATAATAGGGTTTTAACATTATTGGAAGATATGGATTAAACGATTCAATCATGTGCGAAGCTATCACAAAAGAATGAAATGAGTGAATATGATGACACGATTAGGATTGATTTCCAGAATTTAAGGGATTTAAAGAAAATCTTATGTAATAAGATTTGGTTCTTCGACAATTTAGGAAACAGGATCTCCTTTGATTTAATGCGGTAATCTGTTTCGATTTCTTTGTTGGATATTTCACTATAAATCCACCTCCTGTTTGCTGTGATTTTTACCTCAATTTCTATTGCGGGGCTTTGTCCTTTCGTTTCTTCTTCCCGTCCTCAAGTCAAGCGAGCAATGGTTCGGAATTCGTAGGTATAAGTTTTGGAATGAACATAGCTAATGTTCTCAGAAAGAAATGGTAACGGCACGATTTTGATTTGTCAAATTATTAGAATATCCGGGAAAATAGAACTATCAAGATGATATGTTCTTAATACGTTTCAGAATTGGATAGAATGTAAGAGCCGTGTAATATGACACATGATGACGGTACTGTGAATCATCATGCTTCATTAAAAACTTAACATGACTTACTGTAATATAATGAAGTTGATCAAGTTTCATTATATTATACTAATTCATGCATCAGTTTCCAACACTACTTCAAAACATTCATATTTTTAAACTCGGAGGTTTCAGAATTTAGAAGCTAACACAGTAACGCAGATATTACGAAAAGATAAATATTCTCAGATAAGAATACTTATGAAAATATCTTCAGAAATATTGAGGATATTTATAATGAAAGACACGATGATATCGTAAATCTTCTATCATTGATGGGTAACGAGGAAGATTTGTCGGTGAAGGTTTAGAATGAGGAGTAAGGTGTTTGCTAATGGTTTCAACAGATACGGAATCATTTGAATCTTTTGAAGTCAGGTTCAATTTTTCACAATTTGTTCACGGCCTTCTTCATACTTTGCTAAATCCTTTTTCCAGTTCTCAACCTTCTCTTTTTTTGGAGCTGTACCAACACATTATACTTTATTGTTAACTTTTGACTGCTAAATTCGTTTACAGTTTTTGCTGCTTCATTAGCATTTTAAGAACTACTTCATAGTTCAGGACGTTTTTCAGAAACTTCACATTCAGGGTATGAAATTCTTAGAGATAGACGTCATAAGTATAGCTGGAGAAGTTCTGCCAGATTTTCAAAATACAACTTACGGATTCCGCCAAATGGATGCCGAGCTGCTGGTACATAATGTCGTGGAATATGAAAGGTTCTCCAGTAATGATGGCGAAAGGACAACGTATTTATATCGAGATGATAATAAGACTAGTTTTACTGAGAAGTCAAAGTGGAGCTGTGATAAAAGTGGCTAATTTGGAAAGAAATTGCAAAGTTATTTTGGGTAATAATAACACTAAAGGAATTTACACTGCTACGTGTTGACTCAGTTTCCGAGAGTTTTCAGGTGCATAACCATATGCAGGAATCTTTATTCCGTAGACGAGGTGCGACTGGTTCAACTTCTCGATCGAGGCGTTTTCAACAATCATAAAAAGTTGTGAATACGAATTGTAATCGTCAAGATACGAATGAGGTTTAAAATAGAATCAAGTGGCAACTTGAAGAATTGTTTAGTTTCATATGTTATAATCATCATTTTAACTCATTTTAATTGTCCAAAGTTAGCAGTCCAATAGTCCGATTGTCCAATAGTCCAATAAATTCATATATAAATTAGATATATAATATTCGAATTACTTAATATGTATCGTGACCCGTTATTTAAAGTGCATAAAATAAATACATATATATCATGACCCATTATACAACGTGTTGTCTCAGAATTAATCCGACGTATTGTTGTACATGTGTCCCGACAGTATGTACAATACAGAAATTAAAATTGCGAGAATGTAATTTGCGATAAATTAAATGTTATCAGTTAGCTGGGAACAGTTAGCCGGTACAGTTAGCGTGGAATCCTTAACAGATTTCAATTAGTTAATCCGTTTGTTTCTAACAAATTTTATTATATCCAATATTTTCTTCATTATGCCACTTGTTAGATTCGGATAGGTGAAAATCCAAATTTGAAATTGAAATGGAAATGGTAAATCTGGGGTGAACAGATACGTATATCGGTGATTGTAAGTAGAATAGCAAATGACCGTTGAATCAGATTCGAAGAATGTAAAGTGTAACTTATTAATGTGAAATCCAAATATTCCACGGGTACTACCCACCCGTTAAAATATTTTCATCATTAACAGTTTGTACGGAAGAATTTTCAATTACGGTCTTTATGAAAATATACTTGCATATATATTTTCTTCAGATGTAATTATGGATTTAATGAGTCAATAAAATATTAAACTCATTTGATTTATCGTTAATACTGGATTACATGATCTCTAAAACATTAGAGATTTCATAATCACCATGTCGAACGAAGATAAATGAGATAGAATGATACGTAAAGCGAAGACAATCGATGTAGAATGATATGTAAAACGAAGATCATACTCGAAGTACAGATGGTGATATTGAGGCGTGTGATGTTGATATTCGAGGTACAGATTGTGATGTTGCGGTTTATGACGCGGTTGTGGTTTGAGGATGAGTATTGTCGACGTTGATGATGGTGGTACGGATTATGCTGCTGGTGCTGGTGTTTGTAACCTCCGCACCAGATTCTCCAAAGCCATTACTCGAGCATGTAGTTCATTAACTTCTTATATTATGTCGGGATGATTGACGATTGAAACGAGCGGGTGAGTAAGATTCAAAATATAGGATATTATATAATCGTGACGGGATATTCTAGAAATGAGAGGGTAAATGGTTTCTCGAACATATTCGCCGGTAAGTGCTTTCAGGTTCATCGCCAAGAGGGCAATTTGATGATTGAGAAGGATCTTCAATGGGAAATGATTTTCGAATATAGGATGATATTCTAACTTCATAGAATATCTATATATAATACTAAAGATTTCGTAGCCTACAGAGGAACCTACGGCATATGACAAGCAAGTCTACAGATGCGCTAAGATATGAATTTTTGTCTACACACTATCGATGCACTAAATGCAGTAAGACGTGTCTAGACTAAAGAATGATAAGCAGGCAATTCCCTAAGGATGATAAGCAGATGGTTTCCGACTAGAAATGATAAGCAAAACTTTTTGACAGACAGACACGGTCAAAGTCCAGACCCGCTAATGCATCTAAACAACTAACAGTTAGACACACTAATGCAAGACCTGGTTCGCTAAGACCAACGCTCTGATACCACATGTAACGACCCGTCCTTATCCTCCCGGACGAAGTCTTCAACATTTGGTTCCATTGCGATGATCGACTCCAAGTAAGGTCCTTAGTATGAGCTAATGCACAGCGGAAGACTTAATTCGTACCTGAGAATAAACATGCTTTAAAAAGTCAACATAAAGTTGGTGAGATATAGGTTTGATGCTAGCAGCGTTATAACTATGGACCACAAGATTTCATATATTTAAACATAATACACTCGCAAGTGTATGAAAGACATTCTAAGTTTGTTGAGCACCTGGTAACCAGCCTTAACAAGAGTGTGTACCCCTGAGTTATAATAATATGTGCACCGAATCAAGTGCATTCCGTTAACCTCGAAGTACTAAACACCCGTTCTTCTAGTTTAGTAGTGACTAGAACAACATCTGGGTGGGGGTGTAAAACCCGATAGATCTATCTTTAGGATTCGCGCCTACCAGTTCATAAACCAATAGTTAAGGTTACCGAGCTAGGGGATTTTTGATTCAAACTCACGTAGAACGTAATTTTAGTCACTTGTGTCCATAACGTAAATCATTTATAAAAATAGCGCATGTATTCTCAGCCCAAAAATATTTAAAGTTTAAAAAGGGACTATATACTCACCTAATGTATTTTGTAGTAAAAATACATATAACATCTTTGAACAAGTGTAAGGTTGGCCTCGGATTCACGAACCTAAATCATTTTGTATATTTATTAAAATATATACTTGTAATCAAACAATTTAATTATGTAATTTGTATAGGATAATTTATAAGTTTTATTATTTAATTATATATTTATCCTGTATAAAAATAATTAATGTTTTATAGTTATATCAATATATATATATACATATATAATTAGTATTATATTAATAATTTGTTATATGTATAAAAAAATATGTTTAATATCTAAAAATATATGTTTTGTTATATGTATCATAAAAAAAATATGTTTAATATCTAAAAATATATGTTTACATGTCTAGTATTTAAAAAAATATGATAATTTTACTACTTTTAATAATAATAATAATAATAATAATAATAATAATAATAATAATAATAACGATGAAAATAATAATAATAATAATAATAATAATAATAATAATAATAATAATAATAATAATAATAATAATAATAATAATAATAATAATAATAATAATAATAATAATAATAATAATAGTAGTAGTAGTATAATAAAAATAAAAAAAAATTAGTAAACTACCTTCAATCAAATTCTAAAAAGAATTAGCCACTGCAGGACTCGAACCCGTGACCTCCCGCTCATTAACATAACACTCAAACCGTCTGATCTATCTCAGTTATCTGTTTTACTTCCCACGTAATTATTTATAACCCATTTAACTAAAACAATAGTTTACGGCCCAATCTCTATTAAACCTACGGCCGAATCTTGCAACCTAGATATCCCACTGAAAATTGTGATCCGTTTTGTTGTCATAATAGTGTCGACCGAAATAAACAAATCGATGGGTGACAGGTAGGGTTCGTGTTTGTTGTTTTCTCATTGAACTTTAACAGCTCACAAGGCACTCAGCTATTAATCATTCATCTCCACCATTAATAATCTAAGATCAGGATCATAATCCTCTTTGTTATATTATCACCGGTTATTATCATAATCATTACTAAACACCATCATCGAAGGTTTTAAAAGAAACAGGAGTAATGAAGTAGCAGTTTAAAGTAATACGATAGTTGTGGTGTAATCGACATAAGATACACAGGTTCACCTCATCGGATATAATCAGAAACTGAAGCAACGAATGATGTTTTGTTGCGGTTTTAGCGACTGCAAGCGAAACATATTGTATCAATACAGGAAACATAAAAATAGTAGTTAGTCTTCAAGAGTTGGAGAAGAGAGAGATGGAGATGGAAGTTGAAGGTGGTGGTGTTTAATTGAGATGGAGTGGCGGTTGTTTTGCAGTCGGATGTCGACGATTACTCAAACCAAAAAAAATATAACCATAGCAGCAACAACAAAAGAGTAGCATGGTGTCGGTTTTCAAGATCCACAAGGAAATAATTTAGAGAGAGAGAGAGTAAGAGAGAGGAAGGGAAGATGGACGAGAGAAGAAGGAGGTGATGGAGATGATCACGGTGGTGTTGGGGTTTTATGGGTTTACTCCGGTGATTTGATGGTGGCGATAGGGTGGTCCATGGCAGTGGTGGAGATGGTTTTGCGTTGGTGTTCGAGTGGGTTTAGGGTGGTTTTGATTTGTTCTTGGTTAATTGAAACCCGAAGCCAAAAACAGTAGCATGGCAAGATGCAATGGGTATTCGGGTTTTATGAGGATCATCGAAGGTTGTGGTGATCCTAGCTGAGAAAGAACCGGAGATGACGACCTTGGTAGTTTGTGGTGGTGATGTTTGATAGTTGTAACATTTAAACAATCTTAGCTGTGAAAATATATGATTATGGTGTTGATTTTGAATCGTTTGAATAGCAATCGACGATGATGATGATAAATATGAAGTATAAACAGAAAGAAAAGATAGTAGGGAAAAGAGACTGCAAGTGGCGGTTCATTGTGGTTCAGAACAAGGTTGAACGAACTTTATACTTGTGTTCCTCACTTTTTCTAATTAAACATAAGTTGTTATTGATTTCCGTAGTTTATAATTGATGTGTGAAGTTGTATGGTAGTAGCTATCAATTTGAATGAATTGGTTTATAAAATCCAAAACTTGGTTTGACAAAAAAAATCAATCAGAAACAGTAAAATTGAAAATTGGTACGTGAAGTTAAATTGATATTTGGATGTTTTTATGTTAGAATTCGAATCTTTTACAGTGTTGGAGACAAGAATAAAGCTGGAAAGAAAAAAAAATGTGCTGGATCCGTGAAACAGAATTCGTAATATAGATGATATATATATCTGTATAGTTGTATGTCAATTTTCCTATATATGTATTTTAAGTATATATATATAAGGAAAACTTTATAATATAAATTATGTATACATTAATTGTTATTAATAATAATAATAATAATAAAATCTTAATCTTAATGGTAAAGTTACTAAATTAATATTAATAATGATATTTAATACTTGATACTTATATATAGTGATTATTTAATATTCACATAACATTAATTGCATATAGAAATTATATACATTTATATCTATATTTATTTATTTACACAATTGTTCGTGAATCGTCAAGCATGGTCAAAGGGTAACTAATTATCCAAATAGAGATTTCAGACTTTTTAGACTCAACATTAAGGTTTTTGCTTATCGTGTCGGAAACATATAGAGTTTAAGGTTTAAATTTGGTCGGAAATTTCCGGGTCGTTACAATTCACGAACCATTAAACGAATATGATTATATATGTATATGTGTATATATATTATAACTTGAAACGTAAACAAAATATTAGATTAAATACTTTATGTGATTGTATCTGTTTCAAAATGTTTATCAATGGAATTAAAAGATAAGATCAAATGATTGAATTATCAGATATATTGAATTATGATTACAAGTCTCTGTTGAA
The DNA here is from genome assembly GCF_046630445.1 of Rutidosis leptorrhynchoides. Classification (NCBI taxonomy): domain Eukaryota; kingdom Viridiplantae; phylum Streptophyta; class Magnoliopsida; order Asterales; family Asteraceae; genus Rutidosis; species Rutidosis leptorrhynchoides. The sequence continues at coordinate 120,858,586 of NC_092343.1, read as the reverse complement.
AGGCCCACGTTGATTTGAGAAAACTTTCCATTTTAACATTATTCGGAAAATGGTAAAGTGATTTATAAATAAGAACAAATTGTCAATCATTGAGAACTAGACAAAGGATAGTGGAAGATTGAATCTCATAAAGACTCGATTGATCTATTTAGTTTCAAACGTACAAAAACGTTTTCAGTTTAAAAAGAACTTTATTGTTAAAACGTATATAACTTTTATAAATATCTAGAACCACTTTTGACAACTCATTACTTAACTAGTATGATAAAGATAACGATATTTATATTTCATTTTATTAAATATATATAACGATTTAAATTAATATTATATATATTTATACACGTATTATACGTACATAGTTTTATACTTTTACTATACTTAAACTTTACCTTTACTTTATTTTTACTTTACTTTAACTTTAATAATTCACTTTAATAATTCATACTTTAATAATTCACTTTAATAATTCATACTTTAATAATTCATACTTTAATAATTCACTTTAATAATTCATACTTTAATAATTCACTTTAATAATTCAAAAATCTATTATAAATAGAATTCAATAGGTTTCATTATTTCATAGAAACTTGAAATTATTTTTCTCTAAACTCTCTCAATCGATTTACATATATATATTTACTCCGTATTATTTCAAGATATTATTAGTATACATAAAATATTACGACGGATTGTTGTCTGAGTGATTTCGAAATTGTTTTTCGAGTAGGATAGGATTAAGGAAATTATGGGTTATAGCTATGGAGGTGATTGAGTATGGTTCATGGGCATGCTCGTGAGGTCAATATAGTGTTTATCATTTCCGTTGCGTCTACGTACCTTTCCTGCAATATTGAATCTCAATATTGATACGTGAGTACTCATAATTTAACTTTTACATACTAATAGTGTATCCCTGACTAGTGTTCAAGTATTTAGGATTATGCATGCTTGTACTTTTGATATTGCCCTTAGACAGGTTAGGTTGAATCTTGAATTAGTTACACTTGCGGTTGAGATAAGGTATAAGATATGCATGTCCTTGGAAAGCTAGCGAAAAATTAAGAACTTTTCCTCTAGATATCGAATGGTTTCGATGAACGGATTAGAAGTTATAATCAATTGAATTTTCGATATTTTTATTAAAAATGATTATTATTATCGTCGTTCTAGTTTTATCTTATTATTATCATTATTATTATCTTTATCAATAAAAGGGATTTATCATTAAAAATTGTTATTTTTTTTTATTATTACTATCGTTATTATCGTTAAAGTTATAATTAGTATTATTATTATTATCCAATTATTATTATTATTATTATTAGTATTATTATTATTATTATTATCATTATTAATATATATATATCATTATTTAAAAATGGTTATTGTTATTGTTATTATTATTATTACTATATTATCATTAAGATAATTATTAGTATTATCGTTAATAATGTTATAGTAACTATCATTATTAATATTAGTGTAATTAAAACAAATATTTGTAACACCTAATTATTTTGATTACTATTATTATCATTATTATGAACACGATATAAAAGATGATTAAAAGCTATTAAACGAAACGATTAGGAAATAATGAGTAAGAGTGTCATGATGAAATTAAAATATTATAAGATATTGATTTAGATAAAATTATCGTTCTTATTATTTTTATCATTACTATTATTATTAAAAGTATCGTTAGTATTAAAACTATCATTTTAACAAAAATTATAATTTTAATAGAAATGTCATTGTTACTATAAAATATCATTATTATTATTATTTTAAGTAGAATTATTATTTTAAAGATAATATTAAAAATTATCGTAAATATTAAAGTTATCATAATTAGAATTATCGTTTTATCATAATGCCATCTTAGTAATTATAAATATTGATATTTTTATAATAATAATTATTATTACAAAATAATACAACTTTTACTTACTATCATTATAGATATTATTTTATCAAATAAATATGTGATACAAACATATTTTACTACGTGTAATAACTTACTTTAATAATACCTATCATATTATCTTTATGATATTAAATGAACCCTATAAATTTTATTACTTAATATATATAAGAGTATATTTTATTATATAAATTTAATATAAAATTATATTTATTAATAAATAAATTATATTATTTACTCTAATAAATCTTTTAAAAATATTTAAAAATATAAAACGCCGATATTTAAACTATATATTAATCATGTATAGATTTTTGGAAATTATTTTGAGTCAAATTTACTTTTGTTGACTTTTGCATATTAGTCTCGAGCATTAGGATTGTGGTACACTATGACTTGACCTAATTTGTTAGACAAATATTGACCAACACATAAATATATATAATTAATTTAGGTTCGTGAATCCGAGGCCAACCTTGCACTTGTTCAATGACGTTATATGTATTTTTACTACGAAATACAGTATGGTGAGTTTCATTATTCCCTTTTTAAATGCTTTTGCAATATATATTTTTGGGACTGAGAATACATGCGCTGTTTTTATAACTGTTTTACGAAATAGACACAAGTAATCGAAATTACGTTCTATGGTTGAATTATCGAAATCGAATATGCCCCTTTTTATTAAGTCTGGTAATCTAAGAATTAGGGAACAGACACCCTAATTGACGCGAACTCTAAAGATAGATCTATTGGGCCTAACAAACCCCATTCAAAGTACCGGATGCTTTAGTACTTCGAAATTTATATCATGTCCGAAGGAGGATCCCGGAATGATAGGGGATATTCTTATATGTATCTAGTTAATGTCGGTTACCAGGTGTTCACCATATGAATGATTATTTTTCTCTCTATGCATGGGACGTATATTTATGAGAACTGGAAATGAAATTCTTGTGGTCTATTAAAATGATGGAAATAAATGATTATGATAAACTAATGAACTCACCAACCTTTTGGTTGACACTTTAAAGCATGTTTATTCTCAGGTGTTAAAGAAATCTTTCGCTGTGCATTTGCTCATTTTAAAGATATTACTTGGAGTCTTTCATAGCATATTTCGAAGAACGTTGCATTCGAGTCATTGAGTTCATCAAAGATTATTATTAAATCAATTTATAGTTGGATAGTGGATATTATGAAATGGTATGCATGCCTATCAATTTTTGATGTAAAGAAAGTTTGTCTTTTAAAAACGAATGCAATGTTTGTAAAATGTATCATATAGAGGTCAAATACCTCGCAATGTAATCAACTATTGTGAATCGTTTATAATGTATATGAACGGGTCCTTTCAAATCCAAACAAAAATAATAAAACAGAAAAATAACTTTTGCAAGAATTGCTTCTCACAAAAGGATCGAATAATCAAAAGCTTAACCAAATTCCCAATAATTACACCGCTCCCCGGCAGCGGCGCCAAAAAGTTGATGTGTAATTTCGTACTCTAAATTATTAGCTAAATACCTATCAATTATCACACAATACAGGCAACTATAACCAGTTCGTATAGTAATTAAACAAGTATTTGACCAATTCTTCCACAGAGAGCAGGTAATTGAAAACTTGAACTATTAATTATTCTGAGATTTAAAAGGGGAGTTTTGTTGTAAAACTGATTAAACGCGAAAGTAAATTAAACTTAACTCAAAAAGAAACAAACGTATCCACTTAGATTCAATTCCCTAGGCTAGGATTGCTCGTTTAAACCCGTTAATTAAACAATTACAATGATGTGACACTGTATTTATCTGTCGATTCCTACAGTTTAAGACTAGCAACCTAAGTATAAATGTCGTTAACCTAGAGTTACTAACCAATTCACAATGATATCACTCAAGATTATAATCTAACTTAGGTTGGTTTGGTGTCCCTTACAACCTCACAATTATTGCAAATAATTTCAAACTCAACCACTATACGATTAATTTTATTATCGGTGTCCCTCATAAAATCTCACGTATTCCTAAATTATTCACGTTCAATAATTTAGTAAAAGCTATTAATCAATTTAACTGTCGTTAGTTAATCAATAACTTCCGTGATCTAACAATCAATAAGCTTTAATAACGGTGGATCTTAGCTAGACATAAAATTGTGTAGTTTTAATTAATTGTTATTAACCAAAAGATCACAATCCATCACCTAGGTTCATGCAACTAAGCGAATACTAAATATTTAGCTACTCATGGTAAAGTAAAGAACAAATAAATAAGAAGAACAATTAAACATAATCATTGAATTGAATGAAGAACAAATTAATAAAAGTAATTAAACCAACCAAGAATGATATTGTAGCTTAAACCCTTGTAAAATAATGAAGAAAGATAAAGAAATTCGTAACTAAAGTTGCTGTAGGCTAAAGTTCGGAATAAAAACTGCATACCCTAAATTGGGGTAAAATTCGTTTATTTATAGAAGCAAACAGAAATCTGGAACCGCCACTGGTCGCGATCCGCGACATCCCTATCGCGTAACGCGATGACCAGGACGCGACAAACCATACTGAAACACGACAAAATGGTAAAAATGCCCTTTTTACATGTCGCGTTCTGATGCACTTTATCACGTATCACGATGACCAAAACGCGATAAACATCATCCTGAAGCGATGGAAACTGATTTTTTCACCCGAGGCACGTTTATCTTCAACTCTAACTTCGTTTTGGCTATATCTTCAATAAAATCAACAATAATGAGCTAACGAACCATATCTCGACACTTTCTTCATTTTAAACTCAAATAACTCGATATCTTAATCAAAGTCTTCAAAATACCAATAAATGGAACAAGATAACGCCCAAAATATATGTATAAAAATGGCGTTATCACCGGGTTGTCATAGTACCTACCCGTTAAAAGAAATTTCATCCCGAAATTTAGTTGTTGCCATCAATCGGCGTTGTTCGTAAATAGATGAGGATATTTACGTTTTATTTAGTTTTCATGTTCCCAAGAATACTCGGGGCCTTGCGTGAATTCCAATGGATAGAATATTGTTTTATTTCAAAAGTTTAAATCTTACGATCCATAAATTCTACGAAGTGCATTTTATTATTAATGCGGAGGTTATCTAAAGGAATAACACGAGTGTCATTGATTAGGTTTTCTTAGAAGAGATGATGATGCTATACAAGCATTTCAGTACATATGAAATGTGTTATGAATAATATTGAGCTCATTTAAACCTTGAGCGTTTATGCCACAATATTAGGGTAGACAAAATAGAGAGGAGTTCGTGAAAATCACGGTTATGAAATTTGATAGAGATCGCCATTGTTTACAACAAGAATGATGAATATGAGTTGAAAAATAGAGTTCTATCAACATTTGGTAATATGGATGAAATGATTCGATTACAGGAAGAGTATAAACGAAGCTATCCTAAAAGATTGAAATGAGGAAATTAAATGTTCGCCTTAACTTTTGACATAGTTAAAGTTGATTTTCATAATTCAAGGGATTTAAAGAAATCTTCATAATCTCTATAAGATTTGATTCTCCGGTAATTAAGGAAATTAGGATTTTCTTTAATTAAATGCGGTGAATTGTCTCGATTGCTGTGTCTGGAATTTCGCTATAAATTAGCTTATTACATTTCATTATCTTCACCACTTCTATACTTTCTTCCTAAATTCATACTTCCAAAAGATTTGTTAATATGCTCAATCCCGTATTGATACTTGTTATTATATTGACCATATATGCAGTCATTCTTCTTTTTCATTTACCACCAGAGGAATCTGTTTACTTCTACTATGCCCTTGGGGTTATAATGTTTTTAATTCTCCCGTGTCTTTACGTTGCAATACGTATTGATATACACAGTTTATAATTTATGTGTTGTTATCAGGCTTTATATTTTTCCTTATATTTTGGAGCTCTTTGCCTTTTTATTCTCTTCTCGACTCTAAGTAAAGCGAGTAATGGTCCAGAATTTGTAGGTATGAAGTTTCGAATGAACCTACTGTTCTAAGCATAATATCACGATTTGATTTGGTAAATTAGCAGAATTACTGAGGATAGAACTATCAAGAATATATTTTCTTGACATGTTCAGAGATTAAGTAGAATGTAAGAGTCGTGTAATATGGCAAATGATGATTATAAAGTCTATGAATTATCATCTTCCATTAAAAATTTAGCATGACTTACTGTAATATAATCACGTTGGCCTGACGTCATTATATTATACTAACTCATGCTTCAATTCCCAACACTTCTCCAGAATTCATTCATAATTTATACTTAGGTTTTACAGGAGTTTCTAATATAATGTAATACAGATAGCACGAAGAGGTATATAATTTCGGACGAGAATATTTATAAAAATATATTCAGAAATATCGAAGATATTTATGGTGATATTTTGGAATTTCTAAGTTCGAAAGTTGATGAAGAAAAATTTTCCGCAAGCTTTCAACATGACTTCGGAGCAAGATATTCTCTAAAGATTTCATCGGATCCAGAATTTCCTGGATTCTTTTTGGTCCTTGTATTTGTCCTTGGTCTCCTTTATGGTTAGCTCAATCCGTTTTTCAGTTCCAAATTTTCCATTGAGCGTTTCCAATACCCCATTCTTTGTCATCAAACTCTTGGCCATTTAGGCCATCTACAATTTTGCTGTTTCCTCTGCATTTAATGCAGCCATATTTGAATCACCGGTTATCAATCCAAGATGGTTTCAAGAAATTTCATTTTTAGATGATTAAACGCTGATTGTGATCATCAAGATACAAAGGATGTTTTCAAGAATTTTGAATTTGAGTGTTGAACGCAGGATGTAAGCGTCAACATACATATGATGTTCTAGATTTTTGAACGACATGAATATTTTTCTAGGTTTTATGAATAGAAGTGATGTTCTAGCACAGTTTTGAAGTCAAAGTATAACTTTGAAAGATGTAAGGATTTAGGAGTGATATCACCTGTTAAATCAGAATATGTAATTGAATTTGTATGAAATTGTTTGTTCTTTGGTGAACGGATACATATATCTTGTGAATGTAAGTAAGATAGTTACTGATTATTGAATCAGAATTGAAGAATGTACAATGTAACATATTAATGTGAAATATAAATATTTCTCGGGTATTACCTACCCGTTAAAATCTTTTCACAATTAACAGTTTGTACAAAAGAGTTTTTAATTACAATCTTTATGAAGATATATATTCATATATATATATATATATATATATTCTTCAGATGTAATCATGGATTTAATGAGTTAATATAATATTAAGCTCATTTGATTTGCGGTTGAAACGAGAATAAATAATCTCCAAAACCTTAGAGATTTCATAATTGTCGCGAAATATTCCCTAATGAAGTTATGAATCAATGCTTCATTATTCATTGTTATTGATATACCTTGGTATATGATGTTGGTGCTCGTGAAATCCTTGTGAAATTCACAAGACATGAATAATGTTTTATAGAAAGCTTCGAGTATGTCAAAAATGAAAGTGTAAAACCAAACATGTATTTGAATAATACACTTGGTTTATTATGAAATGGAGTTGATTGTGTTAAAGCAGTGATTAACGATTGTTAAGTCATTAACAAAGGATGTACATCATAGCATATTGTGATATGAATTAATCAAGTAGTACATAGTAGTTAAGATTCACACGTAATAGCTTAGTACGAAAAGATTTATTATTGTTCCAATCCATATATATAAAGTATACATATATAGTTCTTCAGGAAGAATGAGTCAATACATCTTAACTCATTATTACTAATATTCCTTGGTATCTATGGGGCATATGATGTTGATATCTGAGGTACCGAGTGCGATGTTGAGGCGTGGGATGCGAATGTTGTTGTTGGTGAAGCTGGTGCTGGTGGTGGTGATGTTGGTGCTGGTTATGCTGCTGATGCTCTTAGATTTTGTACCATATTCTCCAGAGCCACTACTCGAGCGCGGAGCTCGTCGACTTCTTCTATTATTCTGGGATGATTGGCGGTTCGGACAAGGGGATGAATAAGATCTAGAATTCTGGATATTATATATTCGTGGCGGGATATCCTGGAAATGAGGGTGAAAATGGTGTTCTGAACTGGTTCGCCGGTAAGTGCTTCAGGTTCTTCTCCAATATGGCAATGTGGTGGGTGAAAAGGATCACCTTCTTCACTTCTCCATTGATTAAGTAGACTACGAACCCATCCACAATCCATCCAGAATTGATGATGACTGATTGGTTCGTTCGTTCCGGTTACGCTGCCTGTGGAGCTCGAGGAATCAAGTGAGTAATCCATATTATGTGATTGGAATAAGGGTTTCGATATGAGATGAGGGTTGAATAATGAATGATAAATTCGTCTCCTCGAATACGTATATATAACAAAAAGATTTTCGTAATTTACGAAGGAATTTAGGAAAAGTGTTAGACAAAGTCTTCTGTGATAGATATGATAGGATATGAATTTGTCTATACTCCATTTATGCAATAATTGTAGTATGACGTGTCGAGATAAAAATTATAAGTATGTAACCAGATAATCTTTCGACTAAAGACTTTCAATTCGTAATGGCGTATTCAGGTCTAGGGGCTTGAGCTATAGGATCCTTTAAATCGGTAATCCAAACTCTTCCATTCTAGAGTTTCGTAGACGCCACCCGTCAAGAAAGTTCAATGATCAAAAATAACGAGAAAGCAAAAATTTAAAAGTGATGACATTATAATGTCTTTGAGATTCTCAATAACTCAATGACATTTTCCGGTTATTAAACTGATGCATAAAGGCATAAGGCATATAGGTACGTGATATAACAGGGAGTTATATACGTTTGAGTATGAATAGTAACAAATATAGGAGTTTTAAAAATCATGGATAATATTTCATGTAATACATATGTAATACACAAAACCATGATAGATGACATAGGAATGTCAAGAATTTCAGAAATCATGGTGTCGCATTTAAATGTGGTGCGGAATTGGATAGTAATTAGGAGAGTGAGCAGAGTTCTTAGATTGGCTTGGCATTCTAAGGAAGATTAATGAATTTAATAAGCATAGTTTCTAAGGTATAGTGTAGCATTTAACATTTAAAGTCAACAATTAAAGGCACTATAGTCAAGGAAAGTTGTAGTCCTACATTGCTAAGGTACCTAATTGTATAAGGCACACATAAAATGCAATCCTGGTTCTCTACAACAAACTGCTCTGATACCATTTCTGTCACACCCTCAAATAGGACCTGGGGTATTTTTGGCTAATATATCAAATCAAGCAATCGTATAATGAGAACGACTCTATATGAGGCGTTTTATTACATTTATTGAGTTTTGCAGCGGAAGATAAATAGATTACATTGTATTTAGAGCATTAAATGTCTTTAATTGATATGATATCTAATGAAGACTCCAAGCATAGCAACTAATCATCATCAACTTAGCAAATGCAAGTCTTTCAAATTATCCTTGAATGACTCGTTGAAATGTTGCTTTCAATTAGCAATACACAGCGGAAGCATTATGTAGGACCTGAGAATAAACATGCTTAAAAAGTCAACACGAGGTTGAGTGACTTCATAGATTTATCATAAATCAATAGTTCAATATAGCATTAGACCACAAGATTTCAGTTTAAAGTTGATTGATACCAATTATATCAATCTAAAAAGAGTTGTTGTTTGTAATATCGCGGCTAAACAAAAGTTACCCTGTGACACCTTGTACTGTCAGTGTCGTTGAATCATTATTATGTATCCAAAGATCAACGGTCAAATGGACAGAGAGGTTACTCTCAATAGCGCTATTCAAAATAACTAAGTTTGCATCTTATACCTCAGCAATTAACGATATTACGACAGGGATTTAGCATGACAAAGCACATATATAGCATAAAAGTTTGAGAACTTGTGTCTAACGTGTAAAACAATTATAAAAGTTGCGCATGTATTCTCAGCCCAAAAATATATATAAAAAGGGAGCTATGAAAACTCACGATACGATACGATAGTTTGTAGTAAATATGCAGCGGATGGCACTGAACAAGTACAGAGTTGACCTCGGATTGACGAACCTATATCAAGTATATATATTAACACATATACTCGTAATCGAATAAGTTTATATATGTTATTTCAATTAATATATTTCTGTTGTTATTGATAAGGCTAAAAAGGAACATATATTTCATAGCAATATCCCTCCTAAATAATAGGTTTTCATATGTAATTGTATTATATTTTTATTGTAATTGTTTAAATAAATAAGTGCGAAGATAAAAGGCGAAAACGAAGATTTGAAGACAAAAACGTCCAAAAAGCTCAAAAGTACAAAATACAATCAAAGAGGTTCTAATTATTGATAAGAAACGTCTCGAAATTACAAGAGTACAAGATTCAAAACGCAAAGTACAAGATATTAAATTGTACGCAAGGACGTTCGAAAATCCGGAACCGGGACATGAGTCAACTCTCAACGCTCGACGCAACGGACTAAAAATTACGAGTCAACTATGCACATAAATATAATATAATATTTAAATTATTCTTAAAAATTATTTATATATTATATTTATATTTAAATAACGTCGGCAAATTAAAAGACAAAATGGTGTGAGCTAGTTTTACAAACTCCGCGAGTTGCAGAGTTTGAAGAGGAAAAATGCTGCGACTCGCGGAGCCCCAAATTCTGAAACTGCCTATAAAAGCCAACGCATTTTGATCGTTTTTAATATCTAAAAAATCAATCTCTCTATCTATATGTAAACGTGTACATATATATATATATATATATATATATATATATATATATATATATATATATATATATATATATATATATATATATATATATATATATATATATTTTAATTTTAATTTTAAATCCTAATAATAAGGGTATGTTAGCGAATGTTGTAAAGGTGTAAGTCGAAATTATGTCCGTGTAACGCTTCGCTATTTTTAATCATTGTAAGTTATGTTCAACCTTTTTAATTTAATGTCTCGTAGCTAAGTTATTATTATGCTTATTTAATACCGAAGTAATCATGATGTTGGGCTAATTACTAAAATTGAGTAATTGGGCTTTGTACCATAATTGAGGTTTGGACAAAAGAACGACACTTGTGGAAATTAGACTATGGGCTATTAATGGGCTTTATATTTGTTTAACTAAATGATAGTTTGTTAATTTTAATATAAAGATTTACAATTGGACGTCCCTATAAATAACCATATACACTCAATCGGACACGATGTGCGGGGTATTTATATGTACGAATAATCGTTCATTTAACCGGACACGGGAATGGATTAATAGTCACTAGAAATATTAAAACAGGGGTGAAATTATGTACAAGGACACTTGGCATAAATGATAACAAAGTATTAAATCCTTGGGATACACGCAGTCGATATCCTGGTGTAATTATTAAACAAAGTATTAAAACCTTGTTACAGTTTAAGTCCCCAATTAGTAGGAATATTTGACTTCGGGTATAAGGATAATTTGACGAGGACACTCGCACTTTATATTTATGACTGATGGACTGTTATGGACAAAAACCAGACGAACATATTGAATAATTCAGGACAAAGGACAATTAACCCATGGGCATAAAACTAAAATCAACACGTCAAACATCATGATTACGGAAGTTTAAATAAGCATAATTATTTTATTTCATATTTAATTTCCTTTATTTTATATTTAATTGCACTTCTAATTATCGTACTTTTATTTATTGTTATTGTATTTAATTGCACTTTTAATTATCGTACTTTTTAATTATCGCAATTTTATTTTATCGCACTTTATTTATCGCAATTTCATTATCATTATTTACTTTACGCTTTAAATTAAGTCTTTTATTTATTTAATATTTTACATTAGGTTTTAACTGCGACTAATTTTTAAAAATTGACAAACCGGTCATTAAACGGTAAAAACCCCCCTTTATAATAATAATATTACTTATATATATATTTGTATTTTTATAAAATAAAACTAATATAGCGTTAAACTTTGTTTAAAAGATTCCCTGTGGAACGAACCGGACTTACTAAAAACTACACTACTGTACGATTAGGTACACTGCCTATAAGTGTTGTAGCAAGGTTTAAGTATATCCATTCTATAAATAAATAAATATCTTGTGTAAAATTGTATCGTATTTAATAGTTTTTCCTAGTAAAAATAAAGCTATTTCATATACGCCTCGCAGCACATCAGTTGTATATATATATATATATATATATATATATATATATATATATATATATATATATATATATATATATATATATATATATATATATATATATATATGTTTGATTGGTATTATATTAAAAATACCTAATTTGTTATACATGAATATTTATATAAAAAAATGTTAATATGTTTGTTATATAATTATATGAAATATAATTGTAGTATATGAAATAAGTGCATTCAATGTACAAAATATTTATTTGTAAAAATAATAGTTTCGATAATAATGATTTACCTATAATTATAATAATAATGGTAATAATAGTAATTTTAATACAATTGATAGCTTTACTAATAATTATAAAGTAAAGATGATAGTTTTAATAATATTAAAAACGATAAATTTTGTAAAAATGATAATAACGATAGTAATTTTTAATAATAATAATACTAATAAAGATAATCATATTAGTAATAATAATAATGATAACATTAATAATACTTATAAATATAAAATGATACTAGTACTAATAACAATGATAATAATAATAATTTGTATTGTTTTCAAAATAGTAATAATAATAATTCTAATCATAATAATGATAATAATATTTAAAATGATAATAATAATGATAATTATAATACAAATAATTGTAATAATAATACTAGTAATACTAATAATACTTTTAATACTAGTAACAATAATTATAATAACATTAGTAGTAATAATAATAAAGATAATAATAATAATAATAATAATAATAATAATAATAATAATAATAATAATAATAATAATAATAATAATAATAATAATAATAATAATAATAATAATAATAATAATAAAAATAATATTATAGAAATGGAAAAACTACCTTATATAGCTTTTTCTAAAAAAAATGTCCAAGAAAAGACTCGAACCCGCAACCTCTCGATAACCCAACACTCCTCTTAACCATCTGATCTGATCCGTGTTTCTGTTTTAATTCTTATTTCGTTTCTATTTAATCTATAACTTATTCTGTTCCATTTCTTCTTCTTCACATAATCAAATCGACTAGAACAATTTCTATCAAGACATATAATTTGTTTTAGGTTTTATAACCCAAACAGAAATGATTTAGCTATGGTGATTGGATTTAACAGAAAATAAAAAGAAAAAAAAATAAAAAATTGAAGAACAGCTACTGCTGTATTCGAAAAAAATATAATTCAAATCGTGATTTTGATTTCTGAATGTTTTTAGATCACGACTTCCAAATGAAATAAGTTCAAAATCAACCCTATAAACTTTCTAAATCCTCAGTTTATCTTAAAACATAAAAACGATTTCCAATTTTGTGATGAACACATAGTTTTGACTTTTGAAAATAAATTTTTGACTTCAAAATTCGGATTGGTTTGGAAAAATTGAAAGCTGTAACTTTACAAATAGCTTGAGTGCAAAATTCCTAATAACTCTGCACTATTACATTTTGAAATAAAAATCGAAATCGAGTTATGAGCAAAAAGTACCAAGAATAGGGGTACGACCTCTTCTTTTTTTTTAAAAAAATTTCAACTTAATTTACTAAAAAATTTTTGTTGTAATTGATATTTGATAGTGTGAGATTAACAGATGGAATTTGATAGTTTTATATCCAAATTGATCGATTGGGACAAAACAAAAATTAGTAGCAACATATAAAAATACATCACGTTATTAAATTTAAAAGCAGGTTAATCATGATTAGTAAAATAAATAAAAAGCAGATACAGATATGCAAATCTCCTAATCTAATCCATAAAAATAAGGAGAGCAGATTAAAATATAATAGGAGACGTGCACTTATTTTTGACTTCTTTATTTTTTTTAAATTTTTATTATTATTAAATATTTTTATTAATATATATTAATAATAATAGTTTGATAATATTATTAATAATAATAAAAGTAATAATAATGATAATAATAATAATAATAATAATAATAATAATAAATTATTATAATAATAATGATAAATTATTATTCATGATAATAATGGCATTATTTTTATATTAATAATAATAACTATATTAATTTTTAATGATAATGGTAATAATGATTATGATAATAATATTAATAATCATAATAATAATCAAAATCATAAAATGATCTCAATAATAATAATTTTTGATAATAATAATGATTGTATATGTTAAAAATAATTAATGATAATATTTAATAACAATAATAATAAAGATAACACTAATAATATTGATATTGATATCAATATTAATAATGAAAGTAATAATAATCGTAAATGATAATGATGAGTGATAATAATAATATTAATCAATTTAATATTAATACATAATTATTTACAAATAATGGCTCGTGAATCGTTGGAATTAGTCAAAGGATAATTGAATTTTTGAAAACAGTTCAAAAATTTTGAGATTCAGTTTAACTGACTTTGATTATCGTGTCAGAATCACATAAGGATTAAGTTTAAATTTAGTCAGAATTTCTGGGTTATCATAAATGGGTACTTGATACAGGAGCTACAGATCATATGACTTCTTTGATTAGTAATGTGGATAATACTAAGTCCTTAGTTTACAAACCATACATAAGATTACCTAATGGTAATACTCATGTGATTTCACATATTGGTCAAGTGAAATTAAATAATCAAACGGAGCTAAAAGATGTACATGTAGTATCATCTTTCAAAATGAGTATATTGTATGTTTCAAAGTTAGCTAAAGACATCAATTGTATAGTCATCTTTTATACATTGTTCTATTTGATTCAGGACTTGAGAACAATAAAGGTAATAGGACTGGGTGAAAGAAAATACGATCTCTACTATTTAGTGAATGTTCCTCTTCACCAAGTGGATAAGAAGTTGGTTAGTTTGATTACTGCTTCTGTTAAAGAATCCTGATTGTTTTCAATAAAAAGAGGGTATAATGCTAACTCAAGTAAACTTGTTCTTTCATATAGTCTTTGACATCATAGGGTAAGCCATGAATCTGATTCTAAGATTAAATGTATTTCTGCTATTCCTACTAATTTGATTCAAGAAAATGATGGTGTTTATGTTTCATGTCCTATGGATAAATTTACAAAATTCCCTTATCAGTTAAGTAAATCTCATAGTAAAAACATTTTTGAACTTGTTCATATTGATATATGGGGTCCTTATAAGGTCTGCACTCAAGGAAAGTATAGATATTTTCTCACAATTGTTGATGGTTGTAGTAGAGCAACTTGGATATACTTGTTAAAACATAAGAGTGGTTGTTTAGAAGTGTTCAAAATCTTTCATAAGCTTGCAGAGAAACAGTTTAATAAGCAAGTAAAAGTTGTTAGATCTGATAATTCTCTTGAGTTTATACAAGGAAAATTAGGTGCTTATCTCACTAGCCTGGGCATAGTTCAACAAACTTCTTGTGCTCATAGTCCTCAACAAAATGGCAGAGTAGAATGGAAACATAGGATTCTTGAAATAGCTAGGGCTTTGAGGTTTCAAGCTCATTTACCTCTTAGTTTTTGGGGTTATTGTGTTAGCACTGCTGTGTATTTGATAAACAGATTACCATCATCTGTTTTAAGCAACAAAACTCCTTATGAAGTTTTACTTACACATCTACCTTCTTATGATAATCTAAGAGTTTTTGGGTGTTTAGCTTTTGCATCAAATCTTGATCAAATTGTGGATAAAATTAGTGCCAGAGGTGTTCCATGTGTTTTTCTTGGATATCCTTCTCATCAAAAGGGGTATGTTCTATATAATCTGCTAACCAATGTACTTTTGTCTCAATAGATGTTACATTTAAAGAGAACATATTTCCGTAATTGATAATGCTAAAAACGAACATATATTTCATAGCATTATCCCTCAAGAAAGACAAGCTTTTAGTTGCAATTGTTCTATTTACAAGTGATATTCGTTTAAATAATAAAAGGTGAAGACAAAAGACAGATTCGATGAATTGAAGACGCAAATGACCAAAAGGCTCAAAAGTACAAAGTACAATCAAAGTGGTTCAATTTATTGATGAGAAACGTTTAAAAATTACAAGAGTACGAGCTGTAAAACGCAAAGTACAAGATATTAAATAGTACGAAAGGACGTTCGAAAATCCAGAACCGGGACCAGAGTCAACTCTCAACGCTCGACGCAATGGACTAAAAATTACAAGTCAACTATGCACATGAATATAATATAATATGTAATTAATTCTTAAAATTATATATATATTATTTAATAAAATCGTCGACAAATAAAAAAACAAAAGATCCTGAGCTGTAAAAAGTGGCCATGCGATCGCATGGCCAGAAGGCACAAGATCCATGCGGTCGCATGGATCACTGTAGCAGGCCACATCTTATAAAAAGCAACGAATTCAGCCGATTTATTACACCTTTTCTAATCTATCTCTCAATCTCTACGATATATATATATATATATATATATATATATATATATATATATATATATATATATATATAAATATAATTTATAATTTTAATTTTAATTTTAATTTAATAATAATAAGGGTATGTTAGCGAATGTTGTAAGTGTGTAAGTCGAAATTCTGTCCATGTAACGCTACGCTATTATTAATCGTTGTAAGTTATGTTCAACCTTTTTAAATTAATGTCTCGTAGCTAAGTTATTATTATGCTTATTTAAATTGAAGTAATCATCATGTTGGGCAAAATATTAAAGACGGGGTAATTGGGCTTTGTACCATAATTGGGGTTTGGACAAAAGAACGACACTTGTGGAAATTAGACTATGGACTATTAATGGGCTTTATATTTGTTTAATTGAATGATAGTTCGTTAATTTAATATAAAGATTTACAATTGGACGTACCTACAAATAACCACATACACTCGATCGGACACGATGGGCGGGATATTTAAAAGTACTAATAATCGTTAATTTAACCGGATACGGGAATGGATTAATAGTTAATGGAATTATTAAAACATGGGTGAATTACATACAAGGAAAATTGGTGTAATTATAGTTTAAGTCCCCAATTAGTTGGAATATTTGACTTCGGATATAAGGATAATTTGACGAGGACACTCGCACTTTATATTTATGACTGATGGACTGTTATGGACAAAAACCAGATGGACATATTGAATAATCCAGGACAAAGGACAATTAACCCATGGTAATAAACTAAAATCAACACGTCAAACATCATGATTACGGAAGTTTAAATAATCATAATTCCTTTATTTCATATTTCATCGCACTTTTATTTACTGTCATTTTATTTAATTGCACTTTTAATTATCGTACTTTTTAATTTTATTTATCGCACTTTAGTTTATTGCACTTTAATTATAGTTATTTACTTTATGCTTTAAATTAAGTTATTTTTATTTTTAATATTTTACATTAGGTTTTAACTGCGATTTAAGACATAAAATCGACAAACCGGTCAATAAACGGTAAAAACCCCCTTTTATAATAATGATATTACTTTTATATATATATATATATATATATATATATATATATATATATATATATATATATATATATATATATATATATATATACAAATATAGTTTTAAAAATATAGCGTTAAACTTGGTTAGTTCCCTGTGGACGAACCGGACTTTCTAAAAACTACACTACTGTACGATTAGGTACACTGCCTATAAGTGTTGTAGCAAGGTTTATGTATATCCACTCTATAAATAAATAAATAACTTGTGTAAAATTGTATCGTATTTAATAGTATTTCGTAGTAAAAATATAGCTATTTCGTATACACCTCTACGCACATCAAGCATTTTTGGCGCCGCTGCCGGGGAAATAACATAAACGCCGAAAGCGAAACGTTATAAAAAAAGGATTTTTATTAAGTTTTAATTTCTTTTTGTAAAAATACGTTTTAAATATTAAAAATACAAAAATATAAAAAGAAAAACAAAATATATATATTTTTAAGAATTGTTCAAAATATATAAAATTATAAAGTATTTTTATTTCTATTTTAGTTTTTAAATTTAAGTTTTTATTTATTTTATATAAATACTTTATATAAATATAAAACAGAAAATTAAAAAATAAAAAAAAATGAATACGGCCCGACACTGTAGCAGCCCATCTAAACAGACCTGGAAACCGAAGCCATGCGACCGCATGAAAATCCTACACACAATCCACGCGATCGCATGGATTGATTTGACAGCCCCGGTACCTCAGTTTGCAGATTAGGGTTACGATTTTATTTATTATTAATATTAATTAATTATAATTATGGTTTAATTAATTAATTAGTTTTTAATATTTAGTTTTAGTTTTAATTAATTTGTAATATTTAGTTTAAATTAGTTTTATTAATTATATAAATTAATACTTTTATAAAATAATAATATAAAAATAATATTTTTATAAAAAATTGTATTTTTATAACTTTAGTTTTAATTTTATATTTTTATATCTTTTTATTAGTTTAATTCGTAATTTTTATTTTTCGTTCGTAATTAGTTTTAAGTGTATTATTTTGCCGTAGTTATTTTTATTTCTAGATTTTTAGGCTTTGCCGTAAAATCCCTTAAATGTTTTTTCTTTAGATTAAGATTTAGGAGCTTTAAAATTTTACGACGTCGCTTATCGTTTTAGTTTTAAGATTTTAGTACTTTTTAAGTTATTGCCGTTTTGGATATAGAATTCCTTTTAAGCTTTAATACCTTTAGACGGAAGTTTTAAATTTTAATTTTTAGAATTTTAAGTTTCGACGTTTTTCTTTCTTATTTTTATTTTTCGACCTTTTATTTTTCGACGTTTTTCGACGCGCTCTTTTTCTTTCTTATTTCTCGACGCTCTAGTTTTTAGGACATAGAATTTTCTATTTCTTCTCTAAAATTTCAAAACGAAAAATTATTTTAAGCGGTTAAATTGATAGACATCCAAAATTTTCTGATTCGTAGTAATAGTTGGATTTGTTAGTGGCGAGTTGTGGGCTTCCGATTTAAAGGGTCCTGGCTACCTGCTGCATCTATTGGCTATTAGAAACGTGGGCAAAATTAGAAAAGTCTATTAATTTGATAACTTATATAATTTTTATCTTTTATAACTAATAGGATATTTAGTGAATGCACCGAGCAAAACGTTCACCACCTTTCATACGTTCACCACCTGTAACTCGATCAAGATATCTAGCCAATAATGTTGCCGTTGATTTTTCTTTAGAATCGTTATCCAGTCGACCAAGTACTCCAATTCAAATTTCCGATAATCCATTTTTTGAACCCGACCTCACAATTGAGAATCCGGAGGATATTCAGGGACAATTCAGAGATCCTGAACCACTAATCTTTCCTCCTGAACCACAAATCACTCATCCAGAGATTGTCGAGGAAGAAACCATTAAGTCAGAATCCCTTAGTGATTCAGATTCAAAAAATTCAATCATGAAAAATCTGGAACCCTTAAGTATGGAAGACCGAATGAGAGCTAAACGCACTGGCCAAGGTCATGCAATTACTCAACCAGATATTAATGTGCCGGATTATGAAATCAAAGGAAAAATCCTACACATGGTAACTAATAATGCCAATTTAGTGGTGCGCCGAAGGAAAATCCAAATGAACATCTTCGTACCTTTAATAGGATCTGTACACTATTTAAAATTCGAGAAGTGGAGGATGAACAGATCTATCTCATGTTATTTCCCTGGACTTTAAAGGGAGAAGCCAAAGATTGGTTAGAATCGTTACCTGAAGGGGCGATTGATACATAGGATGTTTTAGTTAAAAAATTTCTTAAACAATTCTTTCCGGCATCTAAAGCCGTGAGAATTCAAGGAGAAATTGTTACGTTTACGCAGAAGCCAAATGAAACTCTGTATGAGGCATGGACAAGATTTGAAAAGTTGTTAAGAGGATGTCCGCAACATGGTTTAGACACTTATCAAATAGTACAAATATTCTATCAAGGATGCGACATCACTACAAGAAAAGACATCGACATAGCAGCTGGTGGTTCCATTATGAAGAAAACTGCAACTGAAGCGTACAAAATTATTGATAACACTGCTTCCCACTCACATGAGTGGCATCAAGAAAAAGATATCGTTAGATCATCTAAAGCGGCTAGAGCCGATTCTATCCATGACTTTGATTCCATTTCCGCAAAGATAGATGCTATCGAGAGACGAATGGAAAAGATGACTAAAGATATTCACTCAATAAGAATTAGTTGTGAGCAGTGTGGAGGACCACATTTGACAAAAGATTGTCTCAGTATTGAACAAACAATGGAACAAAGAGAGAATGTTTCATACATGAACCAAAGGCCTGGAAATAATTATCAGAATAATTATCAACCGCCAAGATCAATCTACAATCAAAACCAGAATTATAACTGAAATATTCCGTACAACAACTAACAAGGTCCTAGCAATCAACAAGTATCTAATAATACTTACAACCAGCAAAGACCTATTTTTCAAAACAAACCACCACAAACCGATGATAAAAAGCCAAATTTAGAAGACATGATGTCGAAGCTAGTTGAATCTCAAACGCAGTTTTTCACATCTCAGAAACAAACGAATGAACAAAATGCTCAAGCATTTAGAAATCAACAAGATTCTATTCAAAATTTAGAACAATAAGTAACCTAGCAAGGTTGATATGTGAAAGAAAACCGGGAAGTCTACCTAGTGATATAAATGCTAACCCCCGGAATGAAACAGCTAAAGCCATTACCACGAGAAGTGGTATTACACTTAAACCACCTGAAATACCTGAAATTTTTGATGACTCTATTCCTACTCCACAGGCACCACAATCTGAGCAAGAAAAGGAAAAAGAACCTGTAGTTAAAAAGGTTAATGAAGATAACACAGTTAAGGCTAAACCTTATGTTAAACCATACCAACCACCACTTCCTTACTCGAGTAAAATGAGAAAAGAAATACTTGAAGCTGAGCAATCCAAATTCTTGGATATGTTTAAACAAATAAATGTCAACCTTCCTTTCATTGATGTGATTTCAGGAATGCCTAGATATGCTAAATTTCTGAAAGATCTAATCACAAATAGAAAGAAAATGGAAGAACTCTCAGCTGTTACTATGAATGCTAATTGTTCTGCAGTACTGTTGAATAAGATACCAGAAAAATTATCTGATCCAGGAAGCTTCACAATTCCATGTTTTCTGGGTAGTCTTAGTTCAATAGAAGCATTGGCAGATTTAGGTGCTAGTATAAATTTAATGTCGTATTCACTATACGCTAAACTAGACCTTGGAGAATTGAAACCAACACGAATAAGTATACAACTAGCCGATCGATCAGTAAAATATCCTAGAGGGATAATGGAGAACATGCTAGTTAAAGTTGGTACTTTAGTATTTCCAGTAGATTTTGTTATTCTGGACATAGAAGAAGATTTTTGAGTTCCTCTCATATTAGGAAGACCATTCTTAAACACGGCTAAAGCAATAATAGACGTGTTTGGTAAGAAACTTACCCTAAGTATAGAGGACGAGAGTGTTACCTTTTCTATTGATAGAGCCATGCAACAACCGCAATCTGCAGATGATACATGTTATTATATTCAAACTATAGATTCACATGCAGAATTGTTAGAAGAATTTCCAGAATTACAAGGAACAGGAGAATGTTCTTTAGGAGAAGGAACTGAACCAATTGATGAAGCTGAAATGTTAGCCGCACTTATGGCTAATGAATATGAACCAACAACAGAAGAAATTCAAATGTTAAAAGAAGAAGACAGATATCGATACAAATCATCGATAGAAAAACCACCGACATTAGAGTTAAAGCCACTTCCAAACCATTTGGAATATGCTTATTTACATGGTGAATCTGAATTACCTGTAATAATATCGTCTTCTCTTACTGCAAATGAAAAATTTCAACTCATTTCTGTGCTAAAAGCTCATAAACCAGCTATTGCATGGAAGATTCATGACATTAAAGGCATAAGTCCTTCGTATTGCACACATAAAATCCTTATGGAAGAAGGTCATAAAACGTATGTGCAACGCCAACGAAGACTAAATCCGAATATACAAGATGTTGTTAAGAAAGAAATTATTATACTGCTCGATGCAGGTTTAATTTATCCAATCTCTGATAGTCCATGGATAATGCTAAAAACGAACATATATTTCATAGCATTATTCCTCAAGAAAGACAAGCTTTTAGTTGCAATTGTTTTATTTACAAGTGATATTCATTTAAATAATAAAAGGTGAAGACAAAAGACAGATTCGACGAATTGAAGACGCACACGACCAAAAAGCTCAAAAGTACAAAGTACAATCAAAGTGGTTCAATTTATTGATGAGAAACGTCTAAAAATTACAAGAGTGCGGGCCGTAAAACGCAAAGTACAAGATATTAAATAGTACGAAATGACGTTCAAAAATCCGGAACCGGGACCAGAGTCAACTCTCAACGCTCGACGCAACAGACTAAAAATTACAAGTCAACTATGCACATGAATATAATATAATATATAATTAATTCTTAAAATTATATATATATATTATATTATTTAATAAAACCGTCGGCAAATAAAAAAACAAAAGATCCTGAGCGGTAAAAAGTGGCCATGCGATCGCATGGCCAGAAGGCACAAGATCCATGCGGTCGCATGGATCACTGTAGCAGGCCACATCTTATAAAAAGCAACGAATTCAGCCGATTTATTACACCTTTTCTAATCTATCTCTCACTCTCTACGATATATATATATATATATATATATATATATATATATATATATATATATATATATATATATATATATATATATAATTTATAATTTTAATTTTAATTTAATAATAATAAGGGTATGTTAGCGAATGTTGTAAGTGTGTAAGTCGAAATTCTGTCTTTGTAACGCTACGCTATTATTAATCATTGTAAGTTATGTTCAACCTTTTTAAATTAATGTCTCGTAGCTAAGTTATTATTATGCTTATTTAAATTGAAGTAATCATCATGTTGGGCTAAATATTAAAGACGGGGTAATTGGGCTTTGTACCATAATTGGGGTTTGGACAAAAGAACGACACTTGTGGAAATTAGACTATGGGATATTAATGGGCTTTATATTTGTTTAATTGAATGATAGTTCGTTAATTTAATATAAAGATTTACAATTGGACGTACCTATAAATAACCACATACACTCGATCGGACACGATGGGCGAGATATTTATAAGTACTAATAATCGTTCATTTAACCGAACACCGGAATGGATTAATAGTCAATGGAATTATTAAAACAGGGGTGAATTACATACAAGGAAAATTGGTGTAATTATAGTTTAAGTCCCCAATTAGTTGGAATATTTGACTTCAGATATAAGGATAATTTGACGAGGACACTCGCACTTTATATTTATGACTGATGGACTGTTATGGACAAAAACCAGATGGAAATATTGAATAATCCAGGACAAAGGACAATTAACCCATGGTAATAAACTAAAATCAACACGTCAAACATCATGATTACGGAAGTTTAAATAAGCATAATTCCTTTATTTCATATTTCATCGCACTTTTATTTACTGTCATTTTATTTAATTGCACTTTTAATTATCGTACTTTTTAATTTTATTTATTGTCATTTTATTTATCGTACTTTAGTTTGTTGCACTTTAATTATCGTTATTTACTTTACGCTTTAAATTAAGTTATTTTTATTTTTAATATTTTACATTAAGTTTTAACTGCGATTTAAGACATAAAATCGACAAACCGGTCATTAAACGGTAAAAATCCCTTTTATAATAATAATATTACTTATATATATATATATATATATATATATATATATTTATACAAATATAGTTTTAAAAATATAGCGTTAAACTTGGTTAGTTCCCTGTGGACGAACCGGACTTACTAAAAACTACACTACTGTACGATTAGGTACACTGCCTATAAGTGTTGTAGCAAGGTTTAGGTATATCCACTCTATAAATAAATAAATAACTTGTGTAAAATTGTATCGTATTTAATAGTATTTCGTAGTAAAAATATAGCTATTTCGTATATACCTCTACGCACATCAGTAATCTGGTAATACATTACAATAGTTACTAAAGCCTCTACCAGTTGTATTACCATCAACTACTGTTGATTATGATACACATGTTCTACCCAATAATGTTATGGTACAATCTCGAAATACTGAAGAACAACATGATGATACTGTACATAATTCTCCTCAAGCTGTTCCACAAGATACTTCTACTAATTCTGTACCAATGGGAAGATCAAGTAGGCAATCTGCTCCACCTAGTTGGCATAAAGATTACATTGTTCCTGGATCTTCTACTGTTCTTGATCATGTACCAAGAGTTAACAAAGTATCCTCACAATACATTCAGCCAATATTTTCAAAGATATATGACTGCTCTCTTGGCTTGTAAAGATCCTAGTTCATTTAAAGAAGCTATGATGGATCCAGAATTGTGTGAAGCTACAAATGCTGAATTATCTCCTCTTGAGTTAAATGGTACTTGGGAAATTACAAAGTTGCCTGTTAATAAGAAAGCAATTGGGTGTCATTGGATATATAAAACAAAAATAAAATATGATGGTACAATTGATAGAAAAAAAGGCAAGACTTGTGGTTGATGAAAATAGACAAAGATATGGTATTGACTATGCTGAGACCTTTGCTCCTGTAGCCAAAATGATTACGGTTAGGTCTCCTCTTGCTGATGCTGCAATATATAATTGTCAAATGGATGTTTCAAATGCTCTTCTTCATGGTGATCTTCTAGAAGAAGTATATATGAAAATGCCTCTTGGGTATGCAGGAAAGGGGAAGTCTATTCAAAACATTCTTGCTGAAAAGTCAAAGGTTTGCAGATTGAAAAAGACTTTATATGGTCTAAAGTAAGCACCAAACAATGGTTTTCAAAATTATCATTTGCCTTGTTATCTTTTGGTTATAAACAATCAAAAGCAGATTATTCTGTTTTTACTAAGAAGGATGATGATCAATTTACTATTGTTCTATGTTATGTTGATGATTTACTCATTAGTGGTAGTAGTTCAGTACATATTCAACAACTTAAGGATAATCTCAAGTCCACATTTTTGATGAAAGACTTGAGTGATCTCAGTTACTTTTTGGGTCTGGAAGTGTCTAAAGCTGCTCAAGGTATTTTCATTTCACAGCAAAAGTATACTATGGATCTTTTAAAAGAAAATGGGGTGTTAAATTGTAAACCCTACAAGTTACCTTTAGATCTAAATGCCAAGCTGCAAGCAGATGTTGGCACTCCTTTACAAGATCCAGAGATTTACAGAAGACTTATAGGTGAACTGATATATTTGACTATTACAAGACATGATATATGCTACACTTTCAGTTGTTAAGTCAATTTATGCAGTCACCAACTTCTGTTCATCATCAAGCTTTTAAACATTTATTAAGATACTTGTTAACTGCTCCAACTCAAGGTATTTTGTTGGCTAGAAACTCTGTAATTCAGCTCAAGGCTTATTCTGACTCTGATTGGGCTAGTTGTCATATGACAAGAAGGTTAACAACGGGTTATTGTATTTTGCTAGGTGATTCTCCAGTTTCATAGAAATCTAAAGAACAAAGTGTTGTTTCTAGATCATCTGCAGAAGCTGAATACAGAGCTATGTCACTTACTTGTTGTGAAATTACATGGCTTGTGAGTTTATTGAAAGATTTAGGTCTGTCAGACTTAGGTTCTGTTGAATAAAACTGCGATAATTAAGCAGCCATCTACATAGTTGCAAATCCAGTGTTTCAAGCTCGTACCAAGCATATAGAAGTGGATTGTCATTATGTCCGTGATCAAGTCAAAACTGGTATGATTAGACCTATATATGTCAACACTAAAGCTAAGGTTGTAGATGTTTTTACCAAAATTTTGACTATTGACCAGTATACTAAGCTATTGAGCAAGTTGGGAGTTCATAATTCTACACACTGAGTAATGAAGCTAATCGAGCCTTTTTATGCAGTCAACAAAGGTCAATGATGCTTCAAATACAAGTTTAAGGACTATTTCTGTCAATAGTTGTTAGTTGTATTGTTCAGGGACCACATTGTAATTTATGTTAGTTAGAGGACATGTTTTGTTTTTTTTTCTCGTTACACGTCTGTTAAGGCTTGAAAAGCTGTTAGATTAGTGGTTGATCAATAAGACATATATATGTTAGGGCGTCAACTGTAAGCTAATGACACACCCACACACACACACACCGACATATATACATTACAAAAATAAAATTAATATATATGTATGAAAATGTTTGAGCTCGTGAGTTTTTTATTTTCTTTCAAACTCATTTGATACATGATTTCAATTTCAATATGGAGTATATTTATGTTTAAACCCTCGATTGAGATAATTTAAACTTAACTCGAATTGAGTTTTCGAACTCAAGTAGTTAAAGAGTAGTTAAGATTATTTACACCTTAAAACGATTAAAAAAGTGCATAATGCGCAATTCACCCGATACCAGGTCTCGCGCTCGGGGGGCTTGATTACCCGAGGTTTTACCTTCTATGGGGGAGTCAATGTGCTCGTTCATAGGAGGGTTTCCTTGCTTAAAAAAAAAACGATTACAAAAGTAGATTATGCAAGAAAATTTTATAAAGCTACATTTTCCAAGGAAAAAATATATGATAAACATAACAAAAATTCACATATTTGTGAATCTCAAGGCAATGAATTTATTCAGAAGCCCATCTTTATAAATTAAGATTCCCTGCATTTACTTTAAGCCATTCATAATTTCATCATGGCATATGCATATGGTTCTATCAACACGGCCAAAAATAAGCATAAACTTTTCCTAATTTTAACGAACAGCATAACTGAGTTGCACTCTCTGGTTATTAAAGTGTACTCTATGATGAAAAATGTCAAAAGTGACCAAAAATGGAAGGTCTTGTGGTCAAAGCGAAAAAAGTTGTAATCCAGGCATCAATTTTTTCTGATACCAGCTAACTTCCATCATGATTTGACTCCATTCATTTTTGAAAAAGAACAAATAAATTCATTGATTTCTTTTGTGATGCTTATAAATTTGTCTAATACTCCTATAGTCCTACTAAAGTACTAAAGGAATTTTTGATATACCATAAGTTAGTGGATGAATTAGTTATCAAAAATTATAGGTTAATTATTACAAAGTACAATCAAACAATGCGTATCTTAATTTCTTAAAAATAACTGTTAAGGTTATCTATAGAAAGATTTTTTTTTTAAATATATTTGTTATATTTCGATTTTTATATATTGGATATCTGATACTCCCTTACAAGTTAAGTGCAGTAGATCTCAACATAATTTTATTTTGTCATACACCATGAGAATCAAAATTTAAATCATTTTATTATTTCTTTATTTAATAATTAATTTTTTATTAAATATAAATGATAAAAACAATTATTTTACCAGCTTGTTGCAATAAGAGATGGAGTAAAATCACCTCTCATTATATACATGCGAATGCGAATTAAATTTATGAATATACAATTTTATAATATGATTATTAATACACATATATTTAATTAATAGAAATCAAAAAGTACATTTAATTATTTTATATATTTAATTATTTTTATTAATATTTGAATACACTCAATGGATTTTATTAATAAAGATTAATCTTTATTAATCTTTAATATGGTCCATATATTGTGAAAATTTTATTCATTAATAAATTATTTCGTTAAGACGAAATCTTTTTTACATGTTAAGATTACACGGAGAAACGAATATTTTAATTCCGATATACTAGTTATAATCTCGTGTTCAAATTTGGCAATCATCAAACCATCTTTATGGTCAAATTTCCCTTATATACTAATTGTGACCCAAAATTTGGTCGTTCTTTTCCTAATAATCCTCAAAACGACCTCACCTCCAATAACAAAAAAACAAACATTACAAGTAAGGGGATGAGTACCCTTATGAAAGATCAGATAATATATTGAAAAAAACAAACATTACAAGTAGAACCCGAGAACAATACGCTCGACAAATACATATACATCAGTAGCGTACGTGTATAACTATGCCTATGAAATAAAAACAGGAACGAGATAATATACAATGGTAAGGAAAAAAACCCTCACTTGCCTTTCATTTGTCTCGCTCCTGACGCACCTGTTCTTCATATCTAGGTTTCCACCTCCTTTCAAACACTGCGATTTATTCATCCAAACAAAATAAAAATAAAAATAATGAACACATAATATTGTGATTATGCGATAAACTCATCACTCATTATTTTACTAATAATAATGAAGAAATTTCATAAGCCAAAAGTGGCTATAAAACTCTCTTCTACTTATACAAACTCTCTTAATTACAACTAAATTCATGATTAATTAACCAATCTCAAGCACACCAAATTTAATTTTAATCAATAATAATAAAAAAAAAAAAAAAAAAAAACAAAACCTTTTAAAAAAGCGCGGGAAACCACATTTCAACTACCCAATTTCTTATTCATTTGTACGGAACTCTTCTTGATGAAGATGAGTGAAGCAATGAGGAACCAGAAAAACTACTCGGATCACTTCTCGCTTCGCCACTCACCGCCGCAGATGATGACGGAACTCCACCAACGCCACCGGCCCTACTCCCAGCGATGGGTTTTTCCGGCGATCCTTTTAAAAGAGCGTCGACTTTCGCGTATTCTTCCCTTTCGTGTTTGATTTCTCTCAACATTGCGGCTACGTCTTTCATCGTCGGTCGTTCTTCGGGTAACGAGTTTATGCAAAGTAATGCTATCCCCAATGTTTGCATCATTTCTTCGATATCGGATTCGGGTCGGGATAATAAACTCGGGTCAAGTACTTCGGTCCATCCTTTTCGCTGTTTTACCCAATCTACGACGTGTATGCCGTCTGGAATTGTTGGGTCGATTGGTTGTTTTCCGGTTAATACTTCGAGCATTACTACACCGTAACTGTACACGTCACTCTTTTCAGTTATCTTCATCGAGTAACCGTATTCTGAAAAGAATAAAAGTTAGTGCGCCACATAAGGTGTTTGTGAAAATGTCTAAATGAAAAAACTGAAAAAAAGGATAGTTGATTGAATGAAATAATTGTATACCAGGAGCAATGTATCCGTAGGAACCGGCAATTGTGTTAGACGATCGAGCAAAATCACCTTCATCGACTAGCTTTGCAAGCCCGAAATCTGCAATGTAAGGCTCGAATTCAAGACCAATGAGGATGTTATTAGCCTTAATATCTCGATGAACGATTGGAGGAACACAATCATGGTGCAAATAAGCGAGTCCTTCAGCAGCTCCTAACAAGATATGGTACCTCAATTCCCACTCCAACGAACTCCCCATTCGTTCATGGAGCAGGCTACCAAGACTCCCGTTTGGCATGTAATCGTACATAAGCAGCCTTGTTTTCTTGTTCCAACAACAACCGAGAAACCGAACGATGTTCTTGTGTCGTACCGAGCCCAAAGTTTTTACTTCTGCTGAAAAGGAATCTCGTGCTGCGGATTTTGATTTCCCATCTTCGTAACCAGTAACTGTCATCGATGGCCAAAGCTTCTTCACAGCTATGATGTCACCATTATCCATATCAGCTCGATACACCACGCCAGAACACCCTTTTCCAATTACATTTGTGTCCACTAAACTTTTTAAGATTCGGTCAACCGAAATATTAAGCTTCTGAAATGGAGTAAATTGCCATGGCCATGATTCACCTATCTCAGATTCATCATCACCCTTAATCCTCCTTTTTGCCCTTAAAACAGCAGCCACACCCATAATCATCATCGCAATCGTCAAAGTAATAAGTAACGAAAGCGCAAGTCTTAGCCCTTTTGAACTTCTAGACTTAAACTTATTCTCCCCATTTCTCGATTGGGCCACATTACTCAAAAAGCAAGAATCTTTACCAAAAGAACATAACCCACGATTACCAGCTAAATCCGCTTCAGATAACTGCCTAAAGAGCTTGTTATCCGGTAAATACCCCGTGAAGCTGTTATATGATATATTCAACGACACTAGGTTATCAAGGTGTGAAAGCGGGCTCAAGTTTCCATTTAGCTGGTTGTATGACATGTCAAGAATCGAGAGCTTGCTAAGTGATGATATTTGACCCGGGATGGGCCCAGTTAGCCCGTTGCAGCTCAAGTTTAATGCAATCTCGAGCGTCTGGATATTGCCCAACTCGGGTGGTATTCCGCCTGACAATTTATTACTGCTCAGGTCTAGAAACTGTAGACCTGAGCACAATTGGAGTGATCTAGGGATCACTCCAGAAAACTCATTCTGACTGAGAATGAGTTTGTTTAACGACACAAGTCGTCCTAAACTAGCTGGTATGGGCCCGTTAAACCGGTTCCTTGAAGCATCCAATACTTGTAGGCCAGATAACGATGATAAAGAATCGGGTAATGGGCCTTCTAACATATTATTGCTAAGATCAACCATTTCTAACTCGTTACAATCAGCAATTTCATTAGGAACCATCCCAGAAAGCCGATTTCCTGACAAATCGAGAAAGTTTATGCTCTTCAAACCCCCAATTTCTTTTGGAATTTCACCCGCAATTCGGTTATTACCAAGTCTTAATCTCACCAAAGAGCTCGCGTTTCCAATTTCTTGCGGTATAGAACCAGAAATGTCGTTGGAAATCAAAAGCAATTTGGTTAGATTTTGTAGTTGAAACAACCCCGGTGGAATACTACCTGTGAGTGAATTATGTGATAAATCTAATGCTTGAAGATTACTACAACTACCTAAACTTGAAGGAATACTTCCTTCAAGATTATTATCCCAAGCAAAAAACACTTCAAGATTCATTAATCTACCAATTTCAAACGGAATCAAACCCGAAATTTGATTAGTATCAAGCTGCAACTGTTGTAGATTAATAGCATTTGCAAGAACAATTGGAATTGAACCAGACACATTATTATTACTAATCATAAACTCTTCTAACTCAACAAGATTACCAACAGAAGATGGAATAATCCCTGATAAAGAATTTAAAGAAACATCAAACATTTTCAACTTACTACAGTGTCCTATCTCTTGAGGGATTGAACCAACAAAATTGTTCTGCCATAACAACAATTTTTCGAGTTTTTCGAGCTTTCCAATTTCTGGTATTATTGCACCAGAAAGACTATTTTCATACAAAAACAAGTTCACAAGCTCACTACAATCACCAAGCTCATGTGGCAACTCACCTGATAGCATAGCAGTATATATTGATAATGTTTGCAGTTTTGTGAGGTTACCAAATGACTTAGGGATAGAACCTGAAATCCTAGTGTCAGCAAGGCCAATAAATGTGAGGTTACCACAGTTTCCTATTTCATCTGGGATTTTTCCGGTGAGGTCATTGTTACCTCCGGCACGGATGACTTCAAGGCTGCCTAACTGGCCCAACTCCCGTGGGATGTTGCCGGAGAGCCGGTTGTCAAATAAGTAAAGATTTTTAAGATTCCGGCAGGTTCCTAACTCAGGTGGGATTATTCCGGTGAGTTTGTTTGAATTCAAGATTAAGTCTTGGAGGTTTTCAAGGTTGCCAATGGAGGATGGGATGGGACCCACAAGATTATTTGAGCTTAAATCAATGGAAACAAGATTCCGGCAACTACCAATGTCACCGGGGATAGTTCCGGTGATGTTGGCATCGGAGATTATGAGGGTTTTGAGGTGGGAAAATGATGAAAGGTTAGTTGGTAATGATAGTTGTAATGGGATTGATTGTATTATGATTTCTGTTACAAAGCCTTGTGTATCACATTTAATGTAATCCCATTTGCATGGACTATTTGTTTCACCATAAAGTTTCCAACTTGAGAAAAAAGAACCACTCCCACCACCTCCGGTGACATCACCACCATGAACCCAAGTGGAAAGTATAATTGCTACATGGTTGGAACCACCGTCGCCGTCGCCGGCTCCGGTGGCGGTGGAAAGAATTAAGAAAAGGGTTGAAAGAAAAATGATAAAGAAAAACAGGGTTGGTTTCAGTTTAGTGAAGTAATGAAGATCAATATGGTAATGGTTATGGGGTTTAGAGCTAAACAGCATAGACATTTGCCTCAATTTGCAAACTTTTCTTGGGTTTGCATCATTTGGGGTTTTGGGTTCGGCGTTTGTTTTCTTAATCTTCGTGTACATGTGTGTGAGTGTGAGTTTCTTACACACTCTCTCACTAAAAAAACTCTCCTTTCTTAGTGGATTATTTTTGCTTGGTTTAAACTCTGTTGTGGTGATCAAGAAATAGCACAGGTTTCATGGTGAATAACAATATAAACAAAGCAAAAAAGTTTAAAGAAACATTAAAAAAAGGCCTTGAGATTTGCAAAATTAGCTGAGTAGCACCACCCCAACCCACCACCTATGTGTAAAGTATTTTGATAATTGTTTATAGTTAAATGATGCTTTGATTAAACTTGTTGTTAACTCTATCAGTAAAACACAAGACAAAGTGAGTGTGAGAGCAGTTAGGCATCAATCTCAAGTCACTCTGTTTTCCTCCATCTTCATTTTTATATTGTTTCACCTCTTCCCTTTGTCTCATGGTTTTAAGTAAAATATTAAAGGCATAGGTTATAGGTACAAGTAACTTCATTATTTAAATACAGTGGTAAATGTAACAACCCAACCCGTTAACCACCCAAAAACGCGGGAAAAAAAATTAAAACTGATCTAGAGGGTGCGCGGCGCGCACCACTGCCTGTGCGCGGCGCGCACAAGGCCTGAGACAGTTCTGATCAAAATGTCCGTTTTTCGCGAAAAGATCTTCGACTTCCCGACACTTTTAGACCAAACGCTTTTCACAACAATTTATATTAGTTAAAACTAACACGTTCCAATAATAAAATGAGTTTTACGAGACCGGGCCCACATCGGCCGTTTTACGACTTTCGTACAAAATACAAGTTTTCGACCACATGATTTTTAACACAAAATAAAGACCGAGCATGGCGATTGGGGATACGCTACCCAATCCTAATCAATCCAAAAGCAAGATCTTCTAAAGCAACTATGCAAGTCCTCTAATCCTCGCGCTTACCCGAGCCACCATCCGCATGCAATCTATAAAAAGAGTCAACAACGAGAGGGTAAGCTAACGTTTAGTGAGTGAAAATATACTACATACATATATATGCATAAAATGGACACGCCACATAAATAAACAAATACCGCATACCGAACAACCAAGCATAAAGGCAAGCTAGTCTAGGCGTACCGTACAAACACTAAGCACGAGCTAAGATACAACAACAAAATATAAGTTCACCAACGACGATGTGAACCACGCCAAATAGCTACACCCGGAGGGTTAGCTACAACACAACAATACATTAATATATAACAATATAAACGAACAAGGTTAACACCTTAACCCATTACCAAAATACCAAAACACCACAATGAAGATTAGCCGAACTACACGAGCCTTAGTAATCCGAAACCACACGAGATTACTATCTTCACAACATCGAGGTTGGCCGAACTACACGAGCCTTAGTAATCCGAAACCACACGAGATTACTACCTCAATAAGATGACCGAACTACACGAGTCACCATGAATCCGAACTACACGAGATTCATTTTGATAAGATGACCGAACTACACGCGTCATCGTGAATCCGAACTACACGCGATTCACTTCTCCAACTCAAACCCACGGTCACGGGATTATAAAATCCACCACATCGGGGTTATCCACAACCACATCACAATACATGTGATAACGTACACACAAGTGTACACCTCGCCAAAAGGAGGTCAACCAAAACGCACAACCGTGCCAATTGGACTCATACCAAAGTCCATCTAATCCACCTATATGTGAAGTGAGCTCTATAACCGAGAACCACTTCACCCGACCCGCACCCATCCTACACATACATATGCACATAGGATATTAACACTCACCTTGTCGCCTTGATGAATGCTTCCAAGTAAACCGCAACTCGCCAATGGAAAGTACCTATTCCATTCTCACAAATTCAACAACACACTTAGATTGGATTTACAAACCAAACCAATTGACACTTAGTGCAAATTCGACCCAAATGCACTTCCAAGTACAAACCGCGCCCAAAATTAACCAATAATCACTAACACAGGTGAGAATGGTACTAACACGCCAATTAAACCCGAACACAAGTGTTAAAGACTTACAAATCTCCAAATTTCCCATAAACCCTAATTTTGACCCATAAGGTCAAAATCTCACCATTTACAAGTTTTGACACCAAAACACCTTTAACTCGGTTTTATACTTCAACTTAATCCATTTTAAGTTTATACACCTCATTAAATCGCCAATTGGGTCATAATCATCACTAAACCCTAATTTTGACCCAAAGTCAAAACTAGTCAACCAAATAACCCTAAATGGGTTTCAATACTTACATAATCACTAACTTAAGTGATTAAACCCAATTTCAAGTCCTAATCATGGCCAATTAGTTCACCAACCCAAAATCCACCAACAATAACAACAAACCCGATTACTAGCATCACTAAATTCACTCCAAGAGTTTAAATGGGTTTCTCATCAATTTAAGTTCAAACCCTACTTGATTATCAAAATCAAACAATGAAATTCGGAGTTAGAACTTACCACAACCACCAAAATGTAGCTAGGAACGAGGTGAACAACTTTAAAACCCGAGACTTTGATCAATTCAAGCTCCTTCTTCTCCAAAACCCCAAATCTCTCTCTAGAAATCTCTCTCTCTCTCTCTAGAATGATTTGAGAGTGTTAATGGATGTGAAATGTGATCCAAAATTGAATCTAACCAGCTGATATGGCTTCACATCCGGCCTCAAGTGAAAAGACCAAAAAGTCCCTCATTAAACCCAAAATAGAAAAAACAGAATTCAGTCGCTGGGCTCGTGCGCGGCGCGCACCCATGTCTGGGCAGAATCTGAGCTTTGTTTAATTACACAATGCTTCCTGCACTTTATGTAGCATAATTACACTTCCGTATAATAAATATTAGGGTCTTACAACTCTCCCCCACTTAGAATCGATCACGTCCTCGTGATCCTCGTCACTTAACCAAACGGACCACACTCCACGGTCCTCAAACATAAGTCCCAACCGACCTTCCTAGGCAATTCTTCCCAATGAATCGCCTTTAAAAACTAAATCGTCACCCTCGATTTATCAAATCCACCAATCCGAGCACTAAAACCATGCTCATTCCCTAACATCGGGAAAAATCAACCAATCTCGTACCGAGATATCAATCCCTTAGCGTACCCTTACCGAGTACAACACTAAAAGCAACCAAGTCTCAACCTAAGGTCAACAACCCGAACGATGAAGACCGAACCAAACGAATCCTTACGGATAACACCAGTCGTTAGACATCCCTGGTAGTGCGCAATACGACCAAAACGCAACTACCGTAACATCATAAAGCAAACGGCTAAAACCGATAGCGCCCAAAACGACTATGGAAACGCAAATCCCAAGGTGTACCAAATCAACTATCGTCACACTCGTAGCAACATGTGAGCGAAACACGGCTATCGCCTCACTAATCTCACAACATGGTCCTCACGACCCCACCATCGGTGTATAAAACAACCGATAGTTCTCACAACACGGTCCTCACGACCCCACCATTGGTGCATAAAACACCAATAGATCAAACCACACGGTCCTTACGACCCCACCAGCGGTGTATAAAACAACTGATAGATCACACCACACGAAGGCCGGCCGAAAACTACACGCGCCTTAGTGAATCCGAACTACACGCAACTCACTACCTTCACCACAACACAATCGGGAATGGCCGAACTACACGCGCCATAGTGAATCCGAACTACACGAGATTCACTATCCCAGAGGAATGACCGAACAACACGAGTCATTTGTGAATCCGAACTACACGAGACTCACTCCTCAATACAATGACCAAAACCACACGAGTCATTTGTGAATCCGAACTACACGAGATTCACTTCCACAACATCGAGGTTGGCCGAACTACACGAGCCTTAGTAATCCAAAACCACACGAGATTACTACCTCAATAAGATGACCGAACTACACGAGTCACCATGAATCCGAACTACACGAGATTCATTCCGATAAGATGACCGAACTACACGCGTCATCGTGAATCCGAAAACACACGCGATCCACAACCATGATGAAGTCAGCGGACCCGAAGATCATGCTTCACCAATCTCAACACCGGATGAAGTCAGCGGACCCGAAGATCATGCTTCACCGATATAACACCACGCTCATGATGAAGTCAGCGAACCCCGAAAGTCATGCTCCACCAATCACGTACTCCCATGATGAAGTCAGCGGACCCTAAAGATCATGCTTCATCAATCAACCATACCATAATGAAGTCAGCGGACCCCGAAAGTCATGCTTCATTAATCACAATCCCATGATGAAGTCAGCGGACTCCGAAAGTCATGCTTCATCAATCAACAATCCCACGATGAAGTCAGCGGACCCCGAAGGTCATGCTTCATCTATCACATACGCACTTTCGGCCTCAATCACCGAGTCGTGCAACATCGCGCTCTGCTACACTACAGTGAACCCTAGCGGACCACTAACCATCCATAATCGAGCAAGAACCACCTATACCAAACATAGGTACCAAACAATAATTCTCTAGAAGAGAATCCGACACACCTTCCTTAACCGAAGGATTTCACCTTGCTCACCAAACACGTCCATTATCTCTCAATGAGATTTACCACATTACCACCTCGGTGATAATTTAAATCCAAACCATAAGTACAATTTATCTGAAATTGTAATCTACCACAAATCGACCAAACTAGGTCTCGACAAAATTTCCGGATCTACCAAAAACATCATCCGAAATCTCACACTAAAACTTCCTCGTGCGGGAGTGTAACTCGCCCACTTGGAACCACGTTCCAATATCACAACTTGTACACTCGTACAATGCTACCAAGGTAGACTTTACCAACAATTGGGTACACACGACCCATCACCACATCTTGCTCCAACCTTGAGCACACGAAGGATTTTAACCAACCCTTAAACAATTTGAACGAAAAGTGTACCGCAACACAATCGGAGTCGAACACCACGCTAGTAGGTATAAAAGAGGCACCTAATGTCGCGTCACGTAGACTCCTTTACCAACATACATCGAGATCAAACACTCGATCTTTTTCGGGTTCCAATCCACCCAACGAACCTCATGGTTCTTCAACTTCAACACGAAAGCGAACACGTGCTTAACAATCGAACACCAAAACCCACTTCCATGGTTTGGTAGAAACATTTCCCAAATACTAAGGAATGCTTGGTTACACCAAGTCTTACGCCCTTCGCCCGTCAATCAAACATCAACATAGGGTACTTCCATTAGGAACGTCACCCATAGCATAACATGCACAACAAAGGCATACAACTCAAACTCAAACAGCATTTAATAAATAATCAAAGGACATATTTATTAAAACGAAACGTACCTTAACGTCTCCTTGTCGCACCCGTCCCCGCTAACTTGGGACATTCCGACTTACGATATCCTTCTTTTTGGCAATTGAAGCACACCATACCATCACCCTTTGGTACCGAACATTCCCAAGACTTGTGACCCCTCACGCCACAATTGTAATATCTAGCCGCACTAGAATCCAGCATACCCATTCGCGTACCACCCGTGCTCACACTCGGACCCTTAGCTCTCTTACTCGGAGCACCATAAGAAACGACCCTTCGCTCACTTGAAGGTTCACCCTTTTTCGATCGTGAATACGACTCGAAACCTCTAGCCAAGTCGAATAATTCCGGAAACGATTTCGCTTGACCCCGAATAATTTTACTCTTCAAGTCATCATTCAAGGTTCGATAGAAATCCCCCATCAACAAACGATCATTCCCTAAATACTCCGGACAAAAACGAGCCTTCGCCATAAAGGTCGTCTTGAGAGTACTCAAATCCATAGATCCTTGTCGCAAATTTCGCAACTCATTACGCAATTCCCACAAATCGGCCGAAGTCCGGAACTCCTCGAAGAATTCCTCCTTAAAGTCATCCCACGATAAAGCCATAAACGTCTCGCCACCGACAAGATCAATCTTACCATCCAACCAATCCCTTGCCCTACCCCGCAACAAACTAGTAGCGAGTCTCGTCTTTCTCTCGGGAGGGCAATCAATAGTACGGAAACACCCTTCGACGTCCGAAATCCAAGTTGTGCTTACCAAAGGATCCAGCTTTCCGTCGTACATTGGGGGTTTAGTCCTCATGAAGCTCTTAAGACAACGCTCCATTTCGCTACTACTTTGAAGTTCGGAATACTTCCTATCCATTTCTTCTCGAAACGCACTCATTTGCTCCGCAACGGCGGCCGCAACTCTAGCGTTAAATTCCAAATCGTTCGTCTCGATCCCACTTCCCGTCGCCATTCTAAGGAATGCAAAGCGATTAGATCACGAACATATAAAACCACACACACACAACACCGGCCCATCTTGCTAAACACTCGTCGTACATCACTTGTTAGACACGATTTGCACCCGTAATAAGGTTTGCAAGTCCTTATTACGCACACACGCCGCATCAACTCGTTAGTACAACAACCGCCTCGTTTGATGATATAAACAAACACAAACAGAATTCTACGCGATATAAACACACGCGAGAATTACACCACAACACAAATAATATATTAATAATATCCGCATTACTAATATAAACGTTAGTCCACCTACAATCAAGGCACTAACTATAACTCATTCCGACCCTTAATCCTACAAGTCCCGCAACAATTAAGCACACACAAAAGTCTAAGTCTAGGCACCTATCTCAAGTCACCTAAATCCCTTAGACCATGCTCTGATACCACTTGTAACAACCCAACCCGTTAACCACCCAAAAACGCGGAAAAAAAAAATTAAAACTGATCTGGAGGGTGCGCGGCGCGCACCACTGCCTGTGCGCGGCGCGCACAAGGCCTGAGACAGTTCTAATCAAAATGTCCGTTTTTCGCGAAAAGATCTTCGACTTCCCGACACTTTTAGACCAAACGCTTTTCACAACAGTTTATATTAGTTAAAACTAACACGTTCCAATAATAAAATGAGTTTTACGAGACCGGGCCCACATCGGCCGTTTTACGACTTTCGTACAAAATACAAGTTTTCGACCACATGATTTTTAACACAAAATAAAGACCGAGCATGGCGATTGGGGATACGCTACCCAATCCTAATCAATCCAAAAGCAAGATCTTCTAAAGCAACTATGCAAGTCCTCTAATCCTCGCGCTTACCCGAGCCACCATCCGTATGCAATCTATAAAAAGAGTCAACAACGAGAGGGTAAGCTAACGCTTAGTGAGTGAAAATATACTACATACATATATATGCATAAAATGGACACGCCACATAAATAAACAAATACCGCATACCGAACAACCAAGCATAAAGGCAAGCTAGTCTAGGCGTACCGTACAAACACTAAGCACGAGCTAAGATACAACAACAAAATATAAGTTCACCAACGACGATGTGAACCACGCCAAATAGGTACACCCGGAGGGTTAGCTACAACACAACAATACATTAATATATAACAATATAAACGAACAAGGTTAACACCTTAACCCATTACCAAAATACCAAAACACCA
Source organism: Rutidosis leptorrhynchoides (assembly GCF_046630445.1). NCBI lineage: Eukaryota > Viridiplantae > Streptophyta > Magnoliopsida > Asterales > Asteraceae > Rutidosis > Rutidosis leptorrhynchoides. Next base: position 120,818,758 of record NC_092343.1, on the reverse strand, counting down.
CAATGAAGATTAGCCGAACTACACGAGCCTTAGTAATCCGAAACCACACGAGATTACTATCTTCACAACATCGAGGTTGGCCGAACTACACGAGCCTTAGTAATCCGAAACCACACGAGATTACTACCTCAATAAGATGACCGAACTACACGAGTCACCATGAATCCGAACTACACGAGATTCATTTTAATAAGATGACCGAACTACACGCGTCATCGTGAATCCGAACTACACGCGATTCACTTCTCCAACTCAAACCCACGGTCACGGGATTATAAAATCCACCACATCGAGGTTATCCACAACCACATCACAATACATGTGATAACGTACACACAAGTGTACACCTCGCCAAAAGGAGGTCAACCAAAATGCACAACCGTGCCAATTGGACTCATACCAAAGTCCATCTAATCCACCTATATGTGAAGTGAGCTCTATAACCGAGAACCACTTCACCCGACCCGCACCCATCCTACACATACATATGCACATAGGATATTAACACTCACCTTGTCGCCTTGATGAATGCTTCCAAGTAAACCGCAACTCGCCAATGGAAAGTACCTATTCCATTATCACAAATTCAACAACACACTTAGATTGGATTTACAAACCAAACCAATTGACACTTAGTGCAAATTCGACCCAAATGCACTTCCAAGTACAAACCGCGCCCAAAATTAACCAATAATCACTAACACAAGTGAGAATGGTCCTAACACTCCAATTAAACCCGAACACAAGTGTTAAACACTTACAAATCTCCAAATTTCCCATAAACCCTAATTTTGACCCATAAGGTCAAAATCTCACCATTTACAAGTTTTGACACCAAAACACCTTTAACTCGGTTTTATACTTCAACTTAATCCATTTTAAGTTTATAAACCTCATTAAATCGCCAATTGGGTCATAATCATCACTAAACCCTAATTTTGACCCAAAGTCAAAACTAGTCAACCAAATAACCCTAAATGGGTTTCAATACTTCCATAATCACTAACTTAAGTGATTAAACCCAATTTCAAGTCCTAATCATGGCCAATTAGTTCACCAACCCAAAATCCACCAACAATAACAACAAACCCGATTACTAGCATCACTAAACTCACTCCAAGAGTTTAAATGGGTTTCTCATCAATTTAAGTTCAAACCCTACTTGATTATCAAAATCAAACAATGAAATTCGGAGTTAGAACTTACCACAACCACCAAAACGTAGCTAGGAACGAGGTGAACAACTTTAAAACCCGAGACTTTGATCAATTCAAGCTCCTTCTTCTCCAAAACCCCAAATCTCTCTCTAGAAATCTCCCTCTCTCTCTAGAATGATTTGAGAGTGTTAATGGATGTGAAATGTGATCCAAAATTGAATCTAACCAGCTGATATGGCTTCACATCCGGCCTCAAGTGAAAAGACCAAAAAGTCCCTCATTAAACCCAAAATAGAAAAAACAGAATTCTGTCGCTGGGCTCGTGCGCGGCGCGCACCCATGTCTGGGCAGAATCTGAGCTTTGTTTAATTACACAATGCTTCCTGCACTTTATGTAGCATAATTACACTTCCGTATAATAAATATTAGGGTCTTACAGTAAAAAAATGGAAGACGACATGAATGTAGTTAAGAGGGACATTATTTTTATATCATATAAGTTGCAAGTTATTGTATTACGAGTAATATATGTTGGACGGTGGCTTATAGTCACATGGAATATGTGGCTGAATAATTGAAAGCAAAGAAGTCAATAATACTATTGCTATTGTGGCCACCACCTACAACGTATGTTTGACCACATGTTTATTATGGTTCACATTCAAGATTCATGCATTCTTTGCTTTGAAACTCAACTATAAAAGGAGTCTGTAGAGATTCATTTTATTCATCCCAAAATCAATTTTCATGTACTAAAAGATTAAATAGAGAGTTAGTGAGTGTCAGTCTCCTAATTACAAGAGATATAAAGATTAGTGCTTATTCTTGTAATTAGAGAGAAGTGTAATTCCTATTATTCTTATTAGTGAAATGTTTTCTTTCCTTGCCCGTGGTTTTTACCCTATTGGGGTTTTCCATGTTAAATCTCGGTGTCTCTTTATTGTCGTTATTTCAGTTATTACTAGCGGTTTGCTATAATTCGGTGTCGCTTTTCTTAACAAGTGGTATCAAGAGCTAAGGTCTAATATATAGTGTGTATTATTAATCTACTTATCGTATGCTCCGTGGTTGCCACGGGAGTGGATCGTCCACATCAGAAAATAAGTAAGATTATTTTCACTCGGTAAAAGTCCTTGGGTGAGAAAAATAGTATTGTCGAAAAGAAGATTGTAATTATAGCGATGTCTACGAAATTTGAAATTGAAAAGTTCAACAGGAGTAACTTCTCGTTATGGAAACTAAAGATGAAAGCTATCCTGAGAAAGGATAAGTGTTTGGCGGCCATCAGTGGACGTTCCGCCGAAGTCACTGATGAAAAATGGGAAGAGATGGACGGCCGGGCTATCGCAAATCTTCATCTGGCACTAGCAGATGGCGTTTTGTCTAGCATAGAAGAAAAGAAGACGGCGAAAGAGATTTGGGATCACCTCGTAAAATTGTACGAGACCAAATCACTCCACAACAAGATATTCCTTAAGAGGAAACTTTATGCGCTACGCATGAATGAATCTACTTCAGTTAATGAGCACATTAATTCTTTGAATACTCTATTTTCTCAACTCGCTTCATTAAGTTGCAACATAGAGCCAAAAGAACGTGCTGAACTTTTACTTCAGAGTCTACCAGATTCGTATGATCAACTCATTATTAACTTAACCAATAATGTTCTCTCGGAGTATCTAGTCTATGATGAAGTTGCGGCTGCTATTCTAGAAGAAGAAAATCGGCGCAATAACAAGGAGAACAAACAGGCTGGTTCACGACAAGTGGAGGCCTTGGTGGTATCAGGAGGGAGATCAACGGAACGTGGCCCAAGTGGGAGTCACAATCATGGTAAACCGAAGTCTAAAAAGAAGAAGACCTATACATGCTACAATTGTGGCAAGAAAGGTCATCTGAAGAAGGATTGTCGGAGTTTAAATAACTCAAATCCTCAAGGAAATATTGCAAACACTTCAGATGATGGGACTGCTTTGGTTAGTGAGGCAGTGGTAGCAAATGAAGGCAGAAAGACATTTGTTGATGTCTGGTTATTTGACTCAGGAGCTACTTTTCACATGACCCCTAGAAGAGAATGGTTCAAACAATATGATCGTATCTCAGGAGAATCTGTATATAGTTGCAATGATCATGAACTAAAGATCATTGGAATTGGAGATATCATTCTGAAGATGCACGATGGTACAGTTCGTACTATTCAAGGTGTACGACACGTGGAGGGTTTGAAGAAGAACTTATTATCTTTAGGATAATTGGATGATCATGGTTATAAGATGGTGATACATGAGAAGATCATGATAATCAAGAAAGGCGCGGTTGTACTTATGAAAGGAGAAAAGGTGGGTGCTAATTTATACATTCTGAAAGGCGAGATGATACAGGAATCGGAAGCATCTGTTGCTTCAAATAGTTCAAGTGATAAAGTTTCTATGACATGGCATCAAAAGCTTGGACACATGTCTGAGCAAGGTATGAAGATTCTTGTTGAAAGAAATCTTATTCCTAGTCTTACAAAGGTATCGCTACCTTTCTGTGAGCATTGTGTAATCAGCAAGCAGCATCGCCTGAAGTTTAACACATCAAATTCTAGAAGTAAATTGATTCTAGAATTGGTTCACTCTTATGTGTGGCAAGCACCAGTTCAATCCCTAGGAGGAGCAAAGTATTTTGTATCATTTATTGATGATTACACTAGGAGATGTTGGGTGTACCCAATCAAGAGGAAGGCGGATGTGTTTGAAGTTTTCAAAGTTTACAAAGCGCGGGTTGAACTTGAATCTGGTAAAAAGATCAAGTGTTTAAGGACTGATAATGGAGGAGAATACACTGGTGATGAATTTGATAAGTTCTGCAAACAAGAAGGTATCAAAAGACAGTTCATGACGGCATACACTCCTCAACAAAATGGAGTGGCAGAGCGGATGAACAGAACCTTGCTAGATAGAATAAGGGCGATGTTGGCAACTGCAAGCTTGAGAAAATCATTCTGGGCAGAAGCGGTTAATACTACCTGTTACATAATAAATCGGTCACCATCAACTGCAATTGAGTTGAAATCACCGATGGAGATGTGGACTGGTAAACCAGTTGATTACTCAGACCTTCATATATTTGGAAGTCATGTGTACGCAATGTACAATTCTCAAGAAATGACAAAGTTGGATCCGAAGTCCAGAAAGTGTTTGTTCTTGGGGTATGCTGATGGAGTTAAGGGGTATCGCTTGTGGGACCCCACTGCCCACAAAGTAGTCATCAGCAGAGATGTTGTCTTTACAGAAGACAAAGATATTGAAGATGTTAGCACTTCAAAAGAAACTATACCGATACAGGTGGGTAATGAATTTCATAAAGATTCTTCTGAGGCAGTACCAGAGCACGATGAAAATCAAGTAGTCGTTGATGAAGCTCCAGTGACTCGTATTTCTAATCGGGAAAGGAAACGTCCAGGGTGGCACTCAGATTATATTATGGAAAGCAATGTTGCATATTGTCTTCTAACAGAGGAAGGAGAGCCAACAACTCTTCGCGAGGCACTGAATCATTCAGATGCATCTCAGTGGATGACGGCTATGCAGGAAGAAATTGAAGCTCTTCATAAAAATAAAACATGGGAACTTGTGCCATTGCCAAAAGGTAGAAAACCTATTGGAAATAAATGGGTGTATAAGATTAAGCAAAATGGCGATGATCAAGTGAAGCGGTATCGTGCAAGACTGGTGGTTAAAGGATATGCTCAGAAAGAAGGTACGAACTTTAATGAAATATTTTCTCCTGTGGTTCGACTTACAACAATTTGAGTAGTTCTAGCGATGTGTGCTACATTTGATTTACATCTAGAGCAGCTAGATGTGAAAACTGCATTTCTTCATGGAAATCTTGAAGAAGAAATTTATATGCTTCAACCAGAAGGTTTTGAACTACAAGGAAAAAGGAACTTGGTTTGTAGGTTAAAGAAATCTCTGTATGGTCTCAAACAGGCGCCGAGATGTTGGTACAAGAGATTTGATTCTTTCATAATGAGCCTTGAATATAACAGACTTTATGCAGACCCTTGTGCATATTTCAAGAGGTTTGGGGACAATGATTTTGTTATTTTGCTGTTATTTGTAGACGACATGTTGGTTGCAGGCCCCAACAAAGATCGTATTAATAAGCTGAAGGCTCAATTGGCTAGGGAGTTTGAAATGAAAGACTTGGGTGCCGCAAACAATATTCTAGGGATGCAAATTCACCGAGACAGAGATAATAGGATGATTTGGCTTTCTCAAAAGAATTATTTGAAGAAAGTCTTGCAGCGCTTCAATATGCAAGATAGTAAGCCAATCTCAACCCCACTTCCTACTAATCTCAAGTTATCCTCCGTTATGTGTCCTAGCAGTGAATACGAGAGGAAGGAGATGTCTCGCGTACGTATGCATCAGCAGTGGGAAGTTTAATGTTCGCAATGATATGTACAAGACCAGACATTGCACATGCAGTGGGAGTAGTTAGTCGGTACATGGCGAATCCTGGTAAAGAGCATTGGAATGCGGTAAAGAGGATCCTTAAATACATCAAGGGAACCTTAGATGTTGCATTATATTATGGGGAATCGGAATTTATTGTCAAAGGGTATGTTGATTCAGATTATGCAGGTGATATCGATAAAAGTAAATCTACCACTGCATATGTTTTCACACTTTGTGGTGGAATAGTAAGCTGGGTTTCAAAACTGCAGTCAGTTGTGGCGACGTCAACAACAGAAGCAGAATATGTAGCAGCTACTCAAGCTACTAAAGAGGCAGTATGGTTGAAGATGTTGTTGGAGGAACTCGGGCACAAACAAAAGAATATCACTCTATTTTGTGACAACCAAAGTGCCTTGCATCTGGCAAGGAATCCGGCATTTCATTCAAAGACAAAGCATATACGAGTTCAGTATCACTTCGTTCGTGAGAAAGTGGAAGAAGGAACCGTGGATATGCAGAAAATTCATACTGATAAAAATGTGGCTGATTTTCTAACAAAGTCAATCAATCGTGACAAGTTTATTTGGTGCCGTTCCTCATGCGGCCTAGCAGAGACGTAAGTAACATCATTGGCAAGGAAGGATTATCGTGTGAAGATTGATTGAGCTTCAATCGAATCTTCAAGTGGGAGATTGTTGGACTGTGGCTTATAGTCACATGGAATATGTGGCTGAATAATTGAAAGCAAAGAAGTCAATAATACTATTGCTATTGTGGCCACCTACAACGTATGTTTGACCACATGTTTATTATGGTTCACATTCAAGATTCATGCATTCTTTGCTTTGAAACTCAACTATAAAAGGAGTCTGTGGAGATTCATTTTATTCATCCCAAAATCAATTTTCATGTACTAAAAGATTAAATAAAGAGTTAGTGAGTGTCAGTCTCCTAATTACAAGAGATATAAAGATTAGTGCTTATTCTTGTAATTAGAGAGAAGTGTAATTCCTATTATTCTTATTAGTGAAACGTTTTCTTTCCTTGCCCGTGGTTTTTACCCTATTGGGGTTTTCCACGTTAAATCTCGGTGTCTCTTTATTGTCGCTATTTCAATTATTACTAGCGGTTTGCTATAATTCGGTGTCGCTTTTCTTAACAATATATTAATGTATGTATAAAATATATGGTGGTTATATGACTTGTGAACGTATAAATCAGGGGAGGCCCGGAGGGGAGCAAGGTGATCAACCGCTCAGAGCCCATGATTTTCAGGGACCCAATTTTTGTATATACGGACATAATCGTTGATTTAATATACGAGAATTAGGGAAACACAACTAAAGCAACAAAAGCAAAGTACAATTGACTCAAAAACAACAATCAAAGGCTCTAGATAAAAAGAAATCAAAGTCCACTAGCATTCTAGCAAGATCGAAGGGTTTTTTTTTTAAAGTTTATATTATTCGTTAAAATCTAGGGACCTTTTTTCACCTCGTTCCGGGCCTTTAAATTCTCGGGACTGACCCTGGTATAAATCAACTACATTGTATAAATATTTTGTTCTAGACTTGATGATATCCTATAAATGTGTTAAGGTGATGAAGTTGTTACTTTCGTACTGATGAACCTAATCGGATTTCAAATTGGATAACTTAGATTGCTAACAACCATGACACATGTTAAAGATAGACATCACTGTCACATCGACGCTACCTTAACAACTTCACCTTTTTTTTTTTCCAAAAGCAAAAGACTTTTTATTTATGAACTTGATATCAATTATATTGTACATCATGGGCCAAGGCCCGTCAAAGGATATTAACCTGATATACTATAAAAAAATTACATAGAATTATACAAAAAGTCTTAAAGTAGCATAAGGTATAATGTAGTTTTCGAGCTTCAGCCGATGCCAGTTCTCTGATTGTTTGAAGAAGAGTAGAATGAAGGGTTAGTCAACCATTGGTGCTATTCGATGGAGGAAGTTTTTATTCTTTTAGATATCCAATTAAAACTTTGAGTTTGAATGTCCGAGATGATTCTATTAGGAGACCATTCTTTCTTCGAAAAGATTTTGCTATTTCTATTTCTCCAAATAGTGTATCCACATACCCATTTGGTAGCTTGTCATATGGTTTTACCTACTGTAGTGTTTATCGAGCTTTGGTGTTTCACGAACGCTTCTTCAATACTAGTTATATCGAACGTGTTGAAATTCCACCATTTTAGTAGAAGGGACCATATAAAGTTAATTTTTGGACACGAGATCAGTATATGATCGACAGTTTCGACTTCTGTATCGCAGAGTGGGCAGATAAGTGTGTGTAAATCGATGCCTCGTTTGTCTAGTTCCGAACGAGTTGGTATTTTTAGCATCAATGCTCTCTATATGAAAATATCGATCTTTTGAGGCAATGCTTTATTGCGTATTGTTTCCGAATATCCATGACACTCCCTAATAATCATGACACCTGTCATACAACGACATTGGCCCCACTTTTTAATATTTAGTTTTTTTATTTAAATGATTATTATTATTATTTATTATTTAAATTTTAAATTTCAAACGGCTAGTTTTTCAAATGTTTTTTTTAACGGCTAGATAACGGCTATATTTATTTATTTATTATTAAAAAGCGGCTATATTTCATCTATAAATACTACAACTTAAATCTAAATCAAACACACATCTCATTTCCCAACTCAAATTCAAAACACATTTCAATCTTTCAAAAATGTTGATTGGGCCACCAATGATAGTCACAAGTTCTGTCTACTTCGGAGGTCAATTCCGTAATGATTACAAAGATTACAATTTTACCCGGTATACGAAAGTAGAGTTTGAAGAAGTTGACATGAACGATGTTAGTATGCAGGACCTTGAATCGTTTCTGAAAGAAAAGGTTCCGTTTGAATACACGGACATCTATTACTTTGAAGATGACTATGATCTAGAAGTGGAGGCTACAATTCTCTGTACCGACGATCAGTAGGACGAAATCAAAGAGACCTTAATGGAGCGTGAATATCGCATTTCTCTGTATTTGGTTTACGACAGTGATTATGCTGTGGACAAGTATGATACCGATGGCCAGTTTTTTAGAAGCTCCGATTCCGACTATTAACTTGTAACCGTGTTTCTGTTTCTTTGTTATTGTATTTTCTTTCAAAAAAAAAATGTAACCGTGTTTGTGTTTCCTAAAAAAAGTGTTGTTTGAAATAATCATATCAAAAAATTAATAATAAGAAACTAATAATTTATAACTTGAACATTACAGTAAATTAAACACCAAAACAAGTAAATAAAAAATACAATAAACATAAACTTCATATAGTCGAAGGTCCCGCTTCATCATCTTGTTCATCTTCATCCTCTTCTTCAGCATCTTCTTCATCATTAACGTGTTCGGGATTGTTTGAAGGTCATGATTCCGGATCATAGCGAATACGATGGTTTGGTGGAAGATTCTAAATATGTTCGATAAGCATATCTCTAAGGAAATGATGACTGCTCCTATCTCGCATTCTTTGTCCTTTCGCATATGTAGTTCAACCCATTCCTGAAGGTTTAATTGTCTCGGACGACGAGCTGGCGGGCAATCTTCCTCAAGTTCACAAAATGCACGCTCGTTGTCTTCAGTTACCATATTGTTTAAGAGCACACAAGTATGCATTATAAGTTGAATCTTGGATATATAGAATTGTCTTGCCGAATTTTTAATAATTGTCCATCGACCTTGAAGTATACCAAAAGCTCGTTCAATATCTTTTCTTGCGGACTCTTGGAATCTTTTAAATTTCTTTGCCTTTGGGTCAAGGGTACTTTTAAATGATTTAACCAAAGTTACCCATTCTGGATAAATTTCATCGACCAAATAATACCCTTTAGTAAACGAAGCGCCATTTACCATATAGTTACATGGAGGTAACTGATCTTTTAATAAATCATCAAAAAACTCCGATTGATTAAGCACATTAATGTCGTTGTTAGAACCTGCGGGACCAAAATATGAATGTCAAATCCATGTATCATATGAGGCTACTGCCTTTAACATTATAGTTGAGTAACCATGATCACCTCGTGTATATTGCCCTTTCCAACCAACTGGACAAATTCTCCAAGCCCCATGCATACAATCGAGACTCCCTAACATACCCTGAAAACCATGAATTTCTTCATGTATAGCAATTATACGTTGCACATCATGTGCATTTGGTTTTCTCATGTACTCGGCCCCGTATAAATGTAACACACTTTTGCAAAAGTTTTACAAATATTTATAAGATGTTGATTCACTCATACATAAATATTCGTCAAATGCGTCGGGCGCAACACCGTAGGTTAATTGTCTTATAGCGGACATACATTTATGAAAAACATTAAAACCTAATAAACCAGTTGCATCCCGTTTTTGACAGAAAAATCAATATATTCGGAAATAGTTGCGTGTTTAAAATTGTGTATGCCTCGACATATACGGATAAATAAAGACTTTCTCATACAGAATCGTCTTCTAAACTTATCCTCTGGAAAGGTGGGCGTGTCGAAAAAATAATCTTTGACCAATGTTTGCGCTTTTCCTTCACAATCTCGTGGAAAATGTCTTCTAGGAGCTCTCAGTATAGAAACCACTTCTTGTTCAGCTTCAACTTGTTCTAAAAAAAATCTATATAATCGAGTGCTTGCAGTGGATTATACGCATTTGTAATTGCAAAAACCTCATCATAATATTGATTCCCTTGATCCATTCTCGAATGCATTTTAAAAAAATAATATATTGTTTGTAATATTGAGTGATAGTTTGTAGTAGTGTGGAATGTGTGAAAAAAGGTAGTGTTTATATAGATATTATTTTGTAATTAAAAAAAAAGGAAAAAAAAAGAAGATCTGTTGTAACCCAACGGCTACTTTTTATTTTTTCTGTTTTATTTTTTTTATTATTAAACACTCCGTCGTTTTCTATTGTTTAAAACCGCACAATCTTCGACGGCACCCCAACGCCGGCGGCTAGCAACGGCGATGTTGGTGGGACGGCCGAACGATGGCCCAACGAAGCTCCCGTTGTGATCAATCTTATTGGTTTACTTCAACTGGTCGGACCGGTTCAATCGGTCCAAAGAATCTGAATATGTTCGCGTTTTCAAACATCAAAAAAAAAAAAAAAAAAAAAAAACCAACATAGCCATACATGTCTAAATTTTTTCAAGCTATAACTATAAATAAATTCTACGTAACCAGAAACTATTTTTTTTAAACAGCATAACCACAAATTATTACACCGGTCCATATGAACACAAGAATCGTACTATCTCAAATGATAATCTCTCAATATATGGAGCGGTGGCCTATTCGATTCTCGGTTGAACTGAACGGTTCGATCCGTGTTTCACAACTGATCAATCATAAAATGATCCATAGGGTTCGGTCTACACTTGATCAACAAACCAAGGAGATTTAAGGGTTCTTTGAGTTTAACTCTCCGGTCCGGAGTACCATGAGTAACCCCAATACGAGATGAGGATCTCAGAAGGCATGGTTAAACGTAACCCACTATCGTACGGGCTAGCCGGAGTCGATGGCTCAGGGACGGTGTTAAGAAATTATGTCCAAGGAACGTTACCTGAAACCGTGATCTAGGTGATGTATGTTTCGGTAGCGCGGGCGAGAGATTTTGTAGATATTTGAATTGTATTACGATTATTTATATATGGAAATCGTTGTCCTTTAATTGCCACGTCAGGAGGAAAAAAGGACGTATCAGTACTAAATTGTACTATTGTGTCGAATAAATTTATGTACACGTGGTCCCTGCTGCATCGTGTTATCCTACTGACTTCTGCTATTCATACGTTGTGAAGATCCTGTCGATTGTTCGTAGTGCTCTTTGTCTTATTCGACCAATATTTGTTCTTTCATGCGCCTGCCAAGCTCGCGTTGTGTTATGTACGCGATGACGGTCATATCATGTGCAACATGTCTTGGGTTATTACGTCATATACGCCTTGCGCTGGTGACTTACCCGGTATTGAGCGCTTTAACCGCATATTCGTAATATGTGATGCGCGCATAGTGTTTATGCAATTATGCGCATCATCAACAACCATGGGCATATTTCTAACTTTCGTGCAAGAAAGTCTATATTTATATTAACCTAATGCGAAGTGGTAAATAGAGATTCACACCATAAATTTTTTACAAGAGGTTTTAGTTCAAATTTCAACACATCCTGGGTGACTGAGAAAATATTAAAAAATTGTCACGAAATAAACTTTTGTTAGATCGCTCACAATCATGTAAAAAACCATCAATCAAATAAGTCCGAGCGTGTTGGGTCATTTTTGTTACGGGATGAAGACGAAGATGTTTTGATCAGATCGTTGCACAAAGAGTTGAGCTCAGTTGGTTATCGTGATGTTTCAGAGTCTGCTCATACTACGGGTAATGACATCGAATCAGGTTCGAATAAAGAAATGTGTTGGTCATCAAAATCATCTTGCGATTACAAGTCCAGAACGGGTAAAGCGGTTTCGTATGCACAAGTTGAAGGAAAATTTTTCAAAGCGGATAAACATGGCAAGAAGGCGGTTAAGGCGGCTGACGATGCAATAGTTTGATTAGGTATTAAGCCTTTTCGGTTGGTTGTTTGCTGGTAGTGGCAATTTATTGATTTATTGTTGCTTTTGTTTGTTTACGTTTAGGTTTTTCCCGGTAATGTTGGTTTAGCCTTTTGTGTTTTGGTTAGTCCTTAAATAGCTTTGTTGTGCTTTGTTTTGTAGGTGCGAGACAATCCTGGGATGTTGATTTCTTGCATTTTTGAAGGACTTTTCACTTTTTGTGAAAAATCTAGTGTTGAGTCCCCAAAATAATTAAGGATTCAATTATGACAAAACAGCAAATATGTTCACTAAAATGTTATGTGCAGCCAGCATAGGTTTGTTTATGTTTAGACAGCAAATATTGCTATGTCGAGTGTTTAGTTTACTGCCTAGTCTACCAGCACAAGGTAGACAATATTCTTCAATTAGCACGGGATGAGTGCCCAGCAAATCATGAAGATCAAGTGTCTCAGGATAGAAGAACCAGCATAGCTGGTAAGCAACATACTACACAAGACGGCTATGCTCCATTACAAGCATAGTGGTTTCCTGAGTGGTCTACATGAAATGTACTATTCAACAGAAGTCGAAGACAAAGTTGAACAGAAAAGGACACGTGTCAGCAGCTGACAAGTGACCTTAAAAGATCACGTGGGAATGCAGAAGTTTAACGCATGTGCAAACATGTGTTATTCTTTGTCAACGCCTAGGGAACACGACATTTTATTTGTTTAATCAAATAGTGGTGCCAAACCGAAGTGGGGTGTTCCTGCAAATAGCTACCAAAGAGGAAAGAAGAGAGCAAGCTCTCTGATGCAGTTGTCCCCACAAGTACAGATATTCTATATACCAGTGGACAATAGAATAATTACATGGATAATAGGACTACTATAAATAGAAGTATCCACTATTGTAATAACTAGTGGTGTGAGTTTATATATTTAGAGTCCAAACTTGTAATATCTTAAGATATCCTCAAAAGCTATAACTTAGATATAATCTGTATCAACCAACTATCATTCCGCCAAGGATAGTTGTAATTCTTTGTGATTCAAATTAATAAAGAATAACCTGTTGAAAATTACCTTTGTCTCTATTTAAATTACTTTCTTGAATACTAAATTAATATAAGTGTTAAGTTAATTAAAAAGAATTGTATTTACCCCCCTCCCCCCCCCCTCTACAATACTCTTGTTGTTAGTCAAGGGACCAACATCTAGGTTGTATGAAAGTTTTTCTACTAAGAAAAAACAAGATTTTATTCATACAACATAAAGTATATTAGGATGTTATTGGACTATATGGATTAAAGAGTGCAAAATTGCTCGGAGTAAAAATTAAAATTGTATTTGGCACTGCTCATTATCATCGAAGCTTGGCGTTAGTGGTATGGGGATGCGATTCAACTTGTGGTACTGCCAACCCAGGTTCGATTCTCATTTCAAGCAGGGTGTTTTCAACCTTTAATGGTACTGCCAACATCAATGCGATTTGGGAAGGTTTCTGAGGGGGTTTTCCCAATCTTCGATGGTACTACCAACATCGTCGCAAATTGGGTTTCCTCCTAACGTGTGTGTGGGTGACAAATGAGAGAATTCGATGTCGATATCGTCGTTCAAAAATTTTTGGCATTACTCATTTATTTCCTTTAAAGATGTAATATTTCAAAAGAAGTTGACAAACCGTGTACGATTCTTTAAATAAAAGAATTAAACATTACTTCCTCTGTTCCATATTAATAGTTTAGAGACGAAAAACACATCGTTTAAGAAAACGTGACTATCACATATACTTTTTGTAACATCCTGTAATCGGGCCTAGCTGAAAAGACCCTTTTGACCTTGGGTGTGTTTGTATGTTATTGTAATAATTATATGTTTATAATTATTTGGTTGTTTAGTTGAGACCAGTTTGTGACAAGGGTCACAGAACAGGTTCGTTTACTTAATATGGACTTTGTTAGGGTTGTCAAATTAAGTACGAAAGTTATCGGATAACTGGTAAATACCCGTGTGTGATGGGGTACTGTGTTTAATACATATATATACATAATACATTAGCTCATTTTGTGAAGTTTATGGAAATCTCATTCACACACACTTATACGTTTCACTCTCTAGAAACCTAATCTCTTAAATCTCGATTTTGTGTTTAATTGTGTTGTGTAATCAGTTGCTACTGATTTCATGCTCATAACAAGGTATGAATCATTCGTTTTCATGATGTAATCTAAGATTAAATGAGTTTTTGGTTAGGTTTTGATAAAAGTGCATTGTTGGTCAAAATCAAGTGATTTGGATGTTGTTTTGATGTAATTCTTTGGGGTTTAAGTTCCTTTAGTTGTTATAAACGTTTATTGAATGGATTTTGGTGTCAAAAAGTTTAGAAATCGAGAATTGGCGGATTTTGGCTCGAAACCAGTCAGTTTCTGCTGTTGCCGCTCGACGAACACAACCGTACGGTTGTAGCCTGCAACCGCACGGGTACATTGTGCAACCGTACAGGTGCATGTATAAACGTACGGATGCAGTGGCATTGGTGCAACCGGGCAGTGAGTGTGTAACCGTACGGATACATGATGTAACCATACGGATGGACTTGTAACCGTACGGTTACACCGGCAACCGTACGGATGTAGACCAGTGATGACTGTTGTTGTTTAATGGCTGTTTTCTAGCTGTTATGCTGCCCGCGTGATTTATGATGATCAGAATGTAAATTTTCCATTCTGAAAATGCATAAGTGTTGAATAGACTTTTTAGCGGCGCTTTTGATACAGATTTGCTGTGTTTTGCTGTCTTATGCTAACGAATAGAAACTAACTATGTTTATGGTGTTCTTAGGTGATAAAGACAAGAATGAGACTCAGTAGTGAGAATCTGAGTAGTTGCTGGTATTCGGTGAGTGAGATTATCACTTGGTGTAGTATAGAGTAGCAAGTTGCGTGTAACAACCAAGCTTCGGGCTTAGTGGTAATGACTTATTTACCCTTCTGTGCTAAAATAGTGATTTTAATAATTATGTGCTTTATAATTATTGTGTATGGGATAATGTGTGTTTTGTGACAAGGGTCACAGAACATATTTCCTTTTGTGAATTGGACTTAGAATGAATAAGCTATTAAAGATTTTGGGTTTCAGATAACTGGTAAATACTCGTGTGTTAGACGGAAGTGTTACTTACCTTGGTGTGAAGAAACCTAAAATTAAATATATAATCCGTACGTTCATTACTTGCTAATTTTAGCAAGAACATAACCCTAAAACACACATTTGCTTTCTAAATCTAAAAATCAAAAAGTGTAATTCGAAGCTTGTGATTTCGTGCATCTCATTCAAGTGATTTCAAGCATCAAAACAAGGTATAAATCTCAGATTTTGAAGAATTAAATTGAGTTGTAAATGGGTTTTGAAAAAGTTAAATTTTATGCTTGATTCTTGCTTTGAATGTGTTTGTTATGCTTGTTTGAGGTTAGAAATAGATTATATATGTGTTATATAGTGTTCTTGGGTCATTAGATTGATTAAAACAAGCAGAAATCGAGTTTTGGGTGTTAAAAACTCAAAAACAGCGAGCTGGAAGGGTTCATCAGCATCCACACTTTTTACAGCTCAACCACGCAGTTGAGCACACTTTTGAGGGCTCAACCACGTGGTTGAGGGCTCAACCGTACGGTTGAGGGCTCAACCACGCGGTTGAGAAGTGGTCAGCTTTTGGTAAAATTGAAAACGCTGTAACTTTCAAACCGTAACTCCGATTTTGATAAATAAACTATCGTTGGAATCGTTTTGAGGTGTAGTTTCCAATGATAAGGTTTTAAAACACTAAATCAAACTTTATTTTGGGTGTAAAAAGCTAGAATTGCAGGTGTGCTGCTGTACTTGCTCAACCGTGCGTCTGAGGCACTCACTCGTACGAGTGAAGTGTCCATTCGCACAGTGAGACACTAAACCATGTGAGTAGGTTTGATAATCACTAGTATAAGTGATAGGTCAGTCGTGCGAGTGAGGATACTCACCCGTGCGAGTGAGCATAGTCAGTCACACGAGTGAGACCTCATCCGTGCGAGTGACAGTGTTTGTATGTTTAGGTCAAGTGCAATTCTGACCCATTTACTGTATTGTTGTGATATTTATGCTAATGAGAAATTGGATTGAAAAGTGTACTAACTAGAGAACTGATATTCTCAAGTGATAAACGGAAAGGTGAAGGCTCAGTGACATAATGCAACTGCGTACTTGTGCTTCCAGGTGAGTGAGATTATCTTTATGGATGTGATTATACAGTGACAAGTATAGTGATCCATGCCATGCTTATAATTAGACTGTGTAATGAGTCTGTGACCAGTGTTGTGACTATATGTGATTATGTGTGCACTCAGTGATCCTGTCGAGGTGTTTTGTGCGACGGAAGAGGTCAACCATTCCTAGCGGGGTGTTTCGTACAATAAGAATTGGGTTGGGTCCAAGTGCTATTGATTAGTGGTATAGTATGAATGACGAGTGCGTCACGTCTGGAAGACTATACCAGTGACTCAGTAGTGTGGATTATCGGTATATTCTAGCTTGATCAGCTATGGTTACCGGTCCTCTTGTGTATGGCTTTAAATGATTAGTGACCAGTGCCTTTAAGCTGTGCTTGATGCTTGTAGTGATGTCCACCTAGATATTGTCATTCACTTAGCGTTATGCTAATTCCCCCACAGTGTTTTGCCCTGCAGGTATAGATTAGCATCTTTTGGTAGGTTTTGCCGGGCAGTTGCAGATGTTTGACACAGTGTCACTCTGATGTGTTTTGTAATAAACAATATGGTTAAATGACTTTTATTAATAACGTAACACCTGTGATTTTATGTAATCATGTAAGTATGTACTTATATATGATATGTAAATTAATAAGCCTTCCGCTGTGAGTGTCTTTAAAAAAAGTGTTTGTAAAAAGTACGGTGTTACAAGTTGGTAACAGAGCATAGGTTTGGCAGTATGTGCACTGTGTACGTGAATTACTCCCAAACTTATGAATGTGTCTTGTCAAACATCCGAGTGGGGAATAAGTGAATGTAGAGATATGTGCCTAGGTGATTATGCTTAATGATAGGTGCTAACGAGTTATCAACTAAGCTTTTGTGAGATGATGTGTTTGCAGACAGGTATGGCTGACCAGACCAGAAATAACAATGCCCCTGTGACTCCTGGACCCGAAATATTTAGAGCGCCATCAGTGGAACATAGTCCAGAAAGTGATCTGGATGATTATGTTCAACAGTTAGAAGGCCAGTTACAGGAAAAAATGAAGGAATTAGAGGCCCAAATCAGGCATTCAACTGTGGTGTCTGAAGCTAGTAATCCACCGATACCTCCAGGGTTTACTGATACTCAGTATACGTCTGTTCCATCGGGTAGTGCTTCTCAACCACCTCAGTTTCAACCTCAAATGCCATATCAATCTTCCCAACAATACCAATACCCTCTTCAATATCAGTACACAACAACGAATCCATTTCAAACTCCTTTGTTTCAGCAAGTGGTGAAGGAGAAGAAAAAGTGTACATTCAAGCAGTTTATGGACTGCAAGCCCTCTGAGTATTCGGGTCATCGCGATCCGATTGTGACAATGAATTAGCTAAGAGAAGTTGAACGTGTTGGGATTTAACAAGTTTGAGAAGTCTTAAAACCTTTTAAGAATCTTAATAAACGGAAGCGTGTAATTATCAAATTTTACTTGTTAAACTTTAAGTTAATTAAAGCTAAATCCCAATAGGATCAAGTTGTGAATATATACTTACAAATTAACAAGAAAGGGAGAGTTATATACCTCCTTAAAACAAGTTTAAGGGCTGTCCAAAATGCTTATAAGATGATGAACAATTATGTAGAACTTCAAGCCTTTGATGCACCAACAACACGCTTTAAGTTAGCTAGACCTTAGAACCTTAACTACCTTGTCTAGCAAGCTTGAAACCCTTTGTAATTTGCTGAAAATTTCGACCAGGGACAGCAGCTAATGATGATGAATATGAATGAATTAAAGCTTCTAACTTGAAGCCTCAAGTGAAACATACCCCAAGCTTTCAATCACCAACACCTTCCTTGAACTTGGTTAGGATTTTAGACACTTATCACCTTCATTAACCAGCAAAATCTCCCTCCTTTTCCCTTTGAGAAACTCGGCCAGCAGCCCACCAAAAGAGAAGAGAGAATGTTGTTGTTTTGTGTGTTTATTGCATGGGTCAATTACTTGATTAAAGAGACACACATGTACTTAAGAACTTGTGTTGTATTAAAAGTAACAAAAGGCATGTGTGTGTCCCCTTGACCTCATCAAAACCGCCACCATGGGGTTTGATTTATAAAATATGTAAATTTTATAAAACTTGTAATAACACACCATGTAAATGTTTTGTTACTTGCATTTTTATAAACCACTTTATAAAACACAACATAATTATTTAAACCTATAAATAATTAAATCCTTAATATACATATATAAATTATCCAAATAATTTATCTCAAGTGATAATATTTTAGAAAACTAATTTTCTAAAATTCAAGTGTCGCGTATTTACTTAATGATCCAATCGTTAAGATTAAACACATATAAAGTGTCGGTAAGCTTGTTATTGGGTATGACCCGACTTGGATCATAACACATTAGCCACATTAATTTAATATGTCTCTCGGGCATACGAAATACCTTCAATCTCCCACTTGCACGAGAAACATGAGAAATTAATGCAAGTGACGGATACCACCTAACGACCGTCCATCACCCCCAATATGTTATGACTATGTGCCATTCAATAACATCATCCCTTTCGAGTTCCCATCTCGAATATGAATAGGTGAATCTTTTCATTATATCCTTTCGTCCTAGATGTCATGTTAAATCCGAGAGACATAGAGTGATCACTCTCTTCTAGATTTAACTTTATCAGGCCTTAGACATCTGACTCTCAACGAATAAGAGGGACAAATTCCATCTTGACTACATATGTCCTAGACATACACTATGCATTATACCTGAGCTCTTCCTTATGAACTACCATATTTCAGAATAGTGAAGGAAAGAATCAAGGCACAATACTTAGTGAATGTCCGAACCCAATATGTATCTCAGGTCAGAGGATACAATGATATTCGCCTTTACTCAAGATTACATGTGATCAACCACAAAGGCTCCATTTAGTAAGTCTTGAGGGCGGGTCTTCCAATATTTGTATCCCACAAATATCTATGAACCTTGGTTGCAACCTTGCACCACATTCATCCCGTGAATGTATATCAATCCGAGTTCATAATAGTCTAAACCTCACATTTGCTCCCACAAACGTGATCGACTATGGAATTTAGAATAATTACTTATTCATGGATAAAATATGCAAAATAGGAACATAACTCAAAATAAATTAATACCATAATTATATTAATGAGTTTGAACAATTTTGTTCCGTTACAATACTTAAAACAGATCATGACCAATCACTAGAATATCGAAGTCCTAATGCACTAACATGCCCTTGATGTTTTGCACCATGTAAGAGCTTCGTGAGTGGATCCGCTATGTTAAGATCTGTGTGAACTTTGCGAATACATATCTTTCCTTTTTCAACTTCATCCCTTATGTAGTTGAATCTCCGCTCAATGTGACGGGTCTTTTGGTGAGCACGAGGTTCCTTGATTTGAGCAATCGCACCTTCGTTGTCACAAAAGATCTCAAGAGGGTCTTGAATGGTAGGGACCACTCCTAAGTCGTCGATGAATTTCTTCATCCATGCAGCTTCCTGAGCTGCCAATGAGGCGGCAATGTACTCTGACTCTGTAGTGGATAATGCAACAACATCTTGTTTTGAACTCTTCCAAGAGACCGCACCTCCATTTAATGTGAAGACATAACCGGATTGTGATCGAGAATCATCACGATCAGTTTGGAAACTCGCGTCCACGTAACCTTTTACAGCGAGTTCCTCCTCACCAGACCCGTATATAAGAAACATATCCTTAGTCCTCCTAAGGTATTTTAATATACTTTTAACAGCAATCCAATGACTGTTTCCTGGGTTATTCTGGTATCTACTTGTCAAGCTTAGAGCGCATGACACGTCCGGTCTAGTACATATCATTGCATACATGATTGACCCAATAGCAGATGCATATGGGACTTTCTTCATTCTCTCATGTTCATCTTTCGTGGTGGGGCACTGAGATAAACTGAGAAGTGTTCCCTTTTGAATAGGTACCAAACCTTTCTTAGAGTACTCCATCTTGAACCTTTTCAAGATCTTTTCAATGTATGCACTTTGATTCAAACCTATCAGTTTCTTGGATCTATTCCTATAGATCCCTATCCCCAATATATATTGTGCTTCTCCAAGATCCTTAATGGAGAAGCAACTTTTAAGCCAAGTTTTGACTCTTTGCATTGTGGTAATATCATTCCCAAATAACAATATATCATCCACGTATAGTACGAGGAACATAACAGAGCTCCCACTAGCTTTCTTGTATACACAAGCTTCATCACCATTTTTAATGAAGCCAAATTTCTTTGCCTCCTCATTAAAACGATGATTCCACATTCTAGATGCTTGTTTCAATCCGTAGATTGATTTCTTTAACTTGCATACCTTTTTGGGATGTTTCGGATCAACAAAACTTTCGGGCTGTACCATATAGACATCTTCCTCAAGATATCCATTTAGGAAAGCAGTTTTGACATCCATTTGCCATATTTCATAATCATAGTGTGCAGCAATGGCAAATAATATCCTAATAGACTTTAGCATTGCCACAGGCGAGAAAGTTTCATCATAGTCAACCCATTGAGTTTGAGTGAAACCTTTTGCTACAAGTCTAGCTTTGTATGTATCCAAGTTTCCATGTATGTCGGTTTTCTTCTTGAAAAGCCATTTGCAATCAACTAGCTTGGAGCTAGGAGGTTGCACAACAAGTTTCCAAACTTGGTTTTCATACATGGATTGCATCTCGGCGTTCATGGCTTCCTGCCATTTGTCTTTATCAACCCTTGATAAAGCATCTTCGTAGTTTGTGGGTTCATCTAAATCAACCGTATAGCAACCATCCACGAGAAAACCATATCTCTCAGGAGGATTACTAATCCTACTAGATCTTCGAACGTCTTGTATACTTTGATCAACCACTTGATCATTTTCAACATTTTCATGTTGAGTGCTAGTGTTAACCAATTGTGTATCATCTATTTGATCTTGAACCTCTTCAAAATCTATCTTCCTTTCACTATTTCCTTCCATTAGGAACTTAGCTTCAAGGAATTCCGCCTTTCGAGCAACAAATACATTTTGCTCAGTCGGTTCATAGAAATAGTATCCCATATCATCCTTGGGATATCCTATGAAGATACACTTTGTGGATCGAGCATGCAACTTATTAGCATCATAGCGCTTAGGATAAGCTTCCCATCCCCATACTTTCAAGTATGATAGAGAAGGAGGTTTTCCAAACCACATCTCGTGAGGAGTTCGTTCCACTTTCTTGGTTGGGGCCATATTTAAGATACGAGCCGCGGAGCATAGACAATAACCCCAAAAAGATAGAGGTAACGAGCTTCTTGCCATCATAGATCGAACCATATCCATTAGGGTTCGGTTTCTCCTCTCGGACACTCCATTAAGCTGGGGTGTTCCGGGTGGAGTAAGTTGTGAGATAATCCCACAATTTCTAAGATGATCTTGGAAGGCATCGCTGAGGTATTCACCTCCTCTATCGGTACGAAGTACCTTAATTATCTTGTTGAGTTGATTTTGTACTTCGTTTTGATATTCCTTGAATGCTTCAAAAGTTTTGTCCTTATGTCTTAACAGGTAGACATATCCGAAACGACTGAAGTCATCAATGAAAGTAACGAAGTATCTTTCACCATTCCTAGTTATGGGCTTAAAGGGTCCACATACATCCGAATGTATTAATCCCAATAAGTCCTTAGCCCTTTCATAGGTCCCTTTGAAAGGTGCTTTAGTCATTTTGCCTTGTAAACAAGATTCACATACATCAAATGAATCCAGATCACTTGATTTTAAAAGACCATTCTTTTGAAGTGTATGCATTCGATTCTTGTTTATGTGACCAAGGCGACAATGCCATAAGTCGGAATCACTCAAATCCCTTTTGAGCTTCTTGGTGCTTGCTTGGTATATTGAGCTATCGAATGATGTGTTATCATGAACCAATTCATAAATACCATTCAAAGGCGAGGCCTTAAAATAGAACATATCATTCAAAGAAACATGGATATCATCATTAATAAAATTAAGATTAAAACCACATAGTCTTAAACGGGAAACAGAAATAATGTTTCGTGTTAAATCCGGTGCATACAAAACATTTTTCAATATAAGCTCCAAACCACTTGGTAGCTTTAAAACAAAGTCTCCTTGAGCTTTTACGTGTACCTTTGCACCATTTCCCATGTAGAGACTTGTTGTTCCCGTATTTAGTTTACTTCTTATGAACCCTTGCAATGAATTGCAAATATGAGTTCCACATCCTGTGTCTAATACCCATGTATTAGAAGAAGTAATACTAAGCTCAACGTATATCATGTATACATTACCTGAGGTTTGCCCTGCATCCCTCTTTGCATTCAACTCCTTTAGGTAGACTGGGCAGTTGCGTTTCCAGTGACCCATTTCACCGCAACCGAAGCACGGGTCTTCCTTGGGGTTTGCTTGTCCGGCAACCTTTTGCTTCTTGTTCTTGTTTTTGGTTGGGGTAACCATCTTCCCTTTTCCCTTGCCTTGATGAGCGGGTCCTTTCCTCTTAGCCGCCTTAGGCTTAAAGGTGTTATTACCTTTGGACCCACCATCATTGATCATTAGCATGGGTGAAGCCTTTTTACCTATGCTTGATTCATCCGTCCTTAGCATGGCATGTAATTCGCCAATGCTCTTATCCCAATCATTCATGCTGTAATTCAACACGCATGTGTCAAACCTTTTTAACAAAGAGTTGTGGATAAGGTCCGTGGTTAATTCATTAGACACGGGACAATTGAGACGGTGCAATCGATCAATGAGGCTTTTCATCTTTTGTACATTAGATGAAACGGATTGGGAGTTATTTTCCTTTTCGAGGATGGACCTCAATGATAGGTTATTAAAGTTGATTGGTGTGTTTGGAATGTTGTTGTTATTATTGGCGGCCATCTACAAAATTTAACAAAGTTCGTTTAAGTATCAATTTCAATTTAACATTCAATGCCCTTTAAATCCAATTGATATAATAAATTCTAGAATCCAACGGTAAACCAAATTCCGGTTAGGTGACCTTTATCCCGTCATTTGATTTAGCTAGGTAGTCATTATATGACAATTGCAATCCATTTGCAACTTCTAGAGTATGGGATCATGCAATCCTTTTGCATGGCATATTTATCCCATCAACACCTATTTGTTCCTCATGCTTCGGTGACCCTAAGTTCATGATTCCCAAATCAAGTCGTCTTACTTGTGTAAACGTGTAAACTTAACATACAAGTGGTTAGGTGACCTTTATCCCACAAGCATGTCAAATTCACCTTAACCACATTAGTTTGTTCATGACGGTTAGGTGACCTTTATCCCATCATGAGTTCCCTAATATGTTTAAGTGTCTCACAAAAGGATGGCGTTAAACTT
The DNA here is from genome assembly GCF_046630445.1 of Rutidosis leptorrhynchoides. Classification (NCBI taxonomy): domain Eukaryota; kingdom Viridiplantae; phylum Streptophyta; class Magnoliopsida; order Asterales; family Asteraceae; genus Rutidosis; species Rutidosis leptorrhynchoides. The sequence continues at coordinate 120,794,903 of NC_092343.1, read as the reverse complement.
GTTTACCTTGTTTGTAAAAGGGATTTTAAGTTTTCGTTTATTCTAGTATGAGAAAACTTTTATGCCATACACCAACATGCATTTAGTGTATGGTACTTATGAAAAACCACTTTCATGTCTTGTAATTTGCCAATTACTTGATATAAAACATTTTATATATATGTGATCCTTTTCTTGTTCTTAATAACCATTTATTAAGGTCTTTAGTTGCTTTTAATTTAACCAATTAAATTGTCGTCTTGCATGTTATTAATACGTCTAATTTAACCAATTAAATTGTCGTTTTGCTTGTTGTTATCTTGTGATTAATTGTATCAACCAAACATACAATACAATAAACAAACAAACAACCACACATGCAAAACAAGTATGTTCACAATCTAGCTATTTTGGTGGACATTTGTTTAGCCGAAAACAAATGTCACCGGGTTAATGGGTAATAATACAAAGTAGGAGATTTCAAATCTCCCACTTAACCTTGCATCCATATGCTCCTTGTGTTCTTCAAGTCTTCATTATCTTGTATCTTCATTTTTTTTTTTTACAAAATATGTATCCTAATACATTTTTCTAGAAAATGAAATACAACCTAATCTATTTTACATACCAAATATAAAATAAATTACATGACCAAATGAATAAATATTATTACATACCAAATGAATAAATATTAAATCAACCAAACATGCAACCAAACACAAGGTCAAGGCATAGATTGTGAACATCATCTACATAAGTGATAGGCAATACAGAATCACAAGTGATTGGCAACACAGAATCACAAGTGATTGGCAGTACAGAATCACAAGTGATTGGCAGTACAGAATCATAAGTGATTGGCAGTACAGAATCACAAGTGATTTTGGCCAAAATGACAAACCACCCAAAACCGAAAATTTTACATTCTACTTCATGCATGTTCATAGAATGCAAAATTATAGTGGGTTTAATAACCATCTCGAAGCATATTTCAACAACTTCGGCTCTAGATACCATTGTTGGGATTTAACAAGTTTGAGAAGTCTTAAAACCTTTTAAGAATCTTAATAAACGGAAGCGTGTAATTATCAAATTTTACTTGTTAAACTTTAAGCCAATTAAAGCTAAATCCCAATAGGATCAAGTTGTGAATATATACTTACAAATTAACAAGAAAGGGAGAGTTATATACCTCCTTAAAACAAGTTTAAGGGCTGTCCAAAATGCTTATAAGATGATGAATAATTATGTAGAACTTCAAGCCTTTGATGCACCAACAACACGCTTTAAGTTAGCTAGACCTTAGAACCTTAACTACCTTGTCTAGCAAGCTTGAAACCCTTTGTAATTTGCTGAAAATTTCGACCAGGGACAGCAGCTAATGATGATGAATATGAATGAATTAAAGCTTCTAACTTGAAGCCTCAAGTGAAACATACCCCAAGCTTTCAATCACCAACACCTTCCTTGAACTTGGTTAGGATTTTAGACACTTATCACCTTCATTAACCAGCAAAATCTCCCTCCTTTTCCCTTTGAGAAACTCGGCCAGCAGCCCACCAAAAGAGAAGAGAGAATGTTGTTGTTTTGTGTGTTTATTGCATGGGTCAATTACTTGATTAAAGAGACACACATGTACTTAAGAACTTGTGTTGTATTAAAAGTAACAAAAGGCATATGTGTGTCCCCTTGACCTCATCAAAACCGCCACCATGGGGTTTGATTTATAAAATATGTAAATTTTATAAAACTTGTAATAACACACCATGTAAATGTTTTGTTACTTGCATTTTTATAAACCACTTTATAAAACACAACATAATTATTTAAACCTATAAATAATTAAATCCTTAATATACATATATAAATTATCCAAATAATTTATCTCAAGTGATAATATTTTAGAAAACTAATTTTCTAAAATTCAAGTGTCGCGTATTTACTTAATGATCCAATCGTTAAGATTAAACACATATAAAGTGTCGGTAAGCTTGTTATTGGGTATGACCCGACTTGGATCATAACACATTAGCCACATTAATTTAATATGTCTCTCGGGCATACGAAATACCTTCAGAACGGGCACTGAAAGCCTGTCAATGTGAACCAGAATTGTGGGTAACGTATGCCAGCCGACTGCTAAAGAATAGAGCCATGGTTTGGTGGGATACAATTATTGATCCGTTGTCCGAAGAGCAACTCTATCAGGTCACATGGGAACAATTTGCTGCAAAGGTCCAGGAGCAGTACTGCACTACATTTGATATTAACCGATTAAAGCAAGAGTTCATGCAAATGACGATGACTGAAGACATGACTGTCGATGAAGCGTTTGAGCAGTTTATGGACAAGTTAAGGTTCGTGCATCAGTGGATACCTGACGAACAGTCCAGAGTGCAACGGTTTGTAGAAATTTTGTGACCTGAGTATCGCACGATTGCAAGACTTGCTACTACTTTGTTACAAGCACATATATTGGCAAAGATAACTGAAAGTGATATTAAGGCGGCCAGAAGTGTGAAAACTAAAAGTGTGTCGCAAGTGAAACCAGCGGCAAGTCAGTCTAGCCAGCAATCAAAGAAATCAAGTCCGTTTAAGCCAAAAGGGCAATCTAGCTAGGGTGGATCAGTTTCAAGCAGTCAGAAGACATGGTGTAGAATGTGTAAGTCTTCGCATAGTGGTCAGTGTTCAACATTAACGAAAAGGTGTTTGCGTTGTGGTATAGTGGGACATGAGCCTCAAGATTGTTCATTTAAGAATAATGTGTGTTGGAACTGTCATAAAGAGGGTCACAGATCTGCAGAGTGTCCAGCTTCAAGAAGGAGTTATTTCAGGGCGAGGTCCGGGTCAGGGTACGTGCTGTGTCAGCTGGGGGATCATCTGCTTCCTCTTTGGGGCAGAAGCGCAAGAATCCTCCACCACCTGAAGCTAGAGCCTTTCAGATGTCAGTAGACGCTGCCACTGCTACTGACGATGCAATCACCGGTATATATTCTTAGTAAATTCTATGCCGGCTCGTGTATTATTTGACTGTGGAGAAAATCGCTCCTTTGTGTCAACTACATTTTGTGCTAAGTTAAATGTGCCTATTGAGGTAATTAATGAACCCTTAAGGGTCGAAGTGGGCGATGGTAGAACTGTTCCGGTCACAAAGTTTGTGTCTGGAATTACTATTGACATATATGGTAGTTTTTTCCCCGTGACTTGCCTTGTGATGCCTATACCAAGTTTTCATATAGTGCTAGGCATGAATTGGTTTAGTGACTATAAGGCCGATATTATGTGCGATAGGAAAGTTATCTATTTCTCGGTGGCCGATGGAAAACGGGTAGTGGCTCGTGGTGATCGTGGCGGGTTCCGTTGTCCATTATTGTCAATGATGAAAGCTCAGAAATCTTTGGCCAAGGGCTGTGATTCTTTCTTAGCCTATGTGATCGATGTAAAGAAGGAAAAGAAGGTAGTGTTAGATATTCCCGTGGTGTCTGAATATCCAGAAGTGTTCCCAGATGAATTACTAGGCTTACCACCGATCAGGGAAGTTGAATATAAGATCGAGTTAGTGCCAGGGGATACGCCGGTTGCTAAAGCTCCGTATAGATTAGCTCCTTCAGAAATTCGTGAAATGATGTCCCAAATTCAAGAACTGTTGGACCGCGGGTTCATTCGTCCGAGTTCTTCGCCGTGGGGTGCACCAGTTTTATTCGTGGAAAAGAAAGATGGTACGCTTTGTATGTGTATAGATTATCGTGAACTAAATAAAAGAACAGTGAAGAATAAGTATCCGCTTCCTAGAATAGATGACTTATTTGATCAGCTTCAAGGAGCTTCGTTCTTTTCAAAAATTGATCTACGTTCGGGATATCACTAGGTTCGTGTTGCTGAATCTGACATTCTTAAGACTGCATTTCATACTCGTTATGGCCATTATGAGTTCTTAGTAATGTTGTTTGGGTTAACCAACGATCCAGCAATTTTCATGGATCTCATGAATAGGGTGTGTAAACCGTTTTTGGATAAGTTTGTTATCGTGTTCATTGATGACATCTTAATGTACTCCAAAACTGAATCCGAGCATGCTGAGCATTTAAGACAAGTGTTAGAACTCTTAAGACGTGAACAATTGTATGCAAAATTTTCAAAGTGTGAGTTCTGGTTACGTGAAGTTCAATTTTTGGGTCATATTATCTGTGCAGAAGGTATAAAAGTGGATCCATCTAAAATTGAAGCTGTGATGAATTGGAATTCGCCAAAGAATCCGACAGAAATCAAGAGTTTTCTAGGATTGACGGTTTATTAAAGATTTTTCAAAGATTGCAAATTCTTTGACAAAGTTAACTAGAAATTATGTGTCTTTTCAGTGGGGTAATGAACAAGAAACTGTGTTTCAGACCTTGAAAAGTTTGTTGTGTAAAGCACCAGTGTTAGCCTTACCTGAAGGATCCGACGATTCGTTGTGTATTGCGACGCATCCTTATCTGCTTTGGGCTGTGTATTAATGCAAAGAGATCGTGTAATTGCGTATGCGTCTAGACAGTTAAAACCAAGTGAAAAGAATTACGCAGCACACGACTTAGAAATGGCTGCAGTAGTGTTTGCGTTAAAGTTGTGGAGACATTATCTTTAGGGTACACACTGTGTTATCTGCACCGATCATAAAATTTTATAGTATATCTTTTCGCAGAAAGAGATGAACATGCGTCAGAGCGGTGGCAAGAATTAATTAAGGATTACGACTGTGAGATCATATATCATCCTAGCAAGGCAAACATCGTGGCTGATGCGTTAAGTCGTAAGAAATCCACTGACAGTGTAAAGTTTATGCGAATTGAGATTGTGTCTGATTTAGTGGATCAACTAAAGATAACTCAACTCGAAGCATTACAAGATGAACATTTAAATTCTGAATTAATGGTGAAAAGAAAGGAAGAATTGGTGAATGATTCTCGAGGATTAAAGACTTATCGTGAACGAGTTTGGGTGCCGTTATTTAGAGGATTGAGGGATTTAATCTAAAATGAAGCACATAAATCGAGATTATCTGTGCATCTCGGTAGTACAAAAATGTACCATGATCTGAAACTGTTATATTGGTGGCCAACTATGAAAGCAGACATCGCACAATACGTGGAAAAGTGTCATATTTGCGCCCAAGTGAAAGCAGAACACCAGAAACCATATGGGTCTTTGCGTCAATTAGAGATTTCAGAGTGCAAATGGGAACATATCACCATGGATTTTGTGACAAAACTACCCAGGACCCAGAAAGGAAATGATATGATTTGGGTAATAGTGATCGTTTAACCAAAAGTGCGCATTTTCTAGCTACTAGTGAAACAGCTTCGTTAACCAAATTAGCTCAGTAGTACCTAAATGAAATAGTATCACGACATGGGATACCGTTGTCTATTGTGTCAGATAGAGATTCCCGATTTGTGTCTAGTTTCTGGAATAGTCTACAAAAAAATTTGGGTACTCGTGTCAACCTTAGTACAGCTTATCATCCTCAGACTGACGGTCAAAGTGAACGAACTATTCAGACTTTAGAGGATATGTTAAGGGCTTGTGTGTTAGAATATGGTGGATCGTGGGATTATCATCTGCCATTGATCAAATTTGCTTACAACAACTCCTATCATTCAAGTATTGGCATGCCGCCTTATGAAATGTTGTATGGTAGAAAGTGTCGAACTCTATCGTGTTGGTTAGAGGCAGGTGAGAAATAGTTTGCGGGTCCAGAAATTGTGCAGCAGACTTCATAAAAAGTGGCTATCGCACGTGAAAAACTGCTAGAGATCGACAAAAGATGTATGCAGATCCTCGTCGATGACCAATGACGTTTATCGTGGGTGAACGTGTGTACTTAAAAGTGTCACCGTGGAAGGATGTAATTCGATTCAGTAAACGAGGAAAACCAGCTCCGAAATACATTAGTCCTTTTAGAATTCGTTAAGTGTTGAACGATCAAACTGTAGTGTTAGATCTCCCTCCTGAGTTAGCAGGTATTCATGACACGTTTAACATCTGCTATATTCGTAAGTGTAAAGTGGATGATGAAAATCAAATTCTTCTGCTCCAAGATCTGAAAGTAGATTCAAGTAAGAAATTGGTGGAAGAACCAGTGAGGATCGTTGACAGAAAAGTGACTAAATTATGCAAGTAGCAGATTCCAATGGTGCTTGTGGAATGGAAGCATAGTTTAGGCACCAATCTGACATGGGAGAATGAGGAGTTGATAACTTCTAGATACCCTCATTTGTTTGACCTTGACCAGATTCCGAGGATGGAATCTCCTTTAAGGAGGGTAGATTTGTAACAGCCTAGCTTCGGGCCTAGTGGTAATGACTTATTTACCCTTCTGTCCTAAAATAGTAATTTTAATAATTATGTGCTTTATAATTATTGTGTATGGGATAATGTGCGTTTTGTAACAAGGGTCATAGAACCTATTTCCTTTTGTGAATTGGACTTAGAATGAATAAGTTATTAAAGATTTTGGGTTTCAAATAACTGGTAAATACCCTTGTGTTAGACGGAAGTGTTACTTACCTTGGTGTGAAGAAACCTAAAATTAAATATATACTCTGTACGTTCATTACTTGCTAAATTTTAGCAGGAACATAACCCTAAAACATACATTTGCTTTCTAAATCCAAAAATCAAAAAGAGTAATTCGAAGCTTGTGATTTCGTGCATCTGATTCAAGTGATTTCAAGCATTAAAACAAGGTATAAATCTCAGATTTTGAAGAATTAAATTGAGTTGTAAATGGGTTTTGAAAAAGTTAACTTTTATGCTTAATTATTGCTTTGAATGTGTTTGTTATGCTTGTTTGAGGTTAGAAATAGATTATATGTGTTATATAGTGTTCTTGGGTCATTAGATTGATTAAAATAAGCAGAAATCGAGTTTTGGGTGTTAAAAACTCAAAAACAGCGAGCTGGAAGTGTTCATCAGCATCCACACTTTTGACAGCTCAACCACGTGGTTGAGCACACTTTTTAGGGCTCAACCACATGGTTGAGGGCTCAACCGTATGGTTGAGGGCTCAACCACGCGGTTGAGCAGTGGTCAGCTTTTGGTAAAATTTAAAAGGCTGTAGCTTTCAAACCGTAACTCCGTTTTTGACAAATAAACTATCATCGGAATCTTCTTGAGGTCTAGTTTCTAATAATAAGGTTTTAAAATACTAAATCAAACTTTAGTTTAGGTGTAAAAAGCTATAATTGCAGTTGTGCTGCTATACTTGCTCAACCGTGCGTCTGAGGCACTCACTCGTGCGAGTGAAGTGTCCATTCACATGAGTGAGACACTAAACCATGTGAGTAGGTTTGATAATCACTAGTATAAGTTATAGGTCAGTCGTGCGAGTGAGGATACTCACCCGTGCGAGTGAGCATAGTCAGTCGCACGAGTGAGACCTCATCCGTGCGAGTGACAGTGTTTGTATGTTTGGATCAAGTGCAATTCTGACCCATTTACTGTATTGTTGTAATATTTATGCTAATGAGAAATTGGATTGAAAAGTGTACTAACTAGAGAATTGATATTCTCAGGTGATAAATGGAAAGGTGAAGGCTCAGTGACATAATGCAACTGAATACTTGTGCTTCCAGGTGAGTGGGATTATCTTTATGGATGTGATTATACAGTGACAAGTATAGTGATCCGTGCCATGCTTATAATTAGACTGTGTAATGAGTCTGTGATCAGTGTTGTGACTATATGTGATTATATGTGCACTCAGTGATCCTGTCGAGGTGTTTTGTGCGACGGAAGAGGTCAACCATTCCTAGCAGGGTGTTTCGTACAATAGGAATTGGGTTGGGTCCAAGTGTTATTGATTAGTGGTATAGTATGAATGACGAGTGCGTCACGTCTGGAAGACTATACCAGTGATTCAGTAGTGTGGACTATCGGTATATTCTAGCTTGATCAGCTATGGGTTGCCGGTCCTCTTGTGTATGGCTTTAAGTGATTAGTGACCAGTGCTTTTAAGCTAAGCTTGATGCTTGTAGTAATGTCCATCTAGGTATTGTCATTCACTTAGCGTTATGCTAATTCCCCTAGAGTGTTTTGCCCTGCAGGTATAGATTAGCAGCTTTTGGTGGGTTTTGCCGGGCAGCTGCAGATGTTTGACACAGTGTCACTCTGATGTGTTTTGTAATAAACAATATGGTTAAATGGCTTGTGTTAATATCGTAACACCTGTGATTTTATGTAATCATATAAGTACACTTATATATGATATTCAAATTAATAAGCCTTCTGCTGTGAGTGTCTTTAAAAAAAAGTGTATGTAAAAAGTAAGGTGTTACATTGCGCTACTATGTTTATAATACTGTTAGTTGCCATGTTTAGTAGTTATGTTGTACAGTTGATCAAAGTTAGGGTTGCCATGCTTTTAGTAGTAGTAGCAGCAGTAGTAGCAGCAGCAGTAGCAGCAGCAGCAGCAGCAGCAGCAGTAGCAGTAGCAGCAGCAGCAGTAGTAGTAGTAGCAGCAGTAGTAGTAGCAGCAGTAGTAGCAGCAGCAGCAGCAGCAGTAGTTGACTGGTTGCATGTGCACAAATTGTTGTTGTTGTTGGAACCTTGATCTGTTAGGTTCAGCTCAGAGAGGTCAACCTAGTTGTGGTTTGGTCCAGTTGGCTACTGTTTGTTGTGTGTAGTGCTAAACGACGCATCACCTGCGTGTGGATGACTATACTGGGGATTCAGTAGTAAGGACTATCGGTAGACTCTAGCCTGATCAGCTAGTGGTCGTGTGCCCGTACAAGCCCCCGATCCTCTAGTTAGAGCGTGGCTGCCAGTTGTTGTTTGTTGTATGTGGTTGAATATAGTTGTTGATAAAGGATTACAATTTGGAACTGTATGCTAGACCTTTTGATAGTTCCATTCACTTAGCCTTGTGCTAACCCCTCACCTCCTCCCTTGCAGGTTTTGCTGGTAGGAACAGAAGTCGGGTTGAAGATATGTTTGACAAGACTAACTCTGATGTCTTAACTTTTGTAAATATGTAACTAGTCGTTTAACGTATCACTGGTGGTTTGTAATTAAGTAATTAACTAATGATTTGTGGTAATCATGCTTGTAATTAACTAAGGGTATTTATGTAAATTAATTCTTTCGCCGTGATTAAAAAAAGGGTGTTACAACTTGGTATCAGAGCATAGGTTTGGTCGCATGTACATTGTGTTGAATGTCATGTTCCCAAACCTTATGTTGTGTCAAACATACCTGAGGGGACGGGTTAAGTGAATGTCGGGTGGATGTGTGTTAGTTGATAGGAACTAACATGTTTTCCACTAAGAATTTGTGTGAGTTGTTGTGGTAGTACAGATATGAAAGATAATACAGGAAACGCAACTGGTCCGTTAGCCCTCGGAACATTCAGAGCCCCAGATGAAGACATGCATATGTCAGAAGAAAATCCGCAGGAAAAAATTTTAGATTTTGAAAGTAAGTTAAAGGAAGCACAGGAGCGAATAAGGGAATTAGAACAATGCCAGATAACAGTGAATCCCAGTTGTAGTGTACCGAATCAGATGTTTAGTGGGTATCCGGTACAGTCAAATATTTACCAGCAAACGGGAAGTGCTTTCCAACAACATCAATGGTTACCACCTCAGTTTAATCAACAGTTCCCAAATCAGATGTGGGGTCCGTATCTGATGCCGACATTTCAACAACCGAAGAAATGTACTTTCAAACAGTTTCTGAACTATAATCTGCCCGAGTATGCAGGAAGTTCTAACCCAATGGTAACCCTTAACTAGTTAAGAGAGATAGAAAAGGTTTTTGAGACCTGTCAGTGTGAACCAGAATTACAGGTTATTTATGCTAGTCGTATGTTGAAAAATAGGGCAATGGTTTGGTGGGATAAAGTAATTTCTAGAATACCGAAAGAGCAAGTGAGCATGATTACTTGGGAACAATTTTATAGTAAAGTTTATGAACAGCATTGTTCGTCCTATAACCTCAATTGAATTAAGACAGAATTTCTGGCAATGAAAATGACACCTCGGATGATGATTGATGAGGTGATTGAGCAGTATATGGATAAATTAAGGTTCGTGCAACAGTGGGTTCCAGACAAACAGTCCAGAATTCAACATTTTGTTAATATAATTTTACCAGATTACAGAACAATGGTTAGGATGGCGACGACACTATCACAAGCATTTGTTATGGCCAAGATGGTAGAGGATGACGTCATAGCAGCAAGAAATAGAATATTAGGTTATGAGATGTCACAATAAGATCAGGTGATGAGTCATTCGGACTCTAGGTCAAAGAAGTCTGTTAAGTTGAAACAGAAAAGTGGGTCGGAACAGAGTGGGTCTGTGATACAGAAAACTCTGATGTCACTACTAAGATACGACCGAAATGGACGGTTTTATTCATGCGATGTCGTTAGGTCGCAGGATGTCAGAATCAGTCGATCAGAGTAGCGATCAGTGGTTTATTTATTTATATTGTGCGAGGCCTAAATTTACTTTTGACTTTCTAATGTAGAAGGTGTAAGTTAACCTAGGGTCATGTTTTTGAATGGTTTAACGAATTGAAGATCAAGTGAATAATTGTCTTTGATTAAATTATCTGGGTAAAGATAGTATGCAGATCAAGGAAATGCTGACCAAAATATTAGTTTGGGCTAGGGAAAGGTAATTATATTGATGTTAAAGCTATGATTGGAATGGTGTAGATCTGGTTGGATGAGCCAATTACACAGACCTACTTATCTCTAGACTCTCAGAGTTCTCGTTGAGTAGTGAAAAGTATGTCACTTGGTTGTATAATTGAAAGGTAACTATACCTCGGAGGTTATCTTTAGCAAAGTACTAGATTTATTAGTGAGTTGAGTTCTAATCCTAACCCTCGTTATCAGTTTAGTTAACTGAATAACAACGTGCCGTGTTGATTGAACACCGATCACAAACGGAAGGAGTCCGTCGGGTTAAGTTGACAAAACCTTAAATGAAAACTAATAACCATTTCATCATACTAATGAGATCAAACCGAATCAAATATTATACAGCATTACAATTGATATACTGAATGTAAAGTAGATAGAAACCTAGCAGATACCTAAATAGTTGATATGACTTAATCCTAGGGCAACAATTGATAGTGCTCCAAACGAACATATATTTAGTCGCAATATCATCCCAATATGTAAAGTTTTTAGTTGTAATTGTTCTATTTTTAAGTTGTAATCGTTTAAATAAATAAATGCGAAGTCGAAGCACAAAGATTAAAGAATTGAAGAAAAAGTGCCACTAAAGCTGAAAAAGTGCCACTAAAGCCATAGTGCACTCAAAAGTGCCACTAAAAGTGAGTTAAAGACTTGCGCGGATTTTGGGAGTTAAGGAAAATAATTTTTTGTGCAAATTACAAATTGCGAAACATAAAGTACAAGATATTAAAGCGTACGAAAGGACGCTCGAAAATCCGGAACCGAGGCATAAACCGAACATCAACGCGCGAGTCAACGGACCTAAAATTTCAAGTCAACTATGCACATGAATATAGTATAATATATATATATATATATATATATATATATATATATATATATATATATATATATATATATATATATATATATATATAATTATATAAAATTATATATATTATATTATATATTAAAATATAACGTCAACAAGCTAGCAAACAAAAGCAAATGAGCTGTCCAAAGGCGGCCATGCGATCGCATGGCCTGGAAGCACAATTTCCATGCGATCGCATGGATGAGGAATCCAAGCAAAGTCTATAAATTGCCACATTTTCGGACGAGTTCAAGCACACCTTCAAAATATATTTCTCTCTTCCTCTGTAATATATATTTATATTTATATTTATAATATTAAGTTTAATTTAAGTTAATAATAATTGGGTTATTGTAAGAAATGTTTTACGGGTTTTAAAGTTGGAACTCTGTCTGTATAACGCTACGCGATTAATAACCACTGTAAGCTATGCTCTTCCTTTTTAAATTAATGTCTTGTAACTAAGTTATTATTATGCTTATTTGAACCAAAGTAATCTTGATGTTGGACTAAATATTAAGACGGGGTTATTAAATTTTGTACCATAATTAGGGTTTGGACAAAAGACCGACAATTGTAGACATTGGACCATGAACTATTAATAGATGGGGGGTATTGTCTAATTGAGCGACAACTCATTGGAATCTGTCGAACCTATCTTCAAATTAGTTAATCTAATAATTAATAAATGATTATGAATGTCCTATTTAGTGATGTTTATACGACATCCTTTACAGTCATTTAATTAATTATTCGGGTTAGGCAATTGATTATTCAAACTGATCAAGTGGTAAATTAATATTCATATTTCATTAAAACAGGTGTGGATTACATACAAGGGTAATTGGTGTAATTGTTAACAAAGTATTAAAACCTTGGATTACACGCAGTCGATAACCTGGTGTAATTATTAACAAAGTATTAAAACCTTGTTACAGTTTAAATCCCTAATTAGTTGGAATATTTGACTTCGGGAATAAGCGATGGACTATTATGGGCAAAAAACCAGATAGATTTCAAATAATCCAGGACAAAGGACAATTAATCCAGAATAATGAATTAAAATCAAAACGTCAAACATCATGATTACAAAGCATAATACTTTTATTGTATTTCTCAACGTACTTTTATTTACTATCATTTTATTTATTTTCATTTTAATTTTGTCATTTATTTTACAGACTTTAATTATTGTCATTTATCTTTACGCTTAAAATATAAAATCGACAAACCGGTCATTAAACGGTAAACCCCCCTTCTATAATAATAATATTACTATATATATTTATATATATTTTATATAAATATAGTTGTTAAAAATATAGTACGTAATCACTAGCTCCCTGTGGAACGAAACGGACTTACTAAAAGCTATACTACTCTACGATTATGTGCACTGCCTATAGTGTTGTATCAGAGTTTAGGTATATCCATCTGTAAATTAAATAAAACTTGTGTAGTTTGTATCATATTTTGTAATAAAAATAATAATATTCGTACCCCTCCGCTCGCACATCAACAATCAAACAAGAACATGCAATAGGTTTGGATCATACAGTCAAGGCACTAGCTAGATCTTAACAGCTCCTAAGAGGTCTCCTTGGAACAGTCAATAGGCATACTAGGTCATTCATGTCTCAATTCCTAAGTTTCGTGTCCTAAAAGCGCATTAGATGCCTCTCGGGAACTCCGGCCGTACGTAGTACATAGAATCTTCATATATAATATAACCAGGAGTCTTAATCCTATGAAGTAGCTAAGTTCATATAGGTGGACAAGTCCTGATCACAACCTAGGTTGGTCAATCCTTAAGATGCTAGCATACAAATCTATCAAACTCACAAATTCAGCATAACAACAGTAACCGTACTAATTTAACATAACTACGCTAACCCAAACTTCTATCATGGCAACATACAGATTAATTAAGCTAACATGTTAATAGCGGAACGCATTATTAAACATAAAAGGTAAGAATACATTTTTAATACAAAATACAAGCGTTTCGGATAAAAATCTGAAAAGGCTGAAGAAATCTGCCCGAGATCACAGGGACTCGCCGGGATATCCTCCGGAAAATAAAAGCTAAGCTAGCTACTACTAAAAACTAACTAAAAAGCTTGAAAATATGAAATGAATTGAAAATTGAGTGTGTGTTGAGATGGATGGAAAGAGCCCTTTAAATAGACTTGAAATTTGCCAGCAAACGACTGGCAGGCCGTTTGGCAGGCCGTTTGTTGTACCCGTTTGGTCAGATCAGCTGTTTGTTATGCCCGTTTGTTCTGGACGTGTGGCAAGCCGTTTCCCATACAGGCAAGTCGTTTCCCATACAGGCAAGCCGTTTGGCAGGCTGTTTGGCTTGCCTGGTCAGCTGAAATTACTGGATCGTAGTTTGATTTCTTGTCTTTCACCGTTTTCACTCTAGAATCTTCGTTTTAGCTTCGTTTTACTTGATTCTTTTTGCATCTCCTTCGTAATTAATAAATCTACAAAATCAACCGACAAAGCTATTATTTTTGTGATAAAGTTTGGAACTTTATGGATTTAGGGCCTAATATCGGGGGGAAAACGTGACTTTTTGGCTGATATCAGTCAGCATCAAGTCAGAATTTTTGGTGTTATAGTTGTAGATCATCTCATAGTGATCCTTGTTCAGATTCAACCAAAAGCTGTTTAAGAGGTGGTATTGTGGGACACGAGATTCAAATGTGTTCGTTTCAAGAGGATGTATGTTGGAAATGTCATCAAGTGGGGCATAGGTCAGCACAATATCCGTATGTAAGAGGATCAGGTTCTGTGGCAGGGCCAGGAGCACAGTCGGGATCGGTAGGTGGATCTTCTGTTTCTCCGGTAGGGCAGAAAAGAAAGAATCCACATACGGCAACAACAAGAGCTTATCAGATGGTTGCAGATGCAGATGTTGAATATGATATGAATACAGGTATGCTTCAAAATCTTCATACTGTTCAGTTGTATATATGTATATATGTATATGATTGTGTGTATATACATATATGTGTGTTTTAGATTGATAAATCTTGTTCGTAGTGTAAGATTTATTTCGTTGGGTTATGTTGTTGTATGTTTGGTTACGACCCTTGTGCGCTTTGTGGGGTAAGGGTGACCCTTAAGTTGCCTTTTTGGGATTGAAGACTCTGACTTGGATAGAGATGTGTTGGGTTTCTTTATGCAGTGGACTTTTGGACGACAAGAAGTTATTAGATAGTGACATAAGTATGAGTGATATGTTGGTAGTGGACTTTATTGATCAGATATTTCCATATGCTTGTTGGATGTGTGGTAATGTTGGTAGATTATATTTGTACATTTGATGGACAATATTTAAATAGCTATGATTAGACAGATGGTGTGATTGATTAATTATTAAGTCGCTTATTTATTGCCGAAGCGTTTGAAGAGACTCGTTGAATTTAAGCTAGTGGATGGAACAAGTAGTATTTTTCCGTTTCGAGAGACTCAGAATGATGGTGTGATTCAGGATAATATACTTGTGTCTGGCTAACAGAACGTATTATGGTGAGTCATACAGAGTTTCTGGGAAGCAGAAGGAAAAATTAGATGGCATGTGCTATTCGTGGACTGTGAATTGAACGTTGGGACTGTGTTATGATTGGACACAAGACGAGTAACGTGAGATATTACCATGAATTAAGGACAAATTTTGTGGACATAGACACATAACTTAGAATGTTGATTAATTCTACTGCCTGAGCTTGTAATAATTGTGAAATGTTGACTGTGTTAGGAGTTGAAATTGATGACAGATTGTGAAATTTTAATACAGGATGACTTAGAAATATGAAATTTTTCTTGGATCATTGGATTGACAGTGGAGATTTATGGATTCAAGTTGTTGACAGTGGACGTTGTGGTAATTTGTATTATATCGGACGTGAGTAAATCTTAGAAATTCCATATTCGTGCACTTGTTCGAAGGAAGACGATTGGTATTGAAATGACGATTAACTAGTTCGAATCGATTATTGTGAAAGATTAGTTGAGTTTACGGTTTTGTTGACCATACTTGACCCGATTCCGAGGACGAGATCTCTTTAAGGTGGGTAGATTTGTAATATCCTGTAATCGAGCCTAGCTGAAAAGACCCTTTTGACCTTGGGTGTGTTTGTATGTTATTATCATAATTATGTGTTTATAATAATTTGGTTGTTTAGTTGAGACCAGTTTGTGATAAGGGTCACAGAACAGGTTCGTTTACTTAATTTGGACTCTGTTAGAGTTGTCAAATTAAGTACTAAAGTTATCAGATAACTGGTAAATACCCGTGTGTGATGGGGTATTATGTTTAACACAAATATATAAAGAAGACATCAGCTCATTTTGTGAAGTTTCTGGAAATCTCATTCACACAAACTTATACCTTTCACTCTCTAAAACCCTAATCTCTTATATCTCGATTTTGTGTTTAATTGTGTTGTGTAATCAGTTGCTACTGATTTCGTGGTCATAACAAGGTATGAATGATTCGTTTTCATGATGTAATCTGAGATTAAATGAGTTTTTGGTTAGGTTTTGATAAAAGTGCATTGTTGGTCAAAATCAAGTGATTTAGATGTTGTTTTGATGTAATTCTTTGGTGTTTAAGTTCCTTTAGTTGTTATAAACGTTTACTAAATAGATTTTGGTGTCAAAACGTTTAGAAATCGAGATTTGGGGGATTTTGGCTCGAAACCCGTCAGTTTCTGCTGTTGCTGCTCGATGAACACAATCGTATGGTTGCAGCCTGCAAACGCACGGGTACATTGTGCAACCGTACGAATGCAATGGCGTTGGTGCAACCGTGCAGTGAGTGTGCAACCGTACGGATAATTGATGTAACCGTACGGATGGACTTGTAACCGTACGGTTACACCTGCAACCGTACGGATGTAGATCGGTGCTGACTGTTGTTGTTAGTGGCTGTTTTCTAGCTGTTATGCTGCCCGCGTGATTTATGATGATTAGAATGTAAATTTTGAAAATGCATAAGTGTTGAATAGAATTTTAGCGGCGCTTTTGATACTGATTTGCTGTGTTTTGCTGTCTTATGCTAACGAACAGAAACTAACTATGTTTATGGTGTTCTTAGGTGATAAAGACAAGAACGAGACTCAGTAGTGATAATCTGAGTAGTTGCTGGTATTCGGTGAGTGGGATTATCACTTGGTGTAGTATAAAATAGCAAGTTGCGCTACTATGTTTATATTGTTGTTAGTTGCCATGTTTAGTAGTTATGTTGTACAGTCGATCACAGTTAGGGTTGCCATGTTTTTAGTAGTATTAGTTGCATGTTTAGTAGTAGTAGTAGTAGTAGTAGTAGTAGTAGTAGTAGTAGTAGTAGTAGTAGTAGTAGTAGTAGTAGTTGACTGGTTGCATGTGCACAAGTTGTTGTTGTTGTTGGAACCTTGATCTGTTAGGTTCGGCTCAGAGAGGTCAACCTAGTTGTGGTTGGGTCCAGTTGGCTACTGTTTGTTGAGTATATTGCTGAACGACGCATCACCTGCGTGTGGATGACTATACTGGGGATTCAGTAGTAAGGAGTATCGGTAGACTCTAGCCTGATCAGCTAGTGGTCGTGTGCCCGTACAAGCCGCCGATCCTCTAGTTGGAGCGTGGTTGCCAATTGTTGTTTGTTGTATGTGGTTGAATATAGTTGTTGATGTAGGAGTACAAGTTGGTACTGTATGCTAGACATTTTGATAGTTCCATTCACTTAGCCTTGTGCTAACCCCTCACCTCCTCCCTTGCAGGTTTTGGATCTTAGTGCTGGTAGGGACGGAAGTCGGGTTGAAGATATGTTTGACAAGACGAACTCTGATGTCTTAACTTTTGTAAATATGTAACTAGTCGTTTAACGTAACACCGGTGGTTTGTAATTAAGTAATTAACTGATGATTTGTGGTAATCATGTTTGTGATTAACTAAGGGTATTTATGTAAATTAAGTCTTCCGCTGTGATTAAAAAAAAAAACAGGGTGTTACACTTTTTCTTTACTTTACAGTTTTACCCTTTATTTTTTATCTATCTTTTTGTCTTATATGTAAAAGTTAAGGGCATAAAGGAAATCTATCTTATTATTCTTATCAATTTATGTAAGTTAAAAATTATTTTGAAACAGTTTAAAAAGGAGAACTGGACTATCAAGTTGGGACATATGGAGTATTTACCCACTACACATACACGATGGAGTATGGACTATCATATGGAGTATTAATACATGCACGATTTCAATGAGAGCAAGTTATCCTCTGCACGAAACACATTTTCTATCACCTGAGAAACTCCTTATGTCTATTTACCCACTACATTTAATTAAATTAAAAGGTAAACACTCCATTTACCACAATTTGACTTCAGTAACAATTGTATTAGCCGGTAAAAAAAAGGTATAATCATAATCACTTCCTTTATAGTTATAAATTATGCTCACACACATTTTAACCTTCATTTTCGATAAATTCATCATTGACATTAATTCTGATTTTAATAATAAAGTTTAAGTTTTCATCAATAAGTATGTGTTTGTTTGTTTTCTTTGATTTATTAATCGGAAATATTAATCTGAAATAATAAAGTCATTATAAGTTATAGCAATATAGCTAAACAATATATATGACTCCTAAACTCTTCATTTTTCTTCATTTATTAAATTAAAAGTTATCCAACTATATATAGTTAACAACGAACTCCACACAAATCTGTAATTTTCATTCGAATGGTAGGTCACACTTTTACTTTTGTTGTTTATGTTTATTAGTATTATTTTATAACTTTTATTTTTAATCATTGTTTAGTTTATAGTTTACATATACTTAATGATCATCAATTCATATTTGATGATTCAAAAACTACAGTGTTATTAGAATTTTTGTTCTTCATTATAATCTGCATATAAGGTATGACATGCAACTACTATGTTACTAACATTTATAATACACGTATTAAAGAGTATCCTCTCTTTATAATAATGTTAAAATCTAAGATACAACGTAATAACATATAGTTATATATTTGTGTGTTTAAATCATGGATATAGTTGCAAAAGAGATCTAAATGAAAGAACAATTATCAACAAGTATTGGTAATATATATATATATATATATATATATATATATATATATATATATATATATATATATATATATATATATATATATATATATATATATATATATATATATATATATATATAAGCACGTAGTTAGAAATATAAGATTGTTAAGGTAATTACATACATTTGTTCTTATGAGTAATATCAGTAGTTTATAGGTTGTATGTGTCTTTATTGTATGTAGAAAAAGGAAAAAGAATGATCAAATTCATATCGGGTACTAAGATATTTTTGTTGAAAATACTAATTACATTTTCTTTTAATCATTATCAACTACTCCCTTTGTCTCATCTTAAGTGTCCATTTTTGATTTTTCAAAGTTTTTATTTGTCAACTTTGACCGTAACTATTTTTGTTTGTATTATATAATATTTGATGGAAATTATATATTTGATTTGAGTTTTAAATGTGTTTTCATTCTTATAACTTTCATTAAATATAATATAACACAAATAAAAATATTTACGGTCAAAGTTGACAAAAAAGACTTTGAAAAGTCAATAGTGGACACTTAAGATGAGACGGAGGGAGTATTAATTATATAGGCTACTATACTCCGGCGGAACTTAACATTACCCTTATATATGAGATATTAGTGTATATGATTATTTAATAACACTTAAATCTTCAAATGAATTTTTTGAGTTCATTTTTTTAAAATAGTACTAGGTTCAAAGACAAAACAACGATTTTACATAAATTTGCAACGATCAAAATTGTTGATGTTGTGCTTATAAGTTGCTTATCAACCATATTCACAAAGAGTTATGTAATACAACTTCAAAATAATAATATCAAGGATCTTAACCAACTCGATGATGAAATCATTCAAAACATTAACATTAAAATTTTGAAATTTGTGAACAAGCCGTGCAACGCACGAACTTTGCTTTCCACTATATACAAATAGGAATTCTAATCCTATTAGAAAACTAAATGCCCTAATATTCAAGTTAATATCTCTAATTTATTCTAAATATTTAATTTACATGTTTATCGTATCAAATCATAAAGTAATTAATATTATGAGACTTAATTTTTCCATCAATCTCCCTATATAAATAATTACTAAACCAATTACAAAAGTACAAAAAATAAAATGTAAGCTTCAAACATCTTGTATAATCTTCAAAATTCATGATAGTTTAATCTTGAGCTAGATTATCTTCCTCTTTATTATCATTAATCTTTAACTACAACTCCTTCTCGATAATAATGGACCGAAGACAAACCATAAACTAATTTGAACATAAGCATGAAAACCTACAAGTAAAAATTTGCATGAAGAACGTCACTTGCGCATAAAGGTTGAACATATTAGTTGATTCTACGCCCTTTGCTTCATAAATAGTGTTTAGAATTGAGATAACATATGATCTTTTTTAGGGATAGCCCCTTTAATCCTAAGTGTGTTAGGGGTGATTTTAAATAGGTCGGACCTAATTTGAGTATGAGGTCTTTGAGTATGAAATCGATCTCGTGTAAGTTGGACTTCAACATAGTATGGCATCGAGTGAACATGAGGTCGTGAGTGAATTTAAGTCCGATCTTAGAGTCTGAGCTCGTAGAGTTTGAGATTTAATTCTGAGCACATTGAGTCTGGGCTCGTTTAGTCATAGTTTGAGATCACGTTGAATCTGAGTTTAAGACTCAATTTTTAGCCGAATAAAAAATACAATTCCTTGAAAACACATTAGATCGTTGCTGAATTTTTTTACACAATGTAGATCCACGTGTTTTGAAATCTATCTTCAAAAATCATGACGATCTAACGGTTGATGAAGACACAATAACCGTTTTAAACAAACTGCGCAGAACGAAACACATGAAACTTATGTGATTTAAAAAATTCACATGTTTTGTATGCACGTCTAATCACGATCAAATTTTTACACAACATCCTTCTATATGTAGCCAATAACATATCCAAAAATCAAAAATATATAGAGGATACCGAAGATACAGTAATTATATACTAAAGTTGAACCAATAAACCCTTCAATATATGTATCCAAATTTGAAAATTAATATATCTCTAGCCAAAGCTCCGCTCGAAATTTCCTCCAGTACGATTGTACTTCAGTGTGTTGTGTTCATGAAAATTTGACGGTTAATGAATGAGATACTATAATTTTAATACCACTGTGCATAGCATGACAAACAGAAAATCGATTTTTCTTTTGTTTCTTCAAAAAATGCTTTCACTCGGAAACTACATGATCATCAACAAACTTTGTTGATCCTGCTCAGATACCAATTGATAGACCTCATTTTGTCGTTCAAGGAAAAGAATTAAACAATATTACACAAGAGAATATTTTTTAAGTTGTTTTATGTATTGATCAAATAAATGTACAATATACACAATCTCATTGAGATCGGGTTATTCCTTATAGAAAACATACATTGTATCACCTCAAAAGCTTCTTATTTATATAGTCTTGAGGATAGATACAAATAGGAATTATAATCCAATTAGAAAACTAAATCTCATAATATTTGTATTTATATTTAATATCTCTAGTTTATCCTAAATAGCAATTAGTCTATATTTTCATTTCATCAAATCTACAATGTAGAGAAAATTATTACACTTAATTTTTCCAACGTATATTCTAATATATGAAACTTAAATTAGATCACTTAACACTTATTATAGTATTAATATGGAATTTTCTAGTGAAAAAAATTGTACTTCATACTTTCTACATTAAAAGGAAGTAAATTTGATACAAGCGTATTATTTAAAAATGTTGTTCATACATTGTAAACATTTAATATAGAATTTGATACACACGTAGATGACTTACGCAATGTATTTTATCTATAAAGCGATTGTAACCTACTCATTTATGTATATTTGAATTAATTTAATATATGTATTACATTGATTCAAATATTCAAAGATTCAAAATATTCAAAGATCTTATTTCCATCTCGACTCAAATAAAGCTATCTGCACCAAATGAAGACTTAATTTGATATTGAATTTGTTTCAGTTATTTCTGTTGATTATGAATAACATTGTAAACGAGCCGAGTTTTATAAACTATTCCATTTGAACTCAACTTTTAAAATCTCGTGTCAAATCGAGCTTAAACGAACTCGATAACAAACTTGAATATATTTTTGTCATTTACCCAAGGGCAGAGCTTTCTTAGGGTAAGAGGGGGCCCTAGTCCTCCATAGGTTTGAGTAGCTAGTGGAGATTTGTAGCTCTCTGAGTTACGGACGTTTGGGCTTTTAAATCAACTAAAACGAAGTCCGTATGAAGGAGATATGACTAAAACGGTGAATGCTCGCAAAATTCGTGTGTTGCCATCGTTTTGGTTGTATATCCTTCCAACGGACTCAGATTTAGTTTATTTAAAAGTTCAAACGCTCGTAACTCAAAGGACTACAAATTTCATTTTGACTGTTACCTGAAATTAAGAGTCATTGGTCCCGGAGACGCCATTTCCTCTCGGAGATATCACCAACATATACAAAATTTAATATTCTTCACTAAAATAGGTTGGTATCTCGATATAATATGTCATGTTCAGCCCCTCCAAAACAACTGTTCAAGTTCCGCCACTACATTTTAAAAACGATTTTGAATTTATTGTATTGAGTTCAAATAACCTCTCACACTTTGTAAGACCCAAATATTTAGTGTACATAAGGTATATATGGTGTACATGAAATGGGTGAAGCGTGGTGTGATTTTAAACTGACAGAACTGATCAGACCCCCTGTGCGTGAAATGTCCCTTTCATATTGATTATAAACGTTCCATATTAATTGATTTCGTTGCGAGGTTTTGACCTCTATATGAGACGTTTTTCAAAGACTGCATTCGTTTTTAAAACAAAGTATAACCTTTATTTTATTGAAAAGGTTAAAAGGACACCACCTAGATTATCCAGAAATGATAATATAAAAATATCACACTTACACACTACCAATACATATTGGTTTACAATAATAATATGTTACAACAAAGTAAATCTCGAATGCAGTTTTAAACAATATTACACAAGCATGCTGACACCAAATCTTGTCCATATTTTAGCATGCAACAGCAGAAGCTCTTAATAATCACCTGAGAATAAACATGCTTTAAACGTCAACAAAAATGTTGGTGAGTTATAGGTTTAACCTATATATTTAAAAAATCGTAATAATAGACCACAAGATTTCATATTTCAATATACATCTCATACATAGAGATAAAAATCATTCATATGGTGAACACCTGGTAACCGACATTAACAAGATGCATATAAGAATATCCCCTATCATTCCGGGAAATCCTTCGGACATGATAAAAACTAATTCGAAGTACTAAAGCATCCAGTACTTTGGATGGGGTTCGTTAGGCCCAATAGATCTATCTTTAGGATTCGCGTCAATTAGTAGATCGGTTTACTAATTCTTAGGCTACCAAGCAAAAGGGGCATATTCGGCTTCGATCATTCACCCATATAATATAGTTTCATTTACTTGTGTCTATTTCGTAAAACATTTATAAAACTGCATGTATTCTCATCCCAAAATATTAGATTTTAAAAGTGGGACTATAACTCACTTTCACAGATTTTTACTTCGTCGGGAAGTAAGACTTGGCCACTGGTCGATTCACGAACCTATAACAAATATGTACATATATATCAAAGTATGTTTAAAATATATTTACAACATTTTTAATACGTTTTACTATTTTAAGTTTATTAAGTCAGCTGTCCTCGTTAGTAACCTACAACTAGTTGTCCACAGTTAGATGTACAGAAATAAATAGATATATATTATCTTAAATCGATCCACGACCCAGTGTATATACATCTCAGGCTAGATCGCAACTCAAAGTATATATATTTTTGGAATCAACCTCAACCCTGTATAGCTAACTCAAATATTACTGCATATAAAGTGTCTATGGTTGTTCCAAATAATATATATACATGGGTCGATATGATATGTCAAAACATTTGTATACGTGTCTATGGTATCCCAAGATTACATAATATATTAGAATACATGTATAATACAATATGAGTTATCTAGGATATGATTAATATAGATTTGTTACCAATTTTCACGTAGTTACAACAAGCAAAATTATCCAATCTTGTTTTACCCATAACTTCTTCGTTTTAAATCCGTTTTGAGTGATTCAAGTTGCTATGGTTTCATATTGAACTTAAGTTAATGAATCTAAATAGAAAAATATAAGTTTATAGTCAGAAATACAGGTTATAAGTCATTTTTGTAAAGGTAGTCATTTCAGTCGAAAGAACGACGTCTAGATGACCATTTTGGAAAACATACTTCCACTTTGAGTTTAACCATAATTTTTGGATATAGTTTCATGTTCATAAGAAAAATCATTTTCCCAGAAGAAAAACTTTTAAATCAAAGTTTTTCATAGTTTTTAATTAACTAACCCAAAACAGCCCGCGGTGTTACTACGACGGCGTATATCCGGTTTACGGTATTTTTCATGTTTTCGGGTTTTAAATCATTAAGTTAGCATATCATATAGATATAGAACATGTGTTTAGTTAATTTTAAAAGTCAACTTAGAAGGATTAACTTTTGTTTGCGAACAAGTTTAGAATTAACTAAACTATGTTCTAGTGATTACAAGTTTAAACCTTCGAATAAGGTAGTTTTATATATATGAATCGAATGATGTTATGAACATCATTACTACCTCAGGTTTTGTGGATAAACCTACTGGAAATGAGAAAAATAGATTTAGCTTCAAATGATCCTTGGATGGCTTGAAAGTTCTTGAAGTAGAATCATGACACGAAAACAAGTTCAAGTAAGATTTCCACTCGAAATAAGATTGTTAAAGTTATAGAAATTGAATCAAAGTTTGAATATGAGTATTACCTTGTATTAGAAAGATATCTTACTGTAAATAAGAAAGATTTCTTGAGGTTGGATGATCACTCAAAGTGGATTTGCAAGATTGGAAGTAAGCTAGCAAACTTGGAAGTGTTGTTGATGTGTTCTTGAGTAGTTGTTTTATAACTTGGTTTATGTATGGATTTATGAACTAGATTGATCTAGATTTTGTTGAAGATGATTAAGAACACTTAGAACAAAGGAAGAACACTTGAGAGAGAGTAATTTGATTCATGAAAATTGCAAAGTGAATGTGTTTGTGAGCTCTCATATTCACGTGAATGTGTAGTCTCCGTATAGGCTCCATTAGTTTGTAATTTTGTGAGATATTTCATGCTAGATGTTAAATGATGGTTCCCACATGGTTAGGTGACTCACAAAGGCTGCTAAGAGCTGATCATTGAAGTGTATATACCAATAGTAAATACATTTAGAAGCTGGGTATTGTACGAGTACGAATACGGGTGCATACGAGTAGAATTGTTGATGAAAATGAACGAGTATGTAATTGTAAGCATTTTTGTTGAGTAGAAGTACTTTGATAAGTGTCTTTAAGTCTTTCAAAAGTGTATGAATACATATTAAAACATTACATGTATATACATTTTAACTGAGTCATTAAGTCATCGTTAGTCGTTACATGTAAATGTTGTTTTGAAACCTTTAAGTTAACGATCTTGTTAAATATTGTTAACCCATTGTTTATTATATCTAATGAGATGTTAAATTATTACATTATCATGATATTATGATGTATTAATTATAACTTAATATGATATATATACATTTAAATGTTGTTACAACGATAATCGTTACATGTATGTCTCGTTTCGAAATCCTTAAGTTAGTAGTCTTGTTTTTACATATGTAGTTCATTGTTAATATACTTAATGAGATACATACTTATCATAATATCATTATAACTATATATATATATATATCTATATATATGTCATCATATAGTTTTTACAAGTTTTAACGTTCGTGAATCGTCGGTCAACTTGGGTGGTGAATTGTCTATATGAAACTTATTTCAATTAATCAAGTCTTAACAAGTTTGATTGCTTAAAATGTTGGAAACACTTAATCATGAAAATATCAATTTCATTTAATATAAATAAACATGGAAAAGTTCGGGTCACTACAGTGCGCGCCGCGCAGGGTTATGGGTGCGCGCCGCGCACATTGTCTGATGGCAGTTTCCTGTTTTCTTTTAATTAGAGTTAAATGAAGGGCATTGTGGTCATTTCACTTGAGGACGGATCTGTGGCCATAATACCATATTTGGATCTAGTTTTGGATCATTTTCACATCCACACACACTCTCATTTCATCTTAGAGAGAGAGGGAGATTCTAGAGAGAGTTTTGGTGATTTGGAGAAGAAGGAGCTTGAATTGATCAAAAGTCCAAGTGTTAAAGTTGTTCATCTCTTCCTTGGCTACGTTTTGATAGTGTTAGTAAGTTCTAACTTCGAATTTCAATTGTTAGATTTGATTTCCAAGTTAGGGTTTTGACTTGTGTGTTCTTGAGTAAACCCACTAGTTGATAAATGGGTGATTAAGCTAGTGAATGGTGTCGATGACCATTGTTGGTGGGTTTTGGGTTGGATGATGAAATTTATTAGCTAATAATCATGTTTGGGTGTTGAAATCACTAGTTAACTTAGGTTGTTATTGATTAAAAGTATGAGTTTGCAAATGGGTGTTTTTACTTGAGATTTGGTCAAAATAGGTTTATGTCAAAAGGATACAAGTAAATGTTTTGATGATGAAACATTGAGTAAAATGTAGTATTGGAACATAATCACTAGTTAATTTTGATTATGGGCGTTTTGGGGCGAGATTTGACTTAGTCAAAATGAAGGTAAGTGCAATTGATCGAAATTGCACTTAAGGTGTTTTGGGACATAAGCTAGAGTGTTTAGCTTATTTGTTTGTGAATTTCTTAGGTGATTTATGTTTGGTTGATTGGAAGCTCAAGCGGGATTAGCGTTTCAAGTAACCGAGGTGAGTGGAATATTTATACGTTTATGTATATAATTTCTTTGCTTGTGTACGACGTGGCGAGTGTTATTCGGTAGAATACACTTCTCTTGGGCCACATTGGGACCGGGGTGCGGGATGAGGGTTTAAGTTCGATGCGGCGATTACTCATGTGTATGGACTTAAAGTTCGATGATGACGACACCATACTACTATTGTATTATTCGATGCGGGATGAGGGTCAAAGTTCGATGCGGTGATACCTCATATGTATGGATTCAAAGTTCGATGGGACGATGCCATACCACTATTACGTTATT
Source organism: Rutidosis leptorrhynchoides (assembly GCF_046630445.1). Classification (NCBI taxonomy): domain Eukaryota; kingdom Viridiplantae; phylum Streptophyta; class Magnoliopsida; order Asterales; family Asteraceae; genus Rutidosis; species Rutidosis leptorrhynchoides. The sequence goes on along the minus strand of NC_092343.1, from coordinate 120,768,052 downwards.
CGATGAGGGTTTAAGTTCGATGTGACGATACGTCATATGTATGGATTTAAAGTTCGATATTGACGATGCCATACCACGATTATTTGTTTGATGAGGGTTTAAGTTCGATGTGACGATACCTCATATGTATGGATTTAAAGTTCGATATTAACGATGCCATACTACTATTGTATTGCTTGATTAGGGTTTAAAGTTCGATGTGGCGATACCTCATATGTGGGCTTAAAGTTCGATGAGACAATACCACATGAAGCATGAAGAGTGGGTTGAAGTTCGATGACGATACCACTCATGGGATTGGATTTTTGATACTATTCGATGTTATGAACATCTGTGGCTTTTTAAAGGGGATTATTCCCTCGTGATCTTGATTTAACCGGTGGTTTGTACGTATTCATTTTTAGCATTGTAATATTGACGTGACCTTTATGTTATCGATGTTGGCTTGTTGTACAATTGAATACGTGATATTATGTTTTGCTAATGACGTGTGTTATTTAGTGTAGGTGAATGCAAGTAATTGAATTATGTATGTATGCGTATAAGTATTGCATTCACTAAGCAATTAGCTTACCCTCTCGTTGTTTACATTTTTAGGTTCGGAGGCGGACGTGGCAAGGGTATGCTCGGGATTAGATGATTTCCCTTTTGATGCTTGCTTGGATTACTTTTGGATTCGACTTAGGATTGGGTAGTTTATCCCCAAACATCATGCTCGTAGTTTTGTTTGGAACTTAAACTCATATGGTCGAAATTTGTAATTTTGTACTTAAGGGTAATTTGTGCATATGTGGGCCCGGTGTCGTAAAACTCGTTTTATTATTGGAATGTATTAGTTTTACTTAATATAAAATGTTGTGAAAAGCGTTTAGTCTAAAAGTGTCGGGAAGTGGGAGATCTTTAAACGAAAAATGGAAATTTTGGACAGCGGGTTGTCAGGCCATGTGCGCGCCACGCACATAAGGGGCTGCGCGTCGCGCACCCCACTGCTATAAAAAAAAAATTTATTTCGCATATTCGGTTGGATAACGGGTTGGGTCGTTACACACTTGCAATCATTCATTTACATACATTAATTATTATTTTTTAGTACATTATAATTCATAAATATTAATATAAGCGAGTTGAGGTCGAGTGAAGCTAAAACTTAATGCAATGATAGCATTGTAGCGGGTTGAGAGCACGAATCCATTCTATTCATCACTAATGCTTGCCAATTCTTCTCTCGACTTCTGAATATGCGAGCTTTTGTTAACCAGTTTACTATCATTATCTTACTACACCAAATGAGATACAAACCTTATCGTTTTCGTGGATCACAAATCGGGCTAAGAACAAAAGGTTCGATTGGTTATCGTGGATCTCAAGTCCAAACATTGATCTCAATTAGTTTTCGTTGCAATATGTCGTGAGTTTGTGTTGTTTTACTAGTGTAGAGCCATAGGTTAGAAAGGTTGCTTACTTTGCAACCATCTTTCTTCGTGTTCCTAGTTAGCTTCGTGTTTGTGAGTCTATGCCCGTTGTTGTCTTGGTTTTCACATTGTATATGGTTCTTCGTGCTGATAGAATTAATTTTCCTTTCAAAAATAAAAATAAAAATAAAGGGATAAGTTATTTTATTTATTAAAATAAAAATATTTAAAATCAAGGAAAGGATGATGGCGCCAACCCATTTGAAAATAAATATAAATGCCGTCGTGATTTCAACTTGGGTCCATGCATATGCTAACAATACAATACAATCTAGGAAAACATGACTAGGAATGACAAAAAGACTCGCACCCGATGGTAAACCCGAAACCCGACACTTTTGGGGCGGGTTCGGGTCCGGTTATTCAGGTCGTGGGCCGGGTATGGTGATTTGAAGACGCAAATGACCAAAAGCTCAAATGAACAAGATATCATTCAAGTGGTTCCATTTATTGATAAGAAACGTCTAAAAATGACAAGAGTACGAGTCGCGGAATACAAAGTACAAGATATTAAATATTACGAAAGGACGTTCGAAAATCCGGAACCGAGACATGAACCGAGCATCAACGCGCGAGTCAACGGAGCTAAAATTACAAGTCAACTATGCACAAGAATATAGTATAATATATATATATATATATATATATATATATATATATATATATATATATATATATATATATATATATATATATATATATATAATTATATATATTATATTATATATTATATTATATATTATATTAAAACGAGCAGCCCACGTTTAAATCAAGAGAGGGTGCTGGCCAGCCTGTCCATGATATCGCATGGAAATAACAAAGGAAACCCATGCGATCGCATGGGTCTCAAAATCAGAAAACATCTATAAAAGGCACCAGTTTTCGGACGAGAGAACATACACCTTCACACACTCTTTCTCTCAGTTTATATTTATATTTATATTTTATAATTATAATTTTAATTTTAAGTTAATAATAAGGTTATTGTAAGAAATGTTTTACGGGTTTTAAAGTCGGAACTCTGTCCGTGTAACGCTACGCAATAAATAATCACTGTAAGATATGTTCTTCCTTTTTAAATTAATGTATCGTAACTAAGTTATTATTATGCTTATTTGAGCCGAAGTAATTGTGATGTTGGGCTAAATATTAAAATGGGGTTATTGAATTTTGTACCATAATTAGGTTTGGACAAAAGACCGACACTTGTGGACATTGGACTATTGACTATTAATAGATAGGGGGTATTGTGTAATCGAATGACAACTCATTAGAATCTGTCGAACCTATCTTCAAATTAGTTAATCTAATAATTATTAAAATGATTATGTATGTTCTATTTAGTGACGTTTATACGACATCTTTTACGATCATTTAATTAATTATTCGGGTTGGGTAATTGATTATTCATTCTGATCAAGTGGGTAAATTAATATTCATATCTCATTAAAACAGGGGTGGATTACATACAAGGATAATTGGTGTAATTGTTAACAAATTATTAAAACCTTGGATTACACGCAGTCGATAACCTGGTGTAATTATTAACAAAGTATTAAAACCTTGTTACAGTTCAAATCCCTAATTAGTTGGAATATTTGACTTCGGAAATAAGGTTAATTTGACGAGCATTTTATAATTATGACCGATGAACTATTATGGACAAAAACCAGATAGGTATCAAATAAACCAGGACAAATGACAATTAACCCGGGTAACAATTAATTAAAATCAAAACGCCAAACATCATGATTACGAAAGTTTAAATAAGCATAATACTTTTATTTCATGGCGTCTTTATTTTATTTTTATTTTTATTTTCTTTTTTATTTTTATTTTTATTTTTATTTTTATTTTCTTTTTTATTTTTATTTTTATCCTTACTATTTTTTTTCCTACTATTTCTTAGTTTTTATTTTAAAAAAACAAATTTCCTACTTTTTGGCCGGAGGTCCGCTCGGAAGCAATCTCTTTATTCAACAAAGAAAGACAGGGATGACTTTCTCTACTTTTCTGGGTGGTGAAATGACCTGTTTTTATTCTCGGGTAGGGGAAAGATTGTCTACATCTCACCTCCCCCATACACCACTCAGGTGGTATTGGGTTTTGTTGTTGTTGTTGTTGTTGTTGTTGTTGTTGTTGTTGTTGTTGTACTTTTATTTCATATTTCATCGTACCTTTATTTACTGTCATTTTAATTACTGCAATTTACTTTATCGCAATTTAAATTCTGTCATTTATATTATGGTCATTTATCTTTACGCTTTAATTAAAATCGACAAACCAGTCATTAAACGGTAAAACCCCCCTTTTATAATATATATATATATATATATATATATATATATATATATATATATATATATATATATATATATATATATATATATATATATTGATACAAATATAGTTTAAAATAAATATAGCTTTAGACTCAGCTAGCTCCCTGCGGAACGAACCTGACTTACTAAAAACTACACTACTATACGATTAGGTACACTGCCTATAGTGTTGTAGCAAGGTTTAGGTATATCCATCCGTAAATTAATAAAACTTGTGTAATATTTCGTAGTATTTCGTAGTAAAAATATAACTATTTCGTATACACCTCGAATAACATCAAGTTTTTGGCGTCGCTGCTGGGGAACCAGTGAAACGCTATATTTCTTATCTCTAATGTTGTAAAAATATTTTGTATTTATATAAAAACATATAGAAAAATAAAAAATAATATATATATATATATATATATATATATATATATATATATATATATATATATATATATATATATATATTTAACATATATAAAATTAAAAAAATATTTTTTTTGTTAGAATTTTAAATATAAGTTGTTTTATATTTTATATAAATAATTTATATAAATATTAATCAGAAAAAAAATAATAATAATAAATAAAAATATTAAATTGGGCCGAGGCCTGATCGAAGTCCATTTGTGAACTGGACCTCTCGGCCATGCGATCGCATGTAAAGAAGGTTGAAACCCCATGCGTTCAGGCCTGATCCTTAATTCAATTAATACGGAGTAGGTTATTATATTTTTATTATTATTATTTAGGGTTTAATTTTTATATTATTTAGTTTTAAGTGTTTAATTATTATTTGTATTATTAAGTTTATTAGTTTTATTAATCATATAAAATTAATACGTTTATATAAATAATATTTTTATAAAAATTGTATTTTTATAACTTTAGTTTTGTAGTTATAATTTGTACTTTTTAATCGTTTAATTCGTAATTTATATATTTATCGTTCGTAATATTAGTTTCGTAGTTATAGATTTGCCGTTGATTTTTAGCTTTTAAGACTTTGCCGTAAAATTCCTTAAGTGCTTTTTCTTTAGAATTAAGATTTAGTGGCTTTAGAATTTTACGACGCCGTTCATATATTTTAGTGCCTTTTAAGTTATTGCCGTTTTGGATATAGAATTCCTTTTAAGCTTTAATACCTATAGGCGCAACTTTTTAGATTTAGTTTTTAGAATTTTAAGTTTCGACATTTTTCTTTCTTATTTTTATTTTTCGATTTTTATTTTTCGACGTTTTTCGACGCACTCTTTTTCTTTCTCATTTCTACGCTCTAGTTTTTTTAGGACATAGAATTTTCTTTATCTTCTTAAAACTTCGACGAGAAAAATTATTTTAAGCGGTTAAATTGATAGACATCCAAAATTTTCTGGTTCGTAGTAATAGTTGGATTTGTTAGTGGCGAGTTGTGGGCTTCCGATTTAAAGGGTCCTGGCTACCTGCTACATCTATTGGCTATTCGAAACGTGGGCAAAATCAGAAAAGTCTATTAATTTGATAACTTATATAATTTTTATATTTATAACTAATAAGATATTCAGTGAATGCACCTAGCAAAACGTTCACCACCTTTCATACGTTCACCACCTGTAACTCGATCAAAACATCTAGCCAATATTGTCGCCGTTGATTTTTCTTTAGAATCATCATCTAGACGACCAAGTACTCCAATTCAAATTTCCGATAATCCATGTTTTGAACCCGACCTCACAATTGAGAACCCGGAGGATATTCAGGGGCAATTAAGAGATCCTGAACCACTAATCATTCCTCCTGAACCACAAACCACTCATCTGGAGATTGTCGAGGAAGAAACCATTAAGTCAGAATCCTCTAGTGATTCAGATTCAACAAATTCAATCATGGAAAATCCGAAACCTCTAAGTATGGAAGACCGAATGAGGGCTAAACGCACTAGCCAAGGACACGCCATTATTAAGCCAGACATTAATGTGCCAGATTATGAAATCAAAGGACAAATCCTACACATGATAACTAATCAATGCCAATATAGTGGTATGCCAAAAGAAGATCCAAACGAACATCTTCGTACCTTTAATAGGATCTGTACTTTATTTAAAATCAAAGAAGTTGAGGATGAACAGATCTATCTCATGTTATTTCCCTGGACTTTAAAGGGAGAAGTCAAAGATTGGTTAGAATCGTTACCTGAAGGGGCGATTGATACATGGGATGTTTTAGTTGAAAATTTTCTTAAACAATTCTTTCCGGCATCTAAAGCTGTGAGACTTCAAGGAGAAATTGTTACGTTCATGCAAAAGCCAAATGAAACTTTATATGAAGCGTGGACAAGATTCGGAAAGTTGTTGAGAGGATGTCCTCAGCACGGTTTAGACACTTATCAAATAGTACAAATATTCTACCAAGGTGTTGACGTTGCTACACGAAAAGACATCGACATAGCAGCTGGTGGTTCCATTATAAAGAAAACCGAACTGAAGCTTACAAAATCATTGATAACACAGCCTCCCACTCACATGAGTGGCATCAGGAAAAAGATATCTTTCGTTCATCTAAAGCAGCTAGAGCCGATTCTAGCCATGACTTTGATTCCGTTTCCGCAAAAATAGATGCTTTCGAGAGACGAATGGAAAAGATGACTAAAGATATTCACACAATACGAATCAGTTGTGAGTAATGCGGAGGACCACACTTAACGAAAGATTGTCACATTGAGCAAACGATGGAACAACGTGAGAATGTTTCCTACATAAACCAAAGGCCGGGAAATAATTATCAAAATAATTATCAACCGCCAAGGCCAAACTTCAATCGAAATCAAAACATTCTTTACAATCCAAAAGGACCCAACAATAACTCGTATAACCAACAAGGTCCGAATAACTAACCAACTCAAAACAACACTTTCAATCAACAAAGACCTAGCTTGTATAAACCACCACAACAAACTGAAGAGAAAAAGCCAAATTTGGAAGAAATGATGGCAAAGCTAATGGAATCTCAAACACAATTTATTACATCTCAAACCCAAATAAATGAGAGGTTTGATCAGTCATTAAGAACTCAACAAGCTTTCATTTTGAATCTAGAAAAACAAATAGGTACTCTTGCTAGCATGATGAGTGAGAGGGAACAAGGAAAGCTACCGAGTAATACTGAAGTAAATCCTCAGAGTGAGAATGTTAATATGGTGTCAACAAATTCTGAAAAACCAACACCAGAAGATGGGAAGGTTTTCGATGTGAGTAACAATGAAGAAGTTACAACACCATCACCACCACCCGAGTATGTAAAGCCAGTGGTGGCACCATACAGACCATCCATCCCGTTTCCAAGAAAAGGAGTTGAGTATGAGCAAGTAATAGGTAATAAAGTTTGTGATACCTCTGGAAAGAAAAAGAAGAATAATAAAGTACAAGAAACAAAAACCGTAAAGATAAACCTGGTGAAGACAGTTCCACCAAAACTTACACCCAAGTTGGGTGATCCGGGTGAATTTATTGTTCCTTATCTACTTAGTGATTGTGTCATGTATGATGCACGAGCAGATTTAGGTGCGAGTATAAGTGTTATGCCTCTTTCATTATATAAGAGATTAGGAGTAGGTGAGTTAAGTCCAACGAAAATGAGTGTTAGACTCTTTGATCAAACCATTAAGCACCCAGTTGGAATTGCTGACAACCTACCCGTTCAAGTAGGTAATTTAACCTTTCTAGTCGAATTTATTGTCATTGACATAGAAGAGGACTCAAACGTTCCTCTAATTTTAGGTCGACCATTCTTAGCGTCCACCGGGGTGTTATTTGATGTAAGAGAAGGTAGAATGACACTTAGTAATGATGACAAATCGGTCACCTTTGTGATTCGAAAGACTAAATCTCCACCAACCAAAACCGTTGAACCAACAAAAACGATTGGTAAGAACCATGTTGTTTTACCAACTCCAACGGTAGTGCTTAACAATAATAAAATGCCTAAGTGTGGGGAAGATGAAGTAACACCTAATGATGACCTGATAACAAAGAACCCCGTTGTTGATATGAAATTAAATGACCCCATTATTAATAGTTCAATGCAGAAACTTATTAAACGAATTCGCGATGCTAGAACCAAGGGAAACTTTAAGTTATGTAACCGGTTAGTATCCAATCTATCGCCTAAATAAAAGGCGAAACTAGCTGAATTTGTAGATATTATACAGGAATCTGACCAATGGCTTAAAGCAAAAGTCACAGATATGCAAGTTGATTATGGTCCAAAAGAAATTGACAATAAAGTTAATCACAAATTCGACACCACAGCTACCTAAGTGTGGGGAGATTCAAATGTTCTAAGAAATAATGCTGTCTAGGGTTAGTTGTTCTGTTCTCGTGTAGTTCCGAGAATGGAATCCGATTGGTCTTTTTCACAAGCAGACACTAAAGAACTAGTTTACTCTCCCCATTCTGAATTTTTGTTTTGTAGGTTTTGTATGAAATTAATATGCATTTTTAAATTTAAGTTTTGTGTGAATTTAAAAACAAAATTTACTTTATTTCATTAAGTTTAAAAAAAAAATGATTTCTAAAATTCGTCGTAAGTTAAAGACTAGGTCGTAGAACCGAAATTGCTTTACCCGAGGGCGGGGCGAAAAATTTTGTTATCATTATTTTTAATTTTATTGATCTAAAGTATACCAAAAAAATTAAAAAACCCAAAAATATTTGCTTTTAAAACAATCGCTTTAAAAACGACAAATTTTAAATTTTGTCGAGGGACGGACTAGGTAAACATACCGAAACTACCTAAAGTAAAAGGAAACAAAATTTTGAAAAATTATTCATTTAAATTGTTTTAATAAATAAAAGTTTTATAATATATATATATATATATATATATATATATATATATATATATATATATATATATATATATATATTATATTATATATATATATGTTTGTAGTTTATCTTATGTACAAAACAGGGTAAAACATCGCACTTTCAAAGACTGACATTAAGTTCAGCAAAAGCTACTAATTTTGACGACAAGACGTGAAATATCAAATGTGATATAAAACAATATGTTTGCAAACTCGGTATTTTTAATCACTTTTCTACACTAATCACCCTAATGAATTTATAATTATAGTCTGATTTCATGCAAATGAGGGCATTGCATGATCTCAAGTGTGGGGAAGGGTTATAAATTCTCTCGGGTTTACACTTAGTTTAATTGCCAAATTTTGTGAAAATTTCAACTAAATGAATTCAAAATTATGTTTATATATATTTATGAACGATAAAAACTAGGTGTTAATACCAAAATTATCGTTACCTCGGAAAGGACATAAATTGAGAAACAACCTAAAATGCTTAAATTCATTTAAAATGAAAAAAAAAGGAGAATAAAAAGGCAAAGAAAGAAATAAATAAAAGCCAAGTGTGTGGAGAATGTACCAAGTTATTCAATTAAAAACTATCTATCACATGTTTCTGTAAAGTTATTGCAGGTGCTTTTGTTTTGGACTAAATTAATTGTTTTACCCGGTTTACTGTAATATATTTGAAAGAAAGATGGATCTACACGATGAATCAATTCCATCATTAAAAGGAAGTAAAGTCTTTCGAAAAAGACACGCGCTTCTTGATTTAGGTCAAGAAGTTGTCATCCAGACCAGCTGTAGGTTGACGAAAAATCTAGAAAAGTCATCTCTAAAATCAGCAGAAAATTCACGGACCTCAGCATCAAACAGGGTCACCAAGTGGTCAGACTTATCCTAACCATGAGAGGATATGTCTCGTAAAATGGGGAGGGCGCCGTGCAAATTAGCTTGATAAGACTAATGAATCAGACTCCCAGAAAGGATAATCTCCTTAAAGATTAAAAATCAGCTTTTAAGTCTGATATTACTCAATCCTTGAGATTGACCTTAAAGATTGAGAATTACAAACTCATGGAATTCGATGATATCTAAACTCGAGCTTGAACGAGAAAATATTTTGATTAAATTAAAGTCGATTTGTTTTCTGAAAACCTATTTTCAATGCGTTCATTACCATTGAACGTAAATCCTAAGAATTCACCGAAATTCATTAGGTCACCTGAACCAAATCGGGTGTCAACCGTAAGAACGGTGGTTGCATAGCATGGTCGAAGACAGGACCTTGTGCCAGACCGAAAAAATATAAGGTGATCTTTGCTATTGCTCCTACAAAGGATAGTAATTGCATCCGACACGTTTTAGACCATGAACATCTGCATGTCATTAGACATTGCCTTAACAGTTGCTTGTTCAACGCTTTCCTTTACAACCGGATGGTAGTTTACCGAAAGGTAATATACGGAGCAAGTATACTAGACGTGTGCTTTCCTAATACAAGGTTAGCAAGTGGGTGACACAAAACCATAAGTTTTGAACCAAAATTTTAAAATCTGAAACCCACAAAACCCACAAAAATATTTTGCAAACACCGGTGAAGGGTTATTCCGAAAAACTTATCTAGGATAAAAGCTAGAATGAATTTTCAAAAGATCAAATGTTTTCATAAAGATCCAATTTCCTTAAAGGATCTAAATTTTTATAGTCATGTGGGACTATAAACCACATCGTTACTATCATTGTTCATACCGCTATATCAAAATCACTGATGTATAAACTGTGAGAATAAAAAAAAAGTGATTCGAGTGAAGTGTGATTTTATTTCAAGTTATGTATTGCTTGAGGATAAGCAACGTTCAAATGTGGAGATATTTGATAGTGCTCCAAATGAACATATATTTAGGCACAATATCCTTCCAATATGTAAAGCTTTTAGTTGCAATTGTTCTATTTTTATGTAATATTCGTTTAAATAAATAAGTGCGAAGACAAAAGAAGAAAACGACGATTTGAAGACGCAAATGACCAAAAAACTCAAATGAACAAGATATAATTCAAGTGGTTCCATTTATTGATAAGAAACGTCTAAAAATGACAAGAGTACGAGTCGCGAAATGCAAAGTACAAGATATTAAATCGTACGAAAGAACGTTCGAAAATTCGGAACCGGGACATGAACCGAGCATCAACGCGTGAGTCAACGGAGCTAAAATTACAAGTCAACTATGCACAAGAATATAATATAATATATATAATTATATATAATTATATATATTATATTATATATTATATTAAAACGAGCAGCCCACGTTTAAATCTAGAGAGGGTGCTGGCCAGCCTGTCCATGCGATCGCATGGAAATAACAAAGGAAACCCATACGATCGCATGGGTCTCAAAATTGCATGGGTCTCAAAATCAGAAAACATCTATAAAAGGCACCAGTTTTCGGACGAGAGAACATACACCTTCACACACTCTTTCTCTCAGTTTATATTTATATTTATATTTTATAATTATAATTTTAATTTTAAGTTAATAATAAGGTTATTGTAAGAAATGTTTTACGGGTTTTAAAGTCGAAACTCTGTCCGTGTAACGCTACGCAATAAATAATCAATGTAAGCTATGTTCTTCCTTTTTAAATTAATGTATCGTAATTAAGTTATTATTATGCTTATTTGAGCCGAAGTAATTGTGATGTTGGGCTAAATATTAAAATGAGGTTATTGAATTTTGTACCATAATTAGGGTTTGGACAAAAGACCGACACTTGTGGACATTGGACTATTGACTATTAATAGATAGGGAGTATTGTCTAATCGAATGACAACTCATTAGAATCTGTCGAATCTATCTTCAAATTAGTTAATCTAATAATTATTAAAATGATTACGTATGTTCTATTTAGTGACGTTTATACGACATCTTTTACGATTATTTAATTAATTATTCGGGTTGGGTAATTGATTATTCATTCTGATCAAGTGGGTAAATTAATATTCATATCTCATTAAAACAGGGGTGGATTACATACAAGGATAATTGGTGTAATTGTTAATAAAGTATTAAAATCCTGGATTACACTCAGTCGATAACCTGGAATAATTATTAACAAAGTATTAAAACCTTGTTACAGTTCGAATCTCTAATTAGTTAGAATATTTGACTTCAGGAATAAGGTTAATTTGACGTGCATTTTATAATTATGACCGATGGACTTTTATGGACAAAAACCAGATAGGTATCAAATAAACCATGACAAAGGACAATTAACCCGGGTAACAATTAATTAAAATCAAAACATCAAACATCATGATTACGGAAGTTTAAATAAGCATAATACTTTTATTTCATATTTCATCGTACCTTTATTTACTGTCATTTTAATTACTGCAATTTACTTTATCGCAATTTAAATTCTGTCATTTATATTATCGTTATTTATCTTTACGCTTTAATTAAAATCGACAAACCGGTCATTAAACTGTAAAACCCCCCTTTTATAATATATATATATATATATATATATATATATATATATATATATATATATATATATATATATATATATATATATATATATATATATATATATATATATATATATATATATATTGATACAAATATAGTTTAAAATAAATATAGCGTTAGACTCAGCTAGCTCCCTGCGGAACGAACCGGACTTATTAAAAACTACACTACTATACGATTAGGTACACTGCCTATAGTGTTGTAGCAAGGTTTAGGTATATCCATCCGTAAATTAATAAAACTTGTGTAATATTTCGTAGTATTTCGTAGTAAAAATATAACTATTTCGTAAACATCTCGCATAACATCAGATGGTTTTAATTTTTTTTGCGAGTTCGGGTATGGGGATGGGTTTAGATATAAACTCTCATACCCGGCCCGTATACCCAACCCATATACCCGTATACCCGACATTAATCAAATTTAACATTAATAATATAAGCTACAATATATTTAATACTCATTTTTATAATATTATTGAAACAAAAATTGAAATAGAGGAATGATGAATGAAAATAAGTAACAACGAAGAAATTCGATACCGGTGATAAATTCGGTAATCGGAGTGTAAGTAAGTAAATAGGGAGCACCGTTTACCCGTGGAGAAACCCGATAACCCGTTGATTAGTAAGTTAATGGGGACCCGACGAGTATGAGTCCGGGTTTGGGACAAGGTTTCTTAACCGGGTTCGGGTATGTGATTACCTAAACCCGGCCCAAACCCGACCCGATGTCATCCCTAAACACGATGTTGACTTTAGATGCCTAAAACTTGTTTTTAACCTTAAATGAATTAAAAAAATACTCTCTCTCTCTCTCTCTCTCTCTCTCTCTCTCTCTCTCTCTCTCTCTCTCTCTCTCTCAATTTATTAGTTATATTTTAACTTTTTTCTTGTTAACTTTAACTTTAAATAACGTATTTAATTGTGTTATATGATATTTTATACGGAGTAAAAGTTATATTAAATGAAAACACATATAAAACTTAATTTATTATAAAAATTTCATCAAAATTAGTATGTAACACAAAAAAGTTTATAAAATTAAGAGTTAAAAACAAGACTTTTTGCTCCGTTGGTCCCTGTGTTATACTTCATATTGTTAACAGCGTCCCTCGATTTTTAATTTGGCATTTAGAATCCCCTGTTTATCAAAAATTTGTAATTAGCATCCCTCCGTCAAACTTTCATTAAATAAGTCCGTTAAGTCATGACATGTGCATTGCATATGTATTTTACATACAATCGGTTAAACTGAAATTAAAGTGATTTACTATCGTGAACCTTAGGATGTTTCATTAACATTAAAAATATATATATTAGCCAACATTAATGAATAATTTTTGATGACATCATCATGACGTCAGCAATTTCGTCATTTTTTAACTTTTTTTTTTTTACGGAACTTAGTTTTGTCGGCCCAACGGAGTGGGCCAACCGGCCACTTCCTAGTTGTTTATAAGATTGTCTAATGGTTAAAAATCATTATTTCCGCGAATACATCCAACACACGAGATTAAAACAATTATAAAAGCAAGTGTTTGAATAATGAGTTACCAAATCAACTTTTAGCAAAAATCAAATGAGCTAGTAACAGACAGACTGCAATCAAGTCATGAGTTAATTAACAATTGATAGTAACAATATCCATCTAAATCATGTAATAAAGGACAAAATAATAAAAAATCATATTATCACCGTTAAGAACAGTAGCATCAACATAAACTTGACCCAAAATTAACATTCAAATCTAGGTATATTTAGATGATAATTACTACTTGAAAGTTGTTGAAAATTGCAAACCTAACGCTCACCTATAAGATTAGAACCAGAAAACGACTATTTAATCCGAATTTAAACCTCAAATCTGGAAATTTTGAGCGTCTTATAATCCGAGTTGAATGTTCACGTACTTCAAATAAGTGATAAGAAACTCATATCAGCTTTCAATTTTATCCGAAATAGCCTGAAAATTATTCTGCACTTTTTCAATTTAGTCACTTGTTTGAAACAACTTCTACTAAGTATTTGTTGGTGGGCTTGCTTGGGAGACTCAAAGTGAAACCATGCGCCAATATTTTGGATCTGACATTTGGTGTTATGAACCGATGATGTAATAAAATAAGGATTCGGTGATAATGTGTGACAAGTGATCAGATAGAGATTTCTTGATTGTTGTTTGTTTTTGACATGGATGGATATAAAAAAATACTAAATAAATTAAAAACCGAGAGACGCCGTTAGCAATATGAGGTATAATATATGGATCAACGGAGCATAAAATCTAAAAATAAAGTCAAAGCAGGATTGTTAATTTGACGCGATGAAGTACGTGAATTAAAGGTATATTTTAATCTCGGTGCATATCAATCCAACACTAATTAACACATTTAGAATCCATACGGAGTATATAAACACTACCACTATTTAACACGCCTTTGATTATAAATGGGTAAAACTTGTTTTTAACCTTAAAGCAAGTTAAGAAGAAAAAAACGTGGAAGGTCTGTTTTAACGTTCAGGGTCTATTTTAACGTTCAGTAACCCAGCACTACCACATCACTATCACTATATATATATATATATATATATATATATATATATATATATATATATATATATATATATATATATATATATATATATATATACACATTAAAAGAGAGTCTCGATTAGCTAATAAATGTTTTCAAAACCCCCCTAATTACCATTAGATTAGAAAATTACATTGTAATACCCCTTGATCCAACGGTCCTTAATCATCCACTAAAAAATTAGCTAATAAATCATCATTAGCTAAGTTATTTGTCCTTAATACCCTTCAAATTAAAATAACACGGGTGCTTCTTTGAAAATTAGGGGTTTCAAACATTGTGAGTTTATTTCACACCCTTCAACCCTAGCTCTCCATACGTAACAAAAAAACCCAGACGTTCATCATCTTCCTCCTCTGAATTCGTTCATCACCATATAATTCATTATGTTAGGGTTTAGATTCCCTCTTTTTCCTTTAACAATGGCGATGACGAATTTGGCCAGAAAGAAGATCACGCATCTATTAAACACAAGTGTAATTTTATCAGATGTATTGAGGTATTCATTTCTCTATCATAAAAAAAACTCGGGTTATCTAAACCCTTTCATAATTACCCTTCTAAATCTTTTCATTCAGTCGTATCATTCCATCCGTTACCAATCAACTAATTTATAGCGATTCTCTATCAATTCATACAGGTACATATCGATTTCAACAGGTTCATTAGAAATCACTTTAATTAAAATTATGTTTTGTTATGCTAAAAATACAGATCGATTGTGAGTTTAAATTAGTCGTTTTAATTAGGGTTTATAGGTTTCATCACCAAAATTAGTCGTTTGTTAAAAATCGGGTCTTTCAGCCAACCCTAACCGCCGCCATAACGGTTATGGCCTCCATGACCAGCGTTGCCGCCATAACGGTTATGATCGAACAATTTCCTCAAATTTGAACTTTAATAAAAAACTATTGCTGCAAAATTGTTAGACGTTTTCAGTTCTTGATAACTCTATAAGTGTATTTTGATAATTCATTGTATTGGGTTTGGTTTAAAATTTGATCTTGATTTGTGGGTTTTGTTTGTTAGGTATCAAAATATCTGACAGTTTCATAACGGAAAAAAGTCATACTTCATTTATTGTAAGTGATTTGTTTTACAATCTATGTATAATATGTTTTTGATTTGTAATGGTTTTGTTATTGCTGTTATTTGATTCCGAATTTGTAAATTTTTAG
Source organism: Rutidosis leptorrhynchoides (assembly GCF_046630445.1). Classification (NCBI taxonomy): domain Eukaryota; kingdom Viridiplantae; phylum Streptophyta; class Magnoliopsida; order Asterales; family Asteraceae; genus Rutidosis; species Rutidosis leptorrhynchoides. The sequence continues at coordinate 120,752,101 of NC_092343.1, read as the reverse complement.
TTCTTTTGTATGAACCAAACTGGGTGAAGTATTGAATGATTATGTATGATATATTTTATTCAAACTGGATTGGTCGATTGAATGATTTTGTATGAGCTCATTATCTCTTCCTCTTTATCAAAAACCATAAAGCAGAAGTACTTATTATGCAAAGATGGAAAGATGGGGACTAATTGAACTCTTATTGTCTCTCATAGATGACAGATGGGCAGAAGTCTTGCTAATGAGAGCTTTACTCAAAGATTTTGGATGAAAATGTTGATTGTCGGATTCACCTATTACGCAAACTGATTTAGTAGGTACAAGCCTATGGTTCACACTCTTTAAATATTCGCTTTTAATAAAACTATACTATAATAGAGTTGTGTTTATAAATTTGCTATTTGATATTTTTCTTGATTTAGTAGACACAGTAATTTCAGATAACAGAGAACGATGGTGAGCATAGTTGGAGTTGATATTCCTTTCGGCTTACCATCAACACCGCAAAGAGCTACCGTGGGCGGTGGAATCGCAACACGTATCAATCACTCCTCGCGGCAGATGGTGGCCGTTTGAGCAGAAGGCGGCGGTGGCATAAACCCTGAAATCAGAAAAATCGAAGACAAAGTCGTCGATTCTATTGTTGTTCATAATGAAAAGAAACATATTTCAGGTACTTAAGTGCTCACCAATCATGCATATATACTCCGATTACATAATATTTCATAATGGTATTCAGATCCATAACATAAAAAGAAGTTTGCAGTGGAATACTGATGATGTAGCGTGAGGGTACGAAATAGTATTATTTTTAATACAAAATACTACAAAATATGACACAAGTTTTATTAATTTACGGATGGGATATACCTAAACCTTGCTACAACATTATAGGCAGTGTACCTAATCGTAGAGTAGTGTAGTTTTTAGTAAGTCCGGTTCGTTCCACAGGGAGCTAGTGATTACGTACTATATTTTTATAAAACTATATATATATATATATATATATATATATATATATAAGTAGTAATATTATTATAAAAGGGGGTTTTTTACCGTTTAATGACCGGTTTGTCGATTTTATATTTTTAAGCATAAAGATAAATGACAATAATTAAAGTGCGTAAAATATATAAATGACGATAAATAAAATAACAATAAATAAAATTGCGATAGAATATGAAATAAAAAGATTATGCTTATTTAAATTTCCGTAATCATGATGTTTAACGTTTTGATTTTAATTAATTGTTACTTGGGTTAATTGTCCTTTGTCATGGTTTATTTGATACCTATCTGGTTTTTGTCCATAATAGTCCATCGGTCATAAATATAAAGTGCGAGTGTCCTCGTCAAATTACCCTTATACCCGAAGTCAAATATTCCAACTAATTAAGGATTTAAACTGTGACGCAGTTATCACTTCTGTCAACAATTACACCAGTTATCACTGTATGTAATCCACCCCTATTTTGATTAGATATGAATATTAATTTACCCACTTGATCAGTTTGAATAATCAATTACCCAACTCGAATAATTAATTAAATGATTATAATAGATTCCATATGAACGTCACTAAATAGGACAACCATAATCATTATTAATTATTAGGATAATTAATTTGAAGATAGGTTCGACAGACTCCAATGAGTTGTCACTCAATTAGACAATACCCCCCATCTATTAATAGTCAATAGTCCAATTTCCACAAATGTCGGTCTTTTGCCCAAACCTTAATTATGGTACAAAATCCAATAACCCCGTCTTAATATTTAGTCAAACATCACGATTACTTCGGCTTAAATAAGCATAATAATAACTTAGTTACGAGACATTAATTTAAAAAGGAAGAACATAACTTACAGTGATTATTAATCGCGTAGCGTTGCACGGACAGAATTTCGACTTTAAAACCCGTAAAACATTCCTTACAATAACCCAATTATTATTAAACTTAAACTAAAATTAAAATTAAAATTATAAATATATATATTACATGTAAAGAGAAAGAAAGAAGAAAATGTGTACATAAATCGATCAAATGAATTGCCTTTTATAGGCAAATATTGAATTGAAATTTTCACTTATGACCCCTTAACTATGCTCAATTAACAACTTTTTATTATTTATTATTATTCTTATTATGAATTATTTAAATATTATATTATATTCTTGTGCATAGTTGACTTGTACTTTCAGCTCCGTTGCGTCGAGCGTTGATAGTTGGCTCGGGTACCGGTTCCGGATTTTCGAACGTCCTTTCGTATAATTTAATATCTTGTACTTTGCGTTTTGTAACTTGTACTCTTGTCATTTTTAGACGTTTCTCATCAATAAATTGAACCTTTTGAATTGTATCTTGTACATTTGAGCTTTTTGGACGTTTGTGTCTTCAAATCTTCGTTTTCACCTTTTGTCTTCGCACTTATTTATTTAAACAATTACAATGAAAATATAATACAATTACATATGAAAACCTATTATTTAGAAGGGATATTGCTATGAAATATATGTTCCTTTTTAGCCTTATCAAATATCCCCACACTTGAGCGTTGCTTGTCCTCAAGCAATACAGAACTTGAAATAAAAACATACATGAATCACTTTTTTATTCATCACACTTTGTACATTAGTCATTTTGATATGGTGGTATAAACAATGATAGTAACGATAGAACCATGGTTAAAGGTGGGTGTGTCATCCACAGTTGCCTCGGGTTTAGGTCAACGACACTTGCAATCAAATAGCCGATTTACTTTCGGTTTCCAAAGCAAAGTGCACATTTGAAAGGTGGTTTACAGTCCCACATGACTATGAAAATGTAGATCCTTAAGGAAATTGGATCTTTATGAAAACATTTGATCTTTTTGAAAATTTAATCTAGCTTTTACCCTAGATAAGTTTTCCGGAATAACCCTTCACCGGTGTTTGCAAAATATTTTTGTGGGTTGTGTGGGTTTCAGATTTGAAAATTTTAGCTCAACACTTGTGATTTTGTGTTACCCACTTGCTAACCTTGTATTGGGAAAGCAACACGTCCAGTTTACTTGTTCCGTATATTACCTTTCGGTAAACTACCGTCCGGTTGTAAAGGAAAGCGATGAACAAGAAACTGTTAAGGCAATGTCTAATGACATGCATATGATTATGGTCTTAAAACGTGTCGGATGCTAGTACTATCCTTTGTAGGAGCAATAGTAAAGATCATCCTATGATTTTTCGGTCTGGCACAAGGTCCTGTCTCCGACCATGCTATGCAACCACCGTTTCTTACGGTTGACACCCGATTTGGTTCAGGTGACCTAATGAATTCTGATGAATTCTCAGGATTTTACGTTCAATGGTAATGAACGCATTGAAAATAGGTTTTCAGAAAACAAATCGGTTTTATTTTGGATCAAAATATTTTCTCGTTCAAGCTCGAGTTTAGATATCATTGAATTCCATGAGTTTGTAATTCTCAATCTTTAAGGTTAATCTCTAGGATTGAGTAATATCGGTCTTAAAAGCTGATTTTTGATCTTTAAGGAGATTATCCTTTCTGGGGATTTGATTCATTAGTCTTATCAAGCTAATTTGCACGGTGCCCCCCATTGTGCGAGATAAATCCTTCTCATGGTTAGGATAAATCTGACCACATGGCGACCCTGTTTGATGCTGAGGTCCGTGGATTTCCTGCTGATTTTAGAGATGACTTTTCTAGATTTTTCGTCAACCTACAGCTGGTCTGGACGACAACTTCATGACCTAAATCAAGAAGCGCGTTTCTTTTTCAGAAGACTTTACTTCCTTTTTAATGATGGAATTGATTCATCGTGTAGATCCATCTTTCTTACAGTAAATCGGGTAAACCAGTTAATTTAGTCCAAAGTAAAAGCACCTGCAATAACTTTACAAAAACATGTGATAGATAGTTTTTAATTGAATAACGTGGTACATTCTCCCCACACTTGGCTTTTTTCATGCGTCTTTTTATATCTTAATAAATAAATTCAAGCGTTTTAGTTGTTTCTCAATTTATGTCCTTTCCGAGGTAACAATAATTTCGGCATTAACACCTAGTTTTATCGTTCATAAATATGTATAAACATGATTTTGAATTCATTTAGTTAAAAAATTTTAAAATTTTCATAATATTTAGAAAATAAGCCAAGTATAAACCCGAGAGAATTTATAACCCTTCCCCACACTTGATATCATGCAATGCCCTCATTTGCATGAAATCAGACTATAATTATAAATTCATGAGGGTGATTAGTGTAGGAAAGTGATTAAAAATACCCAGTTTGTAATTACAAAGCTCGTCGAATGATAGATGGCACGCCTCATCGTTCATTCCTTCATTTATTATATCACATTTGTTGTTTTGCATCTTGTCGTCAAAATCAGTAGCTTTTGCTGAACTTAATGTTAGTCTTTGAAAGTGCGTTGTTTTACCCTGTTGTTTACATGATAAAATACAAACATATTTACATATTTTTAAAGTTGGGTATATTACCCCACGTTCAAAAATTTATAAAATCAAATTTTTTTTTTTGCATACTTTAAATCAATAAAATTAAAAATAATGATGACAAAATTTTTCGCCCCGCCCTCGGGTAAAGTAATTTCGGCTCAACGACCTAGTCTTCAACTCACGACGAATTTTAGAAATCATTTTTTTTCAACTTAATGAAATAAAGTAAATTTTTATTTTTAAATTCACACAAAACTTAAAAAGAAAACATATTAATTTCATATAAAACCTAAAAAACAAAAAAATTCAGAATGGGGGGAGAAAACTAGTTCTTTAGTGTCTGCTAGTGGAAAAGACCAACCGGATTCCATTCTCGGAACTACACGAGAACAGAACAACTAACTCCAAACAGCATTTTCTTTTTAGAATATTTGAATCTCCTCACACTTAGGTAGATGTGGTGTCGAAATTGTGATTAACTTCATCGTCAATTTCTCTTGAACCATAATCAACTTGCATATCTGTGACTTTTGCTTTAAGCCAGTGACCAGCTTTTTCCGTAATATCCACAAATTCAACTAGCTTCGCCTTTTCTTTAGGCGACAGATTGGATACTAACCGGTTATATTGATAATGCTAAAAACGAACATATATTTCATAGCATTATTCCTCAAGAAAGACAAGCTTTTAGTTGCAATTGTTCTATTTACAAGTGATATTCGTTTAAATAATAAAAGGTGAAGACAAAAGACAGATTCGACGAATTGAAGACGCAAACGACCAAAAAGCTCAAAAGTACAAAAGACAATCAAAGAGGTTCCAATTATTGATAAGAAACGTCTCGAAATTACAAGAGTACAAGATTCAAAACGCAAAGTACAAAATATAAAATTGTACGCAAGGACGTTCGAAAATCCGGAACCGGGACCAGAGTCAACTCTCAACGCTCGACGCAACGGACTAAAAATTACAAGTTAACTATGTATATAAATATAATATAATATATAATTAATTATATTAATTATATATATATTATATTTATAAATAAAAACCGTCGGCAGAGAAAGACTCCAAAGTTGTGAGCTGTAATTTCAATCTCCGCGACTCGCGGAGTTTGAAGGCCAAAAAGGCCGCGAGTCGCGGAGCCCCAAAAGTCGAAAATCCCTATAAAGCTCGCGTATTCTGATCGTAAAAATTCACCAAATATATCCATCTCTCTATCTATATCGTATATATTTATATTTATATTTTAATTTTAATTTTAATTTTAATTTTAATCCTAATAATAAGGGTATGTTAGCGAATGTTGTAAGGGTGTAAGTCAAAATTCTGTCCGTGTAACGCTACGCTATTTTTAATCATTGTAAGTTATGTTCAACCTTTTTATATTAATGTCTCGTAGCTAAGTTATTATTATGCTTATTTAATCCGAAGTAATCATGATGTTGGGCTAATTACTAAAATTGGGTAATTGGGCTTTGTACCATAATTGGGGTTTGGACAAAAGAACGACACTTGTTGAAATTAGACTATGGGCTATTAATGGGTTTTATATTAACTAAACAATACTTTGTTAATTTAATATACAAACTTATAATTTGACGTATTTATATATAACCACATACGCTTGACTGGGTACGGTGGGCGGGATATCTATAAATACCAATAATTATTCATTTTACCGGATACGGAACTGGATTAATAGTTAATAAACTTGTTGAAACAGGGGTGAATTACATTCAAGGGTAATTGGTGTAATTGTTAACAAAGTAGTAAAACCTTGGTTTACACGCAGTCGATAACCTGGTGTATTCATTAAACAAAGTATTAAAACCTTGTTACAATTCGAATCCCCAATTAGTTGGAATATTTGACTTCGGGTATAAGGATAATTTGACGAGGACACTCGCACTTTATATTTATGACTGATGGACTGTTATGGACAAAAACCAGACGGACATATTAAATAATCCAGGACAAAGGACAATTAACCCATGGGCATAAAACTAAAATCAATACGTCAAACATCATGATTACGGAAGTTTAAATAAGCATAATTCTTTTATTTCATATTTAATTTCCTTTATTTTATATTTAATTGCACTTCTAATTATCGCATTTTTATTGTTATTGTATTTAATTGCACTTTTAATTATCGTATTTTTTAATTATCGCAAGTTTATTTTATCGCACTTTTATTATTCGCAATTTCATTATCGTTATTTACTTTATGCTTTAATTTAAGTCTTGTATTTATTTTTAATATTTCACATTTGGTTTTAACTACAACTAAAGTTTTAAAATCGACAAACCGGTCATTAAACGGTAAAAACCCCCCTTTATAATAATAATATTATTTTTATATATATATTTGTACTTTTATAAAAGTAAACTAATATAGCGTTGAGCTTTGTTTAAAAAAGATTCCCTGTGGAACGAACCGGACTTACTAAAAACTACACTACTGTACGATTAGGTACACTGCCTATAACTGTTGTAGCAAGGTTTAAGTATATCCATTCTCTAAATAAATAAATATCTTGTGTAAAATTGTATCGTATTTAATAGTATTTCTTCTAAAATTAATAAGTATTTTATACCCCTTAGCTTTAACATCAAGTTATTTTTGGCGCCGCTGCCGGGGACAGTCTTAAAAGCCGGAAGCGCAACGCTATATATATAAATAAATAAAAAATATTTTTAGTTTACTTTTATTAAAATTCGTTTTTATAAAAGTATTTTTTTAAATATTCAAAAATATAAAAAGAAAAACAAAAAAAAAATATAAGTATTTTTAAGATTTTGTTAAATATTTAAGTTTTATAAAGTTTCTTTATTTTTTATATAAGTTTTATTTAAGTATTTTGTTTTTATTTAAAAACATATAAAATATATATATATATATATATATATATATATATATATATATATATAAATCTAGTTTTAAGATTTTTATTTATAAAATTATAAAATATTTCTATTTTAGTTTTTAGATATAAGTTTTTATTATATAAATACTTTTATTAAAACAGAAAATTAAAAACAGAAATTAAAAATATATAAAAAAATAATAAAGAAAAACGCGTCGAATTTAAATAACCTGTCAGTTGAAAACTGGAACCCCGCGAGTCGCGGGGTTTGAAGCTTTGAATACCGCAAGTCGCGGAGCTGCTCTGACACACTGACAGAACCCTAATTTCACATTAATTACGGATTATATTATAATTATTAATATAAAACCCTAATTAGGTTTTAATTAATTATTAATTTTAGTTTTTATTATTATTTTGTTTAATTAGTTTAATTAAAATATTAAATTAATAGTTTTAATAAATAAATAATATAAAAATAATATTTTTATAAAAATTGTAATTTTTACAACTTTTTGTATATTTTTATATTTTGTCCCTTTTTAATTGTTTTAGCGTAATATTTGTATTTTTAGCTCATATTTAGTTTTAAACTTAGTTTTTGCTATAGTTATTTTTACTCCTAGATTTTTAGTCTTTGCCGTAGAATTCCTTAAGTGCTTTTTCTTTAGACTAAGATTTAAGTGCTTTAGAATTTTGCGACGCCTTTTTAAGTTTTAGTTTCTTTTTAAGTTATTTCCATTTGGTATTTAGTTTTTCCTGTAAGCTTTAATATTTTTAGACACCTTTTACTATGTATCAATTATCATTCCAATTAGTAATCTCAATTTGCGATTATAATTTTAAGTTAGTTGTAGTAATAAGGTTAGGTTAGTCAAGTATTTTTAAGTTTTATAAGTTTCTTTAACTTTTCCGTCACCTTTTATTTTTCAACCATTTTTATTTTTCGACATTTTTCCGACGAACTCTTTTTCTTTCTTATTTCTCGCTTTTCTAGTTTTAGGACATAGATTTTTATTCTACTTCTTATCTAAATTTCTTAAAATTACGAAAATTTATTTTAAGTGGTTAAATTGATAGACATCAAAATTTTCTGGTTCGTAGTAATAGTTGGATTTGTACGTGGACCGGGTTATTGGAGCCAAACAGTCCTCAATTATATTGAGACCAAACGAATCCTGCCCCTCTGCTGCATCTTTTGGCTATTCGAAACGTGGGCAAAATCAGAAAAGTCTATTAATTGGATAACTTATTATAATTTTTCTTTCCTTTTAAAAACTAATAGGATATTCAGTGAATGCACCGAGCAAGACGATCACCACCTTTTGTACGTTCACCACCTGTAACTAGATCAAGACATTTAGCAAATATAACCGCCGTTGATTTTTCTTTAGAATCGTCATCCAGTCAACCAAGTACTTCAGTTCAAATTTCCGATAATCCATTTTTTTGAATCCGACCTCACAATTGAGAATCCGGAGAATATTCAGGAACGGTTCGTAGATCCTGAACCACTAAACTTTCCTCCGGAGCCACCAATCATTCAAACAGAGATTGTTGAGGAACGAACCATTAAATCAGAATCATCTAGTGATACCGATTCAACAAATTCAATTATGGAGAATCTGGAACCTTTAAGTATGGAAGACCGAATGAGAGCTAAACGCACTGGCCAAGGTCACGCAATTACTCATCCAGAAATTAATGCGCCAGATTATGAAATCAAAGGACAAATTCTACACATGGTGACTAATCAATGCCAATTTAGTGGTGCGCCGAAGGAAGATCCAAATGAACATCTACGTACCTTTAATAGGATCTGCACACTATTTAAAATCCGAGAAGTGGAGGATGAACAGATATATCTCATGTTATTTCCCTGGACTTTAAAGGGAGAAGCCAAAGATTGGTTGGAATCGTTACCTGAAGGGGCGATTGATACATGGGATGTTTTAGTTGACAAATTTCTTAAACAATTCTTTCCTGTATCTAAAGCCGTAAGACTTCAAGCAGAAATTGTTACGTTTACACAGAAACCGAATGAAACTCTATATGAGGAATGGACTAGATATGGAAAGTTGTTAAGAGGATGTCCGCAACATGGTTTAGACACCTGTCAAATAGTACAAATATTCTACCAAGGATGCGACATCACTACAAGAAAAGACATAGATATAGCAGCTGGTGGTTCTATTATGAAGAAAACCGAAACTGATGCTTACAAAATTATTGATAATACTGCTTCCCACTCACATGAGTGGCACCAAGAAAAAGACATCGTTAGATCATCTAAAGCAGCTAGAGCCGATTCTAGCCATGACTTAGATTCCATTTCCGCAAAGATAGATGCTGTGGAGAGACGAATGGAAAAGATGACTAAAGATATTCACTCAATACGAATTAGTTGTGAGCAGTGTGGAGGACCACATTTGACAAAAGATTGTCTCAGTATTGAATTAACAATGGAACAAAGAGAGAATATTTCATACATAAACCAAAGGCCTGGAAATAATTATCAGAATAATTATCAACCGCCAAGACCGATTTACAATCAAAACCTGAATTATAACCGAAATATTCCATACAACAACCAACATGGTCCTAGCAATCAACAAGTATCCAATAATACTTACAATCAGCAACGACCTAATTTTCAAAACAAACCACCACAACAAACCGATGATAAAAAGCCGAATTTAGAAGATATGATGACGAAGCTAGTTGAAACTCAAACGCAGTTTTTCACATCTCAGAAACAAACTAATGAACAAAATGCTCAAGCATTTAGAAATCAACAAGCTTCTATTCAAAATCTAGAACAAGAAGTGAGTAACCTAGCAAGGTTAATAGGTGAAAGAAAACCGGGAAGTCTACCTAGTGATACAAATGCTAACCCCCGGAATGAAACAGCTAAAGCTATTACCACAAGAAGTGGTACAACGCTTAAATCACCGGAAATACCTGTAACTTCTGATGAAGCTATTCCTACTCCACAGGAACCACAACCTGATCAAGATAAGGAAAAAGAACCGGTAGTTAAAAAGGTTAATGAAGATAACACAGTTAAGGCTAAACCCTATGTTAAACCATACCAACCACCACTTCCTTACCCGAGTAAAATGAAGAAAGAGAAACTTGAAGCCGAGCAATCCAAATTTTTGGATATGTTTAAACAGATAAATGTAAATCTTCCTTTCATTGATGTGATTTCAGGAATGCATAGATATGCTAAATTCTTGAAAGATCTAATCTCAAATAGAAAGAAAATGGAAGAACTCTCGGCTGTTACTATGAATGCTAATTGTTCAGCAGTGCTGTTGAATAAGATACCAGAAAAATTATCTGATCCAGGAAGTTTCACAATTCCATGTTTTATGGGTAGTCTTAGTTCAATAGAAGCATTGGCAGACTTAGGTGCTAGTATAAATCTAATGCCATATTCACTATACGCTAAACTAGACCTTGGAGAATTGAAACCAACCAGAATAAGCATACAACTAGCCGATAGATCAATAAAATATCCTATAGGGATAATGGAGAATATGCTAGTTAAAGTTGGTACTTGAGTATTTCCAGTAGATTTTGTTGTTCTGGACATGGAAGAATATTCTTAAGTTCCTCTCATATTAGGAAGACCATTCTTAAACACGGCTAAAGAAATGATAGACGTGTTCGGTAAGAAACTAACCCTAAGTATAGAGGATGAGAGTGTTACCTTTTCAGTTGATAGAGCAATGCAACAACCACAATCTGCAGATGATACATGTTATTATATTCAAACTATAGATGCACATGCAGAATTATTAGAAGAATTTCCAGAATTACAAGGAACAGGAGAATGTTCTTTAGGAGAAGGTAATGAACCAATTGATGAAGCTGAAATGTTAGCTACACTTATAGCTAATGGATATGAACCAACAACAGAAGAAATTCAAATGCTAAAAGAAGAAGACAGATATCGATACAAATCATCGATAGAAGAACCTCCGAAATTAGAGTTAAAGCCACTTCCAAACCATTTGGAATACGCTTATTTACATGGTAAATCTGAATTACCTGTAATAATATCGTCTTCTCTTACTGAAAATGAGAAATCACAACTCATTTCTGTGTTGAAAGCTCATAAACCAGCCATTGCATGGAAGATTCATGATATTAAAGGAATAAGTCCTTCGTATTGCACACATAAAATCCTTATGGAAGAAGGTCATAAAACGTATGTGCAACGCCAACGAAGACTAAATCCTAATATGCAAGATGTAGTTAAGAAAGAGATTATTAAACTGCTAGACGCAGGTCTAATTTATCCAATCTCTGATAGTCCATGGGTAAGCCCAGTTCAATGCGTGCCTAAGAAGGGTGGCATGACTGTCATTACAAATGAGAAAAATGAGCTTATTCCTACTAGGACTGTAACAGGATGGCGTGCGTGTATTGATTATAGAAAATTAAATGACGCCACCAGAAAAGATCACTTTCCCTTACCTTTCATAGATCAAATGTTGGAAAGATTAGCCGAAAATAGTTATTATTGTTTTCTAGATGGATTTTCCGGATATTTTCAAATTCCAATAGCACCCGAAGATCAAGAGAAAACCACATTCACGTGCCCTTATGGTACTTTTGCTTACAAACGCATGCCATTTGGACTTTGTAACGCCCCAGCAACCTTCCAAAGGTGTATGATGGCAATTTTTCACGACATGATAGAAGAATGCATGGAAGTTTTCATGGATGACTTTTCAGTCTTCGGTGATACATTTGAATCATGTCTAGTTAATCTGGAACGAATGCTTATTAGATGCGAACAATCAAATCTAGTACTTAATTGGGAGAAATGCCATTTCATGGTTAAAGAAGGCATCGTTCTTGGACATAAAATTTCAAAAGAAGGAATTGAAGTGGATAGAGCTAAAGTAGATGTAATTGCTAAACTTCCACATACCACCAATGTTAGAGGAGTTAGGAGTTTTCTAGGGCATGCCGGTTTTTACCGACGTTTCATAAAAGATTTTTCTAAAATTGCCACTCCTATGAATAAACTCCTAGAAAAGGATGCTCCATTCATCTTTTCAGATGAGTGTATCAAATCTTTTAATATTCTTAAAGAAAAACTCACTAATGCACCGATCATGATAACACCAAATTGGAATCTACCATTTGAACTAATGTGCGATGCAAGTGATTTTGCAATGGGAGCCATTTTAGGACAAAGGATTGAAAAACGATTTCAACCTATATATTATGCTAGTAAGACGTTACAAGGAGCACAAACAAACTATACAACTACTGAAAAAGAACTCCTTGCTATTGTCTTTGCTTTTGACAAATTTCGATCATATCTCGTTCTAGCAAAAACGGTGGTCTATACCGACCATTCTGCTCTTAGATACTTATTTTCAAAACAAGATGCTAAACCAAGATTAATCCGTTGGATCTTACTCTTACAAGAGTTTGATATTGAAATCCGAGATAAAAGAGGAGCAGAAAATCTCGCCGCTGATCATCTTTCTCGTCTTGAAAATCCCGAATTAGAAGTTCTAAATGAATCGGCCATACAAGACAACTTTCCTGATGAATATCTATTGAAGATAGATTATAAAGAAATACCATGGTTTGCAGACTATGAAAACTATTTAGTATGTGGATTCCTTGAAAAAGGATTATCGTACCAAAGACGAAAGAAATTCTTCAGTGATATAAAACACTATTTTTGGAAAGATCCACATCTGTTTAAAAGTTGTCCCGATGGAATAATACGCCGATGTTTATTTGGAGATGAAGCTAGTAAAATATTAAACCATTGTCACACAGGACCAACAGGAGGGCATTATGGGCCTCAACTAACAGCAAGAAAAGTTTATGAAGCTGGATTCTATTGGCCTACAATTTACAAAGATGCACACCTTCTTTGCAAATCCTGTGATGCTTGTCAAAGAGCAGGAAAAATAAGTCAACGTGATGAAATGCCACAAAATGTCATCCAAGTATGTGAAGTATTTGAAATTTGGGGTATTGACTTTATGGGTCCATTTCCAAAATCTCATAATAATCTATATATACTCGTAGCCATTGATTATGTATCTAAATGGGCGGAAGCACAAGCTCTCCCAACTAACGATGCACGAGTTGTAGTCAACTTTTTAAAACGTCTTTTTGCAAGGTTTGGAACACCGAAAGCTTTAATAAGTGATCGGGGTACTCATTTCTGTAATAATCAACTTGAGAAAGTTCTTAAAAGATATGGAGTAACTCATAAAATCTCCACCGCATATCATCCACAAACAAGTGGACAAGTTGAAAATACCAACCGAGCTTTAAAACGTATTTTAGAGAAAACCGTAGGATCAAATCCGAAGGAATGGTCCATTAAATTGGAGGATGCACTCTGGGATTTTAGAACAGCCTACAAAACTCCAATTGGAACCACACCTTTTAGACTTGTTTATGGAAAAGCATGTCATCTTCCAGTAGAAATTGAACACAAAGCATTTTGGGCTTTGAAAACATGTAATCTTGATTTACATGAAGCCGGACGTCTACGATTAAGTCAACTAAACGAATTAGAAGAATTAAGACATGAAGCATACGAAAATTCATTAATCTATAAGGAAAGAACGAAGAAATGGCATGATAAAAGAATCAGAAGTTCAAAAGAATTTAAAGAAGGAGACAGAGTTCTTCTTTCCAATTCACGATTCAAGCTATTTCCTGGAAAATTGAAATCAAGATGGTCTGGACCATTCATAGTCAAAAGAGTTTTCCCATACGGAACGATAGAATTAATAAATTCAAAAGGGATTGAATTTAAAGTTAATGGTCACAGAGTTAAACATTACATACATGGTCCGATGGAAGTCGACAACGAAGTTAATCACAATTTTGATACCACAGCCAACTAAGTGTGGGGAGAATCAAAGGGGTTTATGTATTTCTGTTAGAGTTAGATTGTCTGTTTTCGTGTAGTTCTCGAAAATGGAACCCGAAAGGTCTTTCCCTAGCAGACCCTAAAGAACTAGTCTTCTCCCCCCATTCTGAATTTTTATTTTTTTAGGTTTTTACAAAATGAAGACTGCCTGTGAACTAAACCATGGTCTAATGCTACACGCTTTGATCACTAAAAGAAATAATGACATACTACCAAGTGAAATAGTATCAGTAATCAGAGAAAGAATGGACGGAGTTAGAAAAGAATCCAGATGCGAAGATAATAAGTTACAATTTGGTAAAGGAAAATCAAAATCCGCAGCAAAAAGAAGAGCACGACACCTAGAAAGATGTCACAAATGCAGAAAATGGTCACATGGAGGTAAATGTTCAAATAATCAAACCTATTCAAATACCGAATTTGTTACTTTATGCAGAGACGGACCGTTCATATGTTTAGAAGAAAAGACACTGAATGCTCGAGGTTACGCCTATGTAGCTATGGAAAAACAATTAAACCGACTATCTTATGAATGGGATAGATCATATAACTAAGAAATCTATTTCACAGGTATGTCTGTACAGTTTTTATTTTTATTTTTATTTTTAACCTTTTGATAATAAACGCTAATTTGTTCGCTAAAAAGTATTAAATTGGTATTGAATAAAATTAGGTTTGGCGACCGAAATTATTCATATCATTAAAAAATTTATTACATCACTGCGAAATTTAACGTTTATTCTTAAGGTATAAATATCTTTAAACAATCAACCCAAAATATTTCAAAAATTCGTCATGAGTTAAATTAGGTTTTGGAACCGAAATTACTTTACCGAAAAGAGGGGCGCATATTTTAGATAATATTTGATTATTAAAGTGGGATAAAAAGCCAAAAAGATTTTTAATTTTATTTTTACCATGTTTTTAAAATTAATATTTAAATCTTAAATTAATATTGTAAACTTTGTAAAAACAATATATTTAAAATTGTAAATATTTGAAAAATTAATATAAGCTTGGTATGAATTTATAAATTTTTAAATTAAATTGGTGTGAATTTTTAATTTTTAAAATATGAAATTTTAATTTTATGCATTTCAAATTTTAAGTTTGGTGTGAATTTTTAATATTAATTTTGAATTTTATATTTAAATTGTGTGAATTTAAAAACAAAAAAATTTTACTTTATCTCATTAAGTTAAAAATATGATTTTTAAAATTCGTCGTAAGTTGAAGACTAGGTCTTTGAACCGAAATTGCTTTACTCAAGGGAGGGACGAGAACTTTTATTATCATTATTTTTAATCTTATTGAATTAAAGTATGTCAAAAACATTAAAAAACCAAAAATCTTAGCTTTTAAAACAATCGCTACAAAAAAGACAAATTTTAAAATTTTGTCGAAGGACGAACTAGGACATCGATCCGAAACGACCTCGTCCTAAATAACAAGGGAAACAAAATTTTAAAATTAATTACTTAATTGTTTTAATAAGTTAAAGATTATATAAAAAAAAAAAATACCAAACTCCGCGACTCGCGGAGTTTGAAGGGTATTTCACCTTGAGTCGCGGGAGGACCGGAAATCAGAAAAAAAATAAAGAGCTGTAACAGATCAGTGCACTCCACAACTCAAAAACACAGCGAAAAACTGCCGAAAAACCCCGCGAAATACACCCCAAAATCACAATTTTTAACCGTTAATCACCAATTTTTTTACTAAAATCATGTTGAGAAGGATGCTATCTAGGAATTACTCAAGAAAAACGGTAAATTTCTACACCTAAACACCATTTAATCCGAAATTTGGTGTTCTTGAGCAATTTTTTCCCCAATTTGATTTTGATGCTTTTTAGTGTAATTATGCTTAAATTGTTTATGTATTATGCTTGTATAACCTAGATTGATGCTATTTAACATGATTAGAAGCCTTAAACTTCAAATTTTGAATAATCTAGGGTTTGTGTTCTTGAGCAAATTTGGGGCTTTTTGATATAAACAGGTTATGGTCGATTTTTGTCATGAATTGTTGCTAAATTAAGTAGTGTAACATGTCTAGGTAGTTAAATGATCCAAACTTTGAGCCTAAACATGATTTTGAGAATTAAAGTGGACTTTTTCAAGTCTAAAAATTCATGAACTTGATTTTTGAAAGATAATGCCATTTGAGACTTGTTTAATTGCTAGTAATGATTATTTTGACATGTTATTTGAGTTGAATGCTTATGAACTTGGCGAACATTTTCGTATATGCTTATTTGAAAAAGTGTAGATTTGATGAAAATGTGAAAATGAGCTTAAGTTTGATATAAATTGATCATGTCATTGTGATTATTTTGATTGATGATTTTGCTGACACTAATGCATATTTGGATGCACAAAAATTGTGTTTGATGTGTTTTGCAGACTGAAAGGGGTGAATCTTCATCCCAAGCCCGTAATGCTCCTGCTGAGAATGCGGAACAACAGGAGGTGGATAACTACTACAAGCAGGATATACCTCATCCAGTCATGACCTTTTCCGATATGCACTTGGAAGAGTTGCACCCGAACCTGAGATTTGACAGACTTTGGATAGATTATCCAAAATATCAACGGGGTTTGCATACTCTTCATTCTAAGGTTGTTGAGGTACCGAGGGTCATAGAATGGGGACCCTTAGAAGCTGTAGAATTAGCCGGGCCAATTAGAGAATTACTTGTACAGAGGTATGGTAATTCTACTTTTAATGACTGGGTACGTTTATTCACCATGCGTAGACCTGTATATAAAGTATGGTGTGAAGAATTGTTATGTAGTATAGAGTTGAATGATCGGGTGGCTAGTTTAACCGATCGTTCTTTTATTAGATTCTTGTTAGGCGGTTCGATGCGCCACATGTCTTTACTGGACATGGCTCAGGCTTTACGTATATATACGCCTGAGGAGTTAGCATCTGCCGATTGTAGAGAGTTGATACTAAACGGTAGAAAGATAGATGGAAATTTTGATACACACGGTGTGTGGAGTCAAATGACAAGCCATCACTGTTTCAAAGGGGGAAATTACTCTTATTTAGATATAGATAGAGCCGAATTAAGAGTGATTCATAGGTTTTTAGCTAATTCGATTACACAAAGGGGTAAAAACAAAGAAAAGGTAAATGAACATGATTTGTTTTACCATATGTGTATTCGAGACCCACAAAGCGCTGTAAGTATACCGTATTGTGTGGGTTATTATTTATCAGCTATGGTTCGGGGGATGCGACCGCATAGTATAATAGGAGGTGGTATTTTTATTACTTTGATTGGTGAATATCTCGGTGTGGATATAAGTCGGGGGGGATTATTAGTAGAAGAACCGGAACCCCGCGATACTATAGGTTTAAATGTATACCATGGTGCGAAAGTTTTGAAAAGGCGAAATAACGCCGCAGTACCATACCATGGTAGACATCCACAGGTTGAGAGAAACCAACAGCAAGGTAATGTAGGAGGGGGGAATGAGATGCAAGAAATGCAATGGTTTATAGCTTCTCAGGAGTACGAAAATGCTAGACAGAGAGCATTTGAAGATTGGCAAGTTCATCAGAACCAAATCATAGCTCATTGCCAACATATAGGTAGAAACTATATTCCTACACCGAAACCCATCTTCCCTCCCTGGTCTATAGAGATGCAGCCACCGTATCCTACGTATGACCCTGCCGAAGCATTCTATAGCACCTATGGTTATGCCTGGAACCCCTATTGGTACCAGTATCATCCCTAGTATAATTATTTTTTTTTGTAATTTGTAATTATTGATACGTTTAATACTTTTGTTAATATTGTAATCATTTTTATAATTATCTAACTTTTATTCTTAGATTTTAATAATTTTTGAATGTGGGGTAATATACCAAACTTCAAAAATATGTATATATGTTTGCAGTTTATCTTATGTACACAACAGGGTAAAACAACGCATTTTCAAAGACTGGCATTAAGTTCAGCAAAAGCAACTAATTTTGACGACAAGAAGCAAAATATATGTGAAATAACAACAAGACGGAATGAACAAATGATGTGCACCATTTATCATTCAGCAAACAAACACCAATATATTTGGAAACTTTGGTAAAAATTTAATCATTTTCACACAAATCACCCTCAATAATTTAAATTGTTACTGATTTCTTGCAAATGAGGGCATTGCAAGATCTTAAGTGTGGGAAGGGGTTAAATTCTTTCGGATTTTACATTTTTTTACTTTATACACTTGGTTACCATTAAAAATACTAGTAAAGCAGTAGTTGTATTAGAATCTAGTGCTCTCTGATAATAAAGAACAGCCCTAGTCTTATATACTGACTACCCAATTCTAGTAAATTTTTAAAAATTTTCAATTAAATGAACTCAAATTCATGTTTATATATATTTATGAACGATAAAACTAGGTTTTAACACCGAAATTATTGTTACCTCGGAAAGGACATAAATTGAGAAACAAACCAAAATGTTAAAATTCATTTAAAATGGAATAGAGGACGATAAAAAGGAAAATAAAAGCCAAGTGTGGGAAAATTTACCAAGTTATCTTAAACATATGTCACATATATCTGTAACAAATAACTGAAAATACTTTTGCTTTGAACTAAACTAAACTGTTTTACCCGATGAAAGAAAAGAAAGATGGATCTACACGATGAATCAATTCCATCATTAAAAGGAAGTAAAGTCTTCCGAAAAAGACACGCGCTTCTTGATTTAGGTCATGAAGTTGTCGTCCAGACCAGCTGTAGGTTGACGAAAAATCTAGAAAAGTCATCACTAAAATCAGCAGGAAATCCACGGACCTCAGCATTAAACAGGGTCGCCAAGTGGTCAGATTTATCCTAACCATGAGAAGGATTTATCTTGTAAAATGGGGGGGCACCATGTAAATTAGCTGGATAAGACTAATGAATCAGATCCCCAGAAAGGATAATCTCCTTAAAAGATCAAAAATCACCTTTTAAGCCTGATATTACTCAATCCTTGAGATTGACCTTAAAGATTGAGAATTACAAACTCATGGAATTCAATGATATCTAAACTCGAACTTGAACGAGAAAATATTTTGATCAAAATTACAAACCGATTTGTCATCTGAAAACCCTATTTTCAATGCGTTCATTACCATTAAACGTAAAATCCTAGGAATTCACCTGGAATTCATTAGGTCACCTGAACTAAATCGGGTGTCAATCGTAAGAACGGTGGTTGCATAGTGGTCAAAGACAGGACCTTGTGCCATACCGAAAAATTATAAGGGTGAGCTTTACTATTGCTCCTACCACGGATAGTAATTGCGTCCGACACGTTATAGACCATAATTAAAAGCATGTCAGGGGACATTGCCTTAACAGTTGTTTGTTAAACGCTTTCCTTTACAACCGGACGGTAGTTTACCGAAAGGTAATATACGGGACAAGTGAACTGGATGTGTTGCTTTCCAAATACAAGGTTAGCAAGTGGGTGACACAAAACCATAAGTTTTGAGCTAAAATTTTCAAATCTGAAACCCACCAAACCCACAAAAATATTTTGCAAACACCGGTAAAGGGTTATTCCGGAAAACTTATCTAGGGTAAAAACTAGATTTAATTTTCAAAAGATCAAATGTTTTCATAAAGATCCAATTTCCTTAATGGATCTAAATTTTTATAGTCATGTGGGACTGTAAACCATATCGTTACTACCATTGTTTATACCGCCGTATAGAAATCACTGATGTACAAAGTGTGAAGAATAAAGAAGTGATTCTAGTATTTCAAGACGATATTGCTTGAGGACAAGCAACGCTCAAGTGTGGGAATATTTGATAATGCTAAAAACGAACATATATTTCATAGCATTATTCCTCAAGAAAGACAAGCTTTTAGTTGCAATTGTTCTATTTACAAGTGATATTCGTTTAAATAATAAAAGGTGAAGACAAAAGACAGATTCGACGAATTGAAGACGCAAACGACCAAAAAGCTCAAAAGTACAAAAGACAATCAAAGAGGTTCCAATTATTGATAAGAAACGTCTCGAAATTACAAGAGTACAAGATTCAAAACGCAAAGTACAAAATATAAAATTGTACGCAAGGACGTTCGAAAATCCGAAACCGGGACCAGAGTCAACTCTCAACGCTCGACGCAACGGACTAAAAATTACAAGTTAACTATGTATATAAATATAATATAATATATAATTAATTATATTAATTATATATATATTATATTTATAAATAAAAACCGTCGGCAGAGAAAGACTCCAAAGTTGTGAGCTGTAATTTCAATCTCCGCGACTCGCGGAGTTTGAAGGCCAAAAAGGTCGCGAGTCGCGGAGCCCCAAAAGTCGAAAATCCCTATAAAGCTCGCGCATTCTGATCGTAAAAATTCACCAAATATATCCATCTCTCTATCTATATCGTATATATTTATATTTATATTTTAATTTTAATTTTAATTTTAATTTTAATCCTAATAATAAGGGTATGTTAGCGAATGTTGTAAGGGTGTAAGTCGAAATTCTGTCCGTGTAACGCTACGCTATTTTTAATCATTGTAAGTTATGTTCAACCTTTTTATATTAATGTCTCGTAGCTAAGTTATTATTATGCTTATTTAATCCGAAGTAATCATGATGTTGGGCTAATTACTAAATTGGGTAATTGGGCTTTGTACCATAATTGGGGTTTGGACAAAAGAACGACACTTGTGGAAATTAGACTATGGGCTATTAATGGGTTTTATATTAACTAAACAATACCTTGTTAATTTAATATATAAACTTATAATTTGACGTATTTATATATAACCACATACGCTTGACTGGGTACGGTGGGCGGGATATCTATAAATACCAATAATTATTCATTTTACCGGATATGGAACTGGATTAATAGTTAATAAACTTGTTGAAACAGGGGTGAATTACATTCAAGGGTAATTGGTGTAATTGTTAACAAAGTAGTAAAACCTTGGTTTACACAAAGTCGATAACCTGGTGTATTCATTAAACAAAGTATTAAAACCTTGTTACAATTCGAATCCCCAATTAGTTGGAATATTTGACTTCGGGTATAAGGATAATTTGACGAGGACACTCGCACTTTATATTTATGACTGATGGACTGTTATGGACAAAAACCAGACGGACATATTAAATAATCCAGGACAAAGGACAATTAACCCATGGGCATAAAACTAAAATCAATACGTCAAACATCATGATTACAGAAGTTTAAATAAGCATAATTCTTTTATTTCATATTTAATTTCCTTTATTTTATATTTAATTGCACTTCTAATTATCGCATTTTTATTGTTATTGTATTTAATTGCACTTTTAATTATCGTATTTTTTAATTATCGCAATTTTATTTTATCGCACTTTTATTATTCGCAATTTCATTATCGTTATTTACTTTATGCTTTAATTTAAGTCTTGTATTTATTTTTAATATTTTACATTTGGTTTTAACTGCGACTAAAGTTTTAAAATCGACAAACCGGTCATTAAACGGTAAAAACCCCCCTTTATAATAATAATATTATTTTTATATATATATTTGTACTTTTATAAAAGTAAACTAATATAGCGTTGAGCTTTGTTTAAAAAAGATTCCCTGTGGAACGAACCGGACTTACTAAAAACTATACTACTGTACGATTAGGTACACTGCCTATAAGTGTTGTAGCAAGGTTTAAGTATATCCATTCTCTAAATAAATAAATATCTTGTGTAAAATTGTATCGTATTTAATAGTATTTCTTCTAAAATTAATAAGTATTTTATACCCCTTAGCTTTAACATCATATATAACTTAAAGTTCCCCTTACTTTTAGCATCAATAACCCGTTTAAAAAGTTTCTTCATTGAACTGTTAATAACGGGGTTATTTAATTTCGTATCAACTATGGGGTTCTTTATTATCAAGTCATCATTAGGTGTTACTTCATTTTCCCCACACTTAGGCGTTCTATTTTTGTTAAGCATTACCGTTGGAGTTGGTAAAACAACATGGTTCTTACCCATCGTTTTTGTCGGTTCAACGGTTTTGGTTTGTGGATATTTAGACTTTCGAATCATAAAGGTGATCGATTTCTCATCATTACTAAGTGTCATTCTACCCTTTCTTACATCAAATAACGCCCCGGTGGACGCTAAGAATGGTCGACCTAAAATTAGAGGAACGTTTGAGTCCTCTTCTATGTCAATGACAATGAATTCGACTAGAAAGGTTAAATTATCTACTTGAACGGGTAGGTTGTCAGCAATTCCAACTGGGTGCTTAATGGTTTGATCAAGGAGTCGAACACTCATATCCGTTGGAGTTAACTCACCTACACCTAATCTCTTATATAATGAAAGAGGCATAACACTCACACTTGAACCTAAATCTGCTAGTGCATCATACATGACACAGTCACTAAGTAGACAAGGAACAATAAATTCACCCGGATCACCTACCCTAGGTGGAGGATTTGGTGGAACTGTCTTCACCGGGTTTACTTCTACTGTTTTTGTTTCTTGCACTTTTTTATTCTTCTTCTTCTTCTTTCCAGAGGTATCACAAACTTTATTACCTATTACTTGCTCATACTCAACTCCTTTTCTTGGAAACGGGATGGGTGGTCTGTATGGTGCCACCACTGGCTTTACATACTCGGGTGGTGGTGGTGGTGTAACTTCTTCATTGTTACTTACATCTAAAACCTCCCCATCTTCTGATGCTGGTTTTTCAGAATTTGTTGAAACCATATTAACATTTTCATTCTGAGGATTTACTTCAGTATTACTCGGTAGCTTTCCTTGTTTCCTTTCACTCATCAATCTAACAAGAGTACCTACTTGTTTTTCTAGATTCAAAATAGAAGCTTGTTGAGTTCTAAATGACTGATCAAACCTCTCATTCGCTTGAGTTTGAGTTTCAATAAATTGTGTTTGAGATTCAACTAGCTTAAATACCACTTCTTCCAGATTTGACTTTCTCTCTTCGGTTTGTTGTGGTGGTTTATACAATCCAGGTCTTTGTTGATTGAAAGTGTTGTTTTGAGTTGGTTGGTTATTCGGACCTTGTTGGTTATACGAGTTATTGTCGGGTCCTTTTGGATTGTAAAGAATGTTTTGATTTCGATTGAAGTTTGGCCTTGGCGGTTGATAATTATTCTGATAACTATTTTCCAGCCTTTGGTTCATGTAGACAACATTCTCACGTTGTTCCATCGTTTGTTCAATGTGACAGTCTTTCATTAAGTGTGGTCCACCGCATTGCTCACAACTGATTCGTATTGCGTGAATATCTTTATTCATCTTTTCCATTCGTCTCTCGAAAGCATCTATTTTTGCGGAAATGGAATCAAAGTTATGGCTAGAATCGGCTCTAGCCGCTTTAGAAGAACGATATATATCTTTCTCTTGGTGCCACTCATGAGAGTGGGAGGCTGTGTTATCAATAATTTTGTAAGCTTCAGTTGCGGTTTTCTTCATAATGGAACCACCAGCTGTTATGTCGATGTCTTTTCGTGTAGCAACGTTGACACCTTGGTAGAATATTTGTACTATTTGATAAGTGTCTAAACCGTGTTGAGGACATCCTCTCAACAACTTTCCAAATCTTGTCCACGCCTCATATAGAGTTTCATTTGACTTTTGTGTGAACGTAACAATTTCTCCTTGAAGTCTCACGGCTTTAGATGCCGGAAAGAATCTTTTAAGAAATTTCTCAACTAAAACATCACATGTGTCAATCGCCCCTTCAGGTAACGATTCTAACCAATCTTTGGCTTCTCCCTTTAAAGTCCAGGGAAACAACATGAGATAGATCTGTTCATCCTCAACTTCTCGGATTTTGAATAGTGTACAGATCCTATTAAACGTACGAAGATGTTCGTTTGGATCTTCCTTCGTCGCACCACTATATTGGCACTGATTAGTTACCATGTGTAGGATTTGTCCTTTGATTTCATAATCTGGCGCATTAATGTCTGGCTTAATAATGGCGTGACCTTGGCCCGTGCGTGTGGCTCTCATTCGGTCTTCCATACTTAAAGGTTCCAGATTCTCCATAATTGAATTTGTTGAATCGGAATCACTAGAGGATTCTGATTTAATGGTTCGTTCCTCAACAATCTCTGTTTGAATGATTGGTGGTTCCGGAGGAAAATTTAATGGTTCAGGATCTATGAATCGTCCCTGAATATTCTCCGGATTCTCAATTGTGAGGTCGGGTTCAAAAAATGGATTATCGGAAATTTGAATTGGAGTACTTGGTTGACTGGATGACGATTCTAAAGAAAAATCAACGGCGGTAATATTTGCTAAATGTCTTGATCGAGTTATAGGTGGTGAACGTATGAAAGGTGGTGAACGTTTTACTCGGTGCATTCACTGAATATCCTATTAGTTTTTAAAAGGAAAGAAAAATTATATAAGTTATCCAATTAATAGACTTTTCTGATTTTGCCCACGTTTCGAATAGCCAAAAGATGCAGCAGAGGGGCAGGATTCGTTTGGTCTCAATATAATTGAGTACTGTTTGGCTCCAATAACTCAGTCCACGTACAAATCCAACTATTACTACGAACCAGAAAATTTTGATGTCTATCAATTTAACCACTTAAAATAAATTTTCGTAATTTTAAGAAATTTAGATAAGAAGTAGAATAAAAATCTTATCCTAAAACTAGAATAGCGAGAAATAAGAAAGAAAAAAAAACGCGTCGAAAAATGTCAAAAAATAAAAGGTCGAAAAATAGGCGTCGAAAAATAAAAATGAGAAAGTAGCGCGAAAAACGGCGTCGCAAAATTCTAAAGCACATAAATCTTAGTCTAAGGAATAAGCACTTAAGGAATTTTACGGCAAACCTAAAAATTCTAGAAATAAAAATAACTATGCCAAAACTAAACTTAATACTAAAAATTGTAACTAGAGTCTAAAAATCTAAAGGTAATAAAAAAAAAACTTTTTTTTAAATTTTTTTTTATATTTCGTTTTTTAAGGATTTTAATTTTTTTTTTTAAATTTTTTATATATATATATATATATTTTTTTAAAAACTTTTTTTTAAAAAAAAAAATTTCTTTAAAAAAAACGATTTTTTTACATTTTTTTGCTAGGAAATACTATTAAATACGATACAATTTTACACAAGATATTTATTTATTTATAGAATGGATATACTTAAACCTTGCTACAACACTTATAGGCAGTGTACCTAATCGTACAGTAGTGTAGTTTTTAGTAAGTCCGGTTCGTTCCACAGGGAATCTTTTTAAACAAAGCTTAACGCTATATTAGTTTACTTTTATAAAAATACAAATATATATATAAGTAATATTATTATTATAAAAGGGGAGTTTTTACCGTTTATTGACCGGTTTGTCGATTTTAAAACTTTAGTCACAGTTAAAACCAAATGTAAAATATTAAAAATAAATACAAGACTTAAATTAAAGCGTAAAGTAAATAACGATAATGAAATTGCGAATAATAAAAGTGCGATAAAATAAACTTGCGATAATTAAAAAGTACGATAATTAAAAGTGCAATTAAATACAATAACAATAAATAAAAATGCGATAATTAGAAGTGCAATTAAATATAAAATAAAGGAAATTAAATATGAAATAAAAGAATTATGCTTTTTTAAACTTCCGTAATCATGATGTTTGACGTGTTGATTTTAGTTTTATGCCCATGGATTAATTGTCCTTTGTCCTGGATTATTTAATATGTCCGTCTGGTTTTTGTCCATAACAGTCCATCAGTCATAAATATAAAGTGCGAGTGTCCTCGTCAAATTATCCTTATACCCGAAGTTAAATATTCCAACTAATTGGGGACTTAAACTGTAACAAGATTTTAATACTTTGTTTAATAATTACACCAGGATGTCGACTGAGTGTAACCCAAGGTTTTAATATTTTGTTATCAATTATACCAAGTGTCCTTGTACATAATTTCACCCCTGTTTTAATTATTCTAGTGGCTATTAATCCATTCCCGTGTCCGGTTAAATGAACGATTATTCGTAAATATAAATACCTCGCCCATCGTGTCCGATCGAGTGTATATGGTAATTTATAGGGACGCCCAATTGTAAATCTTTATATTAACATTAACAAACTATCATTTAGTTAAACAAATATAAAGCCCATTAATAGCCCATAGTCTAATTTTCACAAGTGTCGTTCTTTTGTCCAAACCCCAATTATGGTACAAAGCCCAATTACCCAATTTTAGTAATTAGCCCAACATCATGATTACTTCGGATTAAATAAGCATAATAATAACTTAGCTACGAGACATTAAATTAAAAAGGTTGAACATAACTTACAATGATTAAAAATAGCGTAGCGTTACACGGACAGAATTTCGACTTACACCCTTACAACATTCGCTAACATACCCTTATTATTAGGATTTAAAATTAAAATTAAAATTAAAATATAAATAAATATAAATATTACGTATGAATGGAGAAGAGAAAGATAGATGGATTTTGTGGTGCACCAAAGCTCGATTTTTATAGGCATGTGGGCTAGAACTGGGGCTCATGCGATCGCATGGATTTATGCCTTCCAGGCCATGCGATCGCATGGCCAGCTGGGGAGGCTCATATTTGGTTGTTTTCTTCTGCCGACGGTTTTATAAATAAATATAATATATTAAATAATTATAAGAATTATTTAAATATTATATTATATTTATGTGCATAGTTGACTTGTAATTTTTAGTCCGTTGCGTCGAGCGTTCAGAGTTGACTCTGGTCTCGGTTCTGGATTTTCGAACGTCCTTGCGTATAATTTAATATCTTGTACTTTGCATTTTGAATCTTGTACTCTTGTAATTTCGAGACGTTTCTTATCAATAATTGGAACCTCTTGGATTGTATTTTGTACTTTTGAGCTTTTTGGTCGTTTGCGTCTTCAATTCGTCGAATCTGTCTTTTGTCTTCACCTTTTATTATTTAAACGAATATCACTTGTAAATAGAACAATTGTAACTAAAAGCTTGTCTTTCTTGAGGAATAATGCTATGAAATATATGTTTGTTTTTAGCATTATCAAATATTCCCACACTTGAGCGTTGCTTGTCCTCAAGCAATATCGTCTTGAAATACTAGAATCACTTCTTTATTCTTCACACTATGTACATCAGTGACTTCTATACGGCGGTATAAACAATGGTAGTAATGATATGGTTTACAGTCCCATATGACTATATAAAAATTTAGATCCATTAAGGAAATTGGATCTTTATGAAAACATTTGATCAATTGAAAATTAAATCTAGTTTTTACCCTAGATAAGTTTTCTGGAATAACCCTTCACCGGTGTTTGCAAAATATTTTTGTGGGTTTGGTGGGTTTCAGATTTGAAAATTTTAGCTCAAAACTTGCGGTTTTGTGTCACCCACTTGCTAACCTTGTATTAGGAAAGCAACACGTTCAGTTTACTTGTCCCGTATATTACCTTTCGATAAACTACCGTCCGGTTGTAAAGGAAAGTGTTGAACAAGCAACTGTTAAGGCAATGTCCCATGACATGCTTTTAATTATGGTCTATAACGCGTCGGACGCAATTACTATCCTTGGTAGGAGCAATAGTAAAGCTCACCCTTATGATTTTTCGGTCTGGCACAAGGTCCTGTCTTTGACCATGCTATGCAACCACCGTTCTTACGGTTGACACCTGATTTGGTTCAGGTGACCTAATGAATTCCAAGTGAATTCCTAGAATTTTACGTTCAATGGTAATGAACGCATTGAAAATAGGGTTTTCAAAAAACAAATCGGTTTTATTTTTGATCAAAATATTTTCTCGTTCAAGCTCGAGTTTAGATATCATTGAATTCCATGAGTTTGTAATTCTCAATCTTTAAGGTCAATCTCAAGGATTGAGTAATATCAGGCTTAAAAGCTGATTTTTGATCTTTTAAGGAGATTATCCTTTCTGGGGATCTGATTCATTAGTCTTATCAAGCTAATTTGCATGGTGCCCCCCCATTGTACGAGATAAATCCTTCTCATGGTTAGGATAAATCTGACCACTTGGCGACCCTGTTTTATGCTGAGGTCCGTGGATTTCCTGCTGATTTTAGTGATGACTTTTCTAGATTTTTCGTCAACCTACAGCTGGTCGTCTAGATGATGATGCTCCTGAACCTCCAGTATCGGCTTTCTGCAAAACACATTAAACACAAAATTTGTGCATCCAAATATGCATTAGTGTTAGCAAAATAACAACTTAAAACAATCACTATAACATGTTAAATCAAAATTAAACTTATACACATTTTCACAATTCTACACTTTTCAAATAAGCACATATGAAAATGTATACAAAATTCATAAGCATTTAACTCAAATAACATGTCAAAATATTCATTACTAATAATTAAACAAGTCTCAAATGGCAAATATATCAAATTAATCAAGTTCATGAATTTTGGACTTAAAAAGTCCACTTTAATCTCCAAAAATCATGTTTAGGATCATTGTTTGGATCATTTAACTATCTAAACATGTTACACTACTCAATTTAGCAATAATTCATGACAAAAATCGGCCATAACCTGTTTATATCAAAAAGCCCCAAATTGCTCAAGAACACAAACCCTAGATTTCTAAAATTTTTGAAGTTTTTGGCTTCAAATCATGTTAAATAGCATCAATCTAGGTTATACATGCATAAAATACTAACAATTTAACACTAATTACACTAGAAATTAACAAAATTGCATTAGGTAAAAAATTGGTAATTATCACAAAAACTAGGAATTTATAGAGTTTAGGGGTGTAATTTTTACCAATTTGCTGAAGAATGAGAATCTAGGCATGATTAGAGCAAGAAAAATGACGAATTACGGTGGAAAAATGGCGAAAATTGGTGAATTTTTGGGTGAGTTTCGTGAATGTGTGTGTGTTGTGGTGAGGAAGACAGAACAGGCTGCTGTATGTATCAGGTCTGATTTTTGCCTCTATGCGATCGCATGGAGGTATAGTGAAAATACCATGCGATCGCATGGGGGTCCGGGTACAGTGTTTTCAGCTTTTTTTTTTTTTTTTTATAAAACCTTATACTTTATAAAACTTATAATTAATTAAATTTTAAAAATTTTGTTTTCCTTTAGGAGCGAGGGCGTTTCGGATCGTTGTCCTAGTCTGTCCCTCGACAAAATTTTAAAATTTGTCAAATCAAAGCGCGGTTTTTAAAAGTAAAGATTTTTGGGTTTTTTTTTTTTTTAATGTTTTTGGCATACTTTAATTCAATAAGATTAAAAATAATGATAATAAAAGTTCTCGTCCCTCCCTCGGGTAAAGCAATTTCGATCCCCGGCAGCGGCGCCAAAAACTTGATGATGTAGCGTGAGGGTACGAAATAGTATTATTTTTAATACAAAATACTACAAAATATGACACAAGTTTTATTAATTTACGGATGGGGTATACCTAAACCGTGCTAAAACATTATAGGCAGTGTACCTAATCGTAGAGTAGTGTAGTTTTTAGTAAGTCCGGTTCGTTCCACAGGGAGCTAGTGATTACGTACTATATTTTTATAAAACTATATATATATATATATATATATATATATATATATATATATATATATATATATATATATATATATATATATATATATATAAGTAGTAATATTATTATAAAAGGGGGTTTTTTACCGTTTAATGACCGGTTTGTCGATTTTATATTTTTAAGCGTAAAGATAAATGACAATAATTAAAGTGCGTAAAATATATAAATGACGATAAATAAAATAACAATAAATAAAATTGCGATAGAATATGAAATAAAAAGATTATGCTTATTTAAATTTCCGTAATCATGATGTTTAACGTTTTGATTTTAATTAATTGTTACTTGGGTTAATTGTCCTTTGTCATGGTTTATTTGATACCTATCTGGTTTTTGTCCATAATAGTCCATCGGTCATAAATATAAAGTGCGAGTGTCCTCGTCAAATTACCCTTATACCCGAAGTCAAATATTCCAACTAATTAAGGATTTAAACTGTGACGCAGTTATCACTTCTGTCAACAATTACACCAGTTATCACTGTATGTAATCCACCCCTGTTTTGATTAGATATGAATATTAATTTACCCACTTGATCAGTTTGAATAATCAATTACCCAACTCGAATAATTAATTAAATGATTATAATAGATTCCATATGAACGTCACTAAATAGGACAACCATAATCATTATTAATTATTAGGATAATTAATTTGAAGATAGGTTCGACAGACTCCAATGAGTTGTCACTCAATTAGACAATACCCCCCATCTATTAATAGTCAATAGTCCAATTTTCACAAGTGTCGGTCTTATGCCCAAACCTTAATTATGGTACAAAATCCAATAACCCCGTCTTAATATTTAGTCAAACATCACGATTACTTCGGCTTAAATAAGCATAATAATAACTTAGTTACGAGACATTAATTTAAAAAGGAAGAACATAACTTACAGTGATTATTAATCGCTAGCGTTACACGGACAGAATTTTGACTTTAAAACCCGTAAAACATTTCTTACAATAACCCAACTAAACCATAACTTTATTATTAAAATTAACTTATATTAAAATTATAATATAAATATATATTACATATTACAGAAGAGAGAAAGAAATATGAAGAAAGGTGTACATAAATCGATCAAATGAATTGCCTTTTATAGGCAAATATTGAATTGAAATTTTCACTTATGACCCCTTAACTATGCTCAATTAACAACTTTTTATTATTTATTATTATTCTTATTATGAATTATTTAAATACTATATTATATTCTTGTGCATAGTTTACTTGTACTTTTAAATAAATATCTTGTGTAAAATTGTATCGTATTTAATAGTATTTCCTAGCAAAAATATAGCTATTTTATATGGTAATTTATAGAAATAGTATTATTTATAATACAAAATACTAAAAAATATGACACAAGTTTTATTAATTTACGGATGGGATATACCTAAACTTTGCTACAACATTATAGGCAGTGTACCTAATCGTAGAGTAGTGTAGTTTTTAGTAAGTTCGGTTCGTTCCACAGGGAGCTAGTGATTACGTACTATATTTTTATAAAACTATATTTATATATATATATATATATATATATATATATATATATATATATATATATATATATATATATATATATATATATATATATATATATATATATAAGTAGTAATATTATTATAAAAGGGGGTTTTTTACCGTTTAATGACCGGTTTGTCGATTTTATATTTTTAAGCGTAAAGATAAATGACAATAATTAAAGTGCGTAAAATATATAAATGACGATAAATAAAATAACAATAAATAAAATTGCGATAGAATATGAAATAAAAAGATTATGCTTATTTAAATTTCCGTAATCATGATGTTTAACGTTTTGATTTTAATTAATTGTTACTTGGGTTAATTGTCCTTTGTCATGGTTTATTTGATACCTATCTGGTTTTGTCCATAATAGTCCATCGGTCATAAATATAAAGTGCGAGTGTCCTCGTCAAATTACCCTTATACCCGAAGTCAAATATTCCAACTAATTAAGGATTTAAACTGTGACGCAGTTATCACTTCTGTCAATAATTACACCAGTTATCACTGTATGTAATCCACCCCTGTTTTGATTAGATATGAATATTAATTTACTCACTTGATCAGTTTGAATAATCAATTACCCAACTCGAATAATTAATTAAATGATTATAATAGATTCCATATGAACGTCACTAAATAGGACAACCATAATCATTATTAATTATTAGGATAATTAATTTGAAGATTGGTTCGACAGACTCCAATGAGTTGTCACTCAATTAGACAATACCCCCCATCTATTAATAGTCAATAGTCTAATTTCCACAAGTGTCGGTCTTTTGCCCAAACCTTAATTATGGTACAAAATCCAATAACCCCGTCTTAATATTTAGTCAAACATCACGATTACTTCGGTTTAAATAAGCATAATAATAACTTAGTTACGAGACATTAATTTAAAAAGGAAGAACATAACTTACAGTGATTATTAATCGTGTAGCGTTACACGGACAGAGTTTCGACTTTAAAACCCGTAAAACATTTCTTACAATAACCCAACTAAACCATAACTTTATTATTAAAATTAACTTATATTAAAATTATAATATAAATATATATTACATATTACAGAAGAGAGAAAGAAATATGAAGAAAGGTGTACATAAATCGATCAAATGAATTGCCTTTTATAGGCAAATATTGAATTGAAATTTTCACTTATGACCCCTTAACTATGCTCAATTAACAACTTTTTATTATTTATTATTATTCTTATTATGAATTATTTAAATATTATATTATATTCTTGTGCATAGTTGACTTGTACTTTCAGCTCCGTTGCGTCGAGCGTTGATAGTTGGCTCGGGTACCGGTTCCGGATTTTCGAACGTCCTTTCGTATAATTTAATATCTTGTACTTTGCGTTTTGTAACTTGTACTCTTGTCATTTTTAGACGTTTCTCATCAATAAATTGAACCTTTTGAATTGTATCTTGTACATTTGAGCTTTTTGGACGTTTGTGTCTTCAAATCTTCGTTTTCACCTTTTGTCTTCGCACTTATTTATTTAAACAATTACAATGAAAATATAATACAATTACATATGAAAACCTATTATTTAGAAGGGATATTGCTATGAAATATATGTTCCTTTTTAGCCTTATCAAATACCGAACGAAAGTATCACTCCATGTTACAGGAGTCCTTTGCAAAAGTTGCATTCTTTGACGATGATATTGTGGAGTCAGAAAAGAAGTATGTCTCTCTAAACTCATTCTTGGTGCAAGTATGCCAGAAAAGACGGTCGCAAGGTTTTACATCATC
Organism: Rutidosis leptorrhynchoides; assembly: GCF_046630445.1. Classification (NCBI taxonomy): domain Eukaryota; kingdom Viridiplantae; phylum Streptophyta; class Magnoliopsida; order Asterales; family Asteraceae; genus Rutidosis; species Rutidosis leptorrhynchoides. The sequence goes on along the minus strand of NC_092343.1, from coordinate 120,718,962 downwards.
ACTCACTGTACCATGTCATATGCCAATTCAAGATCGGTAAGGTAATCAGATTTCTTTCTTTAGTTTTAAGAACACATAATCTTCGCAGATGGTGGAAAATTACTAAAAAATTTATCCATCAAAGTGACATTTTTTTACCAGTTAATTAAAGGACGACATACAAGTTTATTGACCAGAGTGCATAACTTAATGTATTTTAATCTGTTTATAGTTCTAGATTGTGCAGTATGATTCTCTAGATGAGTCTAAGGTGTTTAGCTTTACCTCTTAAGTTTCACGTTTACATTCCAATTCATAATATTTGCTTATCTGTAATCTCATTATTTGTCTTCTAACTGTAGAAATATATCCGTTAAGTTGGTTAAATTGCTTGTGGAGATGGTTCAAAAGGGAATGCATTGCTTTTTCTCATTCCGGAATAATTACAGTATGAATTCGCTCTCTCCAGGTGTGTTGAGCATGATTTATCTTACTTCTTGGAGCTTTATACCCCCGATTTTGCGAGTCTTGGGTGGTTTATCTGTTAAGAGGTTTTAAAAATGCACAGTTGAAATTGGTTGTTTATTGATATGGGGTTGTGGATGCTCAATTTTGGTCAACCAAAACAGTTATATTCATTTATTTTAGGTTCCAAAAGATTATTTAATGACTATTTAGTGTTTTCAGTATGATTAAGTTTTAATCTTTTTAACCTTTTGGTGACCTCTAACCCATTTGAACCGTCTCTTGTCAGTTTTTTTTAATAGTTTACCCATTTGAATGGTGTTATATGTAAAACAACAACAACAACAACAACAACAACAACAACAACAACAACAACAACAACAACAACAACAACAACAACAACAACAACAACAACAACAACAACAACAACAACACCAACAACAACAGCAACAACAACAGCAACAACAGCAGCAGCAACAACAGCAGCAACAGCAGCAGCAACAGCAGCAACAGCAGCAGCAACAACAACAGCAACAGCAACAGCAGCAGCAACAACAACAACAACAACAACAACAACAACAATACCCAATCCCACAAAAGTGGGGTATGGGAGTGTTATATGTAAAACATAACCTGAATATACTCATACATAAGTAAATGGGGTATGTATCGCCTCATTTAGTTCTATAATGTTTTTAAGTTCTTGATAAATTATAAAAAGTATCTTTTTCATTGATGACTGACATTTTTGATGGGTTTTACTTGACCAAGTATAATGGCAGGCAAGTAAGCCAAGGAACTGCAAAGAACTCTGCGGTCCATTGCCTGTGTGAAAGAGTCATTGTCCTCGAAAAGGTTATTAACTTGAACTTAGTTTAAAATTTCTATATTTCTGATCTTTATAAAACCATCTGCTTTTAATCTTTCACTCAGATTTTAAAAAAGGTAGAAAAGTGGAGGACAATTATTTATTCATTGTCAATGATTTATTTACTGCTCTTCTTTGTCGTATAAATGTGATAACAAAAAAGGTTATGGCATATGATAAGCCTTATGCTGAATAATTTATCTATTTAAAAAAGTGTTAAATGGGTAGAACGTTGCTCAACATGTGTTGTAAAAAGTTATCAATCTTAAATTGAGTCGATTCCTTTGTGATGCAGTACGTGCTTCAGTTGCACCGAACTAACAAAACCTTGCTGTTGGCACCAGAAGAGGTGTCATAGAGTTGTATAAAATTAGTGAACCCATGGTGATATTGCATATTTTAATAATATTGCAATAACGAGTAGCATATTTTAATTAAAATTTCAAATCATATTGACTGTTTGCAGGTATGAGTTACCCTATCTATCCAAGATATAATCTTGATCAGAGTTCTTTACTTTATTAGAAACCATTACTTTCAAAACCCATGGTGATGGAAGTATATGACGACTATTTACTTGTTACTTACCACCCATTTGATGTCCTATATATCATATATATCATGTGAATCTATCTGGTGACTTGACAACTTATATATTCCAATCTTCTTTTTGCAGAGCCGGTGGCTGCAGTTGTAGGATCAATTGTTTTAAAGAGGTTTGTTACCTAAAGTGAACAGAGCCGGTGGTTTGTTGATTGTGTTTCTCTCATCTCTAGAGGTATTGTTTAAACCTAAAACCTAAAAACACCCCACAAAAATTAGGGTTTTAGGCAATGTTTCAATCATCAAATAGTGAAGTGAAAGTTGAAAAGAAGAAATTAGGCGATCAAGAGTAATAGTAGTACATAGATTCGATCACCTCACAATGATGCAATCAGAGGATTCTCGGATTCTAAATTCAACTTTACCCAAGGTACTCAATTTTTTAACCTTAGGATCATAGAGAGATTCAAATGATCTCAATTCTGTAGTTTTTTTTTTTTTTTTTTGGAAATCAAATGCTATTAGGTTTATCAGTTCCAGTTCTCTAGATTCAGCTAATGACGCTAATAAAGAAGGTGAAGTTAGTATTAATAAAACGTGGAAAGATGTTGTTAGTGAGGCTAGCATTATGTTAGAAATGGAGGTTTCTGATTATAAAACTTCGGTTGAATCGGCTGTCAAAGATGAGTTACAGGAAGTGAAAGTGAAAGTGAAAGATGAGTTAGTATTCATCATTCAATTTCGTTGTAAATCTGGGGATTTAATCGTTTCAGTGTCTTTTCATTTTTCAGTTTTTAGTGTTTGAATTTAAATAAAACGTGTTATTACATATGATTAAGGCTCCTAAAAAACCTGAAGTTAACTGTTCGGCATATCTAAGGTTTTGCACTAACGAAAAAAGATGATCGGAAGGCGGTTTATTTCGTATTACTGATGGATACACCGATCGAAGAACAACAAATGTTTCAATGTTCTAATGTAACATCGCTGCTCAGAAAAGGAGAGAACCCATCCCAATATGCTTTATGTGGGTTTCATCAATTTTCCAGATCTATATTTTTTAATTTATTTTTCTATACATAACACCATTGGTTGTAAAGCTTGAAGTTTAGCAAAAAAGGTTGAGGCTGAGTTGTCAAAAGCTTGAAGTTTAGTAAGCCACATATTGATATTATGTTGATGTTGTGAATATACCTCTCAAGTAGAGTGAAGCTTCTCACATATTGTTATTGGATGCTCTTAACTCGTGATTTTCTCTTTAGAACAATTTATTTTAGATATGAGAATCATTTTTTTCTGCTGATGTGTATGCTGAAACCGAGATGGGTATGCTGATTTTTAAGCATTAATTGTGTTGATCTCTTCATTGATATTCATATAATGAATGCAGATACTTCTGATGAAGACTTCAGCATCTCACAGGTTCCTACTTAACTCTCTTAACTCGTGTTATTCTTTTTAGAACAATCTATTTTAGATATGAATCTCATTTCTAATTGCATATACTTTTTGTTAGTTGATTGTGGCTTTATCATTGTATTAGCTGTTTCTATTAGAATAAATGTCATTGCGCTAAACGTCTAGGAAAAAGATGGTTAGACGGAGGAAGCGTTATATTTTCTGTTGTTCTGGTTATATTTTTGACGCAAGGTAAACCATATTATCATTGATGGAAATGACTGAAGCCATAGACATACCAAATTGCAGAGCAACCATTTCTTTGTGATCTTTATGCTTCTATTAACCCAGGATCGTAGAGCTTCTAATCAACTACAATGAATTGCATTTTGCGGGGGTTACTGTTAATGGAAATATAAAGGTAAATTGGTTTCTTTATATGGTTCACTTTATATTTCTGTTAAAGATTCAAGCTTTTTTTATTTTGGGTTTTGATGGTGTGTTGAACTTGAGGAGTCAATTGAATTTGATTTGCATTATATGGTATATGGTATATATGGGTTAGAGCTGTTATTTTTTGGAATGGGATAATGGTGCATAACAGTTATATTGACATGATGGTATTGAAATGTTTAAGTGATTATTTAAGGAAAACAAATGATGGCTTGACTTTTGGTGGTCAAAATCAATAGTATTCTGGATAAATTTTATTTGGTTGGATTAGTACATATGACTAATATCGGTGCATTTTTGTGGATAATATTGGGATAAAGAGTTTCATTTAGGAAGATCAGATGGTATGCAGGAATATGGTTCATGCTCTTAATATGATGGTGGCTTACAGAGATGTTAAAGATGTTTTATTTATATCATATATGTTTTGAGTTATAATAGGTTTTGGACTTATAATAGTTGGAATGTTAATTTGTGTAATTGGATAAGTAATAGTTCTAGGGTCATTATTCTAGAGGGTTTGGGTCATTTTTCTAGAGGGTTTGGATGTTCACTAAAAACATCTCCTCGCATATTCGTTGTAATTCTACATATTTTTGAGTTTTAGTTCTATTGGATGTTTTCCTACCCCTTTAGAAAAAAAAAACTTGGATAAATTTATGTTTCATACAATTTAGGGTCAAAATTAATACCTACTTGTGAAATAATTCTTACTACAATATTCAATTTAATTAAATCAATATTCGAACTTCATTTTGAACAAGATTATTTGAATTTATATTTTTACACATTAAAACTTTTGAAATGCTTTAATTTTAAAATTTATATTTTTACCTGTTTTTTGTTTTTAATGTTATTTTTTTTTTCATGGTTAAAAGATTGTCTTAAATATCATCATAAAATAAAATCCGTGAAATCGTGGGTCTTTAACTAGATGATTATTTATATTATGAACAATTACATTAAAAGGGTATTATAGATAGTGATATCTCTGAAATCGAATCGGTATAAGTTTTCATCGCTCGCGACATTGGCAGAATTTAGGGTTTCGATCAACGATCTTTTATTCTTTTTCGACTTCATACAAATCGAAAGTTAATGTTGATAACATATTTTACCATTCGTTTTCGATTCAGATGTTAACACGATAACTACTAATTCATTTAACTATTAATTCTGCTTTCGTGTTCAGTTTTTTTTTAACTTTTTTAAAATAGTATTCAGATTCAGATTTATAATGACTGACAATCGATCTCTTAATATCCAGGTAAAATTGATGTCGTTGTTCAACAGATTTTACATATACAATTTGTTTGTTTATATGATTACATTGTTTTCATGTACAATTGTTATCACTGTCTAATAGTATGTGGTACACCCGGTATTTATTTATTTGTTTATTTCATTTGCTTCAGAGAACAAGTTTACACCTTTATGTAAAGGGTATTTGATATTGACATTAATATTGTTTTATTGTTACTATATTTTACAACAACATCGTGCTTGTACTTTTGGGTATGCTATTGATATGGTGTTTCTTTGGGTAGTTTATTTTTTATTTATTTATTTTTTATTTTTATTTTTTACAGAGACATGTAGGTAAAACTCTGATTTGATACCTTTATTGGAATTTGTATTTTTATATACCATTTTTGTGTTACGTTTCTTTATTTGGTTATAGGGAAATGCCAACCAACACTTAGCAACGACACAGGCAACGTTGTATAGATGTACTCCTAAATTTAAGTGAAGTAAGTTATTTGTCTTTTGATTCTAGCTTTCGGCCTCAATGAGTGGTCAGGTTTGGTCACAACTGGTATGACCCAAGATAATGGAATATGATGTACTAAGTTTATAATTTAATCAATATGTTTTCCAATCTCTGTGTTAACAATTTGGTTTTCATTTCAACACATTTATATAAACTTTGACTATATGCTTAATTTTTTTTTTTTTTGGTTAAACTTCCATAACCGATCAGTATATTCTTAAAGTCAGTGAGGTAGAAGAAGCACATTGTCTTAGTGGATTTACATGGGTCTTGATGTGTCAGCTCCACTCAGACCTCTAAGGTAAGATCACTTGCTATTGATGCCATCATGTGTATCATTTGTAGTGACCGGAACTTTTCCATGTTTATATATATTAAATGAAATTGATATTTACATGATTAAGTATTTTCAACATGTTAAGCAATCGAACTTGTTAAGACTTGATTAATTTAAATAGGTTTCATATAGACAATTGACCACCCAAGTTGACCGGTGATTCACGAACGTTAAAACTTGTAAAAACTATATGATGACATATATATGATTATATATATAGTTAACATGATATTATGATAAGTAAGTATCTCATTAGGTATTTTAACAATGAGTTATATACATAAAATTGAGTTTATTAAATTAAGAAACTCGAAACGATATATATAACGATTATCGTTATAACAACGTCTTACTAAATAAATATGAATCATATTAAGATATTGATACACTATGTTTAATCATGATAAATGATAAGTAAACATGTCATTAAGTGTATTAACAATGAACTACATATGTAAAAACAAGACTACTAACTTAATGATTTCGAAACGAGACATATATGTAACGATTATCGTTGTAACAACATTTAACTGTATATATATCATACTAAGATATATTAATATATCATAATATCATGATAATGTAATAATTTAACATCTCTTTAGATATAATAAACAATGGGTTCACAACATTTAACAAGATCGTTAACCTAAAGGTTTTCAAAACAACATTTACATGTAATGACTAACGATGACTTAACGACTCAGTTAAAATGTATATACATGTAGTGTTTTAATATGTATTCATACACTTTTGAAAGACTTCAAGACACTTATCAAAATACTTCTACTTAACAAAAATGCTTACAATTACATCCTCGTTCAGTTTCATCAACAATTCTACTCGTATGCACCCGTATTCGTACTCGTACAATACACAGCTTTTAGATGTATGTACTATTGGTATATACACTCCAATGATCAGTTCTTAGCAGCCTTTTTGAGTCACCTAACACATGTGGGAACCATCATTTGGCAACTAGCATGAAATATCTCATAAAATTACAAAAAATATTAGTAATCATTCATGACTTATTTACAAGTAAACAAAATTACACATCCTTTATATCTAATCCATATACCAACGACCAAAAACACCTGCAAACACTTTCATTCTTCAATTTTCTTCATCTAATTGATCTCTCTCAAGTTCTATCTTCAAGTTCTTAGTGTTCTTCATAAATTCTATAAGTTCTAGTTTCATAAAATCAAGAATACTTCCAAGTTTGCTAGCTTACTTCCAATCTTGTAAAGTGATCATCCAACCTCAAGAAATTTTTTTATTTACAGTAAGATATATTTCTAATACAAGGTAATACTCATATTCAAACTTTGATTTAATTTCTATAACTATAACAATCTTATTTCGAGTGGAAATCTTACTTGAACTTGTTTTCGTGTCATGATTCTGCTTCAAGAACTTTCAAGCCATCCAAGGATCCTTTGAAGCTAGATCTATTTTTCTCATTTCCAGTAGGTTTATCCACAAAACCTGAGGTAGTAATGATGTTCATAACATCATTCGATTCATATATATAAAACTACCTTATTCGAAGGTTTAAACTTGAAATCACTAGAACATAGTTTAGTTAATTCTAAACTTGTTCGCAAACAAAAGTTAATCCTTCTAACTTGACTTTTAAAATCAACTAAACACATGTTCTATATCTTTATGATATGCTAACTTAATGATTTAAAACCGGAAAACACGAAAAATACCGTAAAACCGGATATACGCCGTCGTAGTAACACTGCGGGCTGTTTTGGGTTAGTTAATTAAAAACTATGATAAACTTTGATTTAAAAGTTGTTCTTCTGGGAAAATTATTTTTCTTATGAACATGAAACTATATCCAAAAATCATGGTTAAACTCAAAGTGGAAGTATGTTTTCCAAAATTGTCATCTAGACGTCGTTCTTTCGACTGAAATGACTATCTTTACAAAAATGACTTGTAACATGTATTTCCGACTATAAACTTATACTTTTTTGTTTAGATTCATAAACTTAAGTTCAATATGAAACCATAGCAACTTGAAACACTCAAAACGGATTTAAAACGAAGAAGTTATGGGTAAAACAAGATTAGATATTTTTGCTTGTTGTAGCTACGTGAAAATTGGTAACAAATTTATATTAATCATATCCTAGCTAACTTATATTGTATTATACATGTATTCTAATATATTATGTAATCTTGGGATACCATAGACACGTATGCAAATGTTTTGACATATCATATCGACTCATCTATATATATTATTTGGAACAACCATAGACACTCTATATGCAGTAATGTTGGAGTTAGCTATACAGAGTTGAGGTTAATTCTAAAAATATATATACTTTGAGTTGTGATCTAGCCTGAGACGTGTATACACTGGGTCGTGGATTGATTCAAGATAATATATATCAATTTATTTCTGTACATCTAATTGTGGACAACTAGTTATAGGTTACTAACGAGGACAGCTGATTTAATAAACTTAAAACATTAAAACGTATTAAAAATGTTGTAAATATATTTTAAACATACTTTGATATATATGTACATATTTGTTATAGGTTCGTGAATCGACCAGTGGCCAAGTCTTACTTCCCGACGAAGTAAAAATCTGTGAAAGTGAGTTATAGTCCCACTTTTAAAATCTAATATTTTGGGATGAGAATACATGCAGTTTTATAAATGTTTTACGAAATAGACACAAGTAATTGAAACTACATTATATGGGTGAATGATCGAAGCAGAATATGCCCCTTTTGCTTGGTAACCTAAGAATTAGTAAACCGATCTACTAATTGACGCGAATCCTAAAGATAGATCTATTGGGCCTAACAAACCACATCCAAAGTACCGGATGCTTTAGTACTTCGAATTCGTTTTTATCATGTCCGAAGGATTTCCCGGAATGATAGGGGATATTCTTATATGCATCTTGTTAATGTCGGTTACCAGGTGTTCACCATATGAATGAATTTTATCTCTATGTATGGATGTATATTGAAATATGAAATCTTGTGGTCTATTATTATAATTTGATAATATATAGGTTAAACCTATAACTCACCAACATTTTTGTTGACGTTTTAAGCATGTTTATTCTCAGGTGATTATTAAGAGCTTCCGCTGTTGCATACTAAAATAAGGACAAGATTTGGAGTCCATGCTTGTATGATATTATGTAAAAAAAAAACTGCATTCAAGAAACTTATTTTTGATGTAATATATTCTTATTGTAAACCATTATGTAATGGTCGTGTGTAAACGGTATATTTTAGATTATCATTATTTGATAATCTACGTAATGCTTTTTAAACCTTTATCGATAAAATAAAGGTTATGGTTGTTTTAAAAATGAATGCAGTCTTTGAAAAACGTCTCATATAGAGGTCAAAACCTCGCGACGAAATCAATTAATATGGAACATTTATAATCAATATGAACGGGGTATTTCATCATTGGTTTAAAGTGTAGGAATTTAAAAGAGATTAGGATTTAGATCCACAATGGTTGAAATTTGAACAAGTGCTGATGCTGTGAATAAAGAAGTTTTGGCACTCTTCTATGTCCTAAAATTCAAGGTATGTTTTCAGCAAATACTTGTATACAATTTATAAAATGTTATTTGTAAATGCAATTCAAAAGTACACTTTTACATGGAGTGTTTGTTTGTAAATGCGTACAGGAGGTGACAACTCACTTGTTTGAATTTAATGTCGTCAATATATCAAGGTAACATCTTTATGATATTTGCGGGTAGGATATGATCTCATCGCTCATTTATAATCGCATATTCATCAATTATGCCAAAGAACCAAGAGAAACATTATCAAGTTGCAGGGTCATTGGTGACCTATGCTGGGAATTATTAAAGCACACATATGGGTCATAAAATGCATCAGGTAAGACACGTCATATTATTGCTACAAATAACTATTTGTCAACTCATCTTGCTATTTTCCTTGCCTTATATCTAATTTAATGTAATATAGTTTTTTGCCATTTACAAATTACTTTGTTTAGGGTTTAGATTCTAAGATCTAGGGTTTATATTTTAGGGCTTAGGGTTTAGAGTTTTCAGGGTTTAGATTTAGGGTGTAGGGTTTCGAGTTTAGGTTTAGGGTTTAGATTTAGCATTTATGGTTTAGATTTGGCGTTTAGGTTAGGGTTTAGGGTTTAGATTTACGGTTTAGGTTTTAGAGTTTAGGTTTAGGGTTTTGGGTTTAGATTTACGGTTTAGGTTAGGGTTCAGATTCTAGGGTGTAGGGTTTATATTTTAGAGCTTAGGGTTTTGGGTTAGGGTTTAGAGTTTTTAGGGGTTAAGTTAGGGTTTAGATTTAGGGTGTAGGGTTTTGGGTTTAGATTTAGTGTTTAGGGTTTAGGTTAGGGTTTAGAATTTAGATTTAGGGTTTAGGTTTAGGGTTTGGGTTTAGATTTAGGGTTTAGGTTAAGGTTTAGAGTTTAGATTCTAGGGTTTAGATTTTAGGGCTTAGAATTTAGGGTTAGGGTTTAGATTTAGTTTTTAAATCAAAGGATTTAGAATAGTTTAGGGTTTAAGGTGTAGGGTTTAGATTTTAGAGTGTAAGGTTTAGATCTTATAGTTTAGATTATAGTAGTGTTTAGGGTTTAGGTTAGGATAACCTAATATTATCATATGTGATCTGTAATGTGTACATTGGTTTTACTATTTAAATCTGTAATCTATATATTATGTATATTATGATGTATTTTTAGTATATTATGATGTATTTTTAGTATAATTATTTATAAGTTGAGTTGGTTTGTCTTGGTTACATTCTTTGTTGTGATTCGTCGATGTACGCTCAGTATTGTGTATGTGTATCTGCAGGATCAGGGACATCATCTCAAGAAGCCAACAAGTCTTCATTACAGTTTAAGGTGAAAAAGAAACTGAAAATTAAATCAAAGAAAGCAATCACGCGAATTACCCCTTGGACATGTATATATTCGTATAAGAGAGTGGGGAAACATGTCAACTTATCACAAGTTGCAAAAAGTGTATTTTGTAATGCCTCATCATGAAATTTGTAAATTACCATTGGAATGATAAAAAAAAATTATTACTCTTATTTGTCATAAGAATCAGTTATAAACATGTTAAAGATAGAGTGTTTTAAATCATCCTAATATAACATATTTACTCGATTCGCCCATTTTGTCATCTCTGTTAGCATTCTTCTAATATTTATTTTTTTATGAAATACCCAGTAATTTTAGTTTGGAGATCTCAATTACAGATTAAACATGGAAATAGATTTAGCTAGGGAACTTATCAAGGGGCAATATTGGACTGCACTTCAAGAGTTTGATCTGCTACGAATAGAATTAAAAGACGGTGTAGTGTTTCAAGAGTGGAGATAAGGGAACATCGAATTCTCACCACTTATAAGCATTCCATATTTAATTGCAACTGCTACTCGGGTACCCTTTCTAGCATAACAGAAGAGACGCAAATGACACCAGCATGATATGAACATTATATATATATATATATATATATATATATATATATATATATATATATATATATATATATATATATATATATATATATATATATATATACGTCATTAATGTCTGTACAGTATTTAGATTCAAACAAATTATGTTTGGCCATCAGATAAGCAATTATGTGAGGTAACTCTTTTAAGAAAAGAAAATAAGTGTTTATTGAGAATGCTTATTAATTTGTGTTTATAGGATTATTTGGGTAATTAAAAAAGTATTGGTTGTGTTTACCCTTACTACAACTTTGATGTCAGGTATTTTTTGTTGTAACCTATTAGCAATTGTTAACAAATACTCTATCAAATTCCATCATTTCATAAAATCCGCGAAATCGCGGGTCGTTAACTAGTTTACAATATACTGGGCGCTCGATCATCAGTCATAACATGCCACACATATTCAGAATACGAAAGTATTTATCGCATTATGCAAAGGATATCGATAATTTAATGATATATTGTCCACCAATTCCTTAAAATGAGCATGTCCCTTGATTCTTGATTCCACTTGATTAAAACTATATGAGACAAAACATCTTTATCATCTATTATGTGTATAGTCTATAAAGTGAACTAAAGGATGTTTGGACCTACACGTTCAAATTGATTGTACGTGTTTGAAAATATAACTACCTACAAAAGTCAATCCTACGCGTAGTACGGGTAGGTGAGATGTAAAAAATTCTTCATCTATCTTAGAATGAGTAGAAGTTATTTCTCTACCCGAAATGAAATACTCAAAGAGTAGAATGTCCTTCCACTATCTGTTCGACGAATAAGTAGATTGCTTTCAAGAGGACCTCCGTCAATAAGTAGGAAATTTTTTTCAAAATAAAAAAAAAAAAAAAAATGAGACGCTATGAAAATGAAAGAATCAAATTTTCATGGGTTTTAAATCATGTCTTAAATTTAATTTAGGCTCTAAGTGACAGTCAAGTCGTCAATAAATCGACGTTTGTTCACTCAAATAATACAACCGGAAGTTTGACATATAACAAAAACATATTCAATTAATTTAAAGAAGGCAAATCCTTTTTTGCTTACAGGGGAGTTTGGAAATATTTTTTTTGGAAATTATATTATTATTATTATTATTACGTTCTACAAATGTAAATAAATGAAAAACGTTTTTGGTGAGAGTTTTTTTTTTTTTTTTTTTTGAACGGCGATTTTTGGCAACCTCATCATTTGCACGTAAAACACACGTTCGGGCGAAAATCCGAACCCGATCGACGGTACCCGGGAACACATCCATTCGGGCAGTGGTCCGGGTAGAGGTCCGTGAACGAATCCGGTAAAACCTCCCTATAGGGTTAATATATACCACCACTATTGTGATTGATGTTTGTGCGCTAGAACGCGTGGTTACTGAATAAAAAATTATGAAAGCCGTGTGAGAGTGTGGAAATAGTAAAGCGTTAGAGTCCGACGACTTTTCTTTTGTGTTCACAAAGGATTATTGGGATGTGATTAAAGGTGATCTAATTGCTCCGATTACGAGAGATTTTACTGACTGTAGATTTCCAAAAGCTGTTGGGTCAGCTTTAATAACCTTGATTCCGTACGTAATGAACCCTTCTTGCATTAAAGGTTGTCGTCCAATTTCTCTTATTAGGCATTCAATACATGATTATTACTAAGATTTTGGCGAATCGTATGTTCAAAGTTATCGGGAAGTTGATTAGTAAGGAAAGACGGCGTTTATTGCGGGTCGTCAAATACTTTACGGATCGTTATTTTAAATGAAGTTTTGGATTGTATAAGAGAAAAAAGAAGAAACTCATGGTTTTGAAGGTCGAATCTGAAAAAGCTTATAATTCGGTCTCATGGAGGTTTTTTGATCATATGTTAGAAGACTTGGGTTTCGGGAACAAATTGCGGTCTTGGGTGCGCATGTGTTTAGTTGTATCTAAGACATCTAGTTTCGTGAATGGTAGTTCGACGGATGAATTTGTAGTTCAAGGTGGTCTTCCACAAGGTGAGTCGTTGAGTCTTTTTTTATTCTTGATCATTATGGAGGGACTTCATTTGGTGTTAAAAGGGAATGTGGAAGCGGATCGTATTATATCAGTTATTCTCCTATGTAGGTCTCTCATCCATTATATGCAGTTGATGTGATAATTTTATCAGATTGGAGCAAAAGTTGTCTTGAGAATATTATTTGGGTCCTTAATGAATTTTATAACTATTCGGGTTTGAATGTCAATGTTAATAAATCTAATTTATTTGGGCTTGGTGTTACTGTGGTGAAGTTGATGCTTTTGCGTGTGATTTGGGATGTTTGAGAGGGTCACGACCTTTCTTTTATCTTGGGTTACCTATGGGCGCTAACATGGGGCGCATTTCTAATTGGAAGGTTATAGTGGATCGGTTTAAAAACTCATGGCGGGGTGAAAAGCTAATCTATTATCGTATGGTGGCTGGCCAACTTTAATCAAAGCGGTATCGGGCACGCTTAACATTTATTATTTTTCACTTTATAAACACTCGGAATTCGTTTTAAACGATTTGGAGCGACTTCATTCTAATTATTTTGAGGTGGAAAAGATTTGGAAAGGAAAATTGAGTGGGTGAGTTGGAATCAAACGCTAGCTTCGTTAAAAAGCGAATGGTTAGAAATTGGTAGCTTACAGGCTTTTAACTATTCTATAATATTTATGGGCCAAGATCATTAATGCTACCCATGGTAATGAAGAAGGTCTCGATAATTACTTGGTTAAAGGTAGTAGCGCTTGTTATTGTTTTGTACAAAAGGACATCTAGTGCATTATTATTCCGTCTAATGTTATGCGATATAAAGTTGGAAATGGGTCCGTGGTGAGATTTTTAAATGACAACCGGTTAGGTGATGGTTGTCTTCGTACTAGATATAACTGGTTGTTCAATTTAGAAAGTGATAAAGAGTGCACCTTGACTGGTTGATTTGTGGATGGTGAGTGGAGTTGGGTTAGGAATAGAGCAAGTTTAGGTGTGAGAAATGAAGATGTTCTTCAACTATTGCTTTTGGATATTGGTGGGTTACGCCTCTCGGACAAGACTGATTTATTTGAGTGGTTGCTTTCACATGAAGATTGTAACACCTTACTTTTTTTTTTAAGCATACAACGGAATATCATTTATCAAACCATGGTATACGTATATATTGAACAAAGAATTAATATATATATATATATATATACACACACACACACACACACACACACACACACACAACTAGTGTTACGTTTCAAAACAGTTATGCATATTCATTTTAGACATCAGAGTTCTTCAGAGCGTCAAACATAGCGAAACACAACTATCATCCCCTGTCCCTAGCATGCAAAACAATAAAACCTGCAGGGGATAAAATGTGAGGGATTAGCACAACACTAAGTGAATGAGATATCCTAATAGATATCACTATATATTATCAAGCCTAGCATTCAGGGATCATGCATCTAGTCACGAACGTAGGGGTATAGCGTTACACAACTATCACATAATATAACATTACACGGCTATAACATACAGAGCTAGACAGTGATTCAACTAGCGGAGTATCAATAACATGAATTAGCTATTTACTAAAGGCATCAACAACAGTATACTAACATAACCTTACACAACCATACCATAAGGCATCAATAACTCAACACAGCTATTCCACTAAAGACATCAATAGCTCTACACAGCTATCCAACTAAAGGCATCAATAGCTCTACATAGCTATTATGATCACATAGCACTAACGGCTATACATAGCATTAAACAACTATCAACTCAAGAGGATCGTTGACCCTGCCAGGTCCACAAGTACTAGCTGATCGGGCTAGAGCTTTACCGATAACTCTTGTTATTGTTACACAGTATACCTCTCCTGACGCAGACATACGTCAATTACAATACACTGCTAGTACAATAAAAATTGAGCCCAACCCTTCTATTCACTGTTGACCTCTTCCATCCCTACTATACACGGACGGTACTGTCCCTTCTATACACGGACAGCTCAACACATGTGCACATAAACCAAACACAACCTAACGGTAAGTATCATTACCAGTAACAACAGTGCAATCTAATTAGACAGTCTACTCATTCAATCTACTCGAGCAACCTGATAACAGTAGTATAACCTACTACTATGATTACAACATTAATTAACATGCATACATAGATTATCATAACTATACTAAGCATAACAGTGGGTAGTAACTACACTTGTTACTACATACCAATATCTGTAAGGATAGCCCACTCACCGATTACCAACAAGAACTCAGTGGTCTAATGTTACCGAGTCTTCTCATTTCCTTTATCACTTGATAAATTTAATAAATTTTTCAAAAACACTAATTTAAACCTTATTTTTTGGTTATAAAAAAATATTAGTGTAAAAAAAAAAATTTCGGTCAAATCTAGATGGAGCGGATACCCTTTTGTGATATATTAAGTTCCGCCCCTGCTTGCAAGGATGTCAGGGACCCCAACTAATGGGCTACGTTGGAATGAACTTGTACTGATAACTGTTCATGTTGCATATTTCGACATGAATAAATAAATGAGTTTAATAAAAGATGAGATTTGTGAACTAGTCACCTATCACACCAACCCTAACACGTTATTTCTATTGCAGCTAGATATGACGCTTTTATAACGATAATAATTAAGTATGGCCGAACTCATAAGGTTCAATGTAAGAAGGTTCAATTTTTAACTTTCTTTGGGGTGAAATATAAAGCAAAAGATTGGGTATACAATTCCATAACGTGCAAGGTAATGAACCACTATTAAGTAGTTTTGGTGCATCGTTTGATTTAAGTTGCTCAAGAAAGTTTAGCTGGCATGGGAGATCTTCTCAAACCAATTACAATACAACTAAATATGGTTGACGTAACCACTTGAGCATATAGCCCAAGTGGCCACCGAGTTCCCAATAAAGTTGGAGACCAAAGTTCAACTTTGAGTAACGTTCAAAATTGAATTAATTGAGCTTTTGACTGGAGGAGTCGTCAATATGTGTAATTTACCCGGTTACGAGTTTCGTAGCTCACGGAGCTCGTCGCTCATGAGTTTTATTCGCTAGTGGGGACCCAATGTGATTGTCGCTAGAGAAGTTTCCTCTACAAACCCGATCAAAAAAGTAAAAAAAATAAAACAATAGTTGACATCTTGATATGCCAGAGTATCAAGGTAACCTTGCTAGTAGCACATTTTTGGGGATTAAGATAAAAGTAAGAAATGATTACAATATATAGGGTTGACCCAAGTTCAACTCTTAGTAACGTTCAAAATTGAATTAATTGAGCTTTTGACTGAAGGAGGCGTCAATATGCGTAATTTACCCGGTTACGATTTTCGTCGCTCAGGGAGCTCGTCGCTCATGAGTTTTACTCGCTATTGGGGACCCAATTTGATTGTCGCTAGGGAGGTTTCCTCTACGAACCCGATGAAAAAAGAAAAGAAAAAAACAATGGTTGACGACTTGACATCTTGATATGCTAGAGTATCAAGGTAACCTTGCTAGTAGCACATTTTTGGTGATAAGATAAGTCGGAAATGATTACAATAGATAGGGTTGACACCCGTGGGCGGCGACCGTTGAGTACGTATCCTTTATATATATGACCGCCCATCATGACTTTTTACCAGTCAGGGACTGTCTACCTGTTAACGAGTTAATTTTTTTGCACGTGCCATTTACCCGCAAATACTCATGACCTACGGTTTTAAAAAATATGCATATTAACAAATCCTTTCCCACATATATCCACGACCCGTGACTAACCTGCGAATATTTGTGAATTATATTTATAATATAACTATATTATGTGTGACTAAAAATATGCATGCGGGTTGATAAGTATATAACGAGTTACTCAAACTTGATAAGTATATAACGAGTTACTCAAACATGTATCACGGATTTACGAGTCGAATTTACCCGTAACGGGTATGATATATCAGTTACACGCCCACGACATGTCAACAATCTACCGTTTTACCCAACATATACTCACAAAATTGTTTTTAATTAACGCTCGTCACAGGCCCTGATATACTCGCGAATCACGAGTTTATATCCGACCATTACCATCTCGAACAATAGATAGGTCATTTTGCATTTTATAATGAGGATAGGTAGAATGATTAAATACGACCAAATGTGTTAGGGGAATCCTAAATTCCTGATTTTGAGGCCATCCCACGTGTGCAATTTGAATTCCACGGCAATCAGAAGTGGATCTCTATGCATGGACGGGTACATGATTTTTAGCAAGAATAAGTGTGTTAATAATCATAAAAATACATTCCAAATTATTTTAATATATTAAGTGCGACTAACTACACTAAAAAGTGTGTAATGATAGCCTAAAATGAGAGGCCAAATTTGGCGATATCATGATGTTATTATAATCTAACATTGTCTTAAAAACTAGTCATCGTTGCACATAAGTATCATGTTATTTACAAAATATTGTTATAATTCAGTAGGCTTATAACTACCTTTAGTGATTTGATTCTTGATTAAGAATACTAATAATGAAGTGTAAGAACAAAGATGATAATGGAGAGAAAGAAAGAAACACTTTGTAAGTGTGAGAAATGGTGCAAGTTTAATGCTTGCATTCATGGCTATTTATAGCAAAAATATCACAAGTTTAGGTAATACAATAATATTACTTTTGTGTATCAATAATTGACTATCCATTTATATATATATATATTTATATATTATAACACTCCCCCTTGGATAGCAATTTTGTTTGTTGAAGATCAACTGTAAGTTACTGCCTCGTTAAAAACCTTGCTAAAGAAAACCCAGTGGGAAAAACTTTAGCTAAGGGAAAAAGAGTGCAGCATGGAGTTGACTCCCCCTCAAGTAGACATCGCTTCGGTTGTTACATCTTTTGAACATGTCTCATGCCAATGTTATGAACGTGTGTTCTGAAAATAGCAGTTGGAAGTGCTTTCGTGAAAAGATCTGCAGAGTTTTTGCTAGATTGAACATATCTCATTTCAATCTCGTTGTCCTTAATGAGATTTTGAGTGTATGAGAAGAATCTAGGAGGTATGTGTTTGGTTCGGTCACTTTTGATATACCCTTCTTTCATCTGTGCTATGCAAGCTGCATTATCTTCATAGATAATTGTTGGACTTTTATCGCGTTCTAGTCCACAAGAATCAGTAATGATTTGTGTCATTGATCTCAACCAAAAACATTCCCGAGTAGCTTCATGTAATGCAATCACTTCGGCATGATTTGATGATGTAGCAACAAGTGTTTGTTTTTGAGAACGCCATGATATTGCAGTACCTCCATTTAGGAATACATATCCAGTTTGAGATTTAGCTTTATGTGGATCAGATAAATAACCTGCATCAGCATAACCAACCAAATCTTGTTTTGATTCGTTAGAATAAAATAATCCTAAATCAGTAGTTCCTCGAAGGTATCGAAATATGTGTTTGATCCCATTCCAGTGTCTTTTGGTAGGAGCAGAGCTGAACCTTGTCAACAAATTAACTGCAAAAGAAATGTCAGGTCTTGTACAATTTGTAAGATACATAAGAGCTCCAATTGCACTAAGATATGGTACTTCTGGTCCAAGAATATCTTCATGATCTTCACATGGACGAAATGGATCAGTTTCAACATTGAGTGATCTAACAACCATAGGAGTACTTAATGGTTTTGCCTTGTCCATATTGAAACGTTTCAAAATCTTTTCAGTATATGTTGTTTGATGTACAAGTAAACCATTAGGCATATGCTCAATTTGTAAACCAAGGCAATACTTGGTTTTTCCGAGATCTTTCATTTCAAATTCTTTCTTTAGAAGTTGAATGGCTTCATAGATCTCTTTATTTGTACCTATGATGTTAAGATCATCAACATAAACAGCTATGATCACATATCCGGATGTTGTTTTCTTAATGAAAACACAA
Organism: Rutidosis leptorrhynchoides; assembly: GCF_046630445.1. Lineage (NCBI taxonomy): Eukaryota > Viridiplantae > Streptophyta > Magnoliopsida > Asterales > Asteraceae > Rutidosis > Rutidosis leptorrhynchoides. The sequence continues at coordinate 120,699,691 of NC_092343.1, read as the reverse complement.
GGGCAAGTAAGGTTATTTGTATACCCTTTGCTTATCAAGTAATCACTTAATCGGTTATACCACATACGTCCCGATTGTTTTAACCCATATAAAGATCTTTGTAATTTAATTGAATACATTTCTTTGGGTTTTGCATTTGATGCTTCTGGTACCTTAAATCCTTCAGGTATCTTCATATATATATCACTATCAAGTGATCCATATAGGTAAGCAGTCACAACATCCATGAGATGCATTTCTAAATTTTTAGAAACTGCCAGGCTGATTAAGTACCTAAAAGTAATTGCATCCATAACAGGGGAATAAGTTTCTTCATAATCAATTCCCGGTCTTTGAGAAAAACCTTGAGCTACAAGTCTAGCTTTATACCTTGTAACTTCATTTTTCTCATTTCTTTTTCGGACAAAAATCCATCTGTATCCTACAGGTTTCACATCTTTAGGAGTGAGAATGATGGATCCGAAAACTTTTCTTTTATTGAGTGATTCTAATTCAGCTCGTATTGCTTCTTTCCATTGAGCCCAATCATGTCTATTTTGACATTCAACCATAGATGTTGGTTCTGGATCATCATCATTATTCATGATGTCATATGCAACATTAAATGAAAATTTCTCATCAAGATTTTTCATTTCATTTCGGTTCCATAATATTTTTGAATATGCATAATTGATTGCAATTTCTGTATTGACATCATCAATCTCCTCTGCAGTAGGAGTACTGATTTGTGGTTCTTCTTGAACACTTTCTTTTACTTCATTATCAGCTGATTTTCTTTTTCGAGGATTTTTATCCTTTGAACCAATTGGTCTTCCACGTTTCTGACGTGGCAAAGATTCATGAGTGACGTTATTGCCAGCTTTTGGAATTTCAATTCGAGCTGGAGTATTTACTGCTGGTATATATGATTTTGTCACCGTTTTTGTATCTGTAAATGCATCAGGCAATTGATTTGCAAGTTCTTGTATATGCATTATCTTTTGAACTTCTGTCTCGCATTCTTTTGTGCGAGGATCAAGATACTTTAATTGAGGTTCACACCATGAAACATCATTTTCTTTATTTTTCATTTCTCCCCCTAATCTAGGGAACAATGTTTCATTAAAATGACAATCAGCAAAACGTGCTGTAAAAACGTCACCTGTCATAGGTTCAATATACCTTAATATTGAAGATGTTTCATATCCAACATATATTCCCAACCTCCTTTGAGGACCCATTTTTGTACGTTGTGGTGTCGCAATTAGAACATACACTGCACAACCAAATGTTCTAAGATGGGAAATATTTGGCTCTTGACCAAAAGCAAGTTGTAGGGGGGAATATTTATGACTTGCACTTGGTCTGATGCGAATCAATGCAGTAGCATGTAAAATTGCATGACCCCATATAGATACAGGAAGTTTTGTTCTCATTATCAATGGTCTAGCGATTAACTGTAAACGTTTAATCAATGACTCGGCTAAACCATTTTGTGTATGCACATGAGCAACAGAATGTTCAACAACAATTCCTATAGACATGCAATAGTCATTAAATGCTTGAGATGTAAATTCACCAGCATTATCAAGTCTCACCCTTTTAATGGTGTAATCAGGAAAATGAGCTCTCAATTTAATAATTTGGGCAAGAAATTTTGCAAATGCCACATTACGGCTTGATAACAGACAAACGTGAGACCATCTGCTAGATGCGTCTATTAGAACCATGAAATATCTAAATGGTCCACATGGTGGATGAATTGGTCCACATATATCACCTTGAATTCTTTCAAGAAACATTGGTGATTCTTTCTCAACCTTAAGTGGTGAGGGTCTAGTTATCAATTTTCCAAGAGAGCAAGATGTACATGGAACCATTGTATCATGATGGATTTTTCTATCCTTTAGTGGATGTCCATGAGTACATTCAATAATCCTTTTCATCATTGTTGATCCTGGATGGCCTAATCTGTTATGCCATAAATTGAATACACCAGGATCAATATATTTTTCGTTAACTACCATATGTATTTCTGGTACATTTATATGTGTATAATGTAATCCAGAACTAAGTCTTGGCAGTTTTTCAACCACATGACTCTTGTCAGTGATACTTAAATATTTCTCATTTTCTGTTGTCACTGACTGATAATCATACCCGTTAAGGTATATGTCGGAGAAACTCAATAAATTTCTGCTTGACTTGGGAGAAAATAAGGCATCATTTATTAAAAATTTTGTACCATTTGGTAGTATGAAATTTGCCTTTCCTATCCCTTTTATCAAGTTAGCAGGTCCTGATATTGTATGTATAGTTCCTTCCGTTGGTTTTAGATCAATAAAATATTTCTCGGATTTAAGTATAGTATGTGTAGTTCCACTGTCTGCTATACAGAGATCTTCACCACTTGATTGATGTTGTATTCCAGCAAAATTCATATTGAACTTCATATATAAGAAATAAATAGTGAGTACATTAATATGACACAATATTTTATACGCAAATAGATAGTACTGAAACATTTAGCAAACATAATGACAAAGACAGACGATATTAAATCGTTTATTTTTCGAAAGACACACAACTTAAACATTCAAGAAATCTTCATATAAATCAGATGGTTTCTCAGTGACTGTTGGATCGACGTTATCCACAAAGTTTACTTCCTTTTCTTTATCTTTCAGCGAATCCTGATACATCTTAACAAGATGTTTAGATGTTCGGCAAGTATTAGCCCAGTGGCCCATTCTACCACATCTGTAGCAAGATTCTTCAGAATTTTTAGAAGAATTTTCTTCAACATCTTGTTTAGTGGGCTTGTTTTGTGGTTGATATTTATATTTTCGTGGATTATTATTTCTTTGACCACCATGGCCACTACCACGACCACGTCCTCGCCCATTACCATTACCATAAGGATGGTTTCTACCATAGTTATGGCTTTTGGCATGATGATGGTGATGGTTATTATAACCACGACCTTGCCCGCGTCCTTGTCCCTGTTTATAATTATTTGCAGTATTTGCTTCAGGGATTGCAAGTGTACCAGTAGGACGGGATTGCTGATTTTTCATTAATAGCTCATCATTTTGCTCTGCAACTAAGAGATATGAATTAAGTTCAGGATATGTTTTGAATTTTAGCATTCTCAAATTTCTTTGCACTGTGATGTTTGCAGCATTCATTGTGGAGAAAGTTTTCTCCATCATGTCTGCATCACTTATTTCATGTCCACAGAATTTAAGTTGTGAACATGTATTATACAGAGCTGAGCTATATTCATTTACTTTCTTAAAGTCTTGGAACCTTAATGTTCTCCATTGTTCCATAGCAGCTGGAAGTAAAATTTCTCTTTGATTATTGAATCTACTTTTGAGACCTTCCCATAAAACATGGGGATCTTCTACAGTCACATAATTATTTTGTAAGCATTCATCAATATGTTGATGAATAAAGCAACATGCCGTTGCTTGTTCTTTTTCAGAACAAGTGTTGTTTTCATTTATGGCTTCAAGAATGCCCATTGATTTAAGATGCATTTTTACTTTTATAACCCATGGCATGTAGTTGTTTCCAGTTGATTCTAAAGGAGTAAATTTAAGCTTTTCCAGATTCGACATTTTCTATTAAAACAAACAACATGATAAATTATAGTCACTTTATATTCATAAGTATATAAACATTAAACATAAATTTAATATAACATAAATGATAAGTAGGTGACAGTGTCGACCATATGTAAGCAATCATTAATAAATGTTATATAACATAAATATAAATATTAGTAAACATAAATGATAATTAGGCAACAGTGTCGGCCATATAAATGTTAAATAATAGAAATATAAATGTTAGTAACATAAATGATAATTAGGCGACAGTGTCGGCCATATAAATGTTAGATAATTGAAATATAAATGTTAGTAACATAAATGATAATTAGACGACAGTGTCGACCATATATTATTCAGGTGGTATAACCGACCATATATCATTTAGGTGGCAGAGCCAACCATAATTAGTATTAAGATTATCGTGCTGATAACGTGTTATAATTCAGTAGGCTTATAACTACCTTTAGTGATTTGATTCTTGATTAAGAATACTAATAATGAAGTGTAAGAACAAAGATGATAATGGAGAGAAAGAAAGAAACACTTTGTAAGTGTGAGAAATGGTGCAAGTTTAATGCTTGCATTCATGGCTATTTATAGCAAAAATATCACAAGTTTAGGTAATACAATAATATTACTTTTGTGTATCAATAATTGACTATCCATTTATATATATATATTTATATATTATAACAAATATATATTTATGATTATCAATTGTAATTTTAACATTATTATCTTAATAATTAAAATGTTAACTATAATCCTAAAAATTATAGTTAATTCAATAATATTTAACTTTTAATTCAATTTTAAAAATAAATATTTTTAACTATTAATTATCTATTCAAATAATATGAGTGTTTATTATGTTATGTATGTTATAAAGAAACCGAGAGAGATGAGAGAGAGAGAGAGAGAGAGAGAGGGGTAGAGAGAGAGAGAGTTTTCGGCGGGCATTATGAGGGAAATATACCGACGACTATAGGGCTGATCTCAGGTGGAGTAACAGAATCAGTTTGACTTCGTATATATTTTCAACTATCCAGAGCACATGAAGGTGCCGGAGTTATGGAAATTCTTCAAGCGCATGGATCGGTTCGTGACATTTACATCGCAAAAAATCGGCTTAGAAATTGGCAGAAGTTTGCGTTCGTCATGTTTGGAGAGGTTAGGGATGAAGATTATCTTACTAGATCCCTGGCTTCTTGCAAAATCAATGGCAGTCCCATTAACATCTATAAAGCTTTTAACCGAAAAGAAAAGGAAACCAGATTTTTTTACCAGCAGCACCAGAGTACCCATCGTCAACATGAAAGAAACAACATTAACAACGACAAAAACGTGTGGAGAAATCATGAACCCTGGGTTACCAGAGGAGGGACCTAAGAGAAATTATGTCAAGACCAAAAGACACCTATTGGCACCAAAATGAGGAAACTTGGTAATTGGAATGGTGTAATTGACAAATTCAAAAGTAGACTCTCGGATTGGAAATCACGTACGGTTTCATTCGGTGGACGTTTATACTTATCAAATCGGTCCTCTCTAGTCTCCCGTTATATTACTTTTCGATCTTCCATGCCCCGCCTTGTGTTCTTAATGAGTTAGAGCGTGTGAGGAGAAATTTTTTTTTTTGGGATTCGGGGTTTAGAAACAAAATTTCTTGGATCAAATGGAACCGTGTTATCTTGCCATTTTTGGATGGTAGGCTTAACATTGGTTCTCTTAAAGGTAAAAATGTGGTTCAATTCCTGACTATGCCAAATTGTTCAAAAAAGGAGTGTGACTAGAGGGTGCGTATATTACGTAATTCACCCGGTATCAAGTCTCGCCCTCGGGAGGCTTGATTACCCGAGATTTTACCTTCTATGGGGGAGCCAATGTGCTCGTTCATAGGAGGGTTTCCTCGCTTTCCTATATATATATATATATATATATATATATATATATATATATATATATATATATATATATATATATATATATATTCAACAAATTGCATATAACTACTATCTAATGTTTATATTATTGACAAAGAAATGTTCACAAACACAAATTACATGCTCAATTGTGAATAATATGAAATGTTCGCATGTTACACAAACACATCTGCACATGTGAACGAGAAATTGTATATTTGATTATATAGTTAAATTATAGGTTTTTTCAAAATATCTTTTGTTCATTCTTAATCTCCATCAACATTTATATGTGACTGAACCTACTCACATGTAAAAATCCTTGTAGTTTAATGGTTCTCGCAGTTCTCGCCCCCTTTTTTGGTTCTCGTTTGAACTTTTAACTATATATATATATATATATATATATATACACACACACACACTTAGTTTATATTAATTATCAATTAAAATAAATAATTTACATTATAGTCCTCGAATAGGTTTATTAATTCGTCTCATGTTAGTTTACGGTGATGACCACAGTCGTTGCGGGGGACTAACATGCCCTAAGTGTCGTTGGTCACGAATGATCGAGTTTCGGTTTCCTACCGAAAGTGTTTAAAGTTTTTCGCTTCGAATAGCCCAGGACACAAATCCTAAATATAAGTGTTGTTGGTCTCGAGTCGTTGCGAAGACCGTTGCGACGGTTTGGTGACTAGTCCGTCCCGTCTCGAAAAAGCCGTCTAATATGACAGTCAACGGTCAAAATTCAGGTCAAAGTTGAAAAAATCAGGTCATAGTCTCTCAAAATTCGGAAAAGCCAGAAAGTCGGTAAACTCGGTCAAATCTATCGTATTTTAGTTTGCATTTTTGTATTATATTACCGGTGATAGCGATTATAAGTACAAATTAGTCAATTACTCATATATTTGGAAGTCAACTTTGTTCAATGTCCGTCTCGACCCCCGTCTCGAACGTCTCGACCTTTTTAGGACACGACCGTCTCGACCCCGTCTCACATCTTTTGCAACCTTGGTTTAGAGTGTTATAAGAAATTGTATTTTTAAATAAATTTTCATCCATATTATATTGATACTCAAGTATTTTATTTTGATATTTTTTAAATTAATTGTTCACTTCGAAAAATAGATAAAAATTATAAGGTAAGTTAACCTGTACTCTTAATTTTTGTACATATGTAAGACCCTAATATTTATTGTACATAGAGTAAGAATGATGTACGTAAAGTGTGTGAAGCGTGGTGTAAGTTTAAAGGGTGACAGACTGTTCGGAGCATCGTGCGCGCCGCGCACAGATATGGGCGCGCGCCGCGCACACCACCTGCGACAGAATTTCTGTCTTTTTCAAATTAGATTTAAATGAGGGGCTTTTTGGTCTTTTCACTTGAGGACGGATCTCAGGCCATATCAGTTGGTTTGGATCCAATTTTGGATCACTTTCACATCCATTCAACACTCTCATCCATTCTTAGAGAGAGAAAAATTTCTAGAGAGAGATTTGGAGTTTTGAAAAAGAAGAAGCTTGAATCGATCAAAAGCTCGAGTGTTAAAGTTGTTCACCTCGTTCCTAGCTACGTTGTGGTTGTTGTGGTAAGTTCTAACTTCGAATTTCATTGTTTGATTTTGATATTCAAGTTAGGGTTTGAACTTAAATTGTTGAGAAATGGATTTAAACTCATGAAGTGAGTTTAGTGTTGCTAGTAATCGAGTTTATTGTTGTTGTTGGTGGGTTTTGGGTTGGAAACCGACTTGGCCATGATTAGGACTTGTAAATTGGGTTTAATCACTAGGCTTGGTGATTATGAAAGTGTTGAAACCCATTTGGGGGTATTTGGTTGATTAATTTTGAAATGAGTCAAAATTAGGGTTTATGGGTGATTTCGAGAATGATAAGTGTTTAACACTTATGATTGGGTTAAATTGGCATATTAGGACCATTGTCACTATTGTTAGTGAGTATTGGTTAGTTTGGGGACGTTTTGTGCTTGGAGGTACAATTGGTCGAAATTGCGCTAAGTGTCGTTTTGAGTTGGTTTGTAAATCCACTCTAAGCGTGTTGTTTGTATTGTGATAATGGAATAGGTACTTTCCATTGACAAGTTGCGGATTATTCGGTAGCACTCTTTAAGACGACAAGGTGAGTGTTAATATCCTATGTGCATATGTATGTGTAGGATGGGTGCAGGTCGGGTGAAGTGGTTCTCGGTTATAGAACTCACTTCACATATAAGTGGATTTGATGGGCTTGTGTAATAAGTCCAATTGGCACGGTTGTGCGTTTTGGTTGACCACCTTTGGCGAGGTGCACACTTCGTGTGTACGTTATCACATGGACTTGTGATATGGAGTTATATAATCCCGATATAGTGGTATTGGTATTGAGTTACGGTTGAGTAACCCCGATGATGTGGGTATTGATGAGGTAATGAATCTCGGGTAGTGCGGATTCATGATGACTCGGGTTGTTCGGTCATCTTATTGATCAGGTAGTGAATCTCGGGTTGTACGAATTCACTAAGGCACGGGTAGTACGGCCGTCCTCGGTTGTTGGAGTGGTGAAGGAAGTGAATCTCGGGTTGTGCAAATTTACTAAGGCTCGGGTTGTTCGGCCAACCTTCATGGATTTAAGGTTAATGGGTTAACCTTGTTATATTATCGGTTGTATTTTGTATATGCGTATATATACTTATTGTATGTTGTAGCTAATCTTCGGTTTTGGCTTGGTGGTACGTTAGGTATAACATTTCTTAGTTATGCTCGGATTGCGGTATGTGTTTACTATTTGTGTGTTGGCGATGCGTATTCATTTTATGCATAAATATGTATGTAGTATATTCTCACTCACTAAGCGTTAGCTTACCCTCTCGTTGTTTACATTTTTTTTATAGATTTGCATGGATGCGGTGGCTCGGGTAAGCGTGGGAACTAGTGGACTTGCGTAGGTTGCTTTAGAAGACATGCTTTTGGATTTATTAGGATTGGGTAGCGTATCCCCAATCGCCATGCTCGGTCTTTATTTTGTGTTAAAGTCATATGTGGTCGAAAACTTGTATTTTGTACGAAAGTCGTAAAACGGTCGATGTGGGCCCGGTGCCGTAAAACTCGTTTTATTATTGGAAAGTGTTAGTTTTATCTAATATTATGTGTTGTGAAAACCGTTTCGTCTAAAAGTGTCGGGAAGTAGGAGATCTTTAAACGAAAAATGGAAATTTCGGACAGAAGCTGACCAGCCTTGTGCGCGCCGCGCACAAGCAGTGGAGCGCGTCGCGCACCCTTCTGCCTTGTATAAATTTTTTTTTTTTTTTTTTTTTGCGTATTCGGTTGGATAACGGGTTGGGTCGTTACAACATAAAACAAAAAGATATGAAAAAGGTAAAGGGTAAACCTGTAAATTAAAGAAAAGTACAGTGTAATTATGGAATTTCATAAAGTGCGTATTTTTTGTCTATAAATAAACTATTAGGGTGCATTTGATAAAACTGAATGATTTAGTACTGAATGGTTCAGAATCTGAATGGTTCAGAGCCATTGAATAAAGTTTGTTCTGAATGAATATAAACTCTTTGATAATTATTTTAAATGAACGATATGAATTGAGTAAAATTACCTGATTAATGTGTTACATGAATAGAAAATACAATATACTTGTTGGTTAAACATTCTGAATATGATTTGAAAATAATATTACAGAAAAATTAGGCTCTTAATGGTTAAGAGAGTGTTTCAACTCTGAATGGTTCAACACTAAATTCTGAACCTTTCAGCACCATATGTAATTCAGAGATCAGAAACAAACACATTGAATGCTGAATGGTTCATTATTTAGCGCTGAATTATTTCATTAAGAGGCAAATAAACACACGGATCTAATAATAATAATAATAATAATAATAATAATAATAATAATAATAATAATAATAATAATAATATATGTATATGTGGGGTTAAAATTGAAATGTAAAAAACAAAATAGAAAGGCAACGGCGGAGCACAACAAAGCATAGCCCGAATTTTAGGGGTCGTCGTCTTGGGAACTCCAAATCTATTCCAACCCCATATTTCGTTTTTTTTTTTTAAATTCATCATTTTCTAAAAAATATATAATTTAATAACATAACATAAGTATGCAAGTAGTTCAAGTATGAAAAATGTTAATCTTTTGAGATACAAGTCATAAAACATGAAAATGTCATTCAAATACATCTAAAAGCCGTAATTAACCTAATCTATATAGTCTATGTTTGGCAAATGAGTTTATGCTAACTTATAAGAGTTTAGGTTTTTTTTTTTGTTTTTTTTTTTTTTTTTTTTTTTATTATCAATAAGTTCAACTTCAAACATTATTTTGTAAAAGGAAATTTGAGAACTTAATACAAATATAAGCTTTGGAAAAACTTAATAGGTGAAGAAGTTTTTAGATCTTAGGAGCGTATGATAGATTAAAATACGTTATTAGTTTACTACCCATTGTGTCCTTATATATCATACGGAGTATATATTTTGTATTTATACAACTTTTTTTTTTTTTTTAAAAGCAAACATGTATAAAATATAATTAATAGGTAGGTTTCAACTAATTTACCAAACATTAATAAAACAAAAGTTTCAGATTCAATAGTGTGGAGCAGATATTGAGGATGTCGAACATATTTACTTCAATTATACTTTGGCTCGTGATCTGCGAGGTCAAATATGTGGTTGGTGTATAGTGTTATATATATTGTCGAATGTTAAGTCATGGAAAGAACTCGCAAGTTGGATAGATAATAATAGTTTAAGTGCGGAATGGAAGAATTGGATGTATGTCATTGCGGTAACAACAATGTGGACCATTTGAAAATTTCAGAATAAGATCGTTTTCAACACTCATGCAATCAAGAAATGTGTTTTATTAGATTATATTCGTTCGTATTCATTTGTTTGGTTAAAAATAGAGGAAAGTTAAGTTGTAATTAACGTCTTGGCTATGTCATCCGTTGTAAGTTTGTTTTTCCTGCCTAGCTCATCGCTAGTTTGAGTTTTTTATTTTAATAAAAGTTGGTTGTTAAAAAAAAATACGATCTCTAACATAGTCCATTTTAATAAATCCATGTAGATCACAAAAATCATATGAAAATTTTGTTTAAAAAAGGTCTACACAAGTTTCTACACAAACGGATAAATAATTTCTGTTACGAATTTGGCTAAGTAAACATATGTTAATATTAATAGTTAATATATACATAAATATATCGAAGTAGTAATAAGTAATTTATAAATTATATAAAAAAGACCATTTACATTATTTATCTAAATTCAGCCCAGTAGTTTTTACATATTAGCCCAAATAGTAAGGCCCATTATTTACACAGTCAAAAGAAACTGCAAATAGGAAATCGTTAACCGTAAACCTGCATCGGCGACGGCGGAGTAGTAATAAAAAAGGGCGGGAAATGGCGGCGGCGCGAGTGGTTGTGGGGAGCGGTTTAGTGAAATTACCGCCGGTTACATTCGTTACCGGAAACCCTAAAAAACTTGAAGAAGTGAAAGTAATATTAGGGCAATCAATTCCATTTCAATCACTTAAGCTTGATTGTATGTATATGCACATTATCCATTTAATTATTTTGCCCTGATAATAATAAAAATCATAATATTAAGTTTTTATTTTATTTTATTGAATATATTAACAGTGCCGGAATTGCAAGGAGATCCAGAAGATATTTCTAAAGAGAAAGCTCGTTTAGCTGCTGATCAGGTACACTTTATAATTTTTTTGATAATCTCAATTTATAATTATTAGGGTTAAGTGCTTAAATGTGTGAAATTTTAGGTCTCGTTTGGCTCATGGAATCTCATTCGGAATCCAATGGAATTCTGGCGGAATTGGAATTGAATTTAGGCGTCGTGTCAGAATTAAATTTCAATTCCGCCGGATTCCGTGAGCCAAACGGGACCTTAGTGTTTCACTGACACTATACGTATATATCAAAGTTTCAATTATTTTAATTTATGTATATATGAATAATTATAATTAAATGTTATTATTTGGTAATGTGTGTGCTTGAAGGTGAAAGGGCCAGTATTGGTTGAAGATACATGTCTTTGTTTTAATGCGCTTAAGGGTCTTCCTGGTTAGTTACTATCAAATTTCTTATTTTTTTACCTCATAAATTTGTAATAATTTGTTGTTTTTTTTTTGGTGTTTTGACATTTTTTTCTTTTCTTTTGTTTTGTTTGCAGGGCCTTATATGTAAGTCTCATTTGCTGCATATTTTTTTTTATTTCATTCTCTTAAAGCCTTAAAGGTAATGTTATACTATGGCTTTCAGGTTTAATTGTTATTATGTATATGCATTTATCATATAAGTTAAGTTGTACAGTACATATCTTCGTTAAAATCGTATCTAGTTTAGCATTCTTATAGAGACTTGGATATATTAGTGGGTGGGTAGATGTGCATTTTAAGAATAAATAGGGGAAACAAAGTTGGTTACTGACTTTGCATATCTGCTTCTCATATGTTTTTCCAAATAAATTTGAAACGGTAATAGCGCAGACATGATATTATTGACTTTTAGGTTTGAGACACATAAGAAAACTATTTTTTTTATTGTATGATATATGATTATTAACAATGTATATTACTTATATGTAAGTTTGCAAAACTTATATTTTTTATTTTTACTCTAATCTCAATCTATAAATTTTCTAGTATATCTTGTTATAAAAAAGGTTTGCTTTATAGAACCTGACTAGTGAAGAATATATAACTATATTTTAGCAACTTGCTAAAACAGATTTCAATGAACTTATAACTACTAGATCATGTTTGTAATGGTAAGTTATGAATCAACTTAAAATGAGTATCCTTAATCGTCTACTGAAAGCTTCAAAACTATAGAGGTTCAGTAAATCTGACTCGTTTAACATTATGTAAATCTGACCTGTTTTGACATTATTACTTTACTTTGATGCTGATGTCATTGGGTGACAAATGCTGATCCATAGCAAGTGGTTTCTTCAGAAGCTTGGTCACGAAGGTACTTTTAAAATCAATTTAAATTTTACAATGATTTTGAGCTTTAATAAACTAATTAATGTTAAATACTTCAATTACTTTTGTAGGTCTAAATAATATGTTGATGGCTTATGAGGATAAATCTGCGTATGCTTTGTGTGTATTTTCACTTGCTCTAGGGCCAAACGTTGAACCCATTACGTTTGTTGGAAAGACCCCGGTATGCTTTATATCGTTCATTTTTTTTTCTTAGCCATATACTTTTCATGATATTCACACATTATATCGAATGTTTATGTTCGTTAAGAGTGATTCATATACATGTATAAATAGTCGTACTATGAGTTTGATTTAATTGACATTTAACGGAACTTTAACACAAAATGTTATTTTCTAGGGGAAGATTGTTCCCGCAAGAGGACCAAATGACTTTGGATGGGATCCCGTTTTCCAACCTGATGGCTATGACCTAACGTAATTCCATCTCCGCATCTATTTTTGTGTAATCTACATTAGAGGTGGCAACTGGTAATGTTGGCCCATTAGAACGGGTCAAACAGTTCAAACGGGTGAAACTCTGAAAGTCGCGTAAAGTCTAGTTTTAATGCATACAGTTACTTGACCTAGCCCATATTATCCTCTGCTTACAATATGATCGGTCTCAATGTGAACTTGTTATCCAATTCAATCATATCACCCATCTTGCCACCTCTAATTTCCATGATAAGAAAGTTTATATTATTATACAATTTAGTAGCAAATTAACATCTTATGTTTTGTTGTTACAGTTATGCTGAAATGCCCAAGGACGAAAAGAATAAGATTTCGCATCGCGGTAGAGCTCTTGCACTGGTGAAATCGCACTTTGCGGAGGCTGGGTATGTATTCGATACAAAAGATGCAAATTAGTCTATTGGTCTATCATACATCTTATTTAGAAGATTCATATTCTACTTCTAAACAAGGTATTGTGGATGGGAGTTTGTGGGTATGATTTTATCAATATGTATTAGTCCATGTAAACAAATGGGGTAAACAGATTTATAAGAATGGAGATTTTCGCTTTGTATTTTTGGCCCATAATTGGGATCTTGGATCATCTGGTTGAACAATTCAAAAAAAAAGTTTGCATGCAAAACTGAATCTTGGATCTTGATTTATTTGAGCATTTCAATTATATTGTTATATGACATTGCTATATTCTGCTATGCAAGTGGTTTAAGGAATATTTTGTTCACTGTGTCTACTTAATTTAGCATTAAAAGTGATCTTGTGAAATAATGTACATTTGTTATCTTACTAATCGACTAAACCTTTGGGGAAATGTTAGCCCCTTAGATTAGGTGGAATGAACTCAGGCATAGGCATAGACTTAGGATGGCATTTATTAAAATTGAATTGAACACGGAATGATTTTCTGAGTGACAATAACATGTTTGATAATTATTTTGAATAAGTTGTATGTATGATGTAAAATTAATGTTATGCCTTTTAAACGAATAAATTAAAAAATATAATTCTGAATATCGTTTAACATGGATGTCACATTTTGTTGGTAAGACTTGTGACTTATGAGGGTGACATATCTATACATACCGGTAAGATGGATGGCACATTTTGTTCATCGGTACTTTGTGCATAAGTAATGTGCACAATGGTTGGAGGAAGTCATCACATTCTTGATACATTGTTTATAAAATAGGCACAGACGGGTCGAATCACTTGTTTAGTACCATCATCTTAATTCACACGGTTTGCTAAATCTTGATCAATTTGAGTAGTACCTTATGCATGAATTAGTTGTACAATGTTACCCAAAAGTGGACACTTGGTAGTTGTTTCTATACTAGAAATACAGGCACAAGAGACCTGAAGTACTAAATCATATGTGTGCACAAATGAGACCTCACATGGAGGGCCACACCTTATCTCATTGTTGTTAACATGTCATTTATAAGTTAAAACCCATGTGGCACTTTATGCAGTTTCGTATACGATTCAAATCGCTTAATTTCTTTTTTGTAACTTTTGCAAATTGGGTAGAGTGTACGCAGACACTCGATGCAACATTCACGAATCAACTTATATGGGATTAAAATGCATGTGAATTAATCTTGAAGTAGATCATTCTTGATTTTCAAGATTCCTTTATAGGTGGTAAATTGGGGAGGGAGGGTTCGATTTTAATCGCCTGGCAAAATGGGTCGAGCACATTTGGTTGAATTTTTGTATTTTCTTATCATTTGTTTGAACGAATTTTTAACTAATCTATGCACTGAATGTGATTATAAAGACTCATTTGTTAAAAAAAAAATAGCACTTAAAATGAATTTCGACTAATTTGACCCATATGCAAAATGGTAAAAACAAATTTGTTTTTTCACCAGAGGCGAAATTTTTTTTATGAGGCGAAATTTATTTTAACCGGGAGTAAAAACTTTTCAACTTTTGGGTCATAGGCTTTTGGGTTGGAGGCAAATTCTGGAAGCTTTTGGGCAAATATGAAATCTTTGGGTGCAAAAATCAAATTTTAAGTTTGAAAATTTCAAATCAAGTGGGGGCAAAATCAAAAATTCCAAAATTTTAAACTTGAAAATCTCAAATCTACTGGGGTGAGGTGCCCTCTCTCTGCCTTATGCAGTTTCGCCCATGCCCACATGACCCATTTCCCTTTAAGTTGTTATACTAGCATATAGTTGTTATAATGGCATGTATACGTTGTTAAACTGGGACATTAGACTATTTCTAAACCTGACTATGATGTCAGAGTCGAATTGTGTACTTTTTGGTGAAAAAGTGGATTTTGACTGTGATTGTATTTGACACTCGTTAACCCAAAATGTCAAGTTTTTGTGTCAAATTTTTTGGAGGGTGATGTGGTAAAATTTAATTAAAAATTAGGTATGAAAAAATAAATTAAATAAATATATTAAAAATGTCTAAAATTTTGATTGGTCAAAACCAATCACACGCTGCAAAATCATTTCGTCAACATCTCAACTCACGCCCCACTCCGTCAGTCTTTGACGCCCGGTTAGGGGCGTCACTTTCCGTCAAATGGCGACACATCATCTCATGCCCTTGATTTCACGCCTGAAATGTCCCGTTCTTATTGATTAAAAACGTTCCATATTAATTGATTTCGTTGCGAGGTTTTGACCTCTATATGAGACGTTTTTCAAAGACTGCATTCATTTTTAAAACAAACCATAACCTTTATTTCATAAATAAAGGTTTAAAAAGCTTTACGTAGATTATCAAATAATGATAATCTAAAATATCCTGTTTACACACGACCATTACATAATGATTTACAATACAAATATGTTACATCGAAATCAGTTTCTTGAATGCAGTTTTTACACAATATCATACAAACATGGACTCCAAATCTTGTCCTTATTTTAGTATGCAACAGCGGAAGCTCTTAGTATTCACCTGAGAATAAACATGTTTTAAACGTCAACAAAAATGTTGGTGAGTTATAGGTTTAACCTATATATATCAAATCGTAACAATAGACCACAAGATTTCATATTTCAATACACATCCCATACATAGAGATAAAAATCATTCATATGGTGAACACCTGGTAACCGACATTAACAAGATGCATATATAAGAATATCCCCATCATTCCGGGACACCCTTCGGATATGATATAAATTTCGAAGTACTAAAGCATCCGGTACTTTGGATGGGGTTTGTTAGGCCCAATAGATCTATCTTTAGAATTCGCGTCAATTAGGGTGTCTGTTCCCTAATTCTTAGATTACCAGACTTAATAAAAAGGGCATATTCGATTTCGATAATTCAACCATAGAATGTAGTTTCACGTACTTGTGTCTATTTTGTAAATCATTTATAAAACCTGCATGTATTCTCATCCCAAAAATATTAGATTTTAAAAGTGGGACTATAACTCACTTTCACAGATTTTTACTTCGTCGGGAAGTAAGACTTGGCCACTGGTTGATTCACGAACCTATAACAATATATACATATATATCAAAGTATGTTCAAAATATATTTACAACACTTTTAATATATTTTGATGTTTTAAGTTTATTAAGTCAGCTGTCCTCGTTAGTAACCTACAACTAGTTGTCCACAGTTAGATGTACAGAAATAAATCGATAAATATTATCTTGAATCAATCCACGACCCAGTGTATACGTATCTCAGTATTGATCACAACTCAAACTATATATATTTTGGAATCAACCTCAACCATGTATAGCTAACTCCAACATTCACATATAGAGTGTCTATGGTTGTTCCGAAATATATATAGATGTGTCGACATGATAGGTCGAAACATTGTATACGTGTCTATGGTATCTCAAGATTACATAATTGTAACAACCCGTCCTTATTCCCCTGGACGAAATCATCAACATCTGGTCCCATTGCGTTGATCGACTCCAAGTAATGTCCTTAAAATGAGCAAATGCACAGCGGAAGACTTAATTCGTACCTGAGAATAAACATGCTTTAAAGTGTCAACCAAAAGGTTGGTGAGTTCATAGGTTTAACATAACGATCATTTGAATATATTAATAGACCACAAGATTTCCGTTATCATAAACATAATACACTCGCAAGTGTATGAAAAGCATTCTAAGTAGTTGAGCACTTGGTAACCATACTTAACATTTAATCAACGTCGCATATTCCCTTTATTATGAAATCTCACTACACCGTACCAAGTGTAGTCACCAAAACGAAGTACTGTGCAACCGTTGAATACTGGTCGTCCAGTCCGGTTGGGGTTGTCAGGCCCGATAGATCTATCAACAGGATTCGCGTTTACAATACCCATGTAAATAGTAGTTACCAAGCTACAGGGAAGTATGCCAGTGGTACAACTCAACGTAGAATATATTTTTAAGTATTTGTGTCTATTTTGTAAACATTTATAAATGCAGCGCATGTATTCTCAGCCCAAAAATATATATTGCAAAAGCAATTAAAAAGGGAGCAAATGAAACTCACCTAATGTATTTTGTAGTAAAAATACATATGACTATATTGAACAATGCAGGGTTGGCCTCAGATTCACGAACCTATATCATTTATATATCTATTAACACATAAAATAGTAATCGAACAAATTTATTTATTATTAGTGATTTAATTATTATTTTAATTGGGGTTTTTCATTAATACCCTTATTAATTGTATTTATTAATATTTATTATAAAGGTATGGATGTAGTTATGTCATGTGTAGTAAATATAGTTGTATATAACTAATATTTATTTGATAAGATAATATTGATAATTATAATAACTAAAAGTGGTTTTATTTTATAATAATAATAATAGTTATTATGATAATAATATTGATAATATGAAAATAATAGTATTTATGTCAAAATAATAATAATGATAGTAATAATAATAATTTTGATAAAAATGATAATCTTTTTAATAATGATAATAATAATAATAATGATTATATTTTTAATATAGATGATAGTTTTTAATAAAAATGATACGAATAATAATATTGATGATATTATTAATAAAATTTTTAATAATACTAATAATAATAATAATTAATAATAATAATAATGGATAAATAACTACCTCAAAGGAGTAGCCCTAAAAAGAATGTCCAAGTCCGGGTTTGAACCCACGATGTCCCGCTAACCCGATAACAATCCTAACCATTCCTTCGTTTCTGTTTATCTGTTTATTATCATACCCATATCTATTTAACTCGTATTTCTTTCCTTTTCTTCTTTTTCCCAATACACTTAGAGTTTTACTAAATCATTATCATAATCGTATCACCATGATTTCATATCATCATCAATCTAGCATAATCATACATCAAAATCCTAATCTAAAATCATCACCATGTTATTCATACTATCCCCTCATGTATCATAATATCGTCATCATCAACATCAACATCATCATCGTACATCTTCATAACCATTCTTATCATCATCATTGTTTTTGTATCATCCTCATAACTACATCATCACTTTCAAGTTTCATATGAAATCATAATCTATTCGTCATTTATAATGAATCATAATCATCGATTTACATCATGATTTTCTCACCTCGTCATCATCTAAGTATCACTTTAATATGATCTAAACATCATCATCATTTACCAATATTTTTGAATCATAATCACTAATCTATCAATATTTGTCACACGTACGTTACCATTCCCATCATTATCCTACCATTCGGCCCAAATGAAAAATGAAGTGGGCATCGGCCCAACATCTTATTACACGGCCCAACATCTATTTTTTTTAAAACCGCCTTCGGCCCATTCATTTGCTCGATTCAAATTTAAAAGCGTTTTGTTGGAGTTTAAAATCCAATACATGTCTCCATCATTCCCACTAAATAAAAAAAAATATGAGAATGAAAACAAAAAAAAAAAAAAAAAAAAATATGGTTAACCTCCCCATCAATAAAAGTGTCGGCCATTTAAATCTTGTTTTATTTTAATTTGTAATTGACCCTCTTGTACTTGTCCACTCACTAACAAGCATGCATTACATCTTGATCCCTACTTTAGCTTTATCTTATTAAAAGTACCCAACTTTCAGCTGTAAACACGAAGTTGGTATCAATCAGCAAGGAATTTGGTTCGTGATTCAGGCTTGACAAAAAAGAAGTAACACAGCTGAGCATCGAACAAGTGGGTTTTGTTGGAACATAAAAGCGTAACAGCAACATGAAGTATCAATAAATAAATTGGTTTTGAGAAGGTGATGTTTGATTTATTTGGTTCGAACAGAAAACATATACAAGGTGGGTATGGGTGGTTTAGTAAATTCGATGGTGATGGAGTGGTGTTTATTGTTGTTGTTATTCGAAAATGGTAGAGATGGTGGTGGCTCGTTGGAGTTGTTGTTGAGTCTATGGTGTTCTTGAGTGGATCTTGATAGGTATTTGATGATAGTTGAAGGTGGTGGTACGGTGGTAATGGCCATGGATGGTGACGGACGTAGGTGGCTTCAAGGTGGCGAGTAAATGGTGATCGTTTTGGGTCATGCTTGAAATAAACAAATAACGGAAAACGTTTAAGATGACGAAGGTGGTTTTTGTTTAAATATGGTTGCAACAATCGAACTAGTAGTAGTTCAAGGTGTTGGGTTATTATAGTGTAGGTGGTGGTTCTCGAAGGATAATAGAGAGGGAGAGGAAGAGAGAAAAGGGAGTTGAGGGTGGTTGTCGATTCTTTTGTTGGTGATCAACGGTGACGTTTTGGTGGTTGTAATTTATTCGAATTGGCCTTCTGCAAACCAACTGAAGAGTATAAGCAGTGAACGGTGGTGATTGAGGGTACAGGAAACAGCAAGTAAGATGGTTTAGTTGTATTGATGTTGCAGGTTTTAACCGGAAACAGAAAATAGAAGCACCATAATGATATCATGGGTTTAATTGTGGGTTCTTGATAAGTGTTTGTATATGGTTCATATAAATGGTGGCGGGTTTGAATGATTGTAGTGATGGCTTGGTGATTGAACATGGCGAGGGTTTTCAAGGTTGTGACTAATGTTTGTAAACCGAGAGTAGTGGCGAGGTTATGGCTCCGGTGGTGATCAAGTGAAAAGGTGTCAACTAGCCAAAGAAGTAGGGAAGAAGATGATGTGGGTTTGATGCTCAACAAAATAGAAAGAATAAGAAAAGAAAGTGGTGTCCATGATTTACACATACATACTTACATATATAAATGCAATCACATACATATAAAGTAGTACAGTAAATTAATGTAACACGTGAATCCTAATTGTAGTTATACTGCCGACATGTAGATATTTTCAATTCGCGGAGTGCTATATCGTGTACATTGCTAAACAGTCAACGTATGAAAGTGTTCCTAAAAATCCCAAATTTTTGGATTGACTATATTTAATTATTTCACTCATTACCTGTTTGAAACCTGATCAAAAAGGGTTCAATAATTATTTATTTTATGTTCCAAATGCTATGTACGGAGTACTAAAATTTGATCTAAAAAAGGTAAAAATATTTTTATCACATAATTACATATAACAACCACATTTAATATTTCAGTTTACATTTTTAATTATTATATATATATATACAGACACACACACACAAACTATATACAATTAATTGTTCCTGAATCGTCGAAGCTGGTCGAGGTCAATTGAATCCATGAAACAGTTCACACTTTTTGAGACTCAACCTAACAGACTTTGCTTACCGTGTTGAAATTCCACTATCGTATTGAGAGTTTGGTTTCAAATTAGTCGAAATTTTCCGGGTCGTAACAGTACCCACCCGTTAAAGAAATTTCGTCCCCGAAATTTGATCGAGGTTGTCATGACTAACACTAAAAATGTTTTCATGACGAATATGAGCTGATGAATAGAGTTTTATCACTATTGATTAATAATATAGATAAAACGATTCGATCATGTGAAACGTGCGAGTGAAGCTGTCACAAAAGAGTGAATGATGTAAATAGAGGTTCGTCTTGACTTTTGACATAGTCACTGTTGAATTCCGGAATTCAAGGGATTTAAGGAAATCTTC
Organism: Rutidosis leptorrhynchoides; assembly: GCF_046630445.1. NCBI lineage: Eukaryota > Viridiplantae > Streptophyta > Magnoliopsida > Asterales > Asteraceae > Rutidosis > Rutidosis leptorrhynchoides. The sequence continues at coordinate 120,678,631 of NC_092343.1, read as the reverse complement.
TAATCAGAAAGAAAATGTATTAGTACGAATTATTAGCAACTGTCGGAATTACGGAAGAACAAAAATATTAAGGAAATATTTTTGTGATATGCTTAGAGATTAAGTAGAATGAAAGAGTTATGTAACATGGCACATGATGAGGATAAGGTCTGTGAATCATCATCACATTACATTAGAAATTTAGCATGACTTACTGTAATATAATCACGTTGGCCTGACGTCATTATATTATACTAACTCATGCTTCAATTCCCAACACTTCTCTAGGAAATCATTCATAATTTACCTCGAATTTTAAAGAAATTTAGAAACTAAAATTGTTTCCTGTATGACGTAACACGGATAGCACGAAGAGATAGGTAATTTCGAATAAAGATATTTATGAAGGTATCTTCAGAAATATCTAAGATATTTATAACTAATGATACGATGATATCTTAGAATTTAAAATATTTAAGATCAGAAGATGGTGAAGAAATTCGTCCGCAAGGATTTAGACTAATTAAGGAGCTAGAGATTTCGTCAGATACTGAATCGTCTGGATTCGTTAAGTACAGGTTTAATCCTGGTGATTTGTCTACAGACTCCTTAATGGTGTGCTCAATCCGATTTTTGGTACCAAATTTTCTATCGAGCGTTCCCAACACTCCATTCTTTTGGCCGTTTAGACCCTCTACCATTTTTCTGTTTCCTCTGCATTTAATGCAACGATATCTGAATCATCGGTTATCAATCCGAAGTGGTTTCAGGAGAATTGTGTTTTTAGATGACTAAACGCTGGTGGTAAAATGGTGGAATATGAAAGGTTCCCTGGTAATAATAAAGAGCACGCATATATATATAAAGATTATAATAAGGTTGTTTTGAGTGAAAAGTCGAAGCTGTCTTGCTGGAGCTGTGACAAAATTTGGCTATTTTGAAAAAGGACTGCAAAGTTATTTTGGGTAATAATAACACTAAAGGAATTAGCACAACTACGTATTAAACGTTTACTCAGTTTCTGATGATTTTTTTCAGGTGCATAACTATATGCAACAAATCTTTTCTTTCGTAGATGAAGTGCGGCTGGTTCATTCTCTCGATCGAGGTGTTTTCAAGAATCATGAAATGTTTAAACGCAGATTGGAATCGTCAAGATACAAATGAGGTTTAAGATGAAATCAAGTGGCAAACTTAAAAAATTGTTTAGTTTCATATGTTATGATTAATATTTTAATTCATTTTTTTTTAATTGTCCAATGTTGATAGTCCCAATCGATAGTCCACAGTACAATAATTCATATATAATTTAATTTTTAATATTCGAATTAATTAATACGTATCGTGACCCGTGTACATGTCTCAGACTCGATCATAACTCAAAGTATATATATTATTTGAGAATCAACCTCAACCATGTATAGCTAACTCCCGCATTACTGCATATAGAGTGTCTATGGTTATTCCAAATAATATATATAGATGCGTCGATATGATATGTCAAAACCTTGTATACGTGTCCCGATATTTAAAGTGCGTAAAATAAATAACAGAAATTAAATGACGATAAATAAAATTGCGATAATTAAATTGCGATAAATAAAATGTAATCAGTTAGCTAGGAACAGTTAGCTGGAACAGTTAGCGTAGATTCTTAACAAAATTTCAATTAGTTAATTCGTTTGTTTCTAACAAATTTTATTTTGTCCAATGTTTTCTTCATTATGCCACTTGTTGGATTCTGATAGGTCAAAATCCAAATATGAAATTGAACGAAAATGGATTCTGTGGTGAACGGATACGTATATCTATGGATACAAGTAGGATAGTGACTGACTGTTGAATCAGAGTCGAAGAATGTACCGTGTAGCTGATTAATGTGAAATCTAAATATTCCTCGGGTATTACCTACCCGTTAAAATATTTTCACCATTAACAGTTTGTATAAAAGAATTTTAATTACAATCTTTATGAAAATATACTTGCATATATATTTTCTTCAGATGTAATCATGGATTTAATGAGTCAATAAGATATTAAACTCATTTGATTTACCGTTAATACTAGATTACATAATCTCTAAAACTTTAAAAATTACATAATCGCCATGTCGAGCAAAGATAATCGATGTAGAACGATTCGTAGAACGATGATTATACTCGAGGTGCAGAATGAGATGGTGAGGCATGGATTGTTGAAACTTGGGTTATTGGTGGTACTGGTACCGTTAGTGCTGAAGCTGGTGATGTTACTGGTGTTGGTGATACTGCTGGTGCTTGCAAATTGTGTACCGTGCTCTCTAAAGTTAACACTCGAGCTCGGAGTTCTTTAACTTCTTCTACTAACCCTGGTTGGTTATCAGTGTGAGGTAAAGGTCGGATATCTTCTCTAGTTCCGTTAATGGTAGCCTCAAGACGAAAAATTCTTGCAAAAAGGGTATAAACGGTGTTGCGAACAGGTTCGCCGGTGAGCGGGTCCAGCACTCCGACGTTAGGTGGTAAGTTCGGCTCGTGATATGGAGTACCTTCTTCATTTCTCCATAGGGTAAGTATTTCGCGAACCCATCCCCACTTTCTAAAGAAATCACGGTAGTTGATCGGTTGGTGCGCTCCCGTCACGCTATCTTCAGAGTCAGAAGAACTTGGTCGATTCGTAGAGGCCATCGTACGCGATCACAGAAAAGATTTTTGGTATGAAAAGCTTAGTGACAGCAAATAATAGTTGGATGGTATTCTCAATGCATAATATGCATAGATATATATAGTACCAGGATCCCTTAAATTACGGAAAATTTTACGGAAGATATTAAGCAAAGTCTATCGTAATAGGTACGCTAAGATATAAATTTGTCTATACACTATCTATGCAATAAAGGCAGTAAGGCATGTCTAGACTTAGGAATGATTAGCAGGAAATTTTTCCACTAGGAATGATATACAATACTTATAATATGCAGCTAAGGTCGAAGTCCAGACTCGCTAATGCATCCCAACAACTATCAGTTAGACACACTAATGCAAGACCTGGTTCACTAGGACCAACGCTCTGATACCACCTGTAACAACCCGTCCTTATTTCCCTGGACGAAATCATCAACATCTGGTCCCATTGCGTTGATCGACTCCAAGTAATGTCCTTAAAATGAGCAAATGCACAGCGGAAGACTTAATTCGTACCTGAGAATAAACATGCTTTAAAGTGTCAACCAAAAGGTTGGTGAGTTCATAGGTTTAACATAACGATCATTTGAATATATTAATAGACCACAAGATTTCCGTTATCATAAACATAATACACTCGCAAGTGTATGAAAAGCATTCTAAGTAGTTGAGCACTTGGTAACCATACTTAACATTTAATCAACGTCGCATATTCCCTTTATTATGAAATCTCACTACACCGTACCAAGTGTAGTCACCAAAACGAAGTACTGTGCAACCGTTGAATACTGGTCGTCCAGTCCGGTTGGGGTTGTCAGGCCCGATAGATCTATCAACAGGATTCGCGTTTACAATACCCATGTAAATAGTAGTTACCAAGCTACAGGGAAGTATGCCAGTGGTACAACTCAACGTAGAATATATTTTTAAGTACTTGTGTCTATTTTGTAAACATTTATAAATGCAGCGCATGTATTCTCAGCCCAAAAATATATATTGCAAAAGCAATTAAAAAGGGAGCAAATGAAACTCACCTAATGTATTTTGTAGTAAAAATACATATGACTATATTGAACAATGCAGGGTTGGCCTCAGATTCACGAACCTATATCATTTATATATCTATTAACACATAAAATAGTAATCGAACAAATTTATTTATTATTAGTGATTTAATTATTATTTTAATTGGGGTTTTTCATTAATACCCTTATTAATTGTATTTATTAATATTTATTATAAAGGTATGGATGTAGTTATGTCATGTGTAGTAAATATAGTTGTATATAACTAATATTTATTTGATAAGATAATATTGATAATTATAATAACTAAAAGTGGTTTTATTTTAAAATAATAATAATAGTTATTATGATAATAATATTCATAATATGAAAATAATAGTATTTATGTCAAAATAATAATAATGATAGTAATAATAATAATTTTGATAAAAATGATAATCTTTTTAATAATGATAATAATAATAATAATAATGATTATATTTTTAATATAGATGATAGTTTTTAATAAAAATGATACGAATAATAATATTGATGATATTATTAATAAAATTTTTAATAATACTAATAATAATAATAATTAATAATAATAATAATGGATAAATAACTACCTCAAAGGAGTAGCCCTAAAAAGAATGTCCAAGTCCGGGTTTGAACCCACGATGTCCCGCTAACCCGATAACAATCCTAACCATTCCTTCGTTTCTGTTTATCTGTTTATTATCATACCCATATCTATTTAACTCGTATTTCTTTCCTTTTCTTCTTTTTCCCAATACACTTAGAGTTTTACTAAATCATTATCATAATCGTATCACCATGATTTCATATCATCATCAATCTAGCATAATCATACATCAAAATCCTAATCTAAAATCATCACCATGTTATTCATACTATCCCCTCATGTATCATAATATCGTCATCATCAACATCAACATCATCATCATCGTACATCTTCATAACCGTTCTTATCATCATCATTGTTTTTGTATCATCCTCATAACTACATCATCACTTTCAAGTTTCATATGAAATCATAATCTATTCGTCATTTATAATGAATCATAATCATCGATTTACATCATGATTTTCTCACCTCGTCATCATCTAAGTATCACTTTAATATGATCTAAACATCATCATCATTTACCAATATTTTTGAATCATAATCACTAATCTATCAATATTTGTCACACGTACGTTACCATTCCCATCATTATCCTACCATTCGGCCCAAATGAAAAATGAAGTGGGCATCGGCCCAACATCTTATTACACGGCCCAACATCTATTTTTTTTTAAAACTGCCTTCGGCCCATTCATTTGCTCGATTCAAATTTAAAAGCGTTTTGTTGGAGTTTAAAATCCAATACATGTCTCCATCATTCCCACTAAATAAAAAAAAATATGAGAATGAAAACAAAAAAAAAAAAAAAAAATATGGTTAACCTCCCCATCAATAAAAGTGTCGGCCATTTAAATCTTGTTTTATTTTAATTTGTAATTGACCCTCTTGTACTTGTCCACTCACTAACAAGCATGCATTACATCTTGATCCCTACTTTAGCTTTATCTTATTAAAAGTACCCAACTTTCAGCTGTAAACACGAAGTTGGTATCAATCAGCAAGGAATTTGGTTCGTGATTCAGGCTTGACAAAAAAGAAGTAACACAGCTGAGCATCGAACAAGTGGGTTTTGTTGGAACATAAAAGCGTAACAGCAACATGAAGTATCAATAAATAAATTGGTTTTGAGAAGGTGATGTTTGATTTATTTGGTTCGAACAGAAAACATATACAAGGTGGGTATGGGTGGTTTAGTAAATTCGATGGTGATGGAGTGGTGTTTATTGTTGTTGTTATTCGAAAATGGTAGAGATGGTGGTGGCTCGTTGGAGTTGTTGTTGAGTCTATGGTGTTCTTGAGTGGATCTTGATAGGTATTTGATGATAGTTGAAGGTGGTGGTACGGTGGTAATGGCCATGGATGGTGACGGACGTAGGTGGCTTCAAGGTGGCGAGTAAATGGTGATCATTTTGGGTCATGCTTGAAATAAACAAATAACGGAAAACGTTTAAGATGACGAAGGTGGTTTTTGTTTAAATATGGTTGCAACAATCGAACTAGTAGTAGTTCAAGGTGTTGGGTTATTATAGTGTAGGTGGTGGTTCTCGAAGGATAATAGAGAGGGAGAGGAAGAGAGAAAAGGGAGTTGAGGGTGGTTTTCGATTCTTTTGTTGGTGATCAACGGTGACGTTTTGGTGGTTGTAATTTATTCGAATTGGCCTTCTGCAAACCAACTGAAGAGTATAAGCAGTGAACGGTGGTGATTGAGGGTACAGGAAACAGCAAGTAAGATGGTTTAGTTGTATTGATGTTGCAGGTTTTAACCGGAAACAGAAAATAGAAGCACCATAATGATATCATGGGTTTAATTGTGGGTTCTTGATAAGTGTTTGTATATGGTTCATATAAATGGTGGCGGGTTTGAATGATTGTAGTGATGGCTTGGTGATTGAACATGGCGAGGGTTTTCAAGGTTGTGACTAATGTTTGTAAACCGAGAGTAGTGGCGAGGTTATGGCTCCGGTGGTGATCAAGTGAAAAGGTGTCAACTAGCCAAAGAAGTAGGGAAGAAGATGATGTGGGTTTGATGCTCAACAAAATAGAAAGAATAAGAAAAGAAAGTGGTGTCCATGATTTACACATACATACTTACATATATAAATGCAATCACATACATATAAAGTAGTACAGTAAATTAATGTAACACGTGAATCCTAATTGTAGTTATACTGCCGACATGTAGATATTTTCAATTCGCGGAGTGCTATATCGTGTACATTGCTAAACAGTCAACGTATGAAAGTGTTCCTAAAAATCCCAAATTTTTGGATTGACTATATTTAATTATTTCACTCATTACCTGTTTGAAACCTGATCAAAAAGGGTTCAATAATTATTTATTTTATGTTCCAAATGCTATGTACGGAGTACTAAAATTTGATCTAAAAAAAGTAAAAATATTTTTATCACATAATTACATATAACAACCACATTTAATATTTCAGTTTACATTTTTAATTATTATATATATATATATACACACACACACACACACAAACTATATACAATTAATTGTTCCTGAATCGTCGAAGCTGGTCGAGGTCAATTGAATCCATGAAACAGTTCACACTTTTTGAGACTCAACCTAACAGACTTTGCTTACCGTGTTGAAATTCCACTATCGTATTGAGAGTTTGGTTTCAAATTAGTCGAAATTTTCCGGGTCGTTACAATAATATACAATACAAGTTGATTAAGTTATGGTTGGAATAGATTTGTTACTAATTTTCACGTAGCTAAAATGAGAAAAATTATCCAATCTTGTTTTACCCATAACTTCTTCATTATAAATCCGTTTTGAGTGAATCAAATTGCTATGGTTTCATATTGAACTCTATTTTATGAATCTAAACAGAAAAAGTATAGGTTTATAGTCGGAAAAATAAGTTACAAGTCGTTTTTGTAAAGGTAGTCATTTCAGTCGAAAGAACGACGTCTAGATGACCATTTTAGAAAACATACTTCCACTTTGAGTTTAACCATAATTTTTGGATATAGTTTCATGTTCATAATAAAAATCATTTTCTCAGAATAACAACTTTTAAATCAAAGTTTATCATAGTTTTTAATTAACTCACCCAAAACAGCCCGCGGTGTTACTACGACGGCGTAAATCTGGTTTTACGGTGTTTTTCGTGTTTCCAGGTTTTAAATCATTAAGTTAGCATATCATATAGATATATAACATGTGTTTAGTTGATTTTAAAAGTCAAGTTAGAAGGATTAACTTTTATTTGCGAACAAGTTTAGAATTAACTAAACTATGTTCTAGTGATTACAAGTTTAAACCTTCGAATAAGATAGCTTTATATGTATGAATCGAATGATGTTATGAACATCATTACTACCTCAAGTTCCTTGGATAAACCTACTGGAAATGAGAAAAATAGATCTAGCTTCAAAGGATCCTTGGATGGCTTGAAAGTTCTTGAAGCAGAATCATGACATGAAAACAATTTCAAGTAAGATTTCCACTCGAAATAAGATTGTTATAGATATAGAAATTGAATTAAAGTTTGAATATGATTATTACCTTGTATTAGAAAGATAACCTACTGTAAGTAACAAAGGTTTCTTGATCTTGGATGATTACTTGGAATGGATTTAGAAAACTTGAAAGTAAACTTGCAATCTTGGAAGTATTATTGATTTTATGAAACTAGAACTTTTGGAATTTATGAAGAACACTTAGAACTTGAAGATAGAACTTGAGAGAGATCAATTAGATGAAGAAAATTGAAGAATGAAAGTGTTTGTAGGTGTTTTTGGTCGTTGGTGTATGGATTAGATATAAAGGATATGTAATTTTGTTTTCATGTAAATAAGTCATGAATGATTACTCATATTTTTGTAATTTTATGAGATATTTCATGCTAGTTGCCAAATGATGGTTCCCACATGTGTTAGGTGACTCACATGGGCTGCTAAGAGCTGATAATTGGAGTGTATATACCAATAGTACATACATCTAAAAGCTGTGTATTGTACGAGTACGAATACGGGTGCATACGAGTAGAATTGTTGATGAAACTGAACGAGGATGTAATTGTAAGCATTTTTGTTAAGTAGAAGTATTTTGATAAGTGTCTTGAAGTCTTTCAAAAGTGTATGAATACATATTAAAACACTACATGTATATACATTTTAACTGAGTCGTTAAGTCATCGTTAGTCGTTACATGTAAATGTTGTTTTGAAACCTTTAGGTTAACGATCTTGTTGAATGTTGTTAACCCATTGTTTATTATAACAAATGAGATGTTAAATTGTTATATTATCATGATATTATGATATATAATATATCTTAGTATGATGTATATACAGTTAAATGTCGTTACAACGATAATCGTTACATATATGTCTCGTTTCGAAATCATTAAGTTAGTAGTCTTATTTTTACATATGTATTTCATTGTTAATACACTTAATAATATATTTACTTATCATTTAACATAATTAACTAAGTGTATCAATATCTTAATATGATTCATATGTACCTAGTAAGACGTTGTTATAACGATAATCGTTATATATATCGTTTTCGAGTTTCTTAAATTAATAGTCTCATTTTTATGTATATAACTCATTGTTAAAATACCTAATGAGATACATACTTATAATAAAATCATGTTAACTATATATATAACCATATATATGTCATCGTATAGTTTTTACAAGTTTTAACGTTCGTGAATCACCGGTCAACTTGGGTGGTCAATTGTCTATATGAAACCTATTTCAATTAATCAAGTCTTAACAAGTTTGATTGCTTAACATGTGAGAAACACTTAATCATGTAAATAGCAATTTCATTTAATATATATATAAACATGGAAAAGTTCGGGTCACTACAGTACCTACCCGTTAAATAAATTTCGTCCCGAAATTTTAAGCAGTTGGAGGTGTTGACGTATCTTCTGGAAATAAATGCGTATTTCTTCTTCATCTGATCTTCTTGTTCCCAGGTGAACTTGTAGCGACCCGACCAAATCATGTTTGACGGCGCTGACTACTTCGGTCCCGTTGCGTGGTCATAAGTCTTTATTATGACGTTTGACCAAAAATGTCGCATTCATTTCATAAGTAAAAGGATGTTTCAAGTTTACAAATGTAGTTCAAAAGATTAGTTACAATACAAAGTTTAACGTACGAATGAAACCTATGCGACACAATTTAAAGTAGTCAAAAGACGCTCCAACTATGCATGCATACTCGACATCCAAGCAAGTATCAAAAAGAGTGCGGAAGCATGTATCAAGTAGCTTTCAAGGACCTGAGAAAACATATAGAAAACTGTCAACGAAAACGTTGGTGAAATCATAGGTGTTTTAGTAAACGTTGCATTTGAACCACAAGATTTAATATAATATGATTATCAAAATCATTTGCATTCCAAAGTTGTTATTTGTTTCGCGGGCACCCAATTATCAAACTTAACTGTTTTGCACCCTTTGCGTAGTGTTAGAACATACACTAGACCCGAAAATATATTTCATCCGCTAACGGTAGCGAACCGTCCGATTGAGGCTCGTCAAGCCCATGTGATCACATAATATAAGTTCACGTTTACACCCTGCAAGTGTAACTAATGATAATTGAATTGAGGATTTTCGTTCAAACCCGTACGTGGAATGTTCGTTTTCGTACTTGTGTTCAATGTATAAAAGTATGATACGTATATGTTTCTCACCCCATAGTTTAAAGCATAAAAGTTGTTTGAAAGATGGGACTATGATCTCACCTTGAGTGCACGTATGAAAAGTACTTCACAAAGTAACGTGTGCGAAGGATAGTGCTAGTCTTGACCTAAACAAATAGGTCGTATCAATAACGGTAAACACGATAGGTCAAAGATGTTCAATTAGTCTTATGGCTCGTTACGACTCGATTATGTAGCATGTGAAATCAAATTGTCAAGTTTCATGCAAGATACAAGTATAGAAAACAATTTAGGAAGGTTGCATAATCATTTGGTTAAGTTTGACAAAAAGTCAAACTTTGGTCGGTCAAAGTCAACGAAAAAGTCAACACGTTCGGGTCGGGTCCCGAACTATTTTTCTGAGGTTTTTAATCATATATGAGCATGTTAGAACAAGTTACATGTGAATCGGAGGTGCGTAGCATAGCAAACATTATTCGAAAATCGACAAAGTTGGACAGACCACTTTGGCGCGCCGCGCGGGTATATGGCGCGCCGCGCCATTACCTGTTCAGAGAATTCTGGCAGTTTTTAAGTTTTATGCACGAACCTAACTTCAACCAATCACCATTTATGACCTGCAAACAACCAAAGCATGTATCTTATATCATCGGAAAGGTATTTTGACAAGGAAAACAACTAAACACATTTCATCCATCACATTTACTTTTACAACAACCAAAATCACATTGAAAGCTCCTCATTAAATGCACTCAAGTTCATAAATGAAATTCGATGATTCGGCAACCAATTTACATGAATGATATGCCGTTTTGAAGGTGATCAAGCATACAATACAACCTAACAATTACAAATAACATTTCATGTCATTCAAAGCATCAAAAGTTCATTTCAAGTTCATCAAACCCTAACCCAAATCCACCAAAACCAATAATCAAGTTTACGAAGTTTTCTAAAACAACCTACACATCAATTTGAAGCTAGTGCTACTAGTAACACATTTAATACTTGCACTTTACCATAACAACAACATTTAAGCAACCAAATTACCAAATCAAACACACCAAAGTTCATATTCAAGCTAGTTACTTCAAATAACGAAATCGAGCATATAAATCATATAATCATGTTAGACTTGAGCCATAGACACTAATTAACAACTTTATAAGTTAAAAACATCAAGAACACAAAATCTAGTGATTTTAGAAAGTTACCCAAACTTGATGAAATTGGCATGGAATCGAAGAGGAAGATGAGAGGATTCCGAATATGCAATTTGTTTAGATGGATGCTTGCTCGATTTGATTTAGATGATGATTCTTGAAATTGGAGAATTGAGAGAAAATATGGAAGTAGAAGAAGAAAAGGGAAATGAAAAAGAAAAGATGGGGGTGGGGGTTGACTAGTCAAAGGCTAGTCACCTCTTTGGCATTTTGGCGAAACTAGTACCTCAAATTCGTTTGCGGGTGCGTGAAATACCTAGACGAGATATTTTTAAAACACGTATTAACCGGAGATGTTATAAACATATAACGGGATTTAAATAGTTAAACGGAAAAGTAAACGGAAAAAGGCGGGATGTTACATTACCTACTCCTTAAAAAAAATTTCGTCCCGAAATTTAAGTAGGCGTAGTAGTCGTTGTTTCTTCCTCGGGATCTTGCGTTTTCGGAGCCGGGAATAAATGAGGGTATTTCTTTTGCATTTGATCTTGCCTTTCCCAAGTAAACTCGGGTCCCCTTTTGGCATTCCAACGGACTTTAACAATCGGGATTCGGCTTTGTTTCAATGTCTTGACGGAGGTGTCCACAATTTCAACCGGTTCCTCCACAAAATGAAGTTTGTCATCAATAGTAAGTTCCTCGAGAGGGATGACGATATCGGGTTCGGCAAGACACTTTTTCAAGTTAGATACATGGAAGGTAGGATGAACGGAGTTCAATTGAGGCGGAAGATCTAAACGATAAGCAACGGTTCCAATACGCTCCAAGATTTCGAAAGGACCAATATACCGCGGATTTAGCTTCCCGCATTTCCCAAAACAGATTACACCCTTCCAAGGTGCGACTTTTAACATGACGCGGTCACTGACTTGAAATTCAAGGTCGTTGCGTCTTTTGTCGGTATAGCACTTTTGACGACTCCGGGCCGTCCGAAGCCTATCTCGGATTTGAACGATCTTCTCGGTGGTTTCGTGAATGAGTTCGGGTCCGGTGATTTGTACGTCGCCTACTTCGGCCCAACAAAGAGGAGAACGGCATTTTTGGCCATATAATGCTTCGAATGGGGCGGCTTTTATACTCGCGTGATAACTATTGTTGTAAGAGAACTCGGCGAGAGGTAAGTGCTTGTCCCAAGCTTTTCCAAAATCAACCACGCAAGCTCGTAACATGTCCTCTAAGGTTTGAATTGTACGTTCGCTTTGTCCATCGGTTTGAGGATGATATGCGGTGCTCATGTCTAAACGCGTTCCCAACGCTTCTTGCAAGGTACGCCAAAATCTAGAAACAAAACGGCCATCTCGGTCGAAGATAATCGATAAAGGTACACCGTGTCGGGCTACGATCTCCTTGATATAAAGTCGTGCAAGTTTCTCCATTTTGTCGATCTCCTTCATGGCGAGAAAGTGTGCGGATTTGGTGAGACGGTCAACAATAACCCAAATGGTATCATAACCGCCCGTCGTTTTTGGTAGTTTGGTGATAAAATCCATTGTTATTCTTTCCCACTTCCATTGCGGGATTTCGGGTTGTTGAAGTAATCCGGACGGTCTTTGGTGTTCAGCTTTGACTTTGGAACATGTCAAACACTTGGAAACATAAGTAGCTACGTCCCTTTTGATGTTCGGCCACCAATATAGTTGTTTAAGGTCGTTGTACATCTTATTGGCACCGGGGTGAATCGAGTATCGTAACTTATGGGCTTCATCTAAAATAAGGCTTCGTAGGTCCCCATAACTAGGCACTCAAATCCTTCTGGCGAAATATCGGAGTCCGGACTCTCTAATTTTGAATCGAGAGACGAGAATGTTCAAGAGCTCGTGTGAAACGTTTTCATACTTGAGAGCCTCATCTTGGGCTACCCGAATTTGGCTATTAAGGTTGGTGTGGATGGTGATGTTTAAGGCTCGGACACGAAGAGGCACCGCTCTTTCTTTTCGACTTAAGGCATCGACTACTACATTTGCCTTCCCGGGATGGTAACGAAGCTCGCAATCGTAATCGTTTAAGGTTTCAATCCACCTTCGTTGTCTCATGTTTAGTTGCTTTTGGTCGAAGATGTGTTGGAGACTTTTGTGATCGGTAAAGATAGTACTCTTGGTTCCATAAAGATAGTGTCTCCACATTTTAAGTGCAAAGACAACGGCTCTGAGTTCGAGATCATGTGTCGTGTAGTTTCGTTCATGAATTTTGAGTTGTCAAGAAGCATAAGAAATGACTTTCATTCGTTGCATCAACACACACCCAAAACCATGTTTCGAGGCGTCGCAATACACAACAAAATCGTCATTGCCTTCGGGAAGTGACAAGATAGGAGCGGTGGTTAGCTTTGTTTTCAAGATTTGAAATGCGTATTCTTGTTCGGTTGCCCAATTGAATTTCTTTCCCTTGTGAGTTAAAGCGGTTAGAGGACGAGCAACCAAAGAGAAATCCTTGATGAATCTACGGTAGTATCCGGCGAGACCCAAGAATTGACGAATGTGAGTAGGAGTAGTGGGAGTCTCCCATTTACTAATGACTTCGATTTTCGTTGGATCGACTTTAATACCTTGGTCACTTACAACATGACCAAGAAATTGAACTTCCTTTAACCAAAATTCACACTTGGAGAATTTGGCATAGAGTCGTTCTTGTCTTAAAAGTTCAAGCACAAGTCGAAGGTGTTCCTCGTGTTCTTCTTCGCTTTTAGAATAAACCAAAATATCATCGATGAACACGATAACGAATTTGTCAAGATACGATTTGCACACGCGGTTTATAAGATCCATGAACACCGCCGGTGCGTTAGTGAGACCAAATGGCATTACAAGAAATTCATAACTACCATAACGAGTTCGGAAAGCGGTTTTGGAGACATCTTCCCCCTTGTTTGATGCTCTTTGGAAGACCATACATATAAAGTTCGACCCTTTGAGATTCGGGGTTCACGAGGTTAGGACACATCAAGGATAGTTCGGTGAATCGTTGATTATAGGCCTTGAGATCGTTTCCGACCGCCTCTAAGGTTCTTAGCTCTTGTTCGAGCTTTCGAGTTTCTTCGCGAGGGAAATATTCGATGACCATCTTTTCCCTTAAATCAGCCCAAGAGAGGGCGTGAGCTTCATCGGTACCCACCGATTGTACATAAGTATTCCACCATGTAAGAGTGACACCGGCGAAGGTGTGAGTGGAGTATTTGACCTTGTCTTGGTCCCGACAACCGCTTATGCTAAAGACGGCCTCCGTTTGTTCGAACCATCGAGTGAGAGTAACCGGTCCCCCGGTTCCATCAAAAGTGTGAGGTTTGCACCCCATGAAGGATTTGTAGGAGCACCCTTCGTTTGAGTTACCGGCTCCATTGTTGTTGTTGTTGTGGTTGTTGTTATTGTTGGAGGAGTGATCGGCCATGGCCGCTTCCACGGCGGTGGCTATCAATCTCTGTAGAGCTTGTTCGGGAGTCTCATGGCGTGGCACACGACGAGGAGGCATTGTTCCTTCAAAACACAAGAATACCGTTGATTAGTATTCTTAATAATACTAACCATGATATGGAATAAGGATAGAGAAAAATTTTCCTTGACTCGCCTTAAATTCTTTATGTCATAATGTCGGAATGTTCATATGAGTCACCGTAATATAATCCCGGAAATTATATTACCCTAATTCATATGTGCATTCGACACTAATTCATATAGTCAAGGTGACGCGTCAATTAAATTAAGTAACGTGAGATTAAGGTTGAATAAGAATTTGATGTGATAGACGAGTTCGAGTATAATGCACAAGTAGTCAAGTAATTCCTACTTCAAGTCTATATGTCGGTTGTATTCTAGACTCACCAATGTACCCTATGACTTGGGGTTGACACCAATGAACTCTAAATCCCTACAACCAACGCTCTGATACCATCTGTAGCGACCCGACCAAATCATGTTTGACGGCGCCGACTACTTCGGTCCCGTTGCGTGGTCATAAGTCTTTATTATGACGTTTGACCAAAAATGTCGTATTCATTTCATAAGTAAAAGGATGTTTCAAGTTTACAAATGTAGTTCAAAAGATTAGTTACAATACAAAGTTTAACGTACGAATGAAACCTATGCGACACAATTTAAAGTAGTCAAAAGACGCTCCAACTATGCATGCATACTCGACATCCAAGCAAGTATCAAAAAGAGTGCGGAAGCATGTATCAAGTAGCTTTCAAGGACCTGAGAAAACATATAGAAAACTGTCAACGAAAACGTTGGTGAAATCATAGGTGTTTTAGTAAACGTTGCATTTGAACCACAAGATTTAATATAATATGATTATCAAAATCATTTGCATTCCAAAGTTGTTATTTGTTTCGCGGGCACCCAATTATCAAACTTAACTGTTTTGCACCCTTTGCGTAGTGTTAGAACATACACTAGACCCGAAAATATATTTCATCCGCTAATGGTAGCGAACCGTCCGAATGAGGCTCGTCAAGCCCATGTGATTACATAATATAAGTTCACGTTTACACCCTGCAAGTGTAACTAATGATAATTGAATTGAGGATTTTCGTTCAAACCCGTACGTGGAATATTCGTTTTCGTACTTGTGTTCAATGTATAAAAGTATGATACGTATATGTTTCTCACCCCATAGTTTAAAGCATAAAAGTTGTTTGAAAGATGGGACTATGATCTCACCTTGAGTGCACGTATGAAAAGTACTTCACAAAGTAACGTGTGCGAAGGATAGTGCTAGTCTTGACCTAAACAAATAGGTCGTATCAATAACGGTAAACACGATAGGTCAAAGATGTTCAATTAGTCCTATGGCTCGTTACGACTCGATTATGTAGCATGTGAAATCAAATTGTCAAGTTTCATGCAAGATACAAGTATAGAAAACAAGTTAGGAAGGTTGCATAATCATTTGGTTAAGTTTGACAAAAAGTCAAACTTTGGTCGGTCAAAGTCAACGAAAAAGTCAACACGTTCGGGTCGGGTCCCGAACTATTTTTCTGAGGTTTTTAATCATATATGAGCATGTTAGAACAAGTTACATGTGAATCGGAGGTGCGTAGCATAGCAAACATTATTCGAAAATCGACAAAGTTGGACAGACCACTTTGGCGCGCCGCGCGGGTATATGGCGCGCCGCGCCATTACCTGTGCAGAGAATTCTGGCAGTTTTTAAGTTTTATGCACGAACCTAACTTCAACCAATCACCATTTATGACCCGCAAACAACCAAAGCATGTATCTTATATCATCGGAAAGGTATTTTGACAAGGAAAACAACTAAACACATTTCATCCATCACATTTACTTTTACAACAACCAAAATCACATTCAAAGCTCCTCATTAAATGCACTCAAGTTCATAAATGAAATTCGATGATTCGGCAACCAATTTACATGAATGATATGCCGTTTTGAAGGTGATCAAGCATACAATACAACCTAACACTTACAAATAACATTTCATGTCATTGAAAGCATCAAAAGTTCATTTCAAGTTCATCAAACCCTAACCCAAATCCACCAAAACCAATAATCAAGTTTACGAAGTTTTCTAAAACAGCCTACACATCAATTTGAAGCTAGTGCTACTAGTAACACATTTAATACTTGCACTTTACCATAACAACAACATTTAAGCAACCAAATTACCAAATCAAACACACCAAAGTTCATATTCAAGCTAGTTACTTCAAATAACGAAATCGAGCATATAAATCATATAATCATGTTAGACTTGAGCCATAGACACTAATTAACAATTTTATAAGTTAAAAACATCAAGAACACAAAATCTAGTGATTTTATAAAGTTACCCAAACTTGATGAAATTGGCATGGAATCGAAGAGGAAGATGAGAGGATTCCGAATATGCAATTTGTTTAGATGGATGCTTGCTCGATTTGATTTAGATGATGATTCTTGAAATTGGAGAATTGAGAGAAAATATGGAAGTAGAAGAAGAAAAGGGAAATGAAAAAGAAAAGATGGGGGTGGGGGTTGACTAGTCAAAGGCTAGTCACCTCTTTGGCATTTTGGCGAAACTAGTCCCTCAAATTCGTTTGCGGGTGCGTGAAATACCTAGACGAGATATTTTTAAAACACGTATTAACCGGAGATGTTATAAACATATAACGGGATTTAAATAGTTAAACGGAAAAGTAAACGGAAAAAGGCGGGATGTTACAGAACTCGGGTCCTCTACGAGCATTCCATCGAACCTTAACAATTGGTATCTTGTTTTGCTTAAGTCTTTTAACCTCACGATCCATTATTTCGACGGGTTCTTCGATAAATTGAAGTTTTTCGTTGATTTGGATTTCATCTAACGGAATAGTGAGATCTTCTTTAGCAAAACATTTCTTCAAATTCGCGACGTGGAAAGTGTTATGTACAGCCGTGAGTTGTTGAGGTAGCTCCAGTTGGTAAGCTACTGGTCCGACACGATCTATAATCTTGAATGGTCCAATGTGAAATGACCCGTTCTTATTGATTAAAAACGTTCCATATTAATTGATTTCGTTGCGAGGTTTTGACCTCTATATGAGACGTTTTTCAAAGACTGCATTCATTTTTAAAACAAACCATAACCTTTATTTCATAAATAAAGGTTTAAAAAGCTTTACGTAGATTATCAAATAATGATAATCTAAAATATCCTGTTTACACACGACCATTACATAATGGTTTACAATACAAATATGTTACATCGAAATCAGTTTCTTGAATGCAGTTTTTACACAATATCATACAAACATGGACTCCAAATCTTGTCCTTATTTTAGTATGCAACAGCGGAAGCTCTTAATATTCACCTGAGAATAAACATGCTTTAAACGTCAACAAAAATGTTGGTGAGTTATAGGTTTAACCTATATATATCAAATCGTAACAATAGACCACAAGATTTCATATTTCAATACACATCCCATACATAGAGATAAAAATCATTCATATGGTGAACACCTAGTAACCGACATTAACAAGATGCATATATAAGAATATCCCCATCATTCCGGGACACCCTTCGGATATGATATAAATTTCGAAGTACTAAAGCATCCGGTACTTTGGATGGGGTTTGTTAGGCCCAATAGATCTATCTTTAGGATTCGCGTCAATTAGGGTGTCTGTTCCCTAATTCTTAGATTACCAGACTTTAATAAAAAAGGGCATATTCGATTTCGATAATTCAACCATAGAATGTAGTTTCACGTACTTGTGTCTATTTTGTAAATCATTTATAAAACCTGCATGTATTCTCATCCCAAAAATATTAGATTTTAAAAGTGGGACTATAACTCACTTTCACAGATTTTTACTTCGTCGGGAAGTAAGACTTGGCCACTGGTTGATTCACGAACCTATAACAATATATACATATATATCAAAGTATGTTCAAAATATATTTACAACACTTTTAATATATTTTGATGTTTTAAGTTTATTAAGTCAGCTGTCCTCGTTAGTAACCTACAACTAGTTGTCCACAGTTAGATGTACAGAAATAAATCGATAAATATTATCTTGAATCAATCCACGACCCAGTGTATACGTATCTCAGTATTGATCACAACTCAAACTATATATATTTTGGAATCAACCTCAACCCTGTATAGCTAACTCCAACATTCACATATAGAGTGTCTATGGTTGTTCCGAAATATATATAGATGTGTCGACATGATAGGTCGAAACATTGTATACGTGTCTATGGTATCTCAAGATTACATAATATACAATACAAGTTGATTAAGTTATGGTTGGAATAGATTTGTTACCAATTTTCACGTAGCTAAAATGAGAAAAATTATCCAATCTTGTTTTACCCATAACTTCTTCATTTTAAATCCGTTTTGAGTGAATCAAATTGCTATGGTTTCATATTGAACTCTATTTTATGAATCTAAACATAAAAAGTATAGGTTTATAGTTGGAAAAATAAGTTACAAGTCGTTTTTGTAAAGGTAGTCATTTCAGTCGAAAGAACGACGTCTAGATGACCATTTTAGAAAACATACTTCCACTTTGAGTTTAACCATAATTTTTGGATATAGTTTCATGTTCATAATAAAAATCATTTTCTCAGAATAACAACTTTTAAATCAAAGTTTATCATAGTTTTTAATTA
This sequence comes from Rutidosis leptorrhynchoides, assembly GCF_046630445.1. Lineage (NCBI taxonomy): Eukaryota > Viridiplantae > Streptophyta > Magnoliopsida > Asterales > Asteraceae > Rutidosis > Rutidosis leptorrhynchoides. The sequence goes on along the minus strand of NC_092343.1, from coordinate 120,659,355 downwards.
ACTAACCCAAAACAGCCCGCGGTGTTACTACGACGGCGTAAATCCTGTTTTACGGTGTTTTTCGTGTTTCCAGGTTTTAAATCATTAAGTTAGCATATAATATAGATATAGAACATGTCTTTAGTTGATTTTAAAAGTCAAGTTAGAAGGATTAACTTTTGTTTGCGAACAAGTTTAGAATTAACTAAACTATGTTCTAGTGATTACAAGTTTAAACCTTCGAATAAGATAGCTTTATATGTATGAATCGAATGATGTTATGAACATCATTACTACCTTAATTTCCTTGGATAAACCTACTGGAAAAGAGAAAAATGGATCTAGCTTCAATGGATCCTTGGATGGCTCGAAGTTCTTGAAGCAGAATCATGACACGCAAACAAGTTCAAGTAAGATCATCACTTGAAATAAGATTGTTATAGTTATAGAAATTGAACCAAAGTTTGAATATGATTATTACCTTGTATTAGAATGATAACCTACTGTAAGAAACAAAGATTTCTTGAGGTTGGATGATCACCTTACAAGATTGGAAGTGAGCTAGCAAACTTGAAAGTATTCTTGATTTTATGAAACTAGAACTTTTGGAATTTATGAAGAACACTTAGAACTTGAAGATAGAACTTGAGAGAGATCAATTAGATGAAGAAAATTGAAGAATGAAAGTGTTTGTAGGTGTTTTTGGTCGTTGGTGTATGGATTAGATATAAAGGATATGTAATTTTGTTTTCATGTAAATAAGTCATGAATGATTACTCATATTTTTGTAATTTTATGAGATATTTCATGCTAGTTGCCAAATGATGGTTCCCACATGTGTTAGGTGACTCACATGGGCTGCTAAGAGCTGATAATTGGAGTGTATATACCAATAGTACATACATCTAAAAGCTGTGTATTGTACGAGTACGAATACGGGTGCATACGAGTAGAATTGTTGATGAAACTGAACGAGGATGTAATTGTAAGCATTTTTGTTAAGTAGAAGTATTTTGATAAGTGTATTGAAGTCTCTCAAAAGTGTATAAATACATATTAAAACACTACATGTATATACATTTTAACTGAGTCGTTAAGTCATCGTTAGTCGTTACATGTAAGTGTTGTTTTGAAACCTTTAGGTTAACGATCTTGTTAAATGTTGTTAACCCAATGTTTATAATATCAAATGAGATTTTAAATTATTATATTATCATGATATTATCATGTATGAATATCTCTTAATATGATATATATACATTAAATGTCTTTACAACGATAATCGTTACATATATGTCTCGTTTAAAAATCATTAAGTTAGTAGTCTTATTTTTACATATGCAGTTCATTGTTAATATACTTAATGATATGTTTACTTATCATAGTATCATGTTAACTATATATATATATCCATATATATGTCATCATATAGTTTTTACAAGTTTTAACGTTCGTGAATCACCGGTCAACTTGGGTGGTCAATTGTCTATATGAAACATATTTCAATTAATCAAGTCTTAACAAGTTTGATTGCTTAACATGTTGAAAACATTTAATCATGTAAATATCAATCTCAATTAATATATATAAACATGGAAAATTTCGGGTCACTACAGTACCTACCCGTTAAATAAATTTCGTCCCGAAATTTTAAGCTGTTGAAGGTGTTGACGAATCTTCTGGAAATAGATGTGGGTATTTCTTCTTCATCTGATCTTCACGCTCCCAGGTGAACTCGGGTCCTCTACGAGCATTCCATAGAACCTTAACAATTGGTATCTTGTTTTGCTTAAGTCTTTTAACCTCACGATCCATTATTTCGACGGGTTCTTCGATGAATTGAAGTTTTTCATTGATTTGGATTTCATCTAATGGAATAGTGAGATCTTCTTTAGCAAAACATTTCTTCAAATTCGAGACGTGGAAAGTGTTATGTATAGCCGCGAGTTGTTGAGGTAACTCTAGTCGGTAAGCTACTGGTCCGACACGATCAATAATCTTGAATGGTCCAATATACCTTGGATTTAATTTCCCTCGTTTACCAAATCGAACAACGCCTTTCCAAGGTGCAACTTTAAGCATGACCATCTCTCCAATTTCAAATTCTATATCTTTTCTTTTAATGTCAGCGTAGCTCTTTTGTCGACTTTGGGCGGTTTTCAACCGTTGTTGAATTTGGATGATCTTCTCGGTAGTTTCTTGTATAATCTCCGGACCCGTAATCTGTCTATCCCCCACTTCACTCCAACAAATCGGAGACCTGCACTTTCTACCATAAAGTGCTTCAAACGGCGCCATCTCAATGCTTGAATGGTAGCTGTTGTTGTAGGAAAATTCTGCTAACGGTAGATGTCGATCCCAACTGTTTCCGAAATCAATAACACATGCTCGTAGCATGTCTTCAAGCGTTTGTATCGTCCTTTCGCTCTGCCCATCAGTTTGTGGATGATAGGCAGTACTCATGTCTAGACGAGTTCCTAATGCTTGCTGTAATGTCTGCCAGAATCTTGAAATAAATCTGCCATCCCTATCAGAGATAATAGAGATTGGTATTCCATGTCTGGAGACGACTTCCTTCAAATACAGTCGTGCTAACTTCTCCATCTTGTCATCTTCTCTTATTGGCAGGAAGTGTGCTGATTTGGTGAGACGATCAACTATTACCCAAATAGTATCAAAACCACTTGCAGTCCTTGGCAATTTAGTGATGAAATCCATGGTAATGTTTTCCCATTTCCATTCCGGGATTTCGGGTTGTTGAAGTAGACCTGATGGTTTCTGATGCTCAGCTTTGACCTTAGAACACGTCAAACATTCTCCTACGTATTTAGCAACATCGGCTTTCATACCCGGCCACCAAAAATGTTTCTTGAGATCCTTGTACATTTTCCCATTTCCAGGATGTATTGAGTATCTGGTTTTATGAGCTTCTCTAAGTACCATTTCTCTCATATCTCCAAATTTTGGTACCCAAATCCTTTCAGCCCTATACCGGGTTCCGTCTTCCCGAATATTAAGATGCTTCTCCGATCCTTTGGGTATTTCATCCTTTAAATTTCCCTCTTTTAAAACTCCTTGTTGCGCCTCCTTTATTTGAGTAGTAATGTTATTATGAATCATTATATTCATAGATTTTACTTGAATGGGTTCTCTGTCCTTCCTGCTCAAGGCATCGGCTACCACATTTGCCTTCCCCGGGTGGTAACGAATCTCAAAGTCGTAATCATTCAATAATTCAATCCACCTACGCTGCCTCATATTCAGTTGTTTCTGATTAAATATGTGTTGAAGACTTTTGTGGTCGGCATATATAATACTTTTGACCCCATATAAGTAGTGCCTCCAAGTCTTTAATGCAAAAACAACCGCGCCTAATTCCAAATCATGCGTCGTATAATTTTGTTCGTGAATCTTCAATTGTCTAGACGCATAAGCAATCACCTTCGTTCGTTGCATTAATACACAACCGAGACCTTGCTTTGATGCATCACAATAAATCACAAAATCATCATTCCCTTCAGGCAATGACAATATAGGTTCCGTAGTTAGCTTTTTCTTCAATAACTGAAACGCTTTCTCTTGTTCATCATTCCATTCAAATTTCTTCCCTTTATGCGTTAATGCAGTCAAGGGTTTTGCTATTCTGGAAAAGTCTTGGATGAACCTTCTGTAGTAACCAGCTAGTCCTAAAAACTGGCGTATGTGTTTCGGAGTTTTCGGGGTTTCCCACTTTTCAACAGTTTCTATCTTTGCCGGATCCACCTTAATACCTTCTTTGTTCACTATGTGACCTAGGAATTGAACTTCTTCCAACCAAAATGCACACTTTGAAAACTTAGCGTACAATTCTTCCTTCCTCAATACTTCTAACACCTTTCTCAAATGTTCACCGTGTTCTTGGTCATTCTTTGAGTAAATAAGTATGTCATCAATGAAAACAATGACAAACTTGTTAAGGTATGGTCCACACACTCGGTTCATAAGGTCCATGAACACAGCTGGTGCATTAGTTAAACCAAACGACATGACCATAAACTCGTAATGACCGTAACGTGTTCTGAAAGCAGTCTTTGGAATATCATCTTCTTTCACCCGCATTTGATGATACCCGGAATGTAAGTCAATCTTTGAATAAACAGACGAGCCTTGTAGCTGATCAAATAAGTCATCGATTCTCGGTAGTGGGTAGCGGTTCTTGATGGTAAGTTTGTTCAACTCTCGGTAGTCGATACACAACCTGAATGTACCATCTTTCTTCTTGACAAACAAAACAGGAGCTCCCCACGGTGATGTGCTTGGTCGAATGAAACCACGCTCTAAAAGTTCTTGTAATTGGCTTTGTAGTTCTTTCATCTCGCTGGGTGCGAGTCTGTAAGGAGCACGAGCTATTGGTGCAGCTCCTGGTACAAGATCTATTTGAAATTCAACGGATCGATGTGGGGGTAATCCCGGTAATTCTTTCGGAAATACATCAGGAAATTCTTTTACGACGGGAACATCATTGATGCTCTTTTCTTCAGTTTGTACTTTCTCGACGTGTGCTAGAACATCATAGCAACCTTTTCTTATTAGTTTTTGTGCCTTCAAATTACTAATAAGATGTAGCTTCGTGTTGCCCTTTTCTCCGTACACCATTAAGGGTTTTCCTTTTTCTCGTATAATGCGAATTGCATTTTTGTAACAAACGATCTCCGCTTTCACTTCTTTCAACCAGTCCATACCAATTATCACATCAAAACTCCCTAACTCTACTGGTATCAAATCAATCTTAAATGTTTCGCTAACCAGTTTAATTTCTCGATTCCGACATATATTATCTGCTGAAATTAATTTACCATTTGCTAATTCGAGTAAAAATTTACTATCCAAAGGCGTCAATGGACAACTTAATTTAGCACAAAAATCTCTACTCATATAGCTTCTATCCGCACCCGAATCAAATAAAACGTAAGCAGATTTATTGTCAATAAGAAACGTACCCGTAACAAGCTCCGGGTCTTCCTGTGCCTCTGCTGCATTAATATTGAAAACTCTTCCACGGCCTTGTCCATTCGTGTTCTCCTGGTTTGGGCAATTTCTAATAATGTGGCCCGGTTTTCCACATTTATAACAAACTACATTGGCATAACTTTCTCCGACACTACTTGCTCCGCCATTACTCGTTCCGACACCATTTGTTCCTTTCGTTCTATTAACCCCTGGTCCGTAGACCTCACACTTCGCCGCGCTATGACCATTTCTTTTACACTTGTTGCAAAATTTGGTGCAGAACCCCGAGTGATTCTTTTCACACCTTTGGCATAGCTGCTTCTGATTGTTGTTGTTGTTGCGGTTATTATTGTTGTTGGGATGATTGTTGTAGTTGCTGTTGTTGTTGTTGTTGTTGTTGTTGTTGGGCCGTTTGTTGTAGTTGCGATTGATGTTGCGATTGTTGGGATAATTGTTGCGATTATTGTTGTAATTGTTGTTGTTGTTGTATTGGTGATTCTTATCACCGTTTTCCTCCCACTTTCTTTTGACTTGCTTCACATTGGCCTCTTCAGCAGTCTGTTCTTTAATTCTTTCTTCAATCTGGTTCACGAGTTTGTGAGCCATTCTACATGCCTGTTGTATGGAGGCGGGCTCGTGTGAACTTATATCTTCTTGGATTCTTTCCGGTAATCCTTTCACAAATGCGTCGATCTTCTCTTCCTCATCTTCGAATGCTCCCGGACACAATACGCACAATTCTGTGAATCGTCTTTCGTACGTGGTAATATCAAATCCTTGGGTTCGTAACCCTCTAAGTTCTGTCTTGAGCTTATTGACCTCGGTTCTGGGACGGTACTTCTCGTTCATCAAGTGCTTGAATGCTGACCACGGTAGTGCGTACGCATCGTCTTGTCCCACTTGCTCTAGATAGGTATTCCACCATGTTAATGCAGAACCTGTGAAGGTATGCATAGCGTACTTTACTTTGTCCTCTTCAGTACACTTACTTATGGCAAACACCGATTCGACCTTCTCGGTCCACCGTTTCAATCCGATCGGTCCTTCGGTTCCATCAAATTCCAAAGGTTTGCAGGCAGTGAATTCTTTGTAGGTGCATCCTACACGATTTCCTGTACTGCTAGATCCAAGGTTATTGTTGGTATGTAGCGCAGCCTGCACTGCGGCTATGTTTGAAGCTAGAAAAGTACGGAATTCCTCTTCATTCATATTCACGGTGTGTCGAGTAGTCGGTGCCATTTCCTTCAAAATAGTTAAATGGAACAAGTTAATCATACAGAATATTAAGAGTAGTTAATAGTATTTCGTAGCATAATATGAACTCATTTATAAAAGCTTTTTCTTCATATTAGCGTTTTATAAGTTTAAATTCGGGTAGTACCTACCCGTTAAGTTCATACTTAGTAGCTAATATACAATTCAACTACTATAATTCTATATGAAAAACTGATTATAATAATATTTCGCGTTCAAACTTTTACACAACATTTTACAAACTTACAATACCGCTTATTTTACATATAGCATGAAATATAGCACACAATAAATTTGATACAAGATGGTTGTGAAGATAATTCTAGCTAGTACACAAGTCGTTCAGCAAAGGCAATAAAGACACTTAATTCATACGTCCAGAAACAAGTCATGCATTCTGGTTTTACTAGGACTACTTCCCATCCTTGGTCTTGTGGAACATAACCGTTATGGCCGTTGATAAGACAGCGTGTTGTAACGTCGTCAAAGGGACGAGGGTTACGTAATGTCCAACAGTCCCGTAACAATCTAAAAACCTCATTTCTTACCCCAATTACCGACTCCGTCACTTGTGGGAACGTTTTGTTTAATAGTTGTAGCCCGATGTTCTTGTTCTCACTTTGGTGAGAAGCGAACATTACTAATCCGTAAGCATAACATGCTTCTTTATGTTGCATGTTAGCCGCTTTTTCTAAATCACGAAGTCCAATATTTGGATATATTGAGTCAAAATAATTTCTTAACCCATTGCGTAAAATAGCATTTGGGTTCCCCGCAATATATGCGTCAAAGTAAACACATCGTAACTTATGGATTTCCCAATGTGATATCCCCCATCTTCCGAACGAAAGCCTTTTATAAACCAAGGCATTCTTGGAACGTTCTTCGAATGTCTTACAAACTGATCTCGCCTTAAATAGTTGTGCCGAAGAATTCTGACCGACTCTAGACAAGATTTCATCAATCATGTCTCCGGGTAGGTCTCTTAAAATATTGGGTTGTCTATCCATTTTGTGTTTTTATACTGTAAAATAGACAAGAGTTAGATTCATAAAAAAAAATTTACTTATTAATACAAGCAATTTTTACATATATCATAAAGCATAAGCACACTATATTACATATATTACACCACACGAATACAACTATCTTATTCCGACTCGCTTGTTTCTTCTTCTTCGGTTTTGGTTCGTTTTGCCAAGTTTCTAGGGATATATGATGTTCCCCTAATACGAGCCGTCGTGATCCACATTGGTTTAGAAAAACCTGGTGGTTTAGAGGTTCCCGGGTCATTGTTACAACTTAAGGACTTCGGGGGTTGACGATACATATAAAGTTCATCGGGGTTGGAATTAGATTTCTCTATTTTTATGCCCTTTCCCTTATTATTTTCTTTTGCCTTTTTAAATTCAGTTGGGGTAATTTCTATAACATCATCGGAATTCTCGTCGGAACCCGATTCATCGGAGAATTGGTAATCCTCCCAATATTTTGCTTCCTTGGCGGAAACACCATTGACCAAAATTAACCTTGGTCGGTTGGTTGAGGATTTTCTTTTACTTAACCGTTTTATTATTTCCCCCACAGGTTCTATTTCTTCATCCGGTTCCGATTCTTCTTCCGGTTCCGACTCTTCTTCCGGTTCCTCTTCGGGAACTTGTGAATCAGTCCACGAATCATTCCAATTTACATTTGACTCTTCATTATTATTAGGTGAGTCAATGGGACTTGTTCTAGAGGTAGACATCTATCACATAATATCAAACGCGTTAAGAGATTAATATATCACATAATATTCACATGTTAAAAATATATAGTTTCCAACAAAATTTGTTAAGCAATCATTTTTCAAGTAAACACGGTCGAAGTCCAGACTCACTAATGCATCCTAACAAACTCGATAAGACACACTAATGCAAAATTCTGGTTCTCTAAGACCAACGCTAGGATACCAACTGAAATGTCCCGTTCTTATTGATTAAAAACGTTCCATATTAATTGATTTCGTTGCGAGGTTTTGACCTCTATATGAGACGTTTTTCAAAGACTGCATTCATTTTTAAAACAAACCATAACCTTTATTTCATAAATAAAGGTTTAAAAAGCTTTACGTAGATTATCAAATAATGATAATCTAAAATATCCTGTTTACACACGACCATTACATAATGGTTTACAATACAAATATGTTACATCGAAATCAGTTTCTTGAATGCAGTTTTTACACAATATCATACAAACATGGACTCCAAATCTTGTCCTTATTTTAGTATGCAACAGCGGAAGCTCTTAATATTCACCTGAGAATAAACATGCTTTAAACGTCAACAAAAATGTTGGTGAGTTATAGGTTTAACCTATATATATATCAAATCGTAACAATAGACCACAAGATTTCATATTTCAATACACATCCCATACATAGAGATAAAAATCATTCATATGGTGAACACCTGGTAACCGACATTAACAAGATGCATATATAAGAATATCCCCATCATTCCGGGACACCCTTCGGATATGATATAAATTTCGAAGTACTAAAGCATCCGGTACTTTGGATGGGGTTTGTTAGGCCCAATAGATCTATCTTTAGGATTCGCATCAATTAGGGTGTCTGTTCCCTAATTCTTAGATTACCAGACTTTAATAAAAAAGGGCATATTCGATTTCGATAATTCAACCATAGAATGTAGTTTCACGTACTTGTGTCTATTTTGTAAATCATTTATAAAACCTGCATGTATTCTCATCCCAAAAATATTAGATTTTAAAAGTGGGACTATAACTCACTTTCACAGATTTTTACTTCGTCGGGAAGTAAGACTTGGCCACTGTTGATTCACGAACCTATAACAATATATACATATATATCAAAGTATGTTCAAAATATATTTACAACACTTTTAATATATTTTGATGTTTTAAGTTTATTAAGTCAGCTGTCCTCGTTAGTAACCTACAACTAGTTGTCCACAGTTAGATGTACAGAAATAAATCGATAAATATTATCTTGAATCAATCCACGACCCAGTGTATACGTATCTCAGTATTGATCACAACTCAAACTATATATATTTTGGAATCAACCTCAACCCTGTATAGCTAACTCCAACATTCACATATAGAGTGTCTATGGTTGTTCTGAAATATATATAGATGTGTCGACATGATAGGTCGAAACATTGTATACGTGTCTATGGTATCTCAAGATTACATAATATACAATACAATTTGATTAAGTTATGGTTGGAATAGATTTGTTACCAATTTTCACGTAGCTAAAATGAGAAAAATTATCCAATCTTGTTTTACCCATAACTTCTTCATTTTAAATCTGTTTTGAGTGAATCAAATTGCTATGGTTTCATATTGAATTCTATTTTATGAATCTAAACAGAAAAAGTATAGGTTTATAGTCGGAAAAATAAGTTACAAGTCGTTTTTGTAAAGGTAGTCATTTCAGTCGAAAGAACGACGTCTAGATGACCATTTTAGAAAACATACTTTCACTTTGAGTTTAACCATAATTTTTGGATATAGTTTCATGTTCATAATAAAAATCATTTTCTCAGAATAACAACTTTTAAATCAAAGTTTATCATAGTTTTTAATTAACTAACCCAAAACAGCCCGCGGTGTTACTACGACGGCGTAAATCCGGTTTTACGGTGTTTTTCGTGTTTCCAGGTTTTAAATCATTAAGTTAGCATATCATATAGATATAGAACATGTGTTTAGTTGATTTTAAAAGTCAAGTTAGAAGGATTAACTTTTATTTGCGAACAAGTTTAGAATTAACTAAACTATGTTCTAGTGATTACAAGTTTAAACCTTCGAATAAGATAGCTTTATATGTATGAATCAAATGATGTTATGAACATCATTACTACCTTAAGTTCCTTGGATAAACCTACTGGAAAAGAGAAAAATGGATCTAGCTTCAATGGATCCTTGGATGGCTCGAAGTTCTTGAAGCAGAATCATGACACGAAAACAAGTTCAAGTAAGATCATCACTTGAAATAAGATTGTTATAGTTATAGAAATTGAACCAAAGTTTGAATATGATTATTACCTTGTATTAGAATGATAACCTACTGTAATAAACAAAGATTTCTTGAGGTTGGATGATCACCTTACAAGATTGGAAGTGAGCTAGCAAACTTGAAAGTATTCTTGATTTTATGAAACTAGAACTTTTGGAATTTATGAAGAACACTTAGAACTTGAAGATAGAACTTGAGAGAGATCAATTAGATGAAGAAAATTGAAGAATGAAAGTGTTTGTAGGTGTTTTTGGTCGTTGGTGTATGGATTAGATATAAAGGATATGTAATTTTGTTTTCATGTAAATAAGTCATGAATGATTACTCATATTTTTGTAATTTTATGAGATATTTCATGCTAGTTGCCAAATGATGGTTCCCACATGTATTAGGTGACTCACATGGGCTGCTAAGAGCTGATCATTGGAGTGTATATACCAATAGTACATACATCTAAAAGCTGTGTATTGTACGAGTACGAATACGGGTGCATACGAGTAGAATTGTTGATGAAACTGAACGAGGATGTAATTGTAAGCATTTTTGTTAAGTAGAAGTATTTTGATAAGTGTATTGAAGTCTTTCAAAAGTGTATAAATACATATTAAAACACTACATGTATATACATTTTAACTGAGTCGTTAAGTCATCGTTAGTCGTTACATGTAAGTGATGTTTTGAAACCTTTAGGTTAACGATCTTGTTAAATGTTGTTAACCCAATGTTTATAATATCAAATGAGATTTTAAATTATTATATTATCATGATATTATCATGTATGAATATCTCTTAATATGATATATATACATTAAATGTCTTTACAACGATAATCGTTACATATATGTCTCGTTTAAAAATCATTAAGTTAGTAGTCTTGTTTTTACATATGCAGTTCATTATTAATATACTTAATGATATGTTTACTTATCATAGTATCATGTTAACTATATATATATATATATATATATATCCATATATATGTCATCATATAGTTTTTACAAGTTTTAACGTTCGTGAATCACCGGTCAACTTGGGTGGTCAATTGTCTATATGAAACATATTTCAATTAATCAATTCTTAACAAGTTTGATTGCTTAATATGTTGGAAACATTTAATCATGTAAATATCAATCTCAATTAATATATATAAACATGGAAAAGTTCGGGTCACTACACAATGTACCTTGGATTTAGTTTCCCCTGTTTACCAAATCGAACAACGCCTTTCCAAGGTGAAACCTTAAGCATGACCATTTCTCCAATTTCAAACTCTATATCTTTTATTTTACTATCTGCGTAGCTCTTTTGTCGACTCTGGGCAGTTTTCAATCTTTGTTGAATTTGGATGATTTTCTCGGTAGTTTCTTGTATTATCTCCGGACCCGTAATCTGTCTATCCCCCACTTCACTCCAACAAATCGGAGACCTGCACTTTCTACCATAAAGTGCTTCAAACGGCGCCATCTCAATGCTTGAATGGTAGCTGTTGTTGTAGGAAAATTCTGCTAACGGTATATGTCGATCCCAACTGTTTCCGAAATCAATAACACATGCTCGTAGCATGTCTTCAAGCGTTTGTATCGTCCTTTCGCTCTGCCCATCAGTTTGTGGATGATAGGCAGTACTCATGTCTAGACGAGTTCCTAATGCTTGCTATAATGTCTGCCAGAATCTTGAAATAAATCTGCCATCCCTATCAGAGATAATAGAGATTGGTATTCCATGTCTGGAGACGACTTCCTTCAAATACAGTCGTGCTAACTTCTCCATCTTGTCATCTTCTCTTATTGGCAGGAAGTGTGCTGATTTGGTGAGACGATCAACTATTACCCAAATAGTATCAAAACCACTTGCAGTCCTTGGCAATTTAGTGATGAAATCCATGGTAATGTTTTCCCATTTCCATTCCGGGATTTCGGGTTGTTGAAGTAGACCTGATGGTTTTTGATGCTCAGCTTTGACCTTAGAACACGTCAAACATTCTCCTACGTATTTAGCAACATCGGCTTTCATACCCGGCCACCAAAAATGTTTCTTGAGATCCTTGTACATCTTCCCCGTTCCAGGATGTATTGAGTATCTGGTTTTATGAGCTTCTCTAAGTACCATTTCTCTCATATCTCCAAATTTTGGTACCCAAATCCTTTCAGCCCTATACCGGGTTCCGTCTTCCCGAATATTAAGATGCTTCTCCGATCCTTTGGGTATTTCATCCTTTAAATTTCCCTCTTTTAAAACTCCTTGTTGCGCCTCCTTTATTTGAGTAGTAAGGTTATTGTGAATCATTATATCCATAGATTTTACTCGAATGGGTTCTCTGTCCTTCCTGCTCAAGGCGTCGGCTACCACATTTGCCTTCCCCGGGTGGTAACGAATCTCAAAGTCGTAATCATTCAACAATTCAATCCACCTACGCTGCCTCATATTCAGTTGTTTCTGATTAAATATGTGTTGAAGACTTTTGTGGTCGGTATATATAATACTTTTGACCCCATATAAGTAGTGCCTCCAAGTCTTTAATGCAAAAACAACCGCGCCTAATTCCAAATCATGCGTCGTATAATTTTTCTCGTGAATCTTCAATTGTCTAGACGCATAAGCAATCACCTTCGTTCGTTGCATTAATACACAACCAAGACCTTGCTTTGATGCGTCACAATAAATCACAAAATCATCATTCCCTTCAGGCAATGACAATATAGGTGCCGTAGTTAGCTTTTTCTTCAATAATTGAAACGCTTTCTCTTGTTCATCCTTCCATTCAAATTTCTTCCCTTTATGCGTTAATGCAGTCAAGGGTTTTGCTATTCTGGAAAAGTCTTGGATGAACTTTCTGTAGTAACCAGCTAGTCCTAAAAACTGGTGTATGTGTTTCGGAGTTTTCGGGGTTTCCCACTTTTCAACAGTTTCTATCTTTGCCGGATCCACCTTAATACCTTTTTTGTTCACTATGTGACCGAGAAATTGAACTTCTTCCAACGAAAATGCACACTTTGAAAATTTAGCGTACAATTCTTCCTTCCTCAATACTTCTAACACCTTTCTCAAATGTTCACCGTGTTCTTGGTCATTTTTTGAGTAAATAAGTATGTCATCAATGAAAACAATGAAAAACTTGTCAAGGTATGGTCCACACACTCGGTTCATAAGGTCCATGAACACAGCTGGTGCATTAGTTAAACCAAACGGCATGACCATAAACTCGTAATGACCGTAACGTGTTCTGAAAGCAGTCTTTGGAATATCATCTTCTTTCACCCGCATTTGATGATACCCGAAACGTAAGTCAATCTTTGAATAAACATACGAGCCTTGTAGTTGATCAAATAAGTCGTCGATTTTCGGTAGTGGGTAGCGGTTCTTGATGGTAAGTTTGTTCAACTCTCGATAGTCGATACACAACCTGAATGTACCATCTTTCTTCTTGACAAACAAAACAGGAGCTCCCCACGGTGATGTGCTTGGTCGAATGAAACCACGCTCTAAAAGTTCTTGTAATTGGCTTTGCAGTTCTTTCATCTCGCTGGGTGCGAGTCTGTAAGGAGCACGAGCTATTAGTGCAGCTCCTGGTACAAGATCTATTTGAAATTCAACGGATCGATGTGGGGGTAATCACGGTAATTCTTTCGCAAATACATCGGGAAATTCTTTTGCGACGGGAACATCATTGATGCTCTTTTCTTCAGTTTGTACTTTCTCGACGTGTGCTAGAACAGCATAGCAACCTTTTCTTATTAGTTTTTGTGCCTTCAAATTACTAATAAGATGTAGCTTTGTGTTGACCTTTTCTCCGTACACCATTAAGGGTTTTCCTTTTTCTCGTATAATGCGAATTGCATTTTTGTAACAAACGATCTCTGCTTTCACTTCTTTCAACCAGTCCATACCGATTATCACATCAAAACTCCCTAGCTCTACTGGTATCAAGTTAATCATAAATGTTTCGCTAACCAGTTTAATTTCTCGATTCCGACATATATTATCTGCTGAAATTAATTTACCATTTGCTAATTCGAGTAAAAATTTACTATCCAACGGCGTCAATGGACAACTTAATTTAGCACAAAAATCTCTACTCATATAGCTTCTATCCGCACCCGAATCAAATAAAACGTAAGCAGATTTATTGTCAATAAGAAACGTACCCGTAACAAGCTCCGGGTCTTCCTGTGCCTCTGCCGCATTAATATTGAAAACTCTTCCGCGGCCTTGTCCATTCGTGTTCTCCTGGTTTGGGCTATTTCTAATAATGTGGCCCGGTTTTCCACATTTATAACAAACTACATTGGCATAACTTGCTCCGACACTACTTGCTCCGCCATTACTCGTTCCGACACCATTTGTTCCTTTCGTTCTGTTAACCCCTGGTCCGTAGACCTCACACTTCGCCACGCTATGACCATTTATTTTACACTTGTTGCAAAATTTGGTGCAGAACCCCGAGTGATACTTTTCACACCTTTGGCATAGCTGCTTCTGATTGTTGTTGTTGTTGCGGTTGTTATTGTTGTTGGGATGATTGTTGTAGTTGCTGTTGTTGTTGTTGTTGTTGTTGTTGTTGTTGTTGTTGTTGTTGTTGTTGTTGTTGTTGTTGTTGTTGTTGGGCCGTTTGTTGTAGTTGCGATTGATGTTGCGATTGTTGGGATAATTGTTGCGATTATTATTGTAATTGCTGTTGTTGTTGTATTGGTGATTCTTATCACCGTTTTCCTCCCACTTTCTTTTGACTTGCTTCACATTGGCCTCTTCAGCCGTCTGTTCTTTAATTCTTTCCTCAATCTGGTTCACTAGTTTGTGAGCCATTCTACATGCCTGTTGTATGGAGGCGGGCTCGTGTGAACTTATATCTTCTTGGATTCTTTCCGATAATCCTTTCACAAACGCGCCGATCTTCTCTTCCTCATCTTCGAACGCTCCCGGACACAATAGGCACAATTCTGTGAATCGTCTTTCGTACGTGGTAATATCAAATCCTTGGGTTCGTAACCCTCTAAGTTCTGTCTTGAGCTTATTGACCTCGGTTCTGGGACAGTACTTCTCGTTCATCAAGTGCTTGAATGTTGACCACAGTAGTGCGTACGCATCATCTTGTCCCACTTGCTCTAGATAGGTATTCCACCATGTTAACGCAGAACCTGTGAAGATATGCGTAGCGTACTTCACTTTGTCCTCTTCAGTACACTTACTTATGGCAAACACCGATTCGACCTTCTCGGTCCACCGTTTCAATCCGATCGGTCCTTCGGTTCCATCAAATTCCAAAGGTTTGCAGGCAGTGAATTCTTTGTAGGTGCATCCTACACGATTTCCTGTACTGCTAGATCCAAGGTTATTGTTGGTATGTAGCGCAACCTGTACTGCGGCTATGTTTGAAGCTAGAAAAGTACGGAATTCCTCTTCATTCATATTCACTGTGTGTCGAGTAGTCGGTGCCATTTCCTTCAAAATAGTCAAATGGAACAAGTTAATCATATAGAATATTAAGAGTAGTTAATAGTATTTCGTAGCATAATATGAACTCATTTATAAAAGCTTTTTCTTCATATTAGCGTTTTATAAGTTTAAATTCGGGTAGTACCTACCCGTTAAGTTCATACTTAGTAGCTAATATACAATTCAACTACTACAATTCTATATGAAAAACTGATTATAATAATATTTCGCGTTCAAACTTTTATACAATATTTTACAAACTTACAATACCGCTTATTTTACATAAAGTATGAAATATAGCACACAATAACTTTGATACAAGATAGTTGTGAAGATAATTCTAGCTAGTACACAAGTCGTTCAGCAAAGGCAATAAAGACACGTAATTCATACGTCTAGAAACAAGTCATGCATTCTGGTTTTACTAGGACTACTTCCCATCCTTGGTCTTGTGGAACATAACCGTTATGGCCGTTGATAAGACAGCGTGTTGTAACGTCATCAAAGGGACGAGGGTTACGTAATGACCAACAGTCTCGTAATAACCTAAAAACCTCATATCTTACCCCAATTACCGACTCCATCACTTGTGGGAACGTTTTGTTTAATAGCTGTAGCCCGATGTTCTTTTTCTCACTTTGGTGAGAAGAGAACATTACTAACCCGTAAGCATAGCATGCTTCTTTATGTTTCATGTTAGCCGCTTTTTCTAAATCATAAAGTCCTATATTCGGATACATTGAGTCAAAATAATTTCTTAACCCGTTGCGTAAAATAGCATTTGGGTTCCCCGCAATATATGCGTCAAAGTAAACACATCGTAACTTATGGGTTTTCCAATGTGATATCCCCCATCTTTCAAACGAAAGTCTCTTATAAACCAAGACATTCTTGGAACGTTCTTCGAATGTCTTACAAACTGATCTCGCCTTAAATAGTTGTGCCGAGGAATTCTGACCGACTCTAGACAAGATTTCATCAATCATGTCTCCGGGTAGGTCTCTTAAAATATTGGGTTGTCTATCCATTTTGTGTTTTTAAACTGTAAAATAGACAAGAGTTCGATTCATAAAAAAATACTTATTAATACAAGCAATTTTTACATATATCATAAAGCATAAGCACACTATATTACATATATTACACCACACGAATACAACTATCTTATTCCGACTCGCTCGTTTCTTCTTCTTCGGTTTTGGTTCGTTTTGAAAAGTTTCTAGGGATATATGATGTTCCCCTAATACTAGCTGTCGTTTTCCACAACGGTTTAGAAAAACCTGGTGGTTTAGAGGTTCCCGGGTCATTGTTACAACTTAAGGACTTCGGGGGTTAACGATACATATAAAGTTCATCGGGGTTGGAATTAGATTTCTCTATTTTTATGCCCTTTCCCTTATTATTTTCTTTTGCTTTTTTTAAATTCAGTTGGGGTAATTTCTATAACATCATCGGAATTCTCGTCGGAATCCGATTCATCGGAGAATTGGTAATCCTCCCAATATTTTGCTTCCTTGGTGGAAACACCATTGACCATAATTAACCTTGGTCGGTTGGTTGAGGATTTTCTTTTACTTAACCGTTTTATTATTTCCCCCACCGGTTCTATTTCCTCCTCCGGTTCCTCCTCTTCCGGTTCTGATTCTTCTTCCGGTTCTGATTCTTCTTCCGGTTCCTCTTCGGGAACTTGTGAACCAGTCCAATATATATTCGACTCTTCGTTATTATTAGGTGAGTCAATGGGATTTGTGCTAGAGGTAGACATCTATCACACAATATCAAACATGTTAAGAGATTAATATATCACATAATATATACATGTTAATAATATATAGTTTCCAACAAAAATGTTAAGCAATCATTTTTAAAGAAAACACGGTCGAAGTCCAGACTCACTAATGCATCCTAACAAACTCGATAAGACACACTAATGCAAATTTTCTGGTTCTCTAAGACCAACGCTCGGATACCAACTGAAATGTACCGTTCTTATTGATTAAAAACGTTCCATATTAATTGATTTCGTTACGAGGTTTTGACCTCTATATGAGACGTTTTTCAAAGACTGCATTTATTTTTAAAACAAACCATAACCTTTATTTCATAAATAAAGGTTTAAAAAGCTTTACGTAGATTATCAAATAATGATAATCTAAAATATCATGTTTACACACGACCATTACATAATGGTTTACAATACAAATATGTTACATCGAAATCAGTTTCTTGAATGCAGTTTTTACACAATATCATACAAACATGGACTCCAAATCCTGTCCTTATTTTAGTATGCAACATCAGAAGCTCTTAGTATTCACCTGAGAATAAACATGCTTTAAACGTCAACAAAAATGTTGGTGAGTTATAGGTTTAACCTATATATATCAAATCGTAACAATAGACCACAAGATTTCATATTTCAATACACATCCCATACATAGAGATAAAAATCATTCATATGGTGAACACCTGGTAACCGACATTAACAAGATGCATATATAATAATATCCCCATCATTCCGGGACACCCTTCGGATATGATATAAATTTCGAAGTACTAAAGCATCCGGTACTTTGGATGGGGTTTGTTAGGCCCAATAGATCTATCTTTAGGATTCGCGTCAATTAGGGTGTCTGTTCCCTAATTCTTAGATTACCAGACTTAATAAAAAGGGCATATTCGATTTCGATAATTCAACCATAGAATGTAGTTTCACGTACTTGTGTTATTTTGTAAATCATTTATAAAACCTGCATGTATTCTCATCCCAAAAATATTAGATTTTAAAAGTGGGACTATAACTCACTTTCACATATTTTTACTTCGTCGGGAAGTAAGACTTGGCCACTGGTTGATTCACGAACCTATAACAATATATACATATATATCAAAGTATGTTCAAAATATATTTACAACACTTTTAATATATTTTGATGTTTTAAGTTTATTAAGTCAGCTGTCCTCGTTAGTAACCTACAACTAGTTGTCCACAGTTAGATGTACAGAAATAAATCGATAAATATTATCTTGAATCAATCCACGACCCAGTGTATACGTATCTCAGTATTGATCACAACTCAAACTATATATATTTTGGAATCAACCTCAACCCTGTATAGCTAACTCCAACATTCACATATAGAGTGTCTATGGTTGTTCCGAAATATATATAGATGTGTCGACATGATAGGTCGAAACATTGTATACGTGTCTATGGTATCTCAAGATTACATAATATACAATACAAGTTGATTAAGTTATGGTTGGAATAGATTTGTTACCAATTTTCACGTAGCTAAAATGAGAAAAATTATCCAATCTTGTTTTACCCATAACTTCTTCATTTTAAATCCGTTTTGAGTGAATCAAATTGCTATGGTTTCATATTGAACTCTATTTTATGAATCTAAACAGAAAAAGTATAGGTTTATAGACGGAAAAATAAGTTACAAGTCGTTTTTGTAAAGGTAGTCATTTCAGTCGAAAGAACGACATCTAGATGACCATTTTAGAAAACATACTTCCACTTTGAGTTTAACCATAATTTTTGGATATAGTTTCATGTTCATAATAAAAATCATTTTCTCAGAATAACAACTTTTAAATCAAAGTTTATCATAGTTTTTAATTAACTAACCCAAAACAGCCCGCGGTGTTACTACGACGGCGTAAATCTGATTTTACGGTGTTTTTCGTGTTTCCAGGTTTTAAATCATTAAGTTAGCATATCATATAGATATAGAACATGTGTTTAGTTGATTTTAAAAGTCAAGTTAGAAGGATTAACTTTTATTTGCGAACAAGTTTAGAATTAACTAAACTATGTTCTAGTGATTACAAGTTTAAACCTTCGAATAAGATAGCTTTATATGTATGAATCGAATGATGTTATGAACATCATTACTACCTCAAGTTCCTTGGATAAACCTACTGGAAATGAGAAAAATAGATCTAGCTTCAAAGGATCTTTGGATGGCTTGAAAGTTCTTGAAGCAGAATCATGACACGAAAACAATTTCAAGTAAGATTTCCACTCGAAATAAGATTGTTATAGTTATAGAAATTGAATTAAAGTTTGAATATGATTATTACCTTGTATTAGAAAGATAACCAACTGTAAGTAACAAAGGTTTCTTGATCTTGGATGATTACTTGGAATGGATTTAGAAAACTTGGAAGTAAACTTGCAATCTTGGAAGTATTCTTGATTTTATGAAACTAGAACTTTTGAAATTTATGAAGAACACTTAGAATTTGAAGATAGAACTTGAGAGAGATCAATTAGATGAAGAAAATTGAAGAATGAAAGTGTTTGTAGGTGTTTTTAGTCGTTGGTGTATGGATTAGATATAAAGGATATGTAATTTTGTTTTCATGTAAATAAGTCATGAATGATTACTCATATTTTTGTAATTTTATGAGATATTTCATGCTAGTTGCCAAATGATGGTTCCCACATGTGTTAGGTGACTCACATGGGCTGCTAAGAGCTGATCATTGGAGTGTATATACCAATAGTACATACATCTAAAAGCTGTGTATTGTACGAGTACGAATACGGGCGCATACGAGTAGAATTGTTGATGAAACTGAACGAGGATGTAATTGTAAGCATTTTTGTTAAGTAGAAGTATTTTGATAAGTGTCTTGAAGTCTTTCAAAAGTGTATGAATACATATTAAAACACTACATGTATATACATTTTAACTGAGTCGTTAAGTCATCGTTAGTCGTTACATGTAAATGTTGTTTTGAAACCTTTAGGTTAACGATCTTGTTGAATGTTGTTAACCCATTGTTTATTATAAAAAATGAGATGTTAAATTGTTATATTATCATGATATTATGATATATAATATATCTTAGTATGATGTATATACAGTTAAATGTCGTTACAACGATAATCTTTACATATATGTCTCGTTTCGAAATCATTAAGTTAGTAGTCTTATTTTTACATATGTATTTCATTGTTAATACACTTAATAATATATTTACTTATCATTTAACATAATTAACTAAGTGTATAAATATCTTAATATGATTCATATGTACTTAGTAAGACGTTGTTATAACGATAATCGTTATATATATCGTTTTCGAGTTTCTTAAATTAATAGTCTCATTTTTATGTATATAACTCATTGTTAAAATACCTAATGAGATACATACTTATAATAAAATCATGTTAACTATATATATATAACCATATATATGTCATCGTATAGTTTTTACAAGTTTTAACGTTCGTGAATCACCGGTCAACTTGGGTGGTCAATTGTCTATATGAAACCTATTTCAATTAATCAAGTCTTAACATGTTTGATTGCTTAACATGTTGGAAACACTTAATCATGTAAATAACAATTTCATTTAATATATATATAAATATGGAAAAGTTCGGGTCACTACAACGCCGGGTTAGGATCAGTCTTAGACCATTTTTAACGTGGCGTCAGAGGGGTCCCGTCAGGCTCGCTGACGCCCCTAATGCGGCGTCAGGCGAAACGCCCTGGGGGCGTCAGTCGAATTTTTCACGGAAAAAATGCGCCATATGCTGTGATTGGTCCACGTATTTTGATGATTATTTTTGTTTTTTTATTTAAATTATTTATATTCTTTCCTATATAAATCCATCAAAACCTATCATTTTTAACACATCAAACTCAATATTTTATCTCATTTTAACACTTTCATTCAAATATTTTTGTTTTGTTTTTGTTTTTTTATTTATTTAAATTATTTATATTCTTTTCTATATAAACCCATCAAAACCTATCATTTTTAACACATTAAATGGCATCGTATTTACTTAATTTCGAATTCGATTTGGAAGACGAGCGTATTGTTGCACAACTAATTTATTATATAATTTAATTTATGTAATGGTTAGATTAAGTATTGTAGAATTATATTAATTTATGTAATGGTTTAATTTTATGAAATATTAATTTGTGATGTTTTCTTTTTATATTTATATGCATTTTATTTTATAAAAAATACTTTGTATTCATATTTTATATAAAATAAAAAAATAATAAAACTGGTGGGACCTACATTCAGGTGACACAGAAATGGGACGTCACGGTTATTTTGGGTCAGAAAGTGACATCTGGCACGTCACCGGCAGATTGTATTTTTTTGGCCTAAAAGTGTATAATCCGCCTGTGACGTCACAGGCAGGGTTATATATGGTCTTATAGGGAAGAAAATCTAATTCTAACTGACTGTATATTGTGTGTGAGTTGAAATTGATATAAATCTAATTATACCTATATATCTAAAAGACATAGTTAAAATGAATAATGACTTTTTCAGGCTTCACAAATGCGCACAAACTTTTTTACTTTTTTACAATTCAACCACCAAACTTTTTACTTTCTTATAATTCAACCTCACCTCTATAATAGTTAACTTTATAACTTTTATAAACTTACTACAAACTTTTCACATTTCATAAATTTACCATTATACTTTTCATTCATTATAAGTCGACCACATACTTTTTACTATTTAATAACTATTTATTATTATTATTATTATTATTATTATTATTATTATTATTATTATTATTATTATTATTATTATTATTATTATTATTATTATTATTATTATTATTAAACCAATCACATAATTCTTCACTTTATTATTATTTAACTTTTTTTCTTATTATAAATTAACTACGTAACTCATTTTTAATAACTATTTTATTTTCAAGCTTCACAAATGCACACCAAACTTAATATCTAATAGACAAAAAAGATGAATAGTAATCAGGGGCGTTTTCATCCTTTCACCCTTTTTTCCACCCTTTTTTTTTTTTTTTTTTCCAAAAAAGCCCCCATACTTTGTTCAAATATTAAAATCCGAAACAGGGGGTAAAGTGTCAAATATTCATTTTCATAAATAAAAAAAAATCTTAAACAAACTCCACCCAAATTAGGGATGGCAATGGGCGAGAAAAAACCCGTGACCCGCGGGTACCCGATCCGCGATGGACGGGTAAAATCATTATATCTTACCCGCGGGCACGGGTACGGGTAAAAATTTATACCCGCCGCCGGGTCGCGGGCGGTTCGCGGGTATGTATTACCCGTCGCGGGTAAAACTCGACCCGTGAATACATGAGACTTTTCTTAATTTATTCACGAATAAATACTTACAATTATTAAATTTAAAAGCTATTTTACTAGTATTTAAATAATGATTAAAAATATAATATTATATACATGTAAAAAACTTAATTTTCACGTCATTATACATATAGTTTGTAAATATAAATTTATAATTAATAAAATTATTTGGATTTTCTAATTAAAAAATTGTATATTATTATTACCCGCAGGTTACCCGCGGGTCACGGGTACCCGCGGGTCACGGGCATGGGCATGGGCAAAATGTTTCTACCCGTGGGCAGGTAACGGGTTTCAACGTGCAAAAAAGAAACCCGACGGACGGGTCGCGGGTATATAGAACCCGTGCCCGTTACCCGCGGGTGCCATCCCTAACCCAAATATTCAACGAGCCATATCTTCTCGCTCGCAACGAGTTAAATTTTTTCGACACCATCGTTAAACTCGAAATAATTTTAGGAACACAATGTCACTAACTATACACAAAACGGACGCTTTTTAAAAAAACGCTAAATGTTTGAGGTCTTTTTCATACACATTGATTTTGCGTTAAATTTTTAAAATTCGACAATTCCATAGCCAAAACGGGGTGATGCACATATATTGTTGATTTAAAATAACATTTAAATCTTTCACGGATTATACCTTTTAGTTCGACTCGAGTTGCGCTTCAACGACATCATCGTTAGCCACGAAATAATTTTACAAACTAAACGCAATAAAATACATTGAAAACCGAACCCCCGGCGCAAAGCGAGGGTTCGAACACTAGTTGTAACTGATTGTATATTGTGTGTGAGTTGAAATTGATATATTGATATACTGATATTGATATTTGGTATGTATATTGATGTACAGATATAGATATCAGTTAGATATACCTTATTACTATTTGAAAAGGTAAATACCATAGTTAATTTGGAGGGAAAAACTATGTACAAATTGTAAATCTTTTGAATAGAAAACCAGTGAAGGATCCAATGCTATTTTATGTCTTTGAGACAGGATTATTTACTCAGCTTTGACAAAAGAAAAGTCTACTGAAACCTTTTGGCGGTAGTAATGAAATCATCATTATTAAATAGTAAAACAATATCATGACCACACCAACCCTCTCCCTCTAAAACATTTAAATCTCACATCAAATATTAAAAAAAAAAAAAAAAAAAAAAATTTGGAAAACAAAAGTTAGAACAATATCATGGTTGACACAAAACAAAGCAACAAATCCAACCGGTCCATCATTTTGCAATGCTTATGTTCCTTTTTCTCACGTTTTATAAAAACTATAATTAGGCCACAACAAAAGTTATACTCTAAACATGCACTTGATCTTCATGCTTTCATGATTTAGAAAATTTTTGATGATGAACGAGTGCACTTTTTGCTTGTGGTTTAGTTATGGGACACAAATTTATTTTGTTTTTGTAGGCTACGCATATCTAAAAATGTGGTAGACCACTCAAATTCATATGATGTTGTATGTATAACAAATCCAACTAAAAACTTATCAGAAAAATGTAAGTGACACAAATATCCATCTATTCTTAATTAACTTTATATACATTTTATTTTACATTTTTCAAATAATACATTATTCATACACATTTTTCCAATGAGTTTGTAGTCGAATTTGGTATATATGGAATAGCATAGGAATATTTGTGGCCTATAAAATCAATTTGAAATACGAATGGCATACAAAAACAAAATGATTTATTTGTGTGACCTTGGGATATATAATTCCTTTAGTTTTCCTCATTTCTTCACTCTGGAGTCTCTGGTAACAGTGGAATTAGTAAAACAGTTAATTTACAACAGTATTTCAAATACTATATGATTATTTGAATGAATTAGCATGTAAAGAACTAATCTTATTAGATGCATCAGTCATTATTTTGTATTGAACATACATAACAACCCGTTCGATATCTAAAAAAAATAAACACTTCTCTTTTCATTTCATGACCCAAGTGGCTTGACATTACAACTTGTATTGACTCAAGAAATCAAAATTACACATGAAATATTAGGAAAGAAAGTAAAAAGAAAAGAAACATAATGGATAAATTGATATAAAACCAATGGCACCTAGTTAGATCTAAAAACAAACTAGCAGACAAAGCAAACCGTGAACAACACTTCGAACCTGCTCCCGAAAATAGCGAATATGTAACTCTATGTTTTCTTTTGAAGCTTGGCCGAGGTTGCACGTGACACAACATGATGAAGATGTAATTTGAAGTATAAAAAACAGCACACTTGTTAGGAATCGGCAATAAAACGGATCAAAACCAAAGAAATTGTGAATGGTGAAATGAACACGCTAAAAGGGAAATGAAATGGTGAGTTGATGAAGGTGGCTAGCATTGGCGGGCCCTGCGACAGCTAAGCACGCCTGCATTTGAGGTCATGGTTCCAACCATGCTAGACGACTTAGCACCTAAACTTGAGGCTCTAGCGTAGCTAGCTGATGCACCGGCTCCAGATGGGGTGAAATAAGCCCCATTTAGAAGTAGGTCACCTTCTGATCTCCAGTTCCACCCATGCCATCTATTTTCAGCTGTATCCACCCTCTTAGTCACCTGTAACCATACACATATGTTATAGATACTGCCACATCAGCGCTTACTCACCATCAGCCAAGTTATTAATAGAGTGTGAGTAATGTACCTCTTTAGCAAAAGGATTAGCAGGGGCAAGGTATCTGTTGCCTTGGCTGTTGATGGTGGGGCCTGCACTTCCACCAATAGCATACATCTCCCAATGAGTGTAGTCATTGTTTACCACATGAAAATATCCATGTCTGCATCTGCAAATATATATTTTTTTTTTACCAAAATCGAGCTTCCTCTTGTCAGATTAACCTAATTTATATTTATATTTATATTGTACAAAAAGAATGAAATTTAATTTATTAATTGGTGTGGTTTGTACCTTGGCATTCTCTGAATTAGTCCTTTACCAAAGTGGTTATATGCAATAGTCACTTGCATCAATTTGTCTCTAAAGTAAGAATCACTATGGCCCAACAACATCACCTAATTCACAATTTATCATTAGAACTTTATTTTTCTTTTTCATGAGTAAAGGTACCAATTTCAACCCAATTTGATTCACAACAAGTTTTACCTCTAGAGTAGTAAATGAGTCAAACGGGTCAAATGGGCTGAAAGTAGCACAAAATGGGTATATTTTTTTTTTGACATTCTAAACATTCTTTTGCATAGAATTAGTTAGATCCTTAATTGAAACAATACTATGTTTGGTTATCATATTAGGCACTGAATTATTATAAAAAGGTGTACATTTTTCACTAAAACGTTATGTCCAACCCGACCCGCCTGTTTTGACCCTTTAATTACAATGTCAAGATTTACACACCTCATTGTGATGTGCCAAGTGGTTGTTAGAAATGGTGATGGCAGTCGAGCCCATAACAGCATCAACGAGCCCATCCGCACATTTAGAAAGTGAATTATGATCGATCCAAATATGGCTCGACCCAAATATCGAAACCGCATCACCATCAGCCATTGTTCTCCAACCATAATGTGAAGGCGAGCTTCTAACCAATGCGTTGCCCGTTGGCTTACAATCATGAATATGTAAACCATGAATAATAACATTACTAATAAATTGAAGAGTCAAACAACCTCCGTACGCTATATGAACGTTGGCCCCACGACCATCGATGGTTTTAAAACTGTTCATTATAAGTTCTTGTTTTAACTGAATCACCATGTCTCGTTTGAACACGATCCATAATGGTGCGGTTTGTATGACAGCATGTCGTAATGTGCCGGGTCGTGGGTTGACCGGGTCGTCATCTCGTGAATCGGTGACCACGTAATAACGACCATCACGGCCTCCAATTGCGTTTCGGCCGAAACCGATGCCGCAGTCGGCAAGACGTTTGCGGTTACGGTGCCAGTTTGGGTCACATCTCCAGCAGTCATCAATTGGGTTACCGGTCCCACATGAAAAGTATCCCAGTTTTCTCCTCTCAGTATTGTTTCTCATGCTCCTGCACAACATGGATAACGGGTCAAAACAAATAACAATTTCCACTATCAAAACGGGTCGAGTCGGTTTGGGTCAAACCAGAACATCCGTTTTACAATGTTTTATTTTTAGTTATTACACATACACAATTAAATATTATTTCAATTTTTGTTAACAAACTGATTTGATCCTGCTCGACCTGACTCGTTTGGACCCATTTGACCCATGACCCATTTTGACCCGTTAACCCAATCGACCCAACCTGACCCATTCGGACCCATTTAAAAATTTGGCCCGTTTGACCCATGACTCATTTCAACTAAAAATCGTTTTGACCCGTCACCCAAACGTACCAACCTTACCCGTTTGCCAGGAGTAGGTTTTATGCTTTAAAAGTACACTTTAAACAATTTTGGACAGATCCAACCCGTTTTCATTTTATACTACTTTTTATATCTATTAACAGGTTTAATCAATTAAAGATAAAACGTAACCTGAAATACTGAATCGACACATCTACTACTAAACGGGCCTATATTGTCACCCCAGGTACTATAATAGTATCATTAAAGGATTTTGTCCAGATTTTTCAACATCAAATTGAAATCACACATCACCATATGCAATCACTTTTGTTTCATTACGTATGAATGGTCAAATGTTTCATTAAATTGAAAGCGGAACAAACTGGAAACACAGCAGTCCAAATCAAAATGTAAAGATATTAGTACAAATTGTGTATTTGGTTTGTCTTTTTCACAAGTACTACATGGTAGTAATATAACAAGAAGATAACTTTATCACTATATCTTTTTGCTATATTTCTTTACTAGCACATGAGAGTGATGGTCTGTCACGTGGCAAAGATAGCCTTCATTTTAGTATATTAAGTTGATTGATAATTTAGATTGCTTAAATTACAATATACGATCATATATACATGTGAGCATATAGCACACGAAAAGAATATTTGGTAGAATAAACAATAGATTAGTTTCTAACAAACCAAAAAGTTAAAAATTTAAGCTATATCCAAAGTGGAATGCAAAAAGGGTAATACTGAAATATACAAGTTAATCTTTAGTTTAAACCTCACTCAAAACTTATGTAAGAATGATTAAAAAAGGTTCAAAAACAGTAACGAGATAACTCATTTAAACCGCACAACTAACAATAGAATTAAATTAAAATTATATCTCTTTTTCAAATGTCATGAATAGAAATTCATTTTATCCTATAAAACGAATACTATAAATAAAGAGAAGCGATATGTACACAATGATTTTTATTATATATACACCCTATTGTGTAGTATAAAACTATAAAGCATAATTAGTTGTGTAGATTGTTATAATTTACAAGTAATGTGTAATATTAATATTTTGTTTTATTTTTATTGATATTGAAGTATGATAGGACCTATGGTTAAGAGTTAAAACCGGTTGTAAAGATGTCAAAATCAATCAGAAAACCATGTGGAAAGTTACATAGACTGATATTGTTTAGGTGGATGTTTATAGAGAGTAGGGTCACATGGTTTGATTCCTTTGTTATGGCAAATTTGACAATGGTTGTAAATGAAGATTGATGAAAATCACATACCCAATAAAGGACATTTCTTTAAACCAATATAAATTGATATTTGATTTGTCTGGTGATTACACCAAAACAATGAAAGAAATAACATGATGGTTCTCTTTTAGCTTTTTGCATGTGGATATGTGTTTACTCATTACTTAAAATCTAAAAAAATGTATCACATTGGGCCATTGTACATCAAACTTCAGAAACAAATAATAGGGATTGTAAAATTGTATACTGACAAAGAATGATCTTAATTCTTAATTAAGAGAATGTGATTGTATTTTATACTGTATCATTTTTATTGCATTATTAAAATATGTATGTGCTTGAAAGAGAATGCTTAGATATTGTTAAAAAAAGGTTTCAAATTATTATCTTCCTTGTGTATGATGTCTAAAATTTGTCATGTGAGGCGATCATAATACAATTTAATTAGATCATATATAAACAATAAATAAATAACCTTTACATGTTTCAATTTGAAATATCATAATAAATACGTAGTATATACATTGTTCATTTTTGAATAATTATCTCGTTACCTTTCAAATGTTTACCTACCTATAGATTTATTGAATATTGAACATATATCTAATATGATATTTATTATTTACACATGTTTATAAACGTTCAATTGATTGTGAACCGCTTTTGCCAATTATAGGTAAGTAATTAAGTTTTATTGTTAATATTAAAAAGTTTCTTAACGTAGCTAACTCTCGTTAATATGAACAAAAATATTGTACAATCATATAACTATAACTTTAAAATTAATACAGAATACTTAACTATTATGTACAATACTTGTATTAATGTTAACGATATTTCTAAAACCTATGTTTGAAGAACATATAAAATATAAATAAAATAAATAAAAAATCCTTACATTTCTATATGTGAGATAACCTCTTCAGGATCTTGAACTGCATTTTCATTCACAGCTTCCATCTCTTTTTCTCTACTCCATAAAAAAAATTTAATTGTAAGAAAATTGATAAATAACCAAGTTTTAGAGAAGATCCGGATATAAATTCAAACCAAACACAAAAAAAAACGTTAAAGTTAACGTACAACGTGTGGATGAGACGGAAAAAATAGTCACCGAGTCAAAACAACACTGAATTATGTATGTGTGTGTTATTTGTGTGTGAGAGAGAAATATTACACTTTATACATTTCTACAGCTATAACCGTTAACAGAAAACCACCCTTATCTGTTTTAGAATCTAAATACCCAATAGGAATCCAATGTTAACAAATACTAGCAATTAACGGTCCAGATCTAAAAATTCTGGTATCTCAACGGTTACGATTTTGTTTCTTTTCCTAGTCTGGTTTCATTTAAAGAATAAACACGACTACGGTAACATAATTACTGACTTGACTCAGTGAATCGGTATTAACTTACCTTGCCGCCATTGATGAATTGTACGACCTTTGATTTTTCAACTTCTCCGTTTCCGAATTCCTGTACATTTAAACAACACACATTCATCTAAAACATTAAAATTAAATTAAAAATTCACACTTTGCGTTTATGTATTTGTGTAACAAAATTTGTGAATATACAGAATTAAGCTAAATTTAGCTATACAATTTCAATTTTCGCAATAAAAATCTGCTCATTTCGAAACATTATCCTCCAAAATACAAAAATATTAGTGTGACGTATATATATCTACGTATACAGAGATACATTTTGGTATAATTGCATCAAAATGTATCTAATTGGACTAATTTATTGTGAAAATCGAAACTGCAGAGCTAAATTTGAGCTGAAATCTGTGTATATCTGTTAATAAATGATGCAAATACACAAAAATTGAGCTCAAAATTCGCAATTTTGTGCTATAACGGTCTAAAATTTAACAAATTAAAACAAAAATAATAATAATAATTAGTACCGAAAACAACGGTACCTAGGGTTAATGACGTCATTTGAGTGCAATGCAGCAGCTACGGAGCCAAGTAATAGAATTAGAAACAGAAATGAAGAGATGGCATTAGGTGTTAGTTTCATTTTGAACCGGAGTAATAGTGTGTTTGTGAACCGGAGTCAGATGACGGAATTGGGGGAAGATGTGAACCGGAGAAAATGGGGAGGAGCTGATGAATGTAACAGCTTCAATTATAGAGGTGGAAGAATATATAAAGAAGGGGATGGTTAAAGTAACGGCCGTTAAATTTTAACTGTGGTTATGTTTTTTATCTACTATTTTTAGTTTTTTACGCAGTATTTTATTCGGAAGGGAATGTACCCCGGATTAGTAGTACCCTGTCCATGTGGATTTTCTTTTCCCCTACGTTTTCAAGTAAGTAAATACGGAGTATAAATTAAAATACTGCGTATTAAAAGTAAATATAAAATATAGATATAGATATAATATAAATATAAATATAAATTTTAGTAGTAAAGTAGTAATGATAAATTAATACAACAACAACAACAACAATACCCAATCCCACCAATGTGGGGTATGGGGGAGGTTGATCGTAGACAATCCTTCCTCTATCCTAGAATAAAGAGCGATCATTTCTCCACCCCGAGTGTAACACTCCCAAGAGTAGAGAAATTCCTTTCTCTCTATATTCGTCAGATAGAGAGATTGCTTCCAGGGACCTCCGGCCAGAAAGTAAAAAAAAAAAAAACGATACAAACGAGACGCCATGAAAATGGTGAGATCAAATCTTCATGGGTTTTACATCATGCCTGGGGTTTAATTTAGGCTCTAAGTGGCGGTAAAGTCGCCAATAAATCGATGCTTGCCGTTGACTCACTTAGTAGAGCCATAAATATATATATATATATATATATATATATATATATATATATATATATATATATATATGGGAACGTACCTTAGACTGCCGTGCGAAGCTCAAGGGATGACGGGAAATGCTACACTACATACCAACATACCTGCATACGCATACATACATACGAGAACATACGAGCATACAACCATAGACATGACGGCCAACAAAAAAGCACGCATACCAACAAACATAAACATGCATACCCAAAAACATACCTACATCACATGCTAGCAACCATAACCCAAACCCTAAACATAAACATGCAAACAAACCAACACCAGCAAACATACATACCCTACAACCAAACAAACTCATACGAACCAGCACATACATACATACACAAAACCAAGAAGAGGTCCAGGTAATCACACAAACACACAGACCCACAAACGCAAAACAAACAACAACCTACTCGTCTATTCTAATTCTAGTCCTCCACGTAAGCCTATCAGAAGTCATGTCCTCGGTCAATAAAAGTTCCTTCAAGTCGAGCTTAATTCTATCATCCCACCTACGAGTAGGTCTACCCCTTCTCCTTACTCCGTCAACCGTCAGTGCCTCGATTCTCCTAACAGGTGCAGTAGGGGGTCGCCTCTTCACATGTCCAAACCATCGAAGTCGTTCTTCTCTTAGCTTGTCGATGATGCTTCTGACTTTCAGGTTCTCCCTAAAAACGCTATTTGGGATCATATCTAGCATTGTTTTACCGCATATCCACCTCAGCATCCTCATCTCTGCCACCTCCATCCTTCTCTCTTGTGCCTTCGTCATTGGCCAACATTCTGATCCATATAGCATAGCAGGTCTAATTGCCACCTTGTAAAATTTCTCTTTCAGCTTTAGAGGGATCTTCTTGTCGCATAAGACCCCAGTCGCTGCCCTCCATTTCATCCACCCTACTTTAATACGGTGTGTCACGTCTTCATCGATCCTCCCCGATTTGTGGAGCATCGAGCCTAGGTATCTAAACGAGGTTTGCGGATGCAAGATCTGGTCTCCAATGCAGATGTTCACTCCATCCTCTTGTTCTATGATCCTATCAAAATCACATCTAAGATATTCCGTCTTTTGTCTACTAATTAGTAAACCATTACTTTCTAAGGCCACTCTCCATTGCTCCAGTCTTCTATTAAGCTCCTCCTTAGATTCGGCCACAAGCACAATATCATCGGCAAAGATCAAGCACCAAGGGATACACTCTTGTATCCCTCGAGAAAGCTCATCAAGGATCAAAGCAAAAAGAAAAGGGCTGAGGGCCGAACCTTGATGCAAGCCTACTTCTATTGGGAAGAATTCGGTACTTCCAACCGGCGTTCGAACGCAAGACTTCGCCCCATCGTACATATCCCTAATAACACTAATATATGTACTCGGGATACTTCTACCATTAAGGGTCTTCCAAATCAAGTTTCGTGGAACGCAATCATAGGCCTTTTCCAAGTCTAAGAAAACCATCTCCAAGTTCTTTTGTTTTTCTCTATACTTCTCCATTAGGTTCCTAATAATATGGATTGCCTCCATCGACGAGCGCCCTGGCATGAAACCAAATTGGTTTTCCGAAACATTTGTTTCGCTTCGCATTCTAGTCTCAATCACTCTCTCCCAAAGCTTCATAGTATGGCTAAGTAGTTTTATGCCTCTATAGTTGCTGCAGCTTTGAGCGTCCCCCTTGTTCTTATAGATGGGGATAGTCTCCCTCACCCTCCACTCCATAGGCATTTTAGAGCTTCGAAGCGTCTTGTTGAAAAGGCAAGTCAACCACCTAACACCATCATCTCCAAGGCACCGCCACGCCTCAATAGGGATCTGGTCTGGCCCCACAGCTTTATTTCTCCCCATCTTTCGTAGTGCCAATCTTACTTCCTCTTCGTTGATCCTCTCACACTCTATGTTGTTCCGGAACTGATCTCTATCAGAGCCTAGCAACTCTTCGTAACGCTGAGATCTTCCCCCAGTGAAAAGAGATGAGAAATACTCTTCCCATCTTTTCCTAATTTCGTCTTCCTTTACTAGGGTTTGACCACCTTCATTTTTGATAAACTTGATGTTATCTAGATCCCTGCGCCTTCGCTCCCTAGCTTTGGCTATTCTATATATATCATTTGCTCCCTCTTTGGAGTTTAGTTTCATGTACAAATCTTCGTATGCCTTTTCTTTTGCACGAGCTACAGCCTTCTTAGCTTCTCTTTTGGCTTCTTTATATCTCTCTAAAACCCTAAGTCTATTAACCGGAGTCCCCTCTTGACAAGAGATGAGCTCCCTAAACCTTAGTTGTTTGATCTCGACTTTGCTTTGAACCTCGTCGTTAAGCCACCATGATTCTCTATCAGATTTATGTCCTCTCGATGTTCCTAGTGCCACACCTAAGGCTTCCTTGGCTACTTCTCTAATGGTGGACGCTAGACAATTCCACATCTGGTCAGCATCATTCTGGGGTCCCATTTCCACTTCTGCACCAAATCTTCCTACAACAGCAGTTTTAAAAGTCTCTGCCTTCTCACCGCTCAGCTTCTTCCACCGGATTTTAGGTTGGACGAATCTGACACTCTTGGTGACTCGTCTCTGGGTAACCAGATCCATGACCACCAGTCTGTGTTGGGAGGAGCATGTCAATTCATTCAGGACCTTACAGTCCCTACATGTCCTAAAATCCCCTTTGCGAAGTAACAAATAGTCAATCTGGGTGCTATGACCCCCGCTGTGAAAAGTCGCTAATTGAGCTTCCGTCTTCTTGAAAAATGAATTCACCACAACCAGATCGTGAGCAACTGCAAATTCGAGAATAGAGAACCCTTCTTCATTTCTTACTCCATACCCAAAGCCTCCGTGGGCACCCGGGTAACCCTCGACATCTGTTCCTATATGACCATTTAGATCTCCACCAATAAGTAAACGATGGTCCGGGGGGCACCTCCTCACAACCTCGTCTAACGATTCCCAAAAGAGTCTCTTTTCAGCTGCTCCCAGGCCCGCATGAGGTGCATAAGCGCTTATGACCGTGTAGGTCACCTCCTGGATAACTAACGTAACCGACATAATTCTATCACTCCGTCTACCCACCTCCACGACATTATTGTTATAGGGTGGGCCTATAATGATACCAACACCGTTTCTAGCTACTCTCGATCCCGAGAACCACAACTTGTAGTCCTTGACCTTAGCCGCCCCTCGACCCTTCCATCTAGTCTCTTGGACACACAAAATGTCCACTTTACATTTGCGTAAAGTCTCCACTAGTTCATACCGTTTGCCGGTCAGAGTCCCCACATTCCAACTACCTGCTCTAATCCTAACCGGTTTCGCTAACCTATTTCCACTTCTAAGCCCTATGGACCTACCCGCCCCTGAACAAGAAGGACATGACCTCAAGTAACCATGAGAATGCCTAGTGTCTATCTTACCCTATGCAAGTCGAGTAAACCGCAACAAGTGAAAAAATAAAAAAAATAAAAAAATGCTACCTAAAATCAGCACAACCAAAAGTACACTAAAAAAAAATATGGAATACCAGTTGTACCAAAATAACACAAATAAGATACAAACGAAGTGGGGAAATAAAGCAGTATGTTTCTATATTAATTTAATATTTAGTTTTATTATGTAAATATGGACTAAAATAAAAAGGTAATACACAAATGAAATAAATTAAAATATATACCAGTAAAATACCACCATACGTTAACAGTAGAATAGGATATAAATAATAGATACTCCGTATAAATATAGAAATACGTATAGATATAATAGTAGATATAATAAGGATATAGAAGAAAAAGCAATCTAATATGTAAACGGAAACAACAGCATAACATGAAAAGCAGATAGCACAAAAAAGGGAAAGAGGTAACCGGCCGGAAAAATTGATTTCCGGTAGTAAGCGGCGGTGACCGACGGGACCGAGTGGAGCCGTAGAACAGAAACGAAGTTGATATAATAATGATAAATTATATTTACTATTATATCTACGTATAGATATAATAGTAGATATAATAATGATAAATTAATGTTCATCAATAATTTAATTAATCAGTACTTTAGTGTAATGTTAGTAAATAATAATAAATAAAATTAAAATAAATGATCTTAATTGCTTTTTAATACGGAGTATTATATTAGGTTGAGTAAGTTTTGGTGGTGTTATGTTTATGATCATATTAACTTGAAAGGTTATTTTCTATCATAATCACATTCTCCGATATAAAGAAAATAAATAAATATTTATGTTTAAAAAAATAATAAATAAAATAAATAATTAATATGTTCAATATATTTGTTCCCTTAAATGCATTTTCTCTATTCTTCTATTCTAAATTAAAATACTAAGTTTACTTATTTATTTTTTGAAAAGCTAAAACACTAAGTTTATACATTTTTGTCCTACGAAATTCAACTTTAGACAATGTTGTGCGATTTTATTAGGTTTAGTTTCGTTTAGCATCTTAATTAATTTTAAATATTATTTATCTGTAATCGTTATTAATATGACAAAATTACTAAAAAGAATAATAAAAAATGATTTTGCTAACATATGTCCTTGTGGCATATATTAACGTGCATTAAATAAACACGTAATTTCTATAAATATTAAAATTTGTAATTAATTCACGTATAAAAATGAAAATTATAATCTTGAATCAATCAATATTAAATACAGATTTTGATATTTATAAAAAATTAAAGTTTATTTAATGCACGTTAACATATGCCACTAGAACATACATAAACAAAACCCTTAATATCAATAAGCAATAATCCTTGATATTAAGAATGTTATAATACTGAAATTTTAACGTATTAATAACTTACCTAAAAAATATTCATTATAATACTGAAATTCAACGTATCAAAAATGAAACCTTCTTCAAACTTACAAACCAAATCCGAACTAACTTAACAAAACACTGAAACTAAGCTGGCAAAAATAAACAATATTAATATAAGGCCAAGGAAGCGACATAGACTAAGGAATACAAAAAGAAAAGTTGGAGACCAATCTAATCGATAACCAGAAAATTAAACTCCACCCAAAAAAACGAGAAAACCCCGTCAACACGCGATCAAAGCATTCTAGTGTCTTTGCTAAAAACACCAAAAGATTTTCATTTCTGCACCTTAAGTTGTCAATTTGACGTAGTACTAATTAGTAAGAGTAGCAATAGTAAATTGACAAAAAAGGTACAAGTCTCCTAAGCTTTTGCTTTTAAGTAACTACCCATGAGCTTGCATGATTTTGTTTATTGATTGGTACTAACTTTTCCCATGGTACCTTTAAGTGGAAGCAACAAGGGATTTGTTGAAGAAATTAGTGGGTCATGCTAGGTTTATCGTACATTGTGCTTAAATGCTTAATTAATGGTACATTATTCTTGGGATGTTGTACCTTGTACTCAATTGCGTCTTTTTACATTATGAAAAGTGAAAAGCATGGATCTTGTAGGGTTAGTCTGGTAACCAACATATTTGGCGGGTCTCATTTTGTTTTTCACTTATTATTAAAGTAGAAATATGTAGTCAAGTCAAACATAATGGTCAATCTCAGAAATGTATATATAAAAGGAACTAAAGAAGGATAAAAAACTTAATAGAAATATTTAATATGTCATTTTTAGTACACTAGTGATATTTTTCTATCATACTTTTTAGTATATCTATTAAGATTATGAATTAAAAGTTTATATTGTATAACATTTTAATACATAATTTTCAAGGATTTATTAAAAAAAAATGTAACAGATGTATCATCACTTTTTTTGTATCATGTTTAACAAAATACCTGCTTGATTTCAATTAATCAAAACATCTATCAATATGGGACACGATTTTGCACAACTTGAGTTAAAACTAGTTAACTAACTTTTGTTCAAAAACTCTAATTAGAAATTTATCATCTCGTGAATATATGGTTATATGACTTGGTGTATAGTATGAATTGATGATATTATTAATTGAATAAGTATACTAACTTGAGATATGATATTCTCATGTGATAAAAGAACGAAGAAGACTCAGTAACATTATACCACTGAGTTCTTGCTGGTAATCGTTGAGTGGGACTATCCTTATGGATATTGGTATTTAGTAACAAGTGTGGTTGTTACCCGCTATTATGCTTAGTATATATTATGATAATCTATGTACACATGTTGATTACTATTGAAATAATAAATAGTAGGTTATACTACTGTTGTCAGGTTGTCGGTTTAGATTAAATGAGTAACTTGCGTGATTAGATTGCCATATTGCTAAAAGTGATGATACCTACTGTTAGGTGGTAGGTAGTTTATGCACGTAGTTTATGTGCACAAGCATTGAACTGTCCGTATATAGAAAAGATAGTACCGACCGTGTATAGTAGGGACGAAAGAGGTCAACCGTGTATAGAAGGATTCTGCTCAATTGTTATTGCACTGGCAGCATATTGCAACTAACGCATGTGTTCATCAGAAGAGGTATACTGTGTGACAATAACAAGAGCTATCGGAACAACTCTTGCACGATCAGCTAGTATTTATAGACCTGACAGGTTCAATGATCATGTTGACTTGATAGTTGTTTAGAGCTATGCATAGCCGTTAGTGCTATGTGAGTATAATAATTGTGTAGAGCTATTATTACCTTTA
Organism: Rutidosis leptorrhynchoides; assembly: GCF_046630445.1. Lineage (NCBI taxonomy): Eukaryota > Viridiplantae > Streptophyta > Magnoliopsida > Asterales > Asteraceae > Rutidosis > Rutidosis leptorrhynchoides. Next base: position 120,621,493 of record NC_092343.1, on the reverse strand, counting down.
TTGTATAGCTGTGTAAGGCTATGTTAGTATAGTGACGTTGGTGGGTTTAGTGAATAGCTAGTTGATGTAACATCCCGCATTTTTCCGTTAAATTTATTTTTAACACTGTCTTTTTTTTTAATAATATCTTTCGTTATTTAAATTCGTACTTTTCGTTAACGAACGTTCATAATATTCCCGTTATTTAATTATAACATCACTCGTTTACTCGAGCGTTTTTAAAATATTCGTTTGGTTAATTCACGCACCCGCTTTGAAACTTGAGGGACCAAACTCGCCAAAGAGCCAAACTAGTTGACTAGGTCAACTAGTCAACTCTTCCTTCCTCATTCATTCTTTCACCTCCACTTAATACTTCCACCTCCTTTTTGCTCTCAAACCCTCAAACAAGAAATCATCATCTAAATTCGATCTAGGAAGCTTACAACAAAACAAATTACATTTTCGTGATCCTCTCTTCATCCTCTACATTTTGGTACCAATTTCATCAAGTTTGGGTAACTTTCTAAAAACACTAAATTTCTCTAAATTCGTTTTATATACTTGAAATGGTGTTAGTTAGTGTCTATGGCTCGTGTCTAGCATGAATATATGATTTACTTGCTCGATTTGTTGTTTTGAGTAACTAGTTTGAACATTTGAAATGAGTGTGCTTAATCCTTGATTTTGATTGATTAAATGTTGTTTAAATATTAAAATTCATGTTTTAATTGTGTTACTAGCATCACTAGCTTCATTTTAATGTGTAGGTTGATTTAGAAAAGCTTCATTTACAAAATGGTTGAATTCATGATTTTGATTAGGGTTTGATGAACTCTAAAACGAACTTTTGATGTTTTGAATGCCATGAAATGTTATTAGTAAGTGTATAATTGTAATGTATGTTTCATTACCTTTAAAACGGCATATCATATGTTTGAATTGGATTTCCGAATCTTAAAATGCGTTTTATGAACTTGAAACGTTGATTTTGAAATTTTAATGATCATTTATTGAGGTTTTCTTTGTTGTTAATGATGGAATTGATTGATGAAATGTGTTTAGTTGCATTACTCTTTAAATTACCTTTCCAACAATATAAGATACGTGTTTTGAATGTTAACGAGTCAAAAGTTATGGTTGTTTGAAGTTGGAATCGCCTAAGTGCTAAACTGCCCAGAAATGGCTGATACAGGTGCAGATGCGGCGCATCTGAGGCAGACTGCCCATTTTGGTCAATTTTCGTTCAATTCTAAGCATGCTACGCACCCTCGATCAATATGAAACTTGGACAACATGCTCATATATGATTTCTAAGCTTAGGAAAATAGTTCAGGACCCGACCCAACCCCGTTGACTTTTTCATTGACTTTGACCAAGTTTGACTTTTAGTCAAACTTAACAAAACACTTATGCAATCGTTCTAACATGCTTTCATACTTGATTCTTGCATGAAACTTGATAACGTGACTCACATGCTACATATTCGAGTCGTAACGAGCCATAGACTAATTGAACACATTTCGCCCGACCTTGTGTCGTAACCGGTTAATTGATACAACTTAATTGTTTAGGTCAAGGCTAAGCAACTTTCATGTACACGTTTACTTTGTGAAGTACATTTATACTCGTGCACTCGAGGTGAGATCATAGTCCATCTTTCAACAACTTTTATACTTTTAAACTATGGGATGAGAAACATATACGTATCATACTTTTATACTTTGAACACAAGTACGAAAACGAACATTCCACGTACGGGTTTGAACAAAAAGCCTCAATTCAATTATCATTAGTTACACTTGCAGGGTGTAAACGTGAACTTATATTATGTGATCACATGGGCTTGACGAGCCTCATTCGGACGGTTCGCTACCGTTAGCGGATGAAATATATTTTCGGGTCTAGTGTATGTTCTAACACTACGCAAAGGGTGCAAAACAGTTAAGTTTGATAATTGGGTGCCCGCGATACAAACAACAACTTTGGAATGCAAATGATTTTGATAATCATCTTATATTAAATCTTGTGGTTCAAAAACAACGTTTACAAACACCTATGATTTCACCAACGTTTTTCGTTGACAGTTTTCTATATGTTTCTCAGGTTCATACTTGGCTATTTGATACATGCTTCCGCATACACTCATACTTGCTTGGAGTCAAGCATACATGCATACACTCTAATTTCTTGCTTGGGGTCAAGCATACATACATACATACATACGCTAGTGATAGCACCTTTGGATTCAAACATATTGTTTACATACTTACGCTATTTATAGCAACCATGATTTTAAACTAATTATGTCGCAAGTTATTCCATTTATACTTTATACTTTTGTAAACTTAAACTTGTTGTCGATCCGTTTGGTAAACTAAACTTTGTAAGTCTTATATATTTCAAATGAAGGCGACATAATTTTGGTCAAACGCGTCTCATATAGGGACTACGACCACGTAACGGGACCTAAGTTAACGGCGCCATCAATGACGATTTTGTTGGGTCGCTACAGTTGATGCGATTGCGGCTATGTTAGGTGAATCCATGCCTAGCTCTGTAAGTGATAGATGTGTGTAACATCCTGTTTTTCTTCTTGCATGTCCGAGGTATGTAATTGATCTTTAGAATGTTCATACTTGGTTGTGTGTGTGATTAAGTGATTTAAAATTTGAGATTTGGAGGCCTACTGGTAAACTGTCGCGTCCCAGAAGGTTGTATCGCGTATTGGTGGACCGCGGGTCGAGATGGGACTTGTTGAAATGCGACGACCTCAGAAACCCAACTTCTGTTCTTTTATCGCGTTTGAAAAATGGGTGTCGCGTATTGGTGTCGCGAAACGCGACATGGTGTCGCGGAACGCAACAATTATCGTTGTATTGACTATTTTGACCCGTTTTAAATGGGATCTTTTGAGGTGTTTTGGTCTTTTTACATGATGAACGGTTTTGGGAGTCTAAAAACTGATACAACCTCATCCTAATTTCATTTATCACTTCTTCAACTACCCAAATTAAATCTAGAGAGAGATAAGGTTTTAGAGTGAGAGAGCTCACTTTGGGGAAGAAGAAGGCCAAATCTCACCCGAGCCCAAGTGTTAAAGTTGTTCCCTACGTCTCTAGCTACGTTGTGATAGTGTTGGTAATTCTTAACTCCGTGTTTTGAGTTTTAATTTTTTTTACTAGGGTTTGTTCATTTGAGACTTGTAAGACCCATTTGGGGGTTAAATGGGTGAACTTGGGTTAAATGGGTGTATGAAAACCCTAAGGTTTGTAATCTAGGGTTTGGTCTTGTGTTTTGGTATTCGTAAGTGTTAATGGTGTTGTTAAATCACTAATACACTTGTGTGTTAGTGAAAGATTGTTAATGGGTTCAAGTTTGACCAAAATATAAGTCTTGATGTTAAAATGGGTCAAATGGGTGATGGTTGACCTAGTTGGGCAAGATGAGTATGAAATGCCCTAAGTTTGTGTGAGTTGGTGTTGTTAGACCTTAATCACTAGCTTTTAGTGATTTAGGATGGTCTTGACTATAAATGGGCGGTTTTGGATAAATGGGTCATTTAAGGCAAGCAAGTCATTAAATGCACAAGAGTTAAGTGTTGGTGTCTAGTTCAACTAGCTTGAATGTTGATTGTGTACTTAATGTATTAGGTACTTTGCGTTGAAGCTTGCAGAGTTGTTAATTCATCGCCTAGTCGATAAGGTGAGTGAAATAATTATACGTATATATATATGGCGTATTTATTTATGAATGTTATGGTATGAACTAACAAGCCGATAGTACCATAGCACGTATGTGACGAGTGTCATGATGTGAACCACGAGCCGGTAGCATCAAGTGTGAACCACGAGCCGGTAACACTAAAGTGTGAACCACGAGCCGGTAGCACTATAAAGGAGGCGTGAACCACGAGCTGGTAGCTCCAAAGTGTGAACCACGAGCCGGTAGCACTATAAAGGAGTATGACTCAAATGTGTAAGATCCTGTTTTCTCAGAAGGCTGGGACGTCGTCCAAATGGTGGGACGCCTTCCAAATTTGAAGGGCTGGACGCCGTCCAGATGAACTGGCGAGCCAGCGGTCTTGTTTTTAGATATTACAAAGGGGTATTTTAGTATTTTCACTTTGTGGACGAATTTAAGGCACTAGATCAGTTGGGGGAGCCTCATTTACACCACTTTCACCAACCTTATCCCTTTCCACTTAAATTCCAGTGAGAGAGAAAGATCAAGAGTGAGAGAGCTCAAATCAAGGAAGAAGAAGGTCGAATCGGGGCTTAGTGTGAGTTTTAAAGTTGTTCATCTAGTACCTAGCTACATTTTGATTGTAGTGGTAAGTCTTAACCTTGATTTCCTTGTTTTAATTGTTTAAGGGTTAGGGTTTGGGTTAGTAATGAACATAAAACCCAATTATTAGTGTTTTGGGGGGTTTTTGGGTAAGTTTGGGTCATGAGGACTCAAAGACGACTAACCTAGGGTTTTGAAATGTTAAATTGTGTATATGGGTCTTAAATGTTAGTAAATTACTAGCACACTTAATGTTTAAAGTGAATGGGTGTATTTGGGGTATGAAAGTGACCCAAATGAGTGCGTTAACCTTGAAATAGGTCAAATGAGTCTTTGATTACCTAAGTGGGTTAATGGGTGCGAAATGAGATAACCTTGTGTTAAAAGGTGAATTAAGACCATAATCGAATTGTTGGTAAGGGTTTGACATAATCCCGACCTAGTGTTAGAATGAGTGGTGCAAATGGGTCACGTTTGCACCATGGGCCAAATGGCACTTGTATGGCGAATAAGTTGGTTGACCAACTTGAATGAATAATTGATATATGTACTTAATGTATTAGGTACTTTGCTTTGAAGCATACGGAAGTGTTTAATCATCACTGACGTGTAAGGTGAGTGGAATAATTATGCGTGTACGTATATAATGTATTTATTTGTGTAGCGTGGAATGTGGAATTGTCGCGGTGTTCAAGACACCACATTCTACATAATAAGTGGAATTATCGCGGTGTTTAAGACACCACTCATTGATTTGATTGACATGTGGAATAGTCGCGGTGTTTAAGACAACACATTGTCATGGGAGTGGAATTGTCGCGGTGTTCAAGACACCACTCATTGGTTTGATTGACATGTGGAATTATCGCGGTGTTCAAGATACCACATTGTCATGGGGGTGAGATTGTCGCGGTGTTTAAGACATCACCCGAGGGATTAGTGATTACGCGGTGTATGTACACTAATGGATGTTATGAACTCCGACGGTCTTTAGTGAGTATCGTTCCCTTGTACGATTGGTTAACCATGATTGTGTGAATTTTGTATTAACATATTTAATTGTGAACTATATGCTTTTGGTGTCACTAGCTTATTATGAATTGCAGATATTGGTTTATGCATAATGTTTGCATAGTTGTCGAATTGCTAGCTTGTATGCGGTATTGTGTAAGTGATTGCAAGTAAGTAGGTTATATATGTATATGTATAATTATTGCATTCACTAAGCTTTAGCTTACCCTCTCGTTGTTTACCTTTTTAGGCTCTGACGTGGACAAGGGCAAAGGTATTCGTTTGGAATAGTAGTGGCTCTCGGGGGTTTAGCTTTTTGGAAGTTCAGCTAAGATTTGGGTAGTTTAACCCCAAACACCATGCTCTAGTGTCGTTTAAAAATTAAACTATTACGGTCGAAACTTGTATTTTTGTACGAAACGTGTAATTCGGGCTGATGTGGGCCCGGCGATGTAAAACTTGTTTTGATGATGGAAATCTCTTAGTTTAACTTATTATGACATGTTGTGAAAAGGTTTTCGTTTAAAAGTGTCGGTTGAAATGTCCCGTTCATATTGATTATAAACGTTCCATATTAATTGATTTCGTCGCGAGGTTTTGACCTCTATATGAGACGTTTTTCAAAGACTACATTCATTTTTTAAAACAAGCATAACCTTTATTTTATCGGTAAAGGTTTAAAAAGTATTACGTAGATTATCAAATAATGATAATCTAAAATATACTGTTTACACACGACCATTACATAATGGTTTACAATAAGAATATATTACATCAAAAATAAGTTTCTTGAATGCAATTTTTACACAATATCATACAAGCATGGACTCCAAATCTTGTCCTTATTTTAGTATGCAACAGCGGAAGCTCTTAATAATCACCTGAGAATAAACATGCTTAAAACATCAACAAAAATGTTGGTGAGTTATAGGTTTAACCTATATATTATCAAATCATAATAATAGACCACAAGATTTCATATTTCAATACATCCCATACATAGAGATAAAAATCATTCATATGGTGAACATCTGGTAACCGACATTAACAAGATGCATATAGAATATCCCCATCATTCCGAGACACCCATCGGACATGATAATTTCAAAGTACTAAAGCATTCCAAATTCCAGAATGGGGCTTGTTGGGCCCGATAGATCTATCTTTAGGATTCACGTCAATTTGGGGGTCTGTTCCCAAATTCTTAGGCTACCAAGCTAAAAGGGGCATATTCGGCTTCGATCATTCACCCATATAATGTAGTTTCATTTACTTGTGGGACTATAACTCACTTTCACAGATTTTTACTTCGTCGGGAAGTAAGACTTGGCCACTGGTCGATTCACGAACCTATAACAAATATGTACATATATATCAAAGTATGTTCAAAATATATTTAGAACATTTTTAATACGTTTTAATGTTTTAAACTTATTAAGTCAGCTGTCCTTGTTAATAACCTACAACTAGTTGTCCATAGATAGATGTACAGAAATAAATCGATATATATATTATCTTGGATCAATCCACGACCCAGTGTATACACGTCTCAGGCTAGATCACAACTCAAAGCATATATATTTTTGGAATCAACCTCAACCCTGTATAGCTAACTCCAACATTACTGCATATAGAGTGTCTATGGTTGTTCCAAATAATATATACAAAATGGGTCGATATGATATGTCAAAACATTTGCATACGTGTCTATGGTATCCCAAGATTACATAATATATTAGAATACATGTATAATACAATATAAGTTAGCTAGGATATGATTTGTATAGAATTGTTACAATATTTCCCGTAGCTACAACAATCAAAAAAAATATCCAATCTTGTTTTACCCATAACTTCTTCGTTTTAAATCCGTTTTGAGTGAATCAAATTGCTATGGTTTCATATTGAACTCTATTTTATGAATCTAAACAGAAAATGTATAGGTTTAAAGTCAGAAATATAAGTTACAAGTTATTTTTGTAAGAGGTAGTCATTTCAGTCGAAAGAACGACGTCTTGATGACCATTTTGAAAAACATTTTTTCACTTTGAGTTTAACCATGATTTTTTTGGATATAGTTTCATGTTCATAAGAAAAATCATTTTCCCAGAAGAACAACTTTTAAATCAAAGTTTATCATAGTTTTTAATTATCAAACCCAAAACAGCCCGCGGTGTTACTACGACGGCATATGTCCGGTTTTACAGTGTTTTTCGTGTTTTTCGTGTTTTCCGGTTTTAAATCATTAAGTTAGCATATCATATAGATATAGAACATGTGTTTAGTTAATTTTAAAAGTCAAGTTAGAAGGATTAACTTTTGTTTGCGAACAAGTTTAGAATTAACTAAATTATGTTCTAGTGATTTCAAGTTTAAACCTTCGAATAAGGTAGTTTTATATATATGAATCGAATGATGTTATGAACATCATTACTACCTCAAGTTTTGTGGATAAACCTACTGGAAATGAGAAAAATAGATCTAGCTTCAAAGGATCCTTGGATGGCTTGAAAGTTCTTGAAGCAGAATCATGACACGAAAACAAGTTCAAGTAAGATTTCCACTCGAAATAAGATTATTATAGTTATAGAAATTGAATCAAAGTTTGAATATGAGTATTACCTTGTATTAGAAAGATATCTTACTGTAAAAAATAAAGATTTCTTGAGGTTGGATGATCACTTTACAAGATTGGAAGTAAGCTAGCAAACTTGAAAGTATTCTTGATTTTATGAAACTAGAACTTATAGAATTTATGAAGAACACTTAGAACTTGAAGATAGAACTTGAGAGAGATCAATTAGATGAATAAAATTGAAGAATGAAAGTGTTTGTAGGTGTTTTTGGTCGTTGGTATATGGATTAGATGTAAAGGATGTGTAATTTTGTTTACATGTAAATAAGTCATGAATGATTAGTAATATTTTTTCTAATTTTATGAGATATTTCATGCTAGTTGCCAAATGATGGTTCCCACATGTGTTAGGTGACTCACATGGGATTCTAAGAGCTGATCATTGGAGTGTATATACTAATAGTACATACATCTAAAAGCTGTGTATTGTACGAGTACGAATACGGGTGTATACGAGTAGAATTGTTGATGAAACTGAACGAGGATGTAATTGTAAGAATTTTTGTTAAGTAGAAGTATTTTGATAAGTGTCTTTAAGTCTTTAAAAAGTGTATGAATACATATTAAAACACTACATGTATATACATTTTAACTGAGTCGTTAAGTCATCGTTAGTCGTTACATGTAAATGTTGTTTTGAAACCTTTAGGTTAACGATCTTGTTAAATGTTGTTAACCCATTTTTTATTATATCTAAAGAGATGTTAAATTATTACATTATCATAATATTATGATATATAATATATCTTAGTATGATATATATACAGTTAAATGTCGTTACAACGATAATCGTTACATATATGTCTCGTTTCGAAATCATTAAGTTAGTAGTCTTATTTTTACATATGTAGTTCGTTGTTAATACACTTAATGATATATTTAATTATCATTTAACATAATTAACCAAGTGTATCAATATCTTAATATGATTCATATGTACTTAGTAAGACGTTGTTATAACGATAATCGTTATATATATCGTTTTCGAGTTTCTTAATTTAATAGTCTCATTTTTATGTATATAACTCATTGTTAAAATACCTAATGAGATACTTACTTATCATAAAATCATGTTAACTATATATATAACCATATATATGTCATTATATAGTTTTTACAAGTTTTAACGTTCGTGAATCACCGGTCAACTTGGGTGGTCAATTGTCTATGATACCTATTTCAATTAATCACGTCTTAACAAGTTTGATTGCTTAACATGTTGTAAATACTTAATCATGTAATTATCAAATTCAATTAATATAAATAAACATGGAAAAGTTCAGGTCACTACAGTACCTACCCGATAAATAAATTTCGTCCTGAAATTTTAAGCAGTTGGAGGTGTTGGCGTATCTTCTGGAAATAAGTGCGGGTATTTCTTCTTTATCTGATCTTCTAGTTCCCAGGTGAACTCGGGTCCTCTACGAGCATTCCATCGAACCTTAACAATTGGTATCTTGTTTTGCTTAAGTCTTTTAACCTTACGATCCATTATTTCGACGGGTTCTTCGACGAATTGAAGTTTTTCGTTGATTTGGATTTCGTCTAACGGAATAGTGAGATCTTCTTTAGCAAATCATTTCTTCAAATTTGAGACGTGGAAAGTGTTATGTACAGCCACGAGTTGTTGTGGTAATTCAAGTCGGTAAGCTACTGGTCTGATGCGATCAATAATCTTGAATGGTCCTATATACCTTGGATTTAATTTCCCTCGTTTACCAAATCGAACAACGCCTTTCCAAGGTGCAACCTTAAGCATGACCATCTCTCCAATTTTAAATTATATATCTTTTCTTTTAATGTCAGCGTAGCTCTTTTGTCGACTTTGGGCGGTTTTCAACCGTTGTTGAATTTGGATGATCTTCTCCGTAGTTTCTTGTATTATCTCCGGACCCGTAATCTGTCTATCCTCCACTTCACTCCAACAAATCGGAGACCTGCACTTTCTACCATAAAGTGCTTCAAACGGCGCCATCTCAATGCTTGAATGGTAGCTGTTGTTGTAGGAAAATTCTGCTAACGGTAGATGTCGATCCCAACTGTTTCCGAAATCAATAACACATGCTCGTAGCATGTCTTCAAGCGTTTGTATCATCCTTTTGCTCTGCCCATCAGTTTGTGGATGATAGGCAGTACTCATGTCTAGACGAGTTCCTAATGCTTGCTGTAATGTCTGCCAGAATCTTGAAATAAATCTGCCATCCCTATCAGAGATAATAGAGATTGGTATTCCATGTCTGGAGACGACTTCCTTCAAATACAGTCATGCTAACTTCTCCATCTTGTCATCTTCTCTTATTGACAGGAAGTGTGCTGATTTGGTGAGACGACCAACTATTACCCAAATAGTATCAAAACCACTTACAGTCCTTGGCAATTTAGTGATGAAATCCATGGTAATGTTTTCCCATTTCCATTTCGGGATTTCGAGTTATTGAAGTAGACCTGATGGTTTATGATGCTCAGATTTGACCTTAGAACACGTCAAACATTCTCCTACGTATTTAGCAACATCGGCTTTCATACCCAGCCACCAAAAATGTTTCTTGAGATCCTTGTACATCTTCCTCGTTCCAGGATGTATTGAGTATCTGGTTTTATGAGCTTCTCTAAGTACCATTTCTCTCATATCTCCAAATTTTGGTACCCAAATCCTTTCAGCCCTATACCGGGTTCCGTCTTCCCGAATATTAAGTTGCTTCTCCGATCCTTTGGGTATTTTATCCTTTAAATTTCCCTCTTTTAAAACTCCTTGTTGCGCCTCCTTTATTTGAGTAGTAAGGTTAGTGTGAATCATTATATTCATATCTTTTACTCGAATGGGTTCTCTGTCCTTTCTGCTCAAGGCGTCGGCTACCACATTTGCCTTCCCCGGGTGATAACGAATCTCAAAGTCGTAATCATTCAACAATTCAATCCATCTGCGCTGCCTCATGTTCAGTTATTTCTGATTAAATATGTGTTGAAGACTTTTATGGTCGGTATATATAATACTTTTGACCCCATATAAGTAGTGCCTCCAAGTCTTTAATGCAAAAACAACCGCGCCTAATTCCAAATCATGCATCGTATAATTCTGATCGTGAATCTTCAATTGTCTAGACGCATAAGCAATTAATTTCGTTCGTTGCATTAATACACAACTGAGACCTTGCTTTAAGGCGTCACAATATATCACAAAATCATCATTCCCTTCAGGTAATGACAATATAGGTGCCGTAGTTAACTTTTTCTTCAACAATTGAAACGCTTTTTCTTGTTCATCCTTCCATTCAAATTTCATCCCTTTATGCGTTAATGCAGTCAAGGGTTTTGCTATTTTGAAAAAATCTTGGATGAATCTCCTGTAATAACCAGCTAGCCCTAAAAATTGGCGTATGTGTTTCGGAGTTTCCTACTTTTCAACGGTTTCAATCTTTGCTGGATCCACCTGAATACCTTCTTTGTTCACTATATGACCGAGGAATTGAACTTCTTCCAACCAAAATGCACACTTTGAAAACTTAGCGTACAGTTTTTCTTTTCTCAGCAATTCTAGCACTTTTCTCAAATGTTCTTCGTGCTCTTGATCATTCTTCGAGTAAATAAGTATGTCATCGATGAAAATGATGACAAACTTGTCAAGATATGGCCTACACACTCGGTTCATGAGGTCCATGAACACAGCTGGTGCGTTAGTCAATCCAAACGGCATAACCATAAACTCGTAATGACCGTAACGCGTCCTAAAAGCAGTATTCGGAATGTCATCCTCTTTCACCCACATTTGGTGATATCCAGAACGTAAATCAATCTTCGAATAAACCGACGAGCCTTGTAGTTGATCAGATAAGTAGTCGATTCTCGGTAATGGGTAACGGTTCTTGATGGTAAGTTTGTTCAACTCTCGGTAGTCAATACACAACCTGAATGTACCATCTTTCTTCTTGACAAACAGAACAGGAGCTCCCCATGGTGATGTACTTGGTCGAATGAAACCACGCTCTAAAAGTTCCTGTAACTGACTTTGTAATTCTTTCATTTCGCTGGGTGCGAGTCTGTATGGTGCTCGAGCTATTGGTGCAGCTCCTGGTACCCGGTAATTCTTTCGGAAATACATCGGAAAATTCTTTTGCGACGGGAACATCACTGATGTTCTTTTCTTCAGGTTTAACTTCCTCGATGTGTGCTAGAATGACGTAACAACTTTTTCTTATTAGTTTTTGTGCCTTCAAGCTACTAATAAGATTTAACTTCGCGTTGTTCTTTTCTCCGTACACTATTAAAGGTTTTCCTTTTTCACGCATAATGCGAATCGCATTTTTGTAACAAACGACCTCTGCTCTTACCTTCTTCAACCAGTCCATACCAATTATTACATCAAAACTCCCTAACTCGACTAGTATTAAATCAATCTTAAACGTTTCATCACCCAGTTTAATTTCTCTATCCCGACATATATTATCTGCTGAAATTAATTTACCATTTGCTAATTCGAATAAAAATTTATTATCCAAAGGCGTCAATGGGCAACTTAATTTAGCACAAAATTCTCTACTCATATAGCTTCTATCCGCACCTGAATCAAATAATACATAAGCAGATTTATCGTCAATAAGAAACGTACCCGTAACAAGCTCCGGGTCTTCCTGTGCTTCTGACGCATTAATATTGTAAACTCTTCCACGGCCCTGCCCATTAGTATTCCCTTGATTCGGGCAATTTCTAATAATGTGGCCTGGTTTTCCACATTTATAGCAAACAGCATTGGTATGACTTGCTCCGACACTATTCGTTCCAGCATTACTTGTTCCGACACTATTTGTTCCTTTAGTTCTGTTAAACTTTGGTCCGTAGACCTCACACTTTGTCGCGCTATGACCATTTCTTTTACACCTGTTGCAAAATGTCGTGCAAAACCCCTGATGATTTTCTTCACACCTATGACATGGCTGTTTTTGGTTTTTGTTGCCGTTGTTGTTATTGAGGTTGTTGTTGGGATTGTTATTGTTGTTGAAACGGTTATTGTAGTTGTTATTGTTAGGATTGCGGTTATTGTTGCGATTGTTGTTGCAGTTGTTGGGATAGTTGTTGCGATTGTGGTTGTAAGTGTTATTGTTGTTGTACTGGTGACTCTTGTCACCGTTTTCCTCCCACTTCCTCTTGAGTTATTTCCTGTTGGCTTCTTCGGCCGCCTGCTCTTTAATTCTTCCCTTAATCTGATTTATGAGTTTATGAGCCATTCGACTTGCCTTTTGTATGGAAGTGGGCTCGTGTGAACTCACATCTTCTTGAATCCTTACTGGTAACCCTTTTACAAACGCGTCGATCTTCTCTTCTTCATCTTCGAACGCTCCCGGTCACAATAGGCACAACTCTGTGAATCGTCGTTCATATGTGGTAATGTCGAACCCTTGTGTTCGTAACTCTCTAAGCTCTACCTTGAGCTTATTGACTTCGTTTCTAGGACGGTACTGCTCGTTCATCGATTACTTGAATGCCGACCACGGTAGTACGTAAGCAGCATTTTGTCCTACCTGTTCAAGATAGGTGTTCCACCACGTTAACGCAGTACCTGTGAAGGTATGCGTAGCGTACTTAACTTTGTCCTCTTCAGTACACTTACTTATGGCAAACACCGATTCGACTTTCTTGGTCCACCGTTTCAATCTAATTGGTCCTTCGGTTCCATCAAATTCCAAAGGTTTGCAGGCAGTGAATTCTTTGTAGGAGCATCCTACACGATTTCTTGCATCGTTAGCTGCATTGCTAGATTCAGAGTCATTATTGGTATGTAGCGCAACCTGTACTGCGGCTATGTTTGCAGCAAGAAAGGTACAAAATTCCTCTTCGCTCATATTCATGGTGTGTCGAGTAGTCAGTGCCATTTCCTTCAAAATATCTAACTAAATCGAGTTAATCATACAGAATATTAAGAGTAGTCAATAGTATTTCGTAGCATAATATGAAATCATTTATAAAAGCTTTTTCTTCATATTAGCGTTTTATAAGTTTAAATTCGGGTACTACCTACCCGTTAAGTTCATACTTAGTAGCTAATATACAATTCAACTATTACAATTCCATATGTAAAACTGATTATAATAATATATCACATATAAATATTCTTCAAACTTACAACATCGCTATATTACATATAACATGAAATATAGTACACTTTGATACAGGACAGTTTTGAAGATAAATCTAGTTAATAGGCAAGTTGTTCAGCAAAGGAAATAAAGACACGTAATTCATAAGTCCAGAAACAAGTCATGCATTCTGGTTTTACTAAGACGACTTCCCATCCTTGGTCTTGTGGAAAATAACCGTTATGACCATTAGCTAGGCAGCATGTTGTAATGTTGTCAAAAGGACGAGGGTTTCGTAATGTCCAATAGCCCCGTTATAATCTAAAAACCTTGTTTCTCACCCCAACTACTGAATCCGTCACTTGTGGGAATGTTTTATTTAAAAGCTGCAATCCGATGTTCTTTTTCTCACTTTAGTAAGAAGCGAACATCACTAACCCGTAAGCATAACATGCTTCTTTATGTTGCATGTTAGAAGCTCTTTCTAATTCACGAAATCCTATGTTGGGATATGTTGAGTCAAAATAGGTTCTTAACCCGTAGCGTAAAATTGCATTTGGGTTCCCCGCATTTAACACTTTAAAGAAAACACGACGTAACTTACGGTCTCCCCAATGTGATATACCCCACCTATCAAAGGAAAGCCTTTGATAAACTAAGGCATTTCTGGAAAGTCTTTCAAATGTTTGACAAGTTAATTTTGCCATAATTAATTGTGCTGATGAATTCTGACCGACTCTAGATAAGATTTCCTCAATCATATCCTCTGGTAGATCTTCTAAAATATTCGGTTGTCTACCCTTAACGTCCATTTTATTTTTATACTGTAAAATAGACAAGGATTAGATTCGTAAAAGATAATTAACAAACAATACAAGCAATTTTTACATAGAACATAAAAGTACAAGCACACAATAATACATATAATACACAACATGATTACAACCCTCTAATCTGAATCACTGGTTTCTTCTTCTTCGAACTTGGTTCGTTTTCCTAATTTTCTAGGAATATATGGTGTTCCTCTAATACGAGCCGTCGTTTTCCACAATGGTTTAGAAAAACCTGGTGGTTTAGAGGTTCCCGGGTCATTGTTACATTTTAGGAAATACGGATGTTGCCGATACATATAAAGTTCATCGGGGTTGGAATCGGGTTTCTCTATTTTTATACCTTTTCCCTTATTATTTTCTTTCGCTTTATTAAATTGGGTCGAGGTAATTTCCATAACATCATCGGAATCCTCATCGGGATCCGATTCATCGGAAAATTGCTAATCTTCCCAATATTTTGCTTCCTCAGCGGAAACACCATTGACCATTATTAACTTTGGTCCGTTGGTTGAGGATTTTCTTTTATTTAATCGATTTACTATAGGTATCAATATTTCTTCCTCCGAAACCTCTTCTTCTTCCGGTTCCTCCTCTTCCGGTTCCTCCTCTTCCGGTTCCTCCTCTTCCGGTTCCTCTTCTTCCGGTTCTTCCTCTTCCGGTTCCTCTTCTTCTGGTTCCTCTTCGGGAATTTGTGAATGTCCCAAAATATATTCGACTCTTCATTATTATTAGGTGAATCGATGGGATTTGTACTAGTGGTAGACATCTATCACACAATATCAAACACATTAAGAGGTTAATATATCACATAATATTTACATGTTAATAATATATAGTTTCCAACAAAAGTGTTAAGCAATCATTTTTAAAGAAAACACGGTCGAAGTCCAGACTCAGTAATGTATCCTAACAAACTCGATAAGACATACTAATGCAAATTTCTGGTTCTCTAAGACCAACGCTCTGATACCAACTGAAATGTCCCGTTCATATTGATTATAGACGTTCTATATTAATTGATTTCGTCGCGAGGTTTTGACCTCTATATGAGACATTTTTTCAAAGACCGCATTCATTTTTAAAACAACCATAACCTTTATTTTATCTATAAAGGTTTAAAAAGCATTACGTAGATTATCAAATAATGATAATCTAAAATATACCATTTACACACGACCATTACATAATGGTTTACAATAAGAATATATTACATCAAAAATAAGTTTCTTGAATGCAGTTTTTACATAATATCATACAAGCATGGACTCCAAATCTTGTCCTTATTTTATTATGCAACAGCGGAAGCTCTTAATAATCACATGAGAATAAACGTGCTTAAAACGTCAATAAAAATGTTGGTGAGTTATAGGTTTAACCTATATATTATCAAATCATAATAATAGACCACAAGATTTCATATTTCAATATACATCCCATACATAGAGATAAAAATCATTCATATGGTGAACACCTGGTAACCAACATTAACAAGATGCATATAAGAATATCTCCTATCATTCCGAGAAATCCTTCGAACATGATAAAAACAACATCGAAGTACTAAAGCATCCGGTACTTTGGATGGGGTTCGTTAGGCCTAATAGATCTATCTTTAGGATTCGCGTCAATTAGTAGATCGGTTTACTAATTCTTAGGTTACCAAGCAAAAGGGGCATATTCGGCTTCGATCATTCACGTATATAATGTAGTTTCATTTACTTATGTCTATTTCGTAAAACATTTATAAAACTGCATGTATTCTCATCCCAAAATATTAGTTTTTAAAAGTGGGACTATAACACACTTTCACAGATTTTTACTTCGTCGGGAGTAAGACTTGGCCACTGGTCGATTCATGAACCTATAAAAAATATATACATATATATATCAAAGTATGTTCAAAATATATTTACAACATTTTTAATACTTTTTGATGTTTTAAGTCAGCTGTCCTCGTTAGTAACCTACAACTAGTTGTCCATAGTTAGATGTACAGAAATAAATTGATATATATTATCTTAAATCAATCCACGACCCAGTGTATACACGTCTCAGGCTAGATCACAACTCAAAGTATATATATATTTGGAATCAACCTCAACCCTGTATAGCTCACTCCAATATTACTGCATATAGAGTGTCTATGGTTGTTCCAAATAATATATATACATGGGTCGATATGATATGTCAAAACATTTGCATACGTGTCTATGGTATCCTAAGATTACATAATATATTAGAATACATGTATAATACAATATAAGTTAGCTAGGATATGATTTGTATAGAATTGTTACAATATTTCCCGTAGCTACAACAATCAAAAAATATCCAATCTTGTTTTACCCATAACTTCTTCATTTTAAATCCGTTTTGAGTGAATCAAATTGCTATGGTTTCATATTCTATTTTATGAATCTAAACAGAAAAAGTATAGGTTTATAGTCGAAAATATAAGTTACAAGTCATTTTTATAAGAGGTAGTCATTTCAGTCGAAGGAACGACGTCTTGATGACCATTTTGAAAAACATACTTCCACTTTGAGTTTAATGGATATAGTTTCATGTTCATAAGAAAAATTATTTTCGCAGAAGAACAACTTTTAAATCACAGTTTATCATAGTTTTTAATTATCAAACCCAAAACAGCCCGCGGTGTTACTACGACGGCGTATGTTCGGTTTTACGGTGTTTTTCGTGTTTCCAGGTTTTAAATCATTAAGTTAGCATATAATATAAATATAGAACATGTGTTTAGTTGATTTTAAAAGTCAAGTTAGAAGGATTAACTTTTATTTGCGAACAAGTTTAGAATTAACTAAACTATGTTCTTGTGATTTCAAGTTTAAACCTTCGAATAAGGTAGTTTTATATATATGAATCGAATGATGTTATGAACATCATTAATACCTTAGGTTTTGTGGATAAACCTACTAGAAATGAGAAAAATAGATCTAGCTTCAAAGGATCCTTGGATGGCTTGAAAGTTCTTGAAGCAGAATCATGACACGAAAACAAGTTCAAGTAAGATTTCCACTCGAAATAAGATTGTTATAGTTATAGAAATTGAATCAAAGTTTGAATATGAGTATTACCTTATATTAGAAAGATATATTACTGTAAAAAAGAAAGATTTCTTGAGGTTGGATGATCACTTTACAAGATTGGAAGTAAGCTAGCAAACTTGGAAGTATTCTTGATTTTATGAAACTAGAACTTATAGAATTTATGAAGAACACTTAGAACTTGAAGATAGAACTTGAGAGAGATCAATTAGATGAAGAAAATTGAAGAATGAAAGTGTTTGTAGGTGTTTTTGGTCGTTGGTATATGGATTAGATATAAAGGATGTGTAATTTTGTTTACATATAAATAAATCATGAATGATTACTATATTTTTTGTAATTTTTGAGATATTTCATGCTAGTTGCCAAATGATGGTTCCTACATGTGTTAGGTGACTCACATGGGATGCTAAGAGCTAATCATTGGAGTGTATATACCAATAGTACATACATCTAAAAGCTGTGTATTGTACGAGTACGAATACGGGTGTATACGAGTAGAATTGTTGATGAAACTGAACGAGGATGTAATTGTAAGCATTTTTGTTAAGTAGAAGTATTTTGATAAGTGTCTTGAAGTCTTTCAAAAGTGTATGGATACATATTAAAACACTACATGTATATACATTTTAACTGAGTCGTTAAGTCATCGTTAGTCGTTACATGTAAATGTTGTTTTGAAACCTTTAGGTTAACGATCTTGTTAAATGCTGTTAATCCATTGTTTATTATATCTAAGGAGATGTTAAATTATTACATTATCATAATATTATGATATATAATATATCTTAGTATGATATATATACAGTTAAATGTCGTTACAACGATAATCGTTACATATATGTCTCGTTTCGAAATCATTAAGTTAGTAGTCTTATTTTTACATATGTAGTTCATTGTTAATACACTTAATGATATATTTACTTATCATTTAACATAATTAACCAAGTGTATCAATATCTTAATATGATTCATATGTACTTAGTAAGACGTTGTTATAATGATAATCGTTATATATATCGTTTTCGAGTTTCTTAATTTAATAGTCTCATTTTTATGTATATAACTCATTGTTAAAATACCTAATGAGATACTTACTTATCATAAAATCATGTTAACTATATATATAACCATATATATGTCATCATATAGTTTTTACAAGTTTTAACGTTCGTGAATCACCGGTCATCTTGGGTGGTCAATTGTATATATGAAACCTATTTCAATTAATCACGTCTTAACAAGTTTGATTGCTTAACATGTTGGAAACACTTAATCATGTAATTATCAAATTCAGTTAATATAAATAAACATGGAAAAGTTCGGGTCACTACAACTAGGCTCGCTTTGCGGCCTAATTAGAGTGTGACTAGTTGCTGACTTTTAGGGAGTTGTAGGCAATGAGCTACGATGTTCGTTTTATTTTGAGGTGACAGATGACGTGTTACATCGAGTGTGGATTCCGAAAGGATAAGATTTGAAGTCTCAATGGTCATGGCGGGGGTTACATTACACTGCGTCAGGTACCCCTTTTATACCTGCTAGTGTAATGTTTGACTCCGATGGTGTGATTGCTTTGTACTAGGATACCGACGAGAAACCCGAAAGCACGACGATGTTGGTGATGGTGTTTAGTGGACTCCAAAGTTTAGACTTAGTTGAGACGTCGAGGTCCGAATACCTAACGAGTTGTTAGTGAAAAGGTGATGAAAGTGATCAACGTTGGGACCGGTCATTTGTAGTTCGGAAAGCTAAGATTTAACAAGATGCGATGATCTTGGCGGTGATGGTACGGGATTAAAGATCCTAAGTGGGGGAGTTAGCTACCAAAGATCACGGCGTAGTCCTTAAATAGTGAACATGATCGTGCAGACAAACGGAAGTCGTTCCATAGGAGAACGATTGCGAAGCGTAAAAGTGTTGAATCGACTATTGAGCTACGTCTTACGAATGCACCGGCAGCATTCATGGATCTTATGAACCGAGTGGGCCAATCTATGTTGGACAAGTCGGTGATTGTGTTCATTGACGACATACTTGTCTATTCGAAGAGTATGAAGGAACATGAACATCATTTGCGTGGTGTGTTGAAGACGTTGCGGAAGGAGAAATTGTATGCAAAATTCTCCAAATGTGAATTTTGGCTAAGGGAAGTTCAATTCCTTGTCCATATCGTGAATAAGGATGGTATTCAAGTAGATCCGGGGAAGATTGAGACGGTAAAAAGTTGGGGACGACCGACTACGCCTACGGAAATCCAAAGTTTTCTCAGATTGGCCGGTTATTATCGTCGGTTTATCTAAGATTTTTCTAAGATTGCTTCCCCATTGACGAAATTGACAAGGAAGAACGATGTATTATCGATTTTGGTGGTAGTTGGGATGAGCACTTGCCCTTGTTGGAATTCTCCTACAATAATAGTTATCATACTAGTATTGGGATGCCACCTTACGAGATGCTTTATGGGCGTAGGTGTCGAACCCCAATTTGTTGGGGTGAAGTGGGTCAAAGAGAAATCGGGAGTACCGATTTGGTTTTAGAGACGAATAGCAAGATTGATATGATTCAGACTCATTTGAAAAAGGCTCAAGATAGACAAAAATCTTATGCCGATAAGCGTAGACGACAAATTAAGTTCCAAGAAGGTGACATGGTGATGCTTAAAGTTTCTCCATGGAAAGGTGTTATTAGGTTTCGAAAACGAGGAAAGTTAGCTCCTCGGTTTATTAGGCCATTCAAGATTTTAGCACGTGTTGGTGAAGTTGCGTATCGGTTGGAATTATCCGAAGAGCTTGCGGGGATCCATAATACATTTCATGATTCCCATATCCGTAAGTGTCTTGCGGATGATTCTTCATGGATTCCATTAGACGAGATTGAGCTAAACAATAAGTTAGAGTATGTTGAGGAGCCGGTTGCTATACTCGATGAAAAAGTGAAAACATTGAGAAATAAAGAGGTGAGAACTTTTAAGGTTCAATGGCGTCGAAGTGTAGGTTCCGAGTTTACGTGGGAATCCGAAGAGTTTATGTTGGTGTATCTTCCTGCTTGTCATGCAGCTTGGATCGCGAGGTCGTAATCCGGTTCAAGTGGGGGAGAGTTGTAAGATCCTGTTTTCTCAGAAGGCTGGGACGCCATCCAAATGGTGGCACGCCGTCCAAATTTGAAGGGCTGGAAACCGTCCAATATTCTGGACGCCGTCCAGAATTCTGGACGCCGTCCAGAATTCTGGACGCCGTCCAGATGAACTGGCGAGCCAGCTGTCTTGTTTTTAGATATTACAAAGGGGTATTTTGGTATTTTCACTTTGTAAATGAATTTAAGGCACTAGATCAATTGGGGGAGCCTCATTTACACCACTTTCACCAACCTTATCCCTTTCCACTTAAATTCTAGTGAGAGAGAAAGATCTAGAGTGAGAGAGCTCAAATCAAGGAAGAAGAAGTTCGAATTGGGGCTTAGTGTGAGTTCTAAAGTTGTTCATCTAGTCCCTAGCTACATTTTGATTGTAGTGGTAAGTCTTAACCTTGATTTCCTTGTTTTAATTGTTTAAGGGTTAGAGTTTGGGTTATTAATGAACATAAAACCCAATTGTTAGTGTTTTGGGGGGTTTTTGGGTAAGTTTGGGTCATGAGGAATCAAAGACGACTAACCTAGGGTTTTGAAATGTTAAATTGTGTATATGGGTCTTAAATGTTAGTAAATCATTAGCACACTTAGTGTTTAAAGTGAATGGGTGTATTTGGGTATGAAAGTGACCCAAATGAGTGCGTTAACCTTGAAATGGGTCAAATGAGTCTTTGATTACCTAAGTGGGTTAATGGGTGCGAAATGAGATAACCTTGTGTTAAAAGGTGAATTAAGACCATAATTGGATTGTTGGTAAGGGTTTGACATAATCCCGACCTAGTGTTAGAATGAGTGGTGAAAATGGGTCACGTTTGCACCATGGGCCAAATGGCACTTGTATGGTAAATAAGTTGGTTGACCAACTTGAATGAATAATTGATATATGTACTTAATATATTAGGTACTTTGCTTTGAAGCGTACGGAAGTGTTTAATCATCACCGATGTGTAAGGTGAGTGGAATAATTATGCGTGTACGTATATAATGTATTTATTTGTGTAGCGTGGAATGTGGAATTGTCGCGGTGTTCAAGACACCACATTCTACGTAACGAGTGGAATTTTAGCGGTGTTTAAGACACCACTCATTGATTTGATTGACATGTGGAATAGTCGCGGTGTTTAAGACAACACATTGTCATGGGAGTGGAATTGTCACGGTGTTCAAGACACCACTCATTGGTTTGATTGACATGTGGAATTATCGCGGTGTTCAAGACACCACATTGTCATGGGGTGAGATTGTCGCGGTGTTTAAGACATCACCCGGGGGATTAGTGATTACGCGGCGTATGTACACTATTGGATGTTATGAACTTTGACGGTCTTTAGCGAGTAACGTTCCCTTGTACGATTGGTTAACCATGGTTGTGTGAATTTTGTATTAACATATTTAATTGTGAACTATATGCTTTTGGTGTCGCTAGCTTATTATGAATTGCGGATATTGGTTTTTGCATAATGTTTGCATAGTTGTTGAATTGCTAGCTTGTATGCGGTATTGTGTAAGTGATTGCAAGTAAGTAGGTTATATATGTATATGTATAATTATTGCATTCACTAAGCTTTAGCTTACCCTCTCGTTGTTTACCTTTTTAGGCTTTGGCGTGGACAAGGGTAAAGGTATTCGTTTGGAATAGTAGTGGCTCTCGGGGTTTTAGCTTTTTGGAAGTTCGGCCAAGATTTGGGTAGTTTACCCTCAAAAACCATGCTCTAGTGTCGTTTGGAAATTAAACTAGTACGGTCGAAACTTGTATTTTTGTACGAAACGTGTAATTCGGGCCGATGTGGGCCCGGTGATGTAAAACTTTTTTTGATGATGAAAATCTCTTAGTTTAACTTATTATGACATGTTGTGAAAAGGTTTTCGTTTAAAAGTGTCGGGAAGCGGGTTTTCCGCTCATGTAATTTGGACACCTAGATCAGAACTTGGCAGTTCATTTGGACGCCGTCCAGATCTTCTGAACGCCGTCCAAGTCTTCTTTGCTGGACGCCGTCCAGATAACTGGACGCCGTCCAGATGTATTGCTTCAGAAATTTTTTTGTAAACGTGTTTTTGGTATATCGAAGTTGGGTTGTTACAAAATACGTAGTGGCGTGAACCAAGGAGTCGGTAGCGTCATAGCATTACGTATGGTGTGAACCACGAGCTGGTAGCACCATAGCGTTATGGTTAACCATATTATGTTTGTTGATTATTGTTTAGCATGCTATATATATTGTGTTGAGTATATGCTAACGAGGTGTTGTGACAGTGTACGAATTGTTAGCATTATGAGTATGATGGCATGCTATTTGTGTTATAAACTCGTATGAGGTATTTGGTGGGTGTGATTGCAAATAGATGGGTTATATATGTGTATGTATAATTGTTGCACTCACTAAGCTTTGCTTACCCCTCTCTTTGTTTACTTTTTAGGTACGAACGTGGAGAAAGGGATAGGGGTTGTAGGGAATTAGATATTCCCATGTTGGTTGCTAGATGAAGCTTTTGGAAGTCGACTTAATGTTTTGGGTAGTTTAGCCCCAAACCATGCTCGGGTGTTGTTTGGTTTAAAACTATCATTTAATGGGTCGAACTTGTAAACATTTGATTAAAATCCTTTGTGCCTCTTTATGTAAACATTAAACTTGTTGTATGTTTAAACGAGTGGTATGGAACGGTTTACATCATGTAACCATTTAAATGGCGCGTTAATGGTTTATTATTTTTTTTTAAAAAAAAAGTTTAGTCAGGTTGAATACGGGTTGGGTTGTTTCAATGTGCAATGCTATATTATGTGATAGTTGTGTAACGATGTGTCCTTATGCTTGTGACCAAATGCATGATACCCAAAAAATAGAATTTATACTATATAGTGATATTTGTTGAGATATCTCATTCACTTAGCATTGTGCTAATCCCTCACATTTTTTCTTCCCTGTAGGTTATATTTTTTTGCATGCTAGGGACGGGAGGAATTAGTTATGTTTTAGCTATCTTTGACACTCTAAAGAACTCCGATCTCTCAAATAAATATTTTCGAAACGTAATATCAGCTGAATTGTAATATATTTAATTTCATGTTTAATATATACATACACCATGTTTTAATATTTTTCATATTTGTATTATGAAATATACTCAAAGAACTTTTATAATGATAGTCATATATGTCTTTTTAAGGAATTTAGGCATGTAATAATTATTTGTATATTAACGATGACTATTCACTTTGTGAAAATGACTATCATCAACCTACCTTAATTTTAATTAACCATTTATGCGAGAAACTGGAAATTTATAAAACTCGAGAAATCTCATTAAAAAAATAAAGACTCGAAATACAAATACAAAGCAAAAACAGCCCAAACGACTGAACAACACAAAAGACATAGAAAACAAAAGTGACAACCTCTGGAACAAAACCCAAACAAAGCACAAAACTAAGAAAACGAATGAGATGATCTCTAAAACATTAGAAACCCTCACGTTAAAATTTCTTAACTTCTTCTCGTGTACGTTTTTGGCCTTTGTTTTTTTTATTTTTTTTTTTAAAAAAATACCGCCAAGTTTTGCATATTGATGCGTGCGTGATAATACATCTTTTACCCTCTAAATTTATACAAGATTCAAATATTACAAATAAGCACACACAACTAACGAGCACTTAGAATCTGGTTATTATAACACTTTAATGTAAGTATTCTTATCAAGTTCGTCCCAAGAGATTCGGCGTAAGTCGGATATTTGAAACTATCAATTGTCCTAGGGTTTGTTTGATTTGGGGGGGGGGGGGTTTCGATTGATATAAACTAACAACTAAAACTTGCACAGTTAAACAAACCTAATTTTATCAATTAATCTAGTAACGAGAAACAAGTAGCAAAGTATTAAGACTTAAAACAAATTAACTAAGACGTGTCCACTTATCTAATCCTCTCTATGCTTTGGCTTGCCCCGCTTTGCCTATATTGCTATCTCATTAGTTGTAGAACTATTAAATGTTTAGCATCACTACTAAACATTAAATCGAATGATACTCCACGAATTCACATAAGCTTTATATCTTAAGATCGAGTTAAGCATGATTTGGTCATCGAGATTGAGCTTAGGTTAAAATCACTTAAAATCTCCAACTATCGAAATCACTTAAGATAATAGGCATTACTATATTGACTAGAGGCCAATTGAAAACCAACCTAGATTAAGAACACAATCACTTGCAATTCCTAAGCTAGTTGTCTAGATTACCTAAGGTGTTGAAGCACATATTGATTCACTTCTCAAATCACTAAGAGAGCTACACAACATATGTAATCAAAGTGAAGCCTAAAACAAACTCATAGTAATGGATCTTTAGCCAACTCAACAACACATGATCATGTAATTCATTCAAACAACAATAATCAATTGAATTGGGGCAAACACTAGCATTAGAGATTCATAGATAAGCAAACACAAGAGATTTAGCCAATCATGGCTAAAATTAAACTAATAATAAGCATAGAAATGTAAATCATCATCATCTTCAAGTTATTACAAGTAATCAATGCTAAATATGAAAAGTAAAGTGAAGATTACAACCCAAAATGTAAAGAAGATGAAGATCTAAGCTAAACAATGATGAATCTTGAGCTAGCTTCCTTGAATCCACCCTTAAACACCAATGGATGATGAAATTAGGGTTTAGTGTGTGAAATTCGGACCTTTAGCAGCTGCTACAAAAGATACCTCTTAAAAATGACCTAATCTCGTTCCTTTTATAGTGCTGAAAATCTTGGCTGAAACAGCGTCAGGAACGCCGTTTTACTTCAGGAGCGGCACTTTTGGCTTGGTGAGGAGTGGCGCTTTTGACTTTGGAATGCCGCTTTTAGCTCAGAACAGGGGCGACGCTTTTGTTGAGGAGCGACGCTTTTGGCTGATCAGGAGCGACGCTTTTGACATGTAGAACGACGCTTCTGCTCACTGATGAAAAATGGAGACAATTCGTGCATAATAGCGCCGCTTTTCCTTCTGGAATGGCGCTTTTGGACCTTCAGGAGCGGCGCTCCTATACAGGAGCGGCGCTTTTGAGCTGTTTCCTGCACTTGTCATTTCCTTAGCCAATTTTGCCCATGATTTGGTCAATTTTACACCAAATCAACTCCTTAGCCCTTAATTTACCAATTAGCTCAATAACACACTAACTAGGCTCCGAGATAGTCAAAAACCGAGCAAAGTGATGTAGATATCGCGAAATAAAATATATATAAATGGAGCGATATCAAACCCCCTACATTTGAATATTTGCTTGTCCTCAAGCAAACAATTGACAAAACAAGCTTTGGAGATAGAGAACAAATAAGTGAACATTGTCAAAGTGCAAGAAGGTTAAGCTCAAAGTAATACCTTTCATGAATATGCACTAGGTGGTAATAGCGTTCTCCAAAAACTTGCAATTGCTAGGACCAAGCACAATCATCCTCTTCTTTCTACCAACAATAGCTTAGCTCAAGCATTCAAATAGTATCTTCAAATCTTCAATCCTCAAATGCTAAAATAAACATAATTCAAGCCTAAGTCTACCCGAAACAATCATGCCCCCGGTCAAAGTCAACTTCAACTACGAGAATGCCATCAAACACCAATCACAATAGTATCAAATCATTGCAAACTCGAACTTAACCTCCTTGACCTTGACCAAATATGTAAGATTCACGGGATAGCCATAAACTCATCAAACAAATCGATCATGTCAAACACAAACCTACTCAAACAAACTCAAAGTGTACCCAAAGTATATAAAATGCACCCCGAAATGAATAAGGGCCATGAAAATCGCACACATCAACTCTAGTCATGAAATGCCTCATGTAAAGAATACGCTTCCAAGAAGAATACTCACTTCATAAACCCGCAATGGCTATCCCTCTTCCACCTCCATGCCCCCAAAACACCTATTTTTCGTCAATTCCAAGAATGATCGTCAATTCCAAATATATATATCATCAATTCCAATTGATAATCGTCAATTCCAAGTATATGGTTAAGGTGGGTGTGCCAAAGGTAAGGGACTGGGTACCCCACCTTTATTTGGTTACCCGGGCACAGGGTAACCGGCACTCATCAAGCTTTCTATCACAATTCTATGGTTTCTATCATAGTAGGGCGAAAGCATTGACGGAGGTTCATGGAATTAGGGCCCCACGTGGCTAAATAAGAGAGTCTGCCAATTCCAAATTTTTGAAGTACTAGGAAGACTTTAACTTCCTTTCAACAATCAAACTTGACTTGGGAGACTTTACTCCCAAGCTTGGAACAAACATAACTTGGAAGACTTTACTTCCAAGTTTGGAAGACTTTACTTCCAAAACAAGATGATGCTTATCTACTTCCCACATAACAAGCTTTTATGCTTATTTTTAGAAATGGTAGGAAGTAGTTACTACCTTTTGGTTAATTTCAATAACAAGGGTACCATAGTTTTTGGCTATGGGTCGTGTTGTCTAGCAACACTAGCACGAAGCCATTGCTCCTAAAAAGGATAGCACTTTGTGAAGCTCGGTGGCTCCTTTTCCCACAGCACTTAGCATAGCTAAATGTAAAATGGTGTAGATTAGGAAGTCTCCTACACCAAGTGAATTAACCATTCAAGTTTATTTTTGAAACATGAGAGGGTGGACTTTAACCACCGAACTTTGTGAAACCGGGAAGACTTTACTTCCTTAAGTTTAAATTAAAAGGAAAAGACTTTACTTTTCCAAAAAGTTTGAAAATTTTACAAGTTTTAACCATTTTTAAATGTTTATGATATGATTTAGTGTAATGGTTAAAAACTGGTTCCAAAAATTGTTCGACATTGCAAGCTTTAAGCTTTGGAGATTACACGTGACTAGTTTATTCGAAAAAGTTTAAAAATGGCCCGAAATTTTAAATCTTCCCCCCTACATTTAGCGTATGAAATGCCCTCATTGCATTAAAGCGATAGAATAAGTGAAAATGAGGGACATTTTGAAATAGAAATGATGAGAGAAAGAAATTAAAACCGGCGAAGATCAAACGATCTTTGTTGTTACCATTCGAATAACTTAATCACCAAATGAATGCAAGTCGATGAGATTGACACCTGAACTTAATGCCAGGCTTGGATCAATCATCAATAAGGTGTATCCTGCCACTAAGAACCACAATAAGCAAGAACATACAAACAACCACAAGAATATCTAACACACGCCCATTGTCATAATTATTACAGACATCGAATTTATCATGTGTGAGAGTAGCAATATGTGTCTACTACCTCACACCGAATCGGCCAAATTAAGTTTCACACACACAAATACCAAATTTAGTTAGGTTACATGCCAATTCAAAAGATAAATTGTTTCACAAACCATGATGAAGATTAATTATCGAAATTCCACAATTGGTTTGTTTGCCACCTCGCCTCCCTTCCATATGCTCTCTTGAAAACCCAACCGCTCCATAGGTACCTCCTCAGACTCATTGAAATTTACCTTTAAGAACTTAGCGATTCGAGTTACGTAGTGGCCATCAACACTTGGTAATCCCGCCTTCTCACCATTTGGGTCGAATAGATAACTAGCTATGAGGTTGGGGACGTGAATGTGTGTTTTCTTGCGAATATTACTGACCAACCAAATATCGAACATTGTCATCTTATCAACGTCTTCCGTTCGATGGAAAACTAATTTGGTGAGAAACCTTTGAACACACCGAAGAATGGGGCTTTTAAGTGAAATGTCCCGTTCATATCGATTATAAACGTTCCATATTAATTGATTTCGTTGCGAGGTTTTGACCTCTATATAAGACGTTTTTCAAAGACTGCATTCGATTTTAAAACAAACCATAACCTTTATTTTATCGATAAAGGTTTAAAAATATTACGACGATTATCAAATAATGATAATCTAAAATATAGCGTTTTCACACGACTATTAAATAATGGTTTACAATAATATTACACATCAACTTAAGTCTTCGAATGCAGTTTTTAAACAATATTATACAAGCATGCTGACTCCAACTCTTGTCCATACATTAGCATGCAATAGCGGAAGCTCTTAATAATTACCTGAGAATAAACATGCTTAAAACGTCAATAAAAATGTTGGTGAGTTATAGGTTTAACCTATATATTTATCAAATTGTAATAATAGACCACAAGATTTCATTTTTTTTTATAAATATACATCTCATATCAGGCATTTCGCAAACTGCATAGAGATAAAATTCATTCATATGTTGAACACCTGGTAACCGACCTTAACAAGATGCATATAGAATATCCCCATCATTCCGGGACTCTCATCGGATATGATAAATCGAAGTACTAAAGCATCCGTAACTCGGATGGGGCTTGTTGGGCCAAATAGATCTATCTTTAGGATTCGCGTCAATTAGGGGCCATTTCCCTGATTCTTAGGCTACCAAGCTAAAAAGGGGCATATTCGGTTCGATAATCTAACATAGAAAGTATTTTCGATTACTTGTGTCTATTTTGTAAAACATTTATAAAACTGCATGTATTCTCATCCCAAAAATAATAGATTTTTAAAAGTGAGACTATAACTCACTTTCACTGATTTTTTACTTTGCTGGAAATAAGACTTGGCCACTGGTCGATTCACGAACCTATAACAAATATATACAAATATATCAAAGTATAATCGAAATATATTCACAACATTTTTATTACGTTTTAATGATTTAAGTTTGTTAAGTTAGCAGTCCATCGTTAGTAATCTACAACTAATTGTCCATAGCTAATAGTACAGAAATAAATCAATATATATTATCTCGAATCAATCCACGACCCAGTGTATACAAGTCTCAGGCTAGATCACAACTCAAAGTATATATATTTTGGAATCAACCTCAACCCTGTATAACAAACTCTAGCATTACAGCATATAGAGTGTCTATGGTTGTTCCAAATAATATATATAGATGACGTCGATATGATATGTTAAAACATTGTATACGTGTCTATAGTCTATCAAGATTATATAATATGTTAGAGTACATATAAGTTAGTTAAGTTATTATTAGAATAGATTTGTTACAAATTTCACGTAGCTACAACAAGCAAAAATATTCAATTTTGTTTTACCCATAACTTCTTCGTTTTAAATCCGTTTTGAGTGATTCAAGTTGCTATGGTTTCATAATGAACTGAAATTTATGAAACTAAATAGAAAAAGTATAAGTTTATAGTCAGAAATACAGGTTACAAGTCATAATTGTAAGAGGTAGTCATTCCAGTCGAAAGAACGACGTCTTGATGACCATTTTGAAAAACATACTTTCACTTTGAGTTTAATCATGATTTTTGGATATAGTTTCATGTTCATAAGAAAAATCATTTTCCCCGAAGGACAACTATTAAATCAAAGTTTATCATAGTTTTTAATTATCTAACCCAAAACAGTCCCCGGTTTCACTACAACGGCGTATGTCCAGTTTTACGGTGTTTTTCGTGTTTTCAGCTTTTAAATCATTAAGTTAGCATATAATAAAGATATAGAACATGTGTTTAGTTGATTTTAAAAGTTAAGTTAGAAGGATTAACTTTGTTTGCGAACAAGTTTAGAATTAACTAAACTATGTTCTAGTGATTACATGTTCAAATCTTCGAATACGATAGTTATATATATATGAATCGAATGATGTTATGAACATCATTACTACCTTAATTTTAGTAGGTAAACCTACTAGAAATGATGAGAAAATAACTTGAGCTTCAAAGGATCTTTGATGGCTTGGAAGTTCTTGAAGTAGAATCATGACACGAAAACAAGTTCAAGTAAGATTACTACTTGATTTAAGATAGTTATGTTTATAGGAATTGAATTAAAGCTTATATATGTTTATTACCTTGATTTAAAATGAAAAGTTGCTGAGATGAAATGGGTATTCTTTATCTTGAAAGAGTTGTTGGATTGGATTCAAAGGATTGAAAGTAATCTTCTTGAAATGGATGATTATCTTGATATGTTCTTGAAAGATTTTTCTTATGGTGTTTTTAGGTTGTAAAGGAAACTAGTTTGATGAGTATTTGCTGAATTGAGTTGTGTTCTTGAGAGAGTGTGTGTTTAGAGATGTTTAGAATGAAGATTAAAATGGAATTGAAATGCATATATAAACATATACATACATACGTGATATACATATAGATATATGATATGTATTACTTTGTTTTCTTGCTCATAAGTCTTACAAGTTGTTAAATGTTGGTTCCACATGTTTTTGACTCTAATATGGCTGCTAAGAATGAATGATTAAATATGTATATACCAATAGTAAATACATCTAGAAGCTGGGTATTGTACGAGTACGAATACGGGTGCATGCGAGTAGAATTATTGATGAAAATGAACGAGAATGTAATTGTAAGCATTTTTGTTAAGTATAACTACTTTGATATGTGTCATGAAGTCTTTCAAAAGTGTATTAATACATCTTAATACACTACATGTATATACATTTTAACTGAGTCGTTAAGTCACCGTTAGTCGTTACATGTAAGTGTTGTTTTGAAACCTTTAAGTTAATGATCTCATTTAATGTTGTTAACCCATTGTTATTATATCTAATGAGATGTTAAATTATTACATTATCATGATATTATGATTTATGAATATATCTTAATATGATATATATATATATATATATATATATATATATATATATATATATATATATATTAAAATGTCGTTACAACGATAATCGTTACATATATGCCTCGTTTCAAAATTCTTAAGTTAGTAGTCTTGTTTTACATATGTAGTTCATTGTTAACATACATAATGATATATACAATTATCATTTTATCATGTTAAATATAGTGTAACAATACCTTAATATGATACATTTGCATTTAGTAAGACGTTGTTATAACGATAATCGTTATATATATCGTTTCGAGTTTCTTAACTTAGTAATCTCATTTTTATGTATTTAACTCATTGTTAATATACCTAGTGAGATACTTACTTATCATAATATCATGTTAACTATATATATATCCATATATATATCATCATATAGTTTTAACAAGTTTTAACGTTCGTGAATCGCCGGTCAACTCGGGTGGTCAATTGTCTACATGAAACTCATTTCAAATAATCGAGTCTTAACAAGTTTGATTGCTTAACATGTTGGAAACATTTAATCATGCAAAAATAGTTTTCATTTAATATATATAATCATGGAAAAGTTTGGGTCACTACATTGAGCGCATTGGGGACTTGATTCGCGGGAGTGAATTTGGCATGACTTATCTCGCTCCATGCTTGCATGGGGTCAAACTCATTTGGGTTGAAGGTTTCACACCTTGCTAAGTACTTGAAGGTGTTGTCGGGGTGAGAATCTGTGTAAAGGCCAAGGCATGCTATAAATTGAGCCATGTTCATTTGCCAGTCTTCACCCGCTAGCCTGAATGTGAGGTAATCTCGGGCCCATGGTGAGGTAACCTTGAAATTAACCCTTAGAGTTGATAAGAACTCACGGGTTAGCAATGGATAAACACTCTCTTTTATGTAAAGGAGCATCTCCCATGGATGTCTAACCGTATTTCCCTCTTCACCCGCAAATATTTCCCTAAGTTGATGACCTAACCCCGCCAATTCGATCTCGTCCAATAGATGTACTTAGTCGGGCACACGGAATCGTGAATCCTTTGAATCATCTTAGTTTGAGTTGTTTCATCCCTTAAGATCCTTTGTAACCATTCATGGACATCGGCGGATGTGAAGCTCTCCTCTCCTCTAGACGTAATCCCCTGCAATAGATGCAACAAACAATACATGCGGAAACGGATATGTGACATTAGTAACAATCGAAAACATCGCATGCAAATAATGGTGGGGTGAGACATCCCCCTACATTTAGTTTCTTGACAATGGCTTCACAAAATACAAATATAAACAATATGGCCTAATTGCAAAAAGTCAACTCTAGTCAAAGTCAAAAGGTCAAATTAAACTTAAGACTAGGAGCATGCATTTTAGTATAGCTATTAGTCAAATCAGCAAGCATAAGCATCAATAAGCAAATTTCAATTGCAATCATACCCCGATTGGTCAAATTTAGTCAAAAGTCAAAGAATCAAAAACCCTAATTTTCAAATTAATTGCATACAAGCATGAAAGTTGGTTTCTTTTTGATCTAGACATAGCATAGAAGCATATATTGACCAATTTCAACATTACATTCTCAAATAAATAACAACTTTGAAAACCCCCAAATTGGGAAGAACCCTAGAAATTCAAAGTGCAGATTTTCAAGATTAAGCATGCAAAACATGTTAAGAATCATGATAGTAACAAGGTGATAAGGCAGCGGAGGCGTACGAAATACTATTATTGTTTATTACGAAATACGATACAATTTACACAAGTTTTTATTATTTATAGATGGGATATACCTAAACCTTGCTACAACACTTATAGGCAGTGTACCTAATCGTAGAGTAGTATAGTTTTTAGTAAGTTCGGTTCGTTCCACAGGGAGACGGCTTATTTTACACTATATTTTAAACAACTATATTTGCACAAAATATATATAATTATTTATAGTAATAATATTTAAAAAGGGGATTTACCTTTTAATGACAGGTTTGTCGATTTTATATTTTAAGTCAAGCGTAAAGTAAATGACGATATTTAAATAATGATAAAATAAATAACAATAATTAAAATGACAATAAAAGTACGAGGAAATATAAAATAAAATAATTATGCTTATTTAAACTTCCGTAATCATGATGTTTGACGTTTTGATTTTAATTTATTACCCTGAGTTAATTGTCCTTTGTCCTGGTTTATTTGAAACCTACTTGGTTTTTGCCCATAATAGTCCAACGGTCTTAAGTATAAAATGCTCATCAAATTAACCTTATTTCCGAAGTCAAATATTCCAACTAATTGGGGACTTAAACTGTAACAAGGTCTTAATACTTTGTTAATGATTACGCCAGGTTATCGACTGCGTGTAATCCAAGGTTTTAATACTTTGTTAACAATTACACCAATTGCCCTTGAATGTAATCCACCACTGTTTTAATGAATCCATTGACTATTAATCCATCCCCGTGTCCGGTCAAATGAACAATTATTCGTATTTATAAATATCCCACTCACCGTACCCAGTCAAGCGTATGTGGTTATATATAAATACGTCAAATTATAAATCTCTATACTAAATTAACGAGATATCAATTAGTTAATATAAAGCCCATTAATAGTCCATAGTCCAATTTCCACAAGTGTCGGTTTTTTGTCCAAACCCCAATTATGGTCCAAAGCCCAATAACCCCGTCTTAATATTTAGCCCAACATCACGATTACTTCGGCTCAAATAAGAATAATAATAACTTAAGTACGATACATAATTAAAAAGGAAGAATTTAGCTTACAGTGATTATTAATCACGTAGTGTTACAGGGACAGACTTCCGACTTTAAAACCCGTAAAATGACTTTTACATTACTCAAACTAACTAATATAAAACTAAACTATATTTTATATATATATATATATATATATATATATATATATATATATATATTAATTATACAGAGGGAGAGATATATGATATTGCTGTGTGTTTCATTCGTCAAAATTCTGGCCAATTTATAGACCTGGCCATACTTTGAGAGCCATGCGATCGCATGGCTTTCCTTTGTTATTCCCATGCGATCGCATGGCCAGGCTGGCATGCACCCATCCTTCATTTAAAACGTGGGCTGCTCGATTTATATAATATATAATATAATATATATAATTTTATATAATTATATATATATTATATTATATTCCTGTGCATAGTTGACTTGTAATTTTAGCTCCGTTGACTCACGCGTTGATGCTCGGTTTATGTCTCAGTTCTGGATTTTCGAACGTCTTTTCGTACGCTTTAATATCTTGTACTTTATGTTTCGCAATTTATAATTTGCACAAAAAATTATTTTCCTTAACTCCCAAAATCCGCGCAAGTCTTTAACTCACTTTTAGAGGCACTTTTGAGTGCACTATGGCTTTAGTGACACTTTTCCAGCTTTAGTGGCACTTTTTCTTCAATTCTTTAATCTTTGTGCTTCGACTTCGCATTTATTTATTTAAATGATTACAACTTAAAAATAGAACAATTACAACTAAAAACTTTACATATTGGGATGATATTGCGACTAAATATATGTTCGTTTGGAGCAATATCAAATATCCCCACACTTGAACGTTGCTTGTCCTCAAGCAATACAGAACTTGAAATAAAATCACACTTCACTCGAATCACTTTTTTATTCTCACACTTTATACATCAGTGATTTTGATACAGCGGTATAAACAATGATAGTAACAATGTGGTTTACAGTCCCACATGACTATGAAAATTTAGATCCTTTAAGGAAATTGGATCTTTATGAAAATATTTGATCTTTTAAATATTCAAGCTAGATTTTACCCTAGACAAGTTTTCTGGAATAACCCTTCACCGGTGTTTGCCAAATGTTTTTGTGTATGTGTGTGTGTGTGTGTGGGTTTTGTGGGTTTCATATTTGAAAATTTTAGCTCAAAACTTTACGGGTTTGTGTCACCCACTTGCTAACCTTGTATTAGAAAAGCAACACGTCCAGTATACTTGCTCAGTATATTACCTTTCTATAAACTACCGTCCGGTTGTAAAGGAAAGCGTTGAACAAGCAACCGTTAAGGCAATGTCTAATGACATACAGATGTTCATGGTCCACAACGTGTCGGATGCAATTACTATCCTTTGTAGGAGCAATAGTAAAGATCACCCTATAATTTTTCGGTCTGGTACAAGGTCCTGTCTTCGACCATGCTATGCAACCACCATTCTTACGGTTGACACCCGATTTGGTTCAGGTGACCTAATGAATTCCAAGTGAATTCTTAGGATTTTACGTTCAATGGTAATGAACGCATTGAAAATAGGTTTTTTAGAAAACAAATCGGTTTTAATTTTGATCAAAATATTTTCTCGTTCAAGCTCGAGTTTAGATATCATCGAATTCCATGAGTTTGTAATTCTCAATCTTTAAGGTCAATCTCAAGGATTGAGTAATATCAGTCTTAAAAGCTAATTTTTAATCTTTAAGGAAATTATCCTCTCTGGGGGTCTGGTTCATTAGTCTTATCAAGCTAATTTGCACGGCGCCCTCTCCATTTTACGAGACAGATCCTCTCATGGTTAGGATAAGTCTGACCACTTGTCGACCCTGTTTGATGCTGAGGTCTGTGGATTTCCTACTGATTTTAGAGATAACTTTTCTAGATTTTTTGTCAACCTACAGCTGGTCTGGACGTCAACTTCCTGACCTAAATCAAGAAGTGCGTGTCTTTTTCGGAAGACTTTACTTCCTTTTAATGATAGAATTGATTCATCGTGTAGATATATCTTTTCTTTCAAATGTATTACAATAAACCGGGTAAAACAGTTAATTTAGTCCAAAACAAAAGCACCTGCAATAACTTTACCGAAACATGTGATAGATAGTTTTTAATTCAATAACTTGGTACATTCTCCCCACACTTGGCTTTTATTTATTTCTTTCTTTGCCTTTTTATTCTCCTCTTTTCCATTTTAAATGAATTCAAGTATTTTAGGTTGTTTCTCAATTTATGTCCTTTTCGAGGTAGCGACAATTTCGGTATTAACACCTAGTTTTTATCGTTCATAAATATGTATAAACATGATTTTGAATTCATTTAGTTGAAATTTTTTCAAATTTTCACAAAATTTGGCAAATAAACCAAGTGCAAACCCGAGAGAATTTATAACCCTTCCACACACTTGAGATCATGCAATGCCCTCATTTGCATGAGATCAGACTATAATTATAAATTCATGAGGGTAATTAGTGTAGAAAAGTGATTAAAAATACCCAGTTTGTAATTTCAAAGCTCGTCGAATAATAGATGGCTCGCCTCATCGTTCATTCCTTTTGTTGTTTTATCACACATGTTTTTCTTCAAAAACGGTTGCTTTTCCGAACTGTTTGCTAATCTTTGAAAATGCTCTTTTACCCTTACTCATCATGCATGTTTATTAACGAGTTATGCACTAACCCGAACCCCGAATTTAACGTTAAGTGGGGTTAGACTTCCCCACACTTAGCTGACGACATGTGAAGTCGGTAGAATTAGTTCCACGAATTAAAATAGTGAGCCAGTTATTTACATCTCGGGTGGTGTATAATATATCAATGGGTTTAAAGTTTAGACGCACCCGAATGTCACTACTTAATTCTTTTTTAAGTGTAGCTTTCAGTAAATGGATACGTCTCTTTTCTGGTTCTTGGTCAAATGGATCGTTATACACCGACATACACATTTCTTTAGGGTGGACAATTCCTAACATTTCCTTCCGTTCATTCTCGGGATCAAAGTTTTCACCTCTATTACCCAATTGGGTGAAATCTAAGGTGTCATTATCTATTACAGCTCGTAGTTCATCTTCGGTAGATGACTCGTCTATTGAGAATATTGGGTTAGAAGGTTGTGGAATTGTGAATTTCGGGATCGAAGCAAATTCTTTTTGATTAACGGTCCTTATCGGTCCCACCACTTTGGTCTCGGGGGTAAAATTTTCAACGTTATCGTTTTCCCAAGAGTACCAATTTTTCACCCTTACTTCTTCTTCATCCATTGATGGATCGATGATTTCGTCGATAGAGGCTAATGTGTCGATATGTTGTGAAATTGGTAAAACTGTATAAAAAGTATCATCGGGATAATTGGTGATTTCGGAGCTCTCGAATTCATCAAAATTCGATGATATGAGATTTTCTTGCAAACGACTCCTCAGATCAACAAGTGTGTAGTCTGATAGAGTTTCTACTTGCCAATTTGCAAACTCTCTCATTTGTTCATTTTGAGCGTCAAATTTTTCGAGTTTGATTTTCATATAATCTAATAAATTTTCAGACACATAATTGTCCTCGTTCTCTGGTTGTTGAGTTTGGATATATTCTTGGAAATAATCTCAATTTGAATTGTATTCCTCATTATCATTCCATTCAGGTTCTATGGGTGCATAATTTTCCATAGGAACGTAATAATAATAACATTCCCATGTTGAGTGATAATCTCCATAGATTTCACAACCAGTTATTGTTTCGTCATTCGTGATCCAAGATTGACCGAATCAATTTTCATCAACACTCGTTTGAGAGTATTGATTTAATTGATTTCGCATGTCAAAAAGAGTTTCCAACATATTCTCGAAATTTTTCATAATACATTTTTTTACCAAATTTTAGCTACAATGTGGTGCATTTACTAATTATTCTATTAGTTATAAAACTAAAAATTATATAAGTTATCAAATTAATAGACTTTTCTGCTTTTGCCCACGTTTCGAATAGCCAATAGATGCAGCAGGTAGCCAGGACCCTTTAAATCGGAAGCCCACAACTCGCCACTAACAAATGCAACTATTACTACAAACCAGAAAATTGGCGTCTATTAATTTAATCGTTTAAAATAATTTTTTCGTCGAAATTTAAAGATTAAAAATTCTATGTAACACCCTAGGAAAATCCCACATCGCCCACATACATGAGTGATCATGGGATTATAAGGTAATACCCACGCTTAAATGACACAACGCGTTTTGGGATCACAGGCTGAGTAAAAGTGCGAGTACGTTATGGTTAAGCGTGCTCGGGCTAGAGCACTACCAGGATGGGTGACCTCCTGGGAAAGTGCTTATCGTGTGTGGTCGCCAAGAAAAATCCGTGCGCCTGCGGGCAAAGCGGACAATATTGTGGTCATGTTAAGCTGGGGTGTTACAGAATGGTATCAGAGTCACTCATGTGCCGTTGGGGGTGGTGGGGCAAACCTCATCGAGGACGATGAGTCCCTGAGGGGGGGGGTGAATGTAACACCCTAGGCAAATCCCACATCGCCCACATACATGAGTGGTCATGGGATTATAAGGTAATACCCACGCTTAAATGACACAACGCGTTTTGGGATCACAGGCTGAGTAAAAGTGCGAGTACGTTATGGTTAAGCGTGCTCGGGCTAGAGCACTACCAGGATGGGTGACCTCCTGGGAAAGTGCTTATCGTGTGTGGTCGCCAAGAAAAAGCCGTGCGCCTGCGGGCAAAGCGGACAATATTGTGGTCATGTTAAGCTGGGGTGTTACATTCTATGTCCTAAAAGTAGCGCGTGAAAAAGAAAAAGAGCGTCGAAAAATAAGAAGTCAAAAAACAAACGTCGAAAAACAAAAAAAAATCGAAAAATAATAATAAGAAATTAAAGCGTCATAACTTAAAAGTCTAAAAAATTAAAAATTTCGTCCAAAGGTATTAAAGCTTAAAAGGAATTCTAAATGGAAAACGACAATTACTTAAAAAGTACTAAAATCTATAAACTTAAAACGGCGTCACAAAATTCTAAAGCGCCTAAATCTTAATCTAAAGAAAAAGCACCTAAGGAATTTTACGGCAAAACCTAAAAATCTAGAAATATAAAATAACTACGGCAAAAACTAAGCTTAAAACTAATTACGTACTAAATGATACAAATTATAAAAAGATATATTATAAAAAGATAAAAATAAAATTTTATATAAGAATATTATTTTTATATTATTAGTTTATAAAAATATTAATTTATATAATTAATAATAATAATTATACTTAATATTACAAATTATATATTAAAACTAAAATTAATAAAATGTTAAATAAATAAACCCTAATTAATAATAATAAATTAATTAAACCCTAAACCGTATTAATTACGTACCAGGTTTTTCAGTCCAGCTCTCCCATGCGATCGCATGGTATTAAAGCTGCAGTCTCATGCGATCGCATGGGACAAAAATCCAGATTTGTTTCGGGCTTTTAAACTGATCAGCCCAATTACTTATTTTTTATTTATTTGATATTTTTTTGATTTATATAAAATATTTATATAATAAAAAAACGTATATTTTAAAAACTAAAATAGAAATAGTAATACTTTATAATTTTATATATTTTAAACAAACTCTTAAAATATATATATATATATATATATATATATATATATATATATATATATATATATATATATATATATATATATATATATATATATATATATATTTTATAAATTATATTTTTTTTAAAAATATAGCGTTTTACCGAGTTCCCCGGCAGCGGCGCCAAAAACTTGATGAGGCAGCAGAGGCGTACGAAATACTATTATTGTTTATTACGAAATACGATACAATTTACACAAGTTTTTATTATTTATAGATGGGATATACCTAAACCTTGCTACAACACTTATAGGCAGTGTACCTAATCATAGAGTAGTATAGTTTTTAGTAAGTCCGGTTCGTTCCACAGGGAGACAGCTTATTTTACACTATATTTTAAACAACTATATTTGTACAAAATATATATAATTATTTATAGTAATAATATATAAAAAGGGGATTTACCGTTTAATGATCGGTTTGTC
Source organism: Rutidosis leptorrhynchoides (assembly GCF_046630445.1). Lineage (NCBI taxonomy): Eukaryota > Viridiplantae > Streptophyta > Magnoliopsida > Asterales > Asteraceae > Rutidosis > Rutidosis leptorrhynchoides. Next base: position 120,581,017 of record NC_092343.1, on the reverse strand, counting down.
GATTTTATATTTTAAGTCAAGCGTAAAGTAAATGACGATATTTAAATAATGATAAAATAAATAACAATAATTAAAATGACAATAAAAGTACGAGGAAATATAAAATAAAATAATTATGCTTATTTAAACTTTCGTAATCATGATGTTTGACGTTTTAATTTTAATTTATTACCCTGAGTAAATTGTCCTTTGTCCTGGTTTATTTGAAACCTATCTGGTTTTTTCACATAATATTCCATCGGTCATAATTATAAAATGCTCGTCAAATTAACCATATTTCCGAAGTCAAGTATTCCAACTAATTGGGGATTTAAACTGTAACAAGGTCTTAATACTTTGTTAATGATTATGCCAGGTTATCGACTGCGTGTAATCCAAGGTTTTAATACTTTGTTAACAATTACACCAATTACCCTTGAATGTAATCCACCACTGTTTTAATGAGTCCATTGACTATTAATCCATCCCCGTGTCCGGTCAAATGAACAATTATTCGTATTTATAAATATCCCGCTCATCGTACCCAGTCAAGCGTATGTGGTTATATATAAATACGTCAAATTATAAATCTCTATATTAAATTAACGAGATATCATTTAGTTAATATAAAGCCCATTAATAGTCCATAGTCCAATTTCCATAAGTGTCGATCTTTTGTCCAAATCCCAATTATGGTCCAAAGCCCAATAACCCCGTCTTAATATTTAGCCCAACATCACGATTACTTTAGCTCAAATAAGCATAATAATAACTTAAGTACGATACATAATTAAAAAGGGAGAATTTAGCTTATAGTGATTATTAATCGCGTAGTGTTACAGGGACAGAGTTCCGACTTTAAAACCCATAAAATAACTTTTACATTACCCAAACTAACTAATATAAAACTAAACTATATTATATATATATATATATATATATATATATATATATGTATATATATATGTATATATATATATGTGTATATATATATATATATATATATATTAATTATACATAGGGAGAGATATATGATATTGGTGTGTGTTTCATTCGTCGAAATTCTGCCCAATTTATAGACCTGACCATACTTTGAGAGCCATGCGATCTCATGGCCAGGCTGGCATGCACCCATCCTTCATTTAAAACGTGGGCTGCTCGATTTATATAATATATAATATAATATATATAATTTATATAATTATATATATATTATATTATATTCTTGTGCATAGTTGACTTGTAATTTTAGCTCCGTTGACTCGCGCGATGATGCTCGGTTTATGTCTCGGTTCCGGATTTTCAAACGTCTTTTCGTACGCTTTAATATATTGTACTTTATGTTTCGCAATTTATAAGTTGCACAAAAAATTATTTTCCTTAACTCCCAAAATTCGCGCAAGTCTTTAACTCACTTTTAGTGGCACTTTTGAGTGCACTATGGCTTTAGTGGCACTTTTTCAGCTTTAGTGGCACTTTTTCTTCAATTCTTTAATCTTCGTGCTTCGACTTCGCATTTATTTATTTAAACGATTACAACTTAAAAATAGAACAATTACAACTAAAAACTTTACATATTGGGATGATATTGCGACTAAATATATGTTCGTTTGGAGCAATATCACAAGGATTCAACACCAATCTACCATAATCATCATCAATTGCATCTAGATCTAGAAAAAAAGAAGAAATAAGAACATGGCAAGAATAATGCAAATAATGGAAGGTAAGTGTAAATAAAGCATGAATCTTACTTTACTCATGTTGGATGATGATTAGAATGCAATAAATCTTCACAAAAGATGATAATTTCATGTTAGAGGTCAAAGTAGGTGAGCTTGGGTCGCAATGTGTGAGAATAAATGAAGTGGGTGGAATAAATGAAGTGTTTGAGTCCTTTTTAAAAGTTGACAGCTCAGGTACAGGAGCGCGGCTTTTGAAGTAAAAGCGTCGTTCCTTCAGTACCAAAAGCGCCAGTTTTTCAAACTTAGAACGTCGCTCTTAAGAAAACAAAAGCGTCGCTTTTAGAAAGAGAAGCGTCGTTCTTGGCTATTGTCCATTTTTGGTCCAAAATCACAGGTTAAAGCGCTGCTATTGAAGCAGAAGCGTCGCTCTTGGAAGACCAAAAGCGCCGCTCCTTTGACAAAAGCGTCGCTTTTGTACCTGAAGCAGTTTGCAGTTTTAAAATTCATTTCAACTCATTCAAAAGCTATTTTGACGTTTTTCGAATTTACCCAAATGCATGAAATGCAACTATATGCAAATGTAAACCATGAAAAACATAATATCATAAAAATCTAAATGAAATGCAATCCTAAATGAACAATTATACACGAACGTGATTGTTTTGTTCACGGGTCTATCACTTGACCCGTTTTAGCGCAAAGATGTCATTTTGGGTAGAGCTTGATGTCATCAAGCTTAATAGCATTGATGTCATCCCTATAAAACTTCAATCTATGACCATTAACCTTAAAAGTGTTCTCATTCCCATATAACTCCACATAACCCGTAGGATAAGCTTTCTTAACAATGTATGGACCCGTCCATCTATATTTCAACTTATCGGGTGAAAACTTAAAGCGGGAGTTATAAACTAAGACCTTATCGTTGAGATTAAATTCTTTGGGAACTTTGAGTCGAGCATCGTGCCAATGCTTAGTTTTCTCTTTGTATACTAGAGAGTTGTCATATGCCTCTAACCTAAGCTCCTCCAAATCATGCAATTGCGTCACCCGTTTTTCCTTAGCTTTTTCTAGGTCTAGGTTTATCTCCTTAATTGCCCAAAAATGCCTTGTGTTCAACTTCAACCGGAATATGACATGCCTTCCCATACACTAGACGAAAAGGTGTAGTTCCCATGGGTGTCTTGTAAGCGGTTCTAAACGCCCACAATGCTTCATCTAGTTTGGTTGACCAAATCTTAGGGTTATTACTAACCGTCTTCTCCAAAATCCTTTTAAGGCCCGATTAGTATTCTCAACTTGATCGCTAGTTTGGGGGTGGTAAGGGGTCGAAAAATGATGGTTTACACCATATTTTTCCATGACTCTCTCCATAAGGCTATTAGCAAAATGTGTCCCTCGATCCGAGATCAATGCTTTTGGCACACCAAACCTAGCAAACAACCCTTTTAAAAACTTAATAACTACTCTCGCATCATTTATTGGCAAGGCTTTAGCCACGGCCCATTTCGAGACATAATCTAACACCACCAAAATATAAACACACTTATTCGAGTTCGGGAATGGTCCCATGAAATCTAAACCCCAACGTCAAACACCTCGCATATTTGAATGCTGGTTTGGGGCATCTCATCCCTTTTGGAGATGGATCCCGACCTTTGGCATGAATCACATCGCTTAACTAAATCGTGTGCATCCTTGAAGATAGTGGGCCAATAAAACCCCGAATCGAAAACCTTTTTCACGGTGTGATTTGGACCAAAGTGGCCCCCCGCTGGTCCATTATGACAACTTCTTTAAATATCCCGGGCCTCTTGCCCATAAACGCATCTCCTAATTACTTGATCCGCCCCAATGCGGAAAAAGTGTGGGTCATCCCAAAAATAATATCGTAAATCGTTGAATTTTTTTTTCTTTTATTGATAGGACAAACCTTTTCGTAAAACATTTGACACTAAATAGTTTTCATAGTCGGCAAACCATGGGACTTCATCAATTAGGTCGATTCTCATTAAGTGTTCATCCAGGAATGTGTTCCTAATTTTGGTCTCATCTAAAGGTTGGAGTCCCGGGTTGTTTAACCTCGACAAATGGTCGGCCACCACATTTTCGGCTCCCTTTTTATCCTTAATTTCTATATCAAACTCTTACAAAAGTAGCACCCAACGAATCAAACGATGCTTTGCATCTTGCTTTTGAAAAAGGTACTTTAGCACGGAGTGTTCCGTGTAGACGGTTGTCTTTGAAAGTACCAGATAAGATCGAAACGTATCTAAAGCAAATACTACTGCAAGAAGCTCTTTCTCGGTAGTGGTGTAGTTCAATTGGGTCCCATTTAGGGTTTTTCTTTCATAGTAAATCTGTTTAAAGTGTTGGTCAACTCTTTGACTAAGAACCGCACCTAGTGCATAATCGCTCGCATCGCACATCAATTCAAAATCTTTGTCCCAATCGGGAGAGATAAGAATAGGTGGGTTAACTAACTTTTCCTTCAACAAATTGAATGTCTCGATGCATTCATCATCAAACAAGAAATGTTGGTCCTTTTCTAACAATTTGGTCATAGGCGGGCTATTTTTAAAAAATCTTTTATGAATCGTCTATAAAACCCCGCATGCCCAAGAAAACTTCGGATGGCCTTTACATCCGATGGTCTAGGTAAATCTTTTATCACACTAATTTTAGCCTTATCAACCTCAATTAATGCCTTAGAAATTTTATGTTCCAAAACTATCCCCTCGTTAACCATGAAGTGGCATTTTTCCCAATTAAGAACCAAATTTGCATTTTCACAACGTGTTAACATTTTATCAAGATTTTTAAGACAATGATCGAATGAATCTCTGAATACCGAAAAATCATCCATGAAAACCTCCATAATATCTCAACCATATCCAAAAAAATAGCAAGCATACATCGTTGGAATGTCCCTAGGGCATTGCATAGCCCAAAAGGCATCCTCTGATACGCAAATGTACCATAGGGACATGTAAAGGTCAACTTTTATTGATCCTCGGGGTCTATCGGAATTTGGAAGTATCCCAAAAACCCGTCGAGAAAGCAATAGAATTCTCTACCGCTTAAACGTTCAATCATTTGATCGATGTAGGGGAGTGAGAAATGGTCTTTTCGTGTTGCATCATTTAGACGTCTATAATCAATGCATACGCGCCATCCCGTGATGGTTCGGGTTGGGACAAGTTCATTTTGGTCGTTTAAGATCACTGTAGTCCCACCCTTTTTGGGCACCACTTGGACGGGGCTCACCCATGGCGAGTTGGATATTGGATAAATAAGCCCCGCGTCTAAAATTTTGATCACTTCCTTCTTGACAACCTCTTTCATGTTTGGGTTAAGTCTTCGTTGTCGTTGGACAACCGGTTTGTAGTTCTCCTCCATGAGGATTTTGTGTGTGCAATATGATGGATTGATCCCCAGGATGTCCGTAGTTTTCCATGCTATGGCCTTATGGTGGGACTTAAGTAACGAGACAAGTCAGGTCTTTTGGTCTTTGGTGAGTTTCGAAGAGATAATCACCGAGATTTGGTTTTCTTCCTTAAGATATGCATATTCAAGATGTTCGGGGAGTTCTTTAAGCTCAAGAGTCTGAGGCTCCTCCCAAGAAGACTTGATTCGAAATCTATCTTCATGAGGGATGGACGCAAATGGCTCTTCCCGAATGGTCTCATCTTTACTTTCAAAATCATCAACATTAACATTCATTAGTTCCTTAAAATCGGCCTCTAAATCCACAATCTCATTATCACAAGTTTGGTCGAACTCCAAAGTATCAACCTTTAAAAGTTTTTCAAGTTCATCATGCACATAAAGGTCAACATGTTCAAAGGCATATCACTCATCATCATCAGTGTTACTCGGTTGCTTCATAGCTTCTCGGATATTGATGGTCACACGCTCTTCTCTAACTCCAATGTTAAGTTAGTTGTGTTGTACTAAGATGATGGTGTCGGCAGTCGCTGATAATGCTAAAAACGAACATATATTTCATAGCATTATCCTTCAAGAAAGATAAGCTTTTAGTTACAATTGTTCTATTTCTAAGTGATATTCGTTTAATTATTAACAGGTGAAGACAAAAGACAGATTCGACGATTTGAAGACGCAAACGACCAAAACGCTAAAAAGTACAAAGTACAATCCAAGTGGTTCAATTTATTGATGAGAAATGTCTAGAAATTACAAGAGTACAAGCCGCAAAACGCAAAGTACAAGATATTAAATTGTACGAAAGGACGTTCGAAAATTCGGAACCGGGACATGAACCAACTGTCAACGCGCGACGCAACGGAGCTAAAATTACAAGTCAACTATGCACATGAATATAATATAATATAATATATATATAATTATATAAAATTATATATTATATTATATTATTAAAAACCATCGGCAAACAAGAAGACAAGTGATTGTGAGCTGGATCAGGAGGCCATGCGATCGCATGGCCTGGCTGCCTTATCTCCATGCGATCGCATGGGAAGAAAAGAGTGGCCAAGTGCTATAAATTGGAACGTTTTCTGCCGAATTCAAGACACCTTCATCAACTGATCTCTTACTCTCTCTCAATATATTTATATTTATATTTTATTATAATTTTAATATTAAGTTAATAATAATAAGGTTATAGTGGCAAATTTTTTAAGTTTGTAAGTCGAATTTCTGTCCGTGTAACACTACGCGATTAATACTCATTGTAAGTTATGTTCAACCTTTTTAAATTAATGTCCCGTAGCTAAATTATTATTATGTTTATTTAAGCTGAAGTAATCGTGATGTTGGACTAAATATTAAAACTGGGTTATTGTGCTTCGGACCATAATTGGGGTTTGGACAAAAGATCGATACTTGTGGAAATTGGACTATGGGCTATTAATGGGATTTATATTTGTTTAACTGAATGATAGTTCGTTAATTTAATATAGAGATTTACAATTTGAGGTAATTATAAATAACCACATACACTCGATCGGACACGATGGGCGGGATATTTATAAATATTAATAATCGTTCATTTGACCGGACACGGGGATGGATTAATAGTCAATGGACTCACTACAACAGGGGTGGATTACATACAAGGACACTTGGTGTAATTGTTAGCAACGTATTAAAACCTTGGGTTACATGCAGTCGATAACCTGGTGTAATCATTAACAAAGTATTAAGACCTTGTTACAGTTTAAGTCCCCAATTAGTTGGAATATTTGACTTCGGGTATAAGGGTAATTTGACGAGGACACTCGCACTTTATATTTATGACCGATGGACTGTTATGGACAAAAACCAGATGGACATATCGAATAATCCAGGACAAAGGACAATTAACCCATGGTAATAAATTAAAATCAACACGTCGAACATCATGATTACAGAAGTTTAAATACGCATAATTCCTTTATTTTATATCTCATCTCACTTTATTTATCGTCATTTTATTTAACGTACTTTAAATTATTGCACTTTTAATTATCGCACTTTTATTTTATCGCACTTTTATTTATCGTCATTTACTTTACGCTTTAAATTAAGTTGTATTTATATTTAATATTTTACATTAGATTTTAATTGTGACTTAAGACTCAAAATCGACAAACCGGTCATTAAACGGTAAAACCCCCTTTTTATAATAATAATAATATTACTTATATATATATATATATATATATATATATATATATTGATACAAATATAGTTTATATATATATATATATATATATATATATATATATATATATATATATATATATATATATATATATATATATATATATATATATATATATATATATAGCGTTAAACTCAGCTAGCTCCCTGTGGAACGAACCGGACTTACTAAAAACTACACTACTCTACGATTAGGTACACTGCCTATAAGTGTTGTAGCAAGGTTTAGGTATATCCCATTCAATAAATAAATAAATAACTTGTGTAAATTGTATCGTATTTAATAGTATTTCGTAGTAAAAAATAATCTATTTCGTACTACACCTCGCACACATCAAGTATTTTTGGCGCCGCTGCCGGAGAACACTCCACGCCGAAGCGAAACGCTATAAAAAAATTAGTTTTTAAGTTATTTTTGTAAAAATATATTTATATAAGTTTTAAATATAAAAATACAAAAACATAAAAAAAAGAAAAAGTATATATATCTATATTTTTTTTAGTTTGTATTTTTTTGAGTTATAAAAACTAATAAGTAATTTTTTTTTAGTTTTAAGTAAAGTCATATAATATTTTATATAAATTAATATCAGAAATAGGTTATTAAAATTATTATTAAAAAAAAAAATCTGAGCCTGCAAAATTTGAACCTGCATTGATCTGAACCTGCTTCTCATGCGACTGCATGAGAATGGAGTATTAAGGCCATGCGACCGCATGGAAAGGTCTGACACGCCTGACCTGATCCTCGTACAGCATTAATTACGGAGTATTATTAATTATTATTATCATTAAACCAAATTAGGGTTTAGTTATTTAATAATTAGTTTTAGTTTTATTTAATTTTGTATATTAAGTGTTAATTAGTTTTATTAATATATAAATTAATACTTTTATAAAATAATAATATAAAAATAATATTTTTATAAAAATAAGTAATTTTATCATTTTTTGTCTCTTTTTATAAATTGTATATTTTAATCTTTTATTTGTATTTTGTATTTTTATCGTTCGTAATTAGTTTTAAACTTAGTATTTTGCCATAGTTATTTTATATTTCTAGATTTTTAGGCTTTGCCATAAAATCCCTGAAGTGCTTTTTCTTTAGATTAAGATTTAGACGCTTTAGAATTGTACGACGTCACTTATCGCTTTAATATTTAATAGATTTTAGTGCCTATTTAAGTTATTACCGTGTTGGATATAGAATTCCTTTAAGCTTTAATACCTTTAGATGCAACTTTTAGTCTTAAGTTTTTAGAATTCTAAGTTTCGACGCTTTATTTTCTTATTTTTGTTTTTCGACGCTTATTTTTTGACCTTTTAATTTTCGACGTTTTTTCGACGTTTTTTCTCTCTTATTTCTCGACGCTCTAGTTTCTAGGACATAGAATTTTCTTTATTTTCTTTAAATTTTGACGAAAAATTATTTTAAGCGGTTAAATTGATAGACATCCAAAATTTTCTGATTCGTAGTAATAGTTGGATTTGTTAGTGGCGAGTTGTGGGCTTCCGATTTAAAGGGTCCTGACTACCTGCTGCATTTATTGGCTATTCGAAACGTGGGCAAAATCAGAAAAGTCTATTAATTTGATAACTTATATAATTTTTTTTATAACTAATAGGATATTCAGTGAATGCACCGAGCAAAACGTTCACCACCTTTCATACGTTCAGCTCCTGTAACTCGATCAAGACATCTAGCCAATATTGTCACCGTTCATTTTTCTTTAGAATCGACATCTAGTCGACCAAGTACTCCAATTCAAATTTCCGATAATCCATATTTTGAACCCGACCTCACAATTGAGAACCCGGAGGATATTCAAGGACAATTCAGAGATCCTGAACCACTAATCATTCCTCCTGAACCACAAATCATTCAACCAGAGATTGTCGAGGAAGAAACCATTAAATCAGAATCCTCTAGTGATTCAGATTCAACCAATTCAATCATAGAAAATCAGGAACCTCTAAGTATGGAAGATCGAATGAGAGCCACACGCACTGGCCAAGGTCATGCCATTACTCAACCGGATATTAATGCGCCAGATTATGAAATCAAAGGACAAATCCTACACATGGTAACTAATCAATGCCAATTTAGTGGTACGCCGAAGGAAGATCCAAACGAACATCTTCGTACCTTTAATTGGATCTGTACTCTATTTAAAATCAGAGAAGTTGAGGATGAACAGATCTATCTCATGTTATTTCCCTGGACTTTAAAGGGAGAAGCCAAAGATTAGTTAGAATCGTTACTTGAAGGGGCGATTGACACATGGGATGTTTTAGTTGAGAAATTTCTTAAAAGATTCTTTCCGGCATCTAAAGCCGTGAGACTTCAAGGAGAAATTGTTACTTTCACACAGAAGCCAAATGAAACTTTATATGAAGCGTGGACAAGATTTGAAAAGTTGTTGAGAGGATGTCCTCAACATGGTTTAAACACTTATCAAATAGTACAAATATTCTACCAAGAATGCAACACTACTACACGAAAAGACATCGACATAGCAGCTGGTGGTTCCATTATGAAGAAAACCGCAACTGAAGCTTACAAAATTGTTGATAACACAACCTCCCACTCACATGAGTGGCATCAAGAAAAAGATATCGTTAGATCATCTAAAGCGGCTAGAGCCAATTCTAGCCATGACTTTGATTCCATTTTCGCAAAGTTAGATGCTTTCGAAAGACGAATGGAAAAGATGACTAAAGATATTCACGCAATACGCATTAGTTGTGAGCAGTGTAGAGGACCACATTTGACAAAAGATTGTCTCAGTATTGAACAAATAATGGAACAAAGAGAGAATGTTTCATACATAAACCAAAGACCTGGAAATAATTATCAGAATAATTATCAATCGCCAAGACCAAACTACAATCAAAATCATAATTATAACCGAAATGTTCCATACAACAACCAACAAGGTCCTACCAATCAACAAGTATCTAATAATACTTACAACCAGTAAAGACCTATTTTTCCAAATAAACCACCACAAACCGATGATAAAAAGCCAAATTTAGAAGATATGATGTCGAAGCTAGTTGAATCTCAAACACATTTTTTCACATCTCAGAAACAAACCAATGAACAAAATGCTCAAACATTTAGAAATCAACAAGCTTCTATCCAAAATCTGGAACAAGAAGTGAGCAACCTAGTAAGGTTGATAGGTGAAAGAAAACCAGGGAGTCTACCCAGCGATACAAATGCTAACCCCCGAAATGAAACAGCTAAAGCCATTACCACAAGAAGTGGTATTACACTCAAACCACCTGAAATACCTGTAATTTTTGATGACTCTATTCCTACTACACATGCACCACAATCTGAGCAAGATAAGGAAACAGAACCGATAGTTGAAAAGGTTAATGAAGATTACACAGTTAAGGCGAAACCTTATGTTAAACCATACCAACCACCACTTCCTTACCCGAGTAAAATGAGAAAAGAAAGATTTGAAGCCGAGCAATCCAAATTCTTGGATATGTTTAAACAAATAAATGTCAATCTTCCTTTCATTGATGTGATTTCAGGAATGAAAAGATATGCTAAATTCCTGAAAGATCTAATCACAAATAGAAAGAAAATGGAAGAACTCTCGACTGTTACTATGAATGCTAATTGTTCTGCAGTACTGTTGAATAAACTACCAGAAAAACTCTCTGATCCAGGAAGTTTCACAATTCCATGTTTTTTGGGTAGTCTTAGTTCAATAGAGGCATTGGCAGACTTAGGTGCTACTATAAATTTAATGCCGTATTCACTATACGCTAAACTAGACCTTGGAGAATTGAAACAAACAAGAATAAGCATACAACTAGCCGATCGATCAGTAAAATATCCTAGAGGGATAATGGAGAACATGCTAGTTAAAGTTGGTACTTTAGTATTTCCAGTAGATTTTGTTATTCTGGACATGGAAGAAGATTCTCGAGTTCCTCTCATATTAGAAAGACCATTCTTAAACACGGCTAAAGCAATAATAGACGTGTTTGGTAAGAAACTGACCCTAAGTATAGAGGACGAGAGTGTTACCTTTTCTGTTGATAGAGCCATGCAACAACAGCAATCTGCAGATGATAAATGTTATTATATTCAAACTATAGATTCACATACATCTTATCTCCTCTGTATATGCAAATCCGATTAACATCTAAGATCAATCAAGGGTGATTAACAAGATCAATCGTCAATCACAAGTTAAGAATTATGATTGTTAACTCCATCTCATCATTTTCTAGTTTCTGATAGTAAGTCCATATCATCATTTCAAACTTCAGTATTTCAATCAGTACATCAAATCAGGTAATTTTTGTTTTAATTCCTTTAATTCCTTCCTAGAACCTCTTAAAAAAAATATCTACATGTTATCGTTAGCCATGTGTGGATACAAAAAAAACAAATAATATCATCAGATCTCTTTTTCCTCTTTCTTCAATGGCTTCTCGATTTGTATTTCAATCAACCAATTTCTCACCTCATTACCTGTATTGATTTGAGCAATTATCTGTACATTTGAGTTCTTCCGGCAAGGCGACAATGAACTTTCCAGAAAAATTTTCCGGCAACCATAAGCAACTTCTCTAAATCCATTTCAAACAGTAATCGATCTCTTCCAATCAATCTTTTTTTTCATCTGCAATCTTTTTTCTAATCAAAACCTTGTCCAATCTATCTCCAATCTAATATGGCGTTTAAAATTCCAACCTCGCCTTTTACTCCGGCCACTGTTGGCCGCCGTCGTCGTCTCCGTCCACTACCTGCGCAATCATCCCGTCAATATAACAATCATAATAATCACAATCCCCCATCGACTTTTCCTAATCCCTCGGCTGATGAGGTTTGGACTTTGGTTGAAAGAAGGCGAAAAGGCAACACAAAACTCACTAATAATCACTCGTTTGCAAGAAACCTGATCCACCATTTTGGTAATCCAAACACACATCATCCAGTTTACAAACAGAAATGGGTGCCATCTTCATCGGCTAACCCTAACCCTAACCGCACAGAAAATACTACAAACCCTAATACCACAAACCCTAAACAAGCAACCAAACCTACAAATCCTAAAAGTGCAGCCACCTTTCCTAACAACATTCCACTAAACCAACAATCTAGTTGATGTGGTAGCTTGGGGGTACGTGATAGTACTATATTTTACTACGAAAAGTGATACAAACTACACAAGTTTTAATTATTTATTTACAAAATGGATATACCTAAATCTTGCTACAACACTATAGGCAGTGTACCTAATCGTAGAGTAGTATAGTTTTTAGTAAGTTCGGTTCGTTCCACAGGGAGAGGGCTTATTGCACCCTATATTTTTAAACAACTATATTTGTACAAAATATATAAATATATATATATATAATAATATATAAAAAGGGGGTTTACCGTTTAATGACCGGTTTGTCGATTTATATTTTAAGTTACAATTAAAACCTAATGCAAAATATAAATGACGATAATTAAAGTAGCGAAAAATAAATGACAATAAATAAATGACGTTAAATAAAATAGCGAGTAAATAAAAGTACGATGAAAAATACAATAAAACAATTATGCTTATTTAAACTTCCGTAATCATGATGTTTGACGTGTTGATTTTGGTTTTATGCCCATGGGTTAATTGTCCTTTGTCCTGGATTATTTAATATGCCCGTCTGGTTTTTGTCCATAACAGTCCATCAGTCATAAATATAAAATGCGAGTGTCCTCGTCAAATTATCCTTATACCCGAAGTCAAATATTCCAACTAATTGGGGACTTAAACTGTAACAAGGTCTTAATACTTTGTTTAATAATTACACCAGGATATCGACTGCGTGTAACCCAAGGTTTTAATACTTTGTTAACAATTACGCCAAGTGTCCTTGTACATAATTTCACCCCTGTTTTAATAAGTCCATAGACTATTAATCCATTCCCGTGTCCGGTTAAATGAACGATTATTCGTACATATAAATACCCCGCCCATCGTGTCCGATCGAGTGTATATGGTTATTTATAGGGACGTCCAATTGTAAATCTTTATATTAAAATTAAAAAACTATCATTTAGTTAAACAAATATAAAGCCCATTAATAGGCCATAGTCTAATTTCCACAAGTGTCGTTCTTTTGTCCAAACCTCAATTATAGTACAAAGCCCAATTACCCAATTTTAGTATTTTAGCCCAACATCATGATTACTTTGTCTTAAATAAGCATAATAATAACTTAAGTACGAGACATTAATTTAAAAAGGAGAACATAGCTTACATTGATTATTTATCGCGTAGTGGTACACGGACAAAATTTCGACTTCAAAAACCCGTAAAATAACCTTTACATAACCCGAACTAATCTAATCTAAAACTACCCTATACTATATATATTATATATATATTTATTTATTTATTTATTACAGAGTATTATTATTATTATTTATTATTTTTATCGAACGAATGCATGGCCTTTTATAGGCGTTTTGATTTCTGACAACTCCGCGAGTCGTGGAGTTTTTGGCCTTCAAACTCCGCGAGTCGTGGAGTTTGATTTTTCAGCTCACAATTTTTTGGATCTTAGCTTGTCGACGTAATTAAATAATAATATAATATATAAATAATTTTAAGAATTATTTAAATATTATATTTTATTTATGTGCATAGTTGACTTGTAATTTTTGCACCGTTGTGTCGTGCGTTGAGAGTAGACTCATGTCCCGGTTCCGGATTTTCGAACGTCCTTTTGTATAATTTAATATTTTGTACTTTGCATTCCGCAACTTGTACTTTTGTCATTTTTAGACGTTTCTTATCAATAAATTGAACCACTTGGATTGTATCTTGTACATTTGAGCTTTTTGGTCATTTGCGTCTTCAAATCGTCGTTTTCGCCTTTTGTCTTCGCACTTATTTAATATAAACGATTACAACTTAAAATAGGACAATTACAACTAAATAATTTACATATTGGGAGGATATTGCTACTAAATATATGTTCATTTGGAGCACTATCAAATATCCCCACACTTGAACGTTGCTTGTCCTCAAGCAATACATAACTTGAAATAATATAATACATCACACGAATCACTTCTTTATTCTTCACACTTTATACATTAGTGATTTTGAGATGATGGTATGAACAATGGTAGTAACGATGGTTAAAGGTGGGTGTGTCATCCACAGTTGCCTCGGGTTTAGGTCAACGACACTTGCAATCAAATAGCCGATTTACTTTCGGTTTCCAAAGCAAAGTGCACATTTGAAAGGCGGTTTACAGTCCCACATGACTATGAAAATGTAGATCCTTAAGGAAATTGGATCTTTATGAAAACATTTGATCTTTTTGAAAATTTAATCTAGCTTTTAGATAAGTTTTCCGGAATAACCCTTCACCGTTTTTGCAAAATATTTTTGTGGGTTTTGTGGGTTTCAGATTTGAAAATTTTAGCTCAAAACTTATGGTTTTGTGTCACCCACTTGCTATCCTTATATTAGGAAAGCAACACATCCAGTTTACTTGTCCCGTATATTACCTTTCGGCAAACTACCGTCCGGTTGTAAAGGAAAGCGATGAACAAGCAACTGTTAAGGCAATGTCCCGTGACATGCTTTTGATTATGGTCTATAAACGTGTCGGATGCTAGTACTATCCTTTGTAGGAGCAATAGTAAAGCTCACCCTTATAATTTTTCGGTCTGGCACAAGGTCCTGTCTTCGACCATGCTATGCAACCACCGTTCTTACGATTGACACCCGATTTGGTTCAAGTGACCTAATGAATTCTAATGAATTCTCAGGATTTTACATTCAATGGTAATGAACGTATTGAAAATAGGTTTTCAGAAAACAAATCGGTTTTAATTTGATCAAAATATTTTCTCGTTCAAGCTCGAGTTTAGATATCATTGAATTCCATGAGTTTGTAATTCTCAATCTTTAAAATCAATCTCAAGGATTGAGTAATATCAGGCTTAAATGCCGATTTTTAATCTTTAAGGAGATTATCCTTTCTGGGGATCTGATTCATTAGTCTTATCAAGATAATTTTCACGGCGCCCTCCCCATTTTACGAGACAGATCCTCTCATGATTAGGATAAATCTGACCACTTGGCGACCCTGTTTTATGCTGAGGTCCGTGGATTTCCTGCTGATTTTAGAGATGACTTTTCTAGATTTTTCGTCAACCTACAGCTGGTCTGGACGACAACTTCTTGACCTAAATCAAGAAGCGCGTGTCTTTTTCGGAAGACTTTACTTCCTTTTAATGATGGAATTGATTCATCGTGTAGATCCATCTTTCATTACAGTAAATCGGGTAAAACAGTTAATTTAGTCCAAAACAAAAGCACCTGCAATAAACTTTACAGAAACATGTGATAGATAATTTTTTATTGAATAACTTGGTATATTCTCCCCACACTTGGCTTTTTTCATGCGTCTTTTTATATCCTAATAAATAAATTCAAGCGTTTTAGTTGTTTCTCAATTTATGTCCTTTCCGAGGTAACGATAATTTCGGTATTAACACCTAATTTTCATCGTTCATAAATATGTATAAACATGATTTTGAATTCATTTATTTGAATTTTTTTTTAAAATTTTCACAAAATTTGGCAAATAAACTAAGTGCAAACCTGAGAGAATTTATAACCCTTCCCCACACTTAAGATCATGCAATGCCCTCATTTTCATGAAATCAGACTATAATTATAAATTCATGAGGGTGATTAGTGTAGAAAAGTGATTGAAAATACCCAGTTTGTAATTACAAAGCTCGTCGATTGATAGATGGCGCGCCTCATCGTTCATTCCTTCTTGTTTTATCACACATGTTTTTCTTCAAAAACAGTTGCTTTTCTGAACTGTTTGATAATTTTTGAAAATGCGTCTTTTACCCTAACTTATTATGCATGTTTATTAACGAGTTATGCACTAACCCGAACCCCTAATTTATCGTTAAGTGGGGTTAGACTTCCCCACACTTAGCTGACGACATGTGAAGTCGGTAGAATAAGTTCCACGAATTAGAATAGTGAGCCAGTTATTTACATCTCGGGTGGTGTATAATATATCAATGGGTTTAAAGTTTAGACTCGCCCTATTGTCACTACTTAATTCTTTTTTAAGTGTAGCTTTCAGTAAATGGATACGTCTCTTTTCCGGTTCTTGGTCAAATGGATCGTTATACACCGACATACATACTATAGGGTGGACAATTCCTAACATTTCCTTCCGTTTATTCTCGGGATCAAAGTTTTCACCTCTATTACCCATTTGGGTGAAACCCGAGGTGTCATTATCTATTAAAGCTCGTAGTTCATCTTCGGTAGATGACTCGTCTATTGAGAATATTGGGTTGGAAGGTTGTTGAATAGTGAATTTCGGGATCGAAGTAAATTCTTCTTCATTAACGGTCCTTATCAGTCCCTCCATTTTGGTCTCGGGGGTAAAATTTTCAACGTTATCGTTTTCCCAAGAGTACCAATTTGTCACCCTTACTTCTTCTTCTTCTTCTTCATCCATTGATGGATCGTTGATTTCGTCGGTAGAGGCTAATGTGTCGATATGTTGTGAAATTGGTAAAGCTGAATAAAAAGTATCATCGGGATAGTTGGTGATTTCGGAGCTCTCGAATTCATCAAAATTCGATGATATGAGATTTTATTGCACAATACTCCTCAGATTAACAGGTATGTAGTCTGATAGAGTTTCAGCTTGCCGGTTTACAAACTCTCTCATTTGTTCATTTTGAGCATTGAGTTCTTCGAGTTTGATTTTCATATTGTCTAATAAATTTTCAGACACGTAATTTTCCTCGTCTACTGGTTGTTGAGTTTGGATATATTCTTGGAAATAATCCCAATTTGAATTGTATTCTTCGTAATCATTCCATTCAGGTTCCATGGGTGCGTAATTTTCCATAGGAACGTAATAGTAACATTCCCATGTTGAGTGATAATCTCCACAAATTTCACAACCAGTTATTGTTTCGTCATTCGTGATCCAAGATTGACCGAACGAATTGTCATCAACACCCGTTTGAGAGTATTGATTAAATTGATTTTGGATATCAAAAAGAGTTTCCATAGCCTTGTTTTCAAAATTTTCCATTTTATTGCGATGGCCAAATTTTAGCTACAATGTGGTGCATTTACTAATTATCCTATTAGTTATAAAAATAGAAAAACTTATATAAGTTGTCCAATTAATAGACTTTTCTACTTTTGCCCACGTTTCGAATAGCCAAAAGATGCAGCAGGGAGCCAGAACCCTTTAAATCGGAAGCTCACAACTCAGCCACTAACAAATCCAACTATTACTACGAAGCAGAAAATTGTCAACGTCCATTAATTTAACCACTTAAATAATTTTTCTTTCCGTTTGAGATATTAGATAAGAAATAGAGAAAATTTCTATGTCCTAAAAAAAACTAAAGCGTCGAGAAATAAGAAAGAAAAAGAAGTGCGTCGAAAAATATCGAAAAATAAAAGTGTCGAAAAATAATAGGCGTCGAAAAATAAAAATAAGAAAGTAGCGCTTCGAAACTTAAAAAGGAATTAAAAACTAAGAATTAAAAGTTGCGTCTAAAAATATTAAAGCTTAAAAGAAAAACTATATCCCAAATGGTAATAACTTAAAAAGGTACTAAAATATAAAAACGGCGTCGCAAAATTCTAAAGCACCTAAATCTTAGTCTAAAGAAAAAGCTCTTAAGGGATTTTATGACAAAGCCTAAAAATCTAGAAATAAAAATAACTACGGCAAAAACTATGACTTAAAACTAAGTACGAGCGATAAAATACAAATATTACGCTAAAACAAATAAAAAGATACAAAATATAAAAATAATCTTAAAGTTGTAAAAAGTACAATTTTTATAAAAATATTATTTTTATATTTTTATTTTATAAAAGTATTAATTTATATATAAATAAAACTAATTAAAATTTAAAATACAATTTAATTAAAAATTAAAACTAATTATATTAAACTAATAAAGTAATTAGGGTTTAAAAATAATAATAAATAATATTACTCCGTAATTAAAGCAAAAATAGGGTTTCTGTCAGCGCGTCAGAGCAGCTCCGCGAGTTGCGGCATTTTAAGCCTGCAAACTCCGCGAGTCGTGGAGTTTGCATTTTTGGTTTTTTTTTTTTACTTAAGTTTTATATTGTTTTTCTAAAAATATATATATTTATACAAAAATAAATTAAAAATATAGAGTTTCACCGACTTCCCCGGCAGCGGCGCCAAAAACTTGATGTGGTAGCGTGGGGGTACGTGATAGTACTATATTTTACTACGAAAAGTGATACAAACTACACAAGTTTTAATTATTTATTTACAAAATGGATATACCTAAACCTTGCTACAACACTATAGGCAGTGTACCTAATCGTAGAGTAGTATAGTTTTTAGTAAGTCCGGTTCGTTCCACAGGAAGCGGGCTTATTGCACACTATATTTTTAAACAACTATATTTGTACAATATATATATATATATATATATATATATATATATATATATATATATATATATATATATATATATATATATATATATATATATAATAATATATAAAAAGGGGGTTTACTGTTTAATGACCGGTTTGTCGATTTATATTTTAAGTTACAATTAAAACCTAATGCAAAATATAAATGACGATAATTAAAGTAGCGAAAAATAAATGACAATAAATAAATGACGTTAAATAAAATAGCGAGTAAATAAAAGTACGATGAAAAATACAATAAAACAATTATGCTTATTTAAACTTCCGTAATCATGATGTTTGACGTGTTGATTTTGGTTTTATGCCCATGGGTTAATTGTCCTTTGTCCTGGATTATTTAATATGCCCGTCTGGTTTTTGTCCATAACAGTCCATCAGTCATAAATATAAAATGCGAGTGTCCTCGTCAAATTATCCTTATACCTGAAGTCAAATATTCCAACTAATTGGGGACTTAAACTGTAACAAGGTCTTAATACTTTGTTTAATAATTACACCAGGATATCGACTGCGTGTAACCCAAGGTTTTAATACTTTGTTAACAATTACGCCAAGTGTCCTTGTACATAATTTCACCCCTGTTTTAATAAGTCCATAGACTATTAATCCATTCCCGTGTCCGGTTAAATGAACGATTATTCGTACATATAAATACCCCGCCCATCGTGTCCGATCGAGTGTATATGGTTATTTATAGGGACGTCCAATTGTAAATCTTTATATTAAAATTAACAAACTATCATTTAGTTAAACAAATATAAAGCCCATTAATAGCCCATAGTCTAATTTCCACAAGTGTCGTTCTTTTGTCCAAACCCCAATTATAGTACAAAGCCCAATTACCCAATTTTAGTATTTTAGCCCAACATCATGATTACTTTGTATTAAATAAGCATAATAATAACTTAAGTACGAGACATTAATTTTAAAAGGAGAACATAGCTTACATTGATTATTTATCGCGTAGTGGTACACGGACAGAATTTCGACTTCAAAAACCCGTAAAATAACCTTTACATAACCCGAACTAATCTAATATAAAACTACCCTATACTATATATATTATATATATATATATATTTATTTATTTATTACAGAGTATTATTATTATTATTTATTATTTTTATCGAACGAATGCATGGCCTTTTATAGGCGTTTTGATTTCTGACAGCTCCGCGAGTCGTGGAGTTTTTGGCCTTCAAACTCCGCGAGTCGTGGAGTTTGATTTTTCAGCTCACAATTTTTTGGATCTTAGCTTGTCGAAGTAATTAAATAATAATATAATATATAAATAATTTTAAGAATTATTTAAATATTATATTTTATTTATGTGCATAGTTGACTTGTAATTTTTGCACCGTTGCGTCGCGCGTTGAGAGTAGACTCATGTCCCGGTTCCGGATTTTCCAACGTCCTTTCGTATAATTTAATATCTTGTACTTTGCGTTCCGTAACTTGTACTTTTGTCATTTTTAGACGTTTCTTATCAATAAATTGAACCACTTGGATTGTATCTTGTACATTTGAGCTTTTTGGTCATTTGCGTCTTCAAATCATCGTTTTCGCCTTTTGTCTTCGCACTTATTTAATATAAACGATTACAACTTAAAATAGGACAATTACAACTAAATAATTTACATATTGGGAGGATATTGCTACTAAATATATGTTCATTTGGAGCACTATCACTAGTTCTCGTGATCACGAACCTTTCACCCCAAAACCTATCCCGGTATCAACGTCTATCACATCGGTTATGGTTTTCGGATTCCCAGATTCATGGAGCAAGATTGATCTTCGTTGCTTCATTAGCAGGTATGGGAATGTACACGACATCTTCATACCCTTCATGAAAAGATTAAGAAATGGTAATAAATTCGCTTTTGTTAAATTCATGGATGTTACCGACCTTAATTTCTTGCTTAAACGTCTAAACTCCATATATCTTGGTAATGGGTGGCTAAAGGCTTATAGGGCCCTTGATCGAAAAGCTTCTGCCTCAAATGATAAACCTATATAACCCCCTTATACAAAACCCGTTTCATCATCTTTACCTAATCATCATACCATTCCGAATAAGCGGTTCACTGATGGACGTCCGTTTAACATGGTGGTTGGGAATATGGACGGATACAATAGTGATATTACGAAAGAATTAACGAGCATCGGGTGGTTTAATCATTGGGACTGCAATGGTAAATTTAGAGAAATCTCTGTTGTGGGTAGACGTAATGACACTGAAATCCTGAATAAAGCTATTATTGGTACCATCCTTAAACTTGAATATCTTGAACATATCTTATTTCTGTGCGAAATGGAGAATCTGGATAATGTGCAGGTAAAGTACCTTGGTGGGATGGAAGTTATGTTCATCTTTAAGTCCGAGGAGCAAGCTTCATCCATTCTTAATGCGAAACACCATTGTATCCACAAATGGATGTCCAACATTCGCAAATGGGATGAACACCACTCATACTAAGGTCGAATTACATGGTTAAACATCACGGGTATTCCTGTCCCGTTTTGGAATGAAAACACATTTACTGCCATCGCAAAATGGTGGGGCGAACCAATTGACTTCTCAAATTGCTCTCTAAAAGGTAACCAAAATCTCGTTGTAGCAAAAGTATTAGTTAAGTTACGTGATGCACACTTGGTACATGACATTGTGCGTGTTAAATCCGATAGTTCCATCTCTTTTACTTATGTAATGGAAGAAACCAATGGGATTTTCGAAGTTAATGTTAACCCGGATCACGTGGAAAGTGATGGAAGTGATGGGATATTGGAGTCTGAGTTACGGGTAATGTCGAATATGCAAATATAGATGATGAAACAAAATCAGATTTCTCCGATGACTTCTTTGATCATAACCCGAATCTAAAGTCTAATGAGGTTGAACCGGGTGACAACAATTCAAAATGTTGGGTGGCTGAAAGCTCATTTGTTGGTCCTAATAAAGAACAGGTGAATGGTACATCCTCTGTTAACAATATCGATAATCATGTAAAGGATTCTGTTAATGAACATTTAAATGAGGTCGACCAAAAAATGAGTGATATTGGATTAGCCCAAATGTCTGCTGAAGGGCTGGCCCAGAAGGCTTGCGACAATGTTACAGGTTCGGGAAATGTTACTGTTAATGATAATTTTGTGTCGGAACAAATAATATTCGATGATGTTGTGGCCCAGACGTCTTCTACCCATAATGTTCCAAAAGGTGGTGAGAATAATGCAAATGTCCAGCCCAACAATTCTTACGCGCCAGAACTTCAAGACGGGCCTCCTCCCATTCCTACGTTCACACCCGACTCACCATATGTGCCGTACGTTGAAAAAAGGACACTTCTATCCCTAATCCTACAGGTGATAATGATAACATTCAGGGTAATGTTGTGGGACATGTGGATGTTGACTGCCCCCCGGGTTTTCAACCAACCCCACGACATACGCACGAATTATATAAGTGGCTCCCGGCACAACGAATTAAAGAAAGTGACAACGAGCTCATTGACACCAAGAATAATAAAGATGTCGACACCAACACTCCAACTGATATTAATTGTGTTCCAGCCCAGGCTGAGCCGAATGTTTCTGTCAAGGGTCCTGTCAATCAAAATCTAGCAAAGGACTGTAAGGGGTGTTCCAATAGGACCGGTTCAAACAATTATGAGAAGGAATGTAAGGTTTCAAGGATAAGAGCTTCAAACAATCCTACTTCTAGCAACGAACAATTGCTTTTGAATTGTAGCATGGGCTTAAAAGAATTTGGCCACGATATTGGGCTTGAGTGGATCGGGGCTCCGTCAGGGAAGTAACTTTACCCTTCTTTCGTTTTCTCTTTATATATGTGTTTAAAATGACGATAATATCGTTAAACGTACGTGGGCTTGGGAAAGTTGAAAAAGAAAATTTTAATTGGATTAAAAAATTAATTCATTTTCATAATCCGGACATTTTTGCAATTCAAGAATCCAAAATAAAATGAGTTACTGATTTTATGATTGAGTTGTTATGGGGAAATAAAATTTTTGAATATATCTTTAAACCATCAGTGGGATTATCGGGCGGGTCAATTTTAATTTGGAACCCTACTAGATTTTGTGTGTCCGGGGTGGTTGAAAGGGAATTTTTCTTGGGAATACGTGGTCGATGGGTGGGCAAAATGGCGGACTCTATTATATTAAACGTTTATGGGCCAAATAATGATCAGTTGAAACATAAATTTGGGGATAGTCTTGACAATATTATGCAGGTGGATATTGATGATTGGGTTATTTGTGGCGATTTTAATGAAGTAAGGCGAAGAGCGGAAAGGAAAAATTGCGAATTTATCGAAAGTAGAGCAAAGATGTTCAACGATTTCATTGACAAGGCTAATCTTATTGAAATTCCATTAGGGGGAATGAAGTTTACTAGGATTAGTGACGACGGTTTGAAATATAGTAAACTTGACAGGTTCTTAGTCTCGAAAGCGTGTTATGCATCATGGGATGGAATTTCTGCATGTACTCTCGATAGGGATTACTCTGATCATTGCCCCATCGTTTTGAAGGATGTGAATAACGACTTCGGGCCGAAACCTATTAGGATTTTCAACAATTGGTTCGAAGATGAAAAAGTGATGATTTGATAAAAGATGCATGGAAAGTTACCATTCATAATCCAAGGGCCGATTGTATATTTCGTGATAAACTGATAATGCTAAAAACGAACATATATTTCATAGCATTATCCCTCAAGAAAGACAAGCTTTTAGTTGTAACTATTCTATTTACAAGTGATATTCGTTTAAATAATAAAAGGTGAAGACAAAAGACAGATTCGATGAATTGAAGACGCAAACGACCAAAAAGCTCAAAAGTACAAAATACAATCAAAGAGGTTCCAATTATTGATAAGAAACGTCTCGAAATTACAAGAGTACAAGATTCAAAACGCAAAGTACAAAATATTAAATTGTACGCAAGGACGTTCGAAAATCCGGAACCGGGACCAGAGTCAACTCTCAACGCTCGACGCAACGGACTAAAAATTACAAGTCAACTATGCACATAAATATAATATAATATTTAAATAATTCTTATAATTATTTATATATTATATTTATTTAATTAAAACGTCGACAAACAAGAAAACAAGAACTTTGAGCTGTCACCGACGGCCATGCAATCGCATGGCCTGGAGGAAGAAATCCCATGCGATCGCATGGCCAACTTTTTCAGATCACAAGGCCTATAAATTCGCGTGTTGGTTCAGTGTATCATATATATCCTATCTCTCTATCTTACAAACGTAATATATATATATATATATATATATATATATATATTATAATTTTAATTTTAATTTTAATTTTAATTCTAATAATAAGGGTATGTTAGTGAATGTTGTAAGGGTGTAAGTCGAAATTCTGTCCGTGTAATGCTACGCTATTTTTAATCATTGTAAGTTATGTTCAACCTTTTTAATTTAATGTCTCGTAGCTAAATTATTATTATGCTTATTTAATCCGAAGTAATCATGATGTTGGGCTAAAAATATTAAAATTGGGTAATTGGGCTTTGTACCATAATTGGGGTTTGGACAAAAGAACGACACTTGTGGAAATTAGACTATGGGCTATTAATGGGCTTTATATTTGTTTAACTAAATGATAATTTGTTAATTTTAATATAAAGATTTACAATTGGACATCCCTATAAATAACCATATACACTCGATCGGACACGATAGGCGGGGTATTTATATGTACGAATAATCGTTCATTTAACCGGACACGGGAATGGATTAATAGTCACTAGAATTATTAAAACAGGGGTGAAATTATGTACAAGGACACTTGGCATAATTGGTAACAAAGTATTAAAACCTTGGGTTACACGCAGTCGATATCCTGGTGTAATTATTAAACAAAGTAATAAAACCTTGTTACAGTTTAAGTCCCCAATTAGTTGGAATATTTAACTTCGGGTATAAGGATAATTTGACGAGGACACTCGCACTTTATATTTATGACTGATGGACTGTTATGGACAAAAACCAGACAGACATATTAAATAATCCAGGACAAAGGACAATTAACCCATGGGCATAAAACTAAAATCAACACGTCAAACATCATGATTACGGAAGTTTAAATAAGCATAATTCTTTTATTTCATATTTAATTTCCTTTATTTTATATTTAATTGCACTTCTAATTATCGCACTTTTATTTATTGTTATTGTATTTAATTGCACTTTTAATTATCGTACTTTTTAATTATCGCAAGTTTATTTTATCGCACTTTTATTTATCACAATTTCATTATCATTATTTACTTTACGCTTTAAATTAAGTCTTGTATTTATTTTTAATATTTTACATTTGGTTTTAACTGCGACTTAAGTTTTTAAAATCGACAAACCGGTCATTAAACGGTAAAAAACCCCCCTTTATAATAATAATATTACTTATATATATATTTGTATTTTTATAAAATAAAACTAATATAGCGTTAAGCTTTGATTAAAAGATTCCCTGTGGAACGAACCGGACTTACTAAAAACTACACTACTGTACGATTAGGTACACTGCCTATAATTGTTGTAAGGTTTAAGTATATCCATTCTCTAAATAAATAAATATCTTGTGTAAAATTGTATCGTATTTAATAGTTTTTTCCTGTAAAAATATAAGCTATTTTATATACACCTCGCATAACATCATAAACTTAAGAACGTAAAAGGGGTGTTGAAGGAAAAATGTAATCCTAAATATAATAGTCTAAATGCCGAAATCGACTCACTTCATAAAGAAATTTCTAAATGGGAAAACATCATCGGTACTCGTGACCTTTCGGAAGTTGAAATTGCATCTTGGTTAGACTCGAAAAAAGTGGTTTCAAAAAGATAGGGAGAAAGGCGATATATTAAAACCAAAGGCAAGGATTAAATGGGTTACGGAAGGGGAGGAAAATAGCAAATTTTTTCATTCATGTATTAAAAGGAGGCAAAACAAAAACAACATAAGGGGTATAAATTCAAATGGCTTATGGATCGAGAACCCGGAGGACATCAAAATGGCGGCATTCACATACTTCAAAAATCGTTTTAGTGAACATAATTCTCATACCTTTAAAATTCGTGGCCCCCGGAACAAACGACTTAATAATGTGGAGGCGTCGAACCTTGAATCTCCTTTTACACTCTCCAAAATCCATGATGCTATATTAGACTGTGGTGGTGAAAAGGCCCCGGGACCCGACGGTTTTAACATGAATTTTTTTCTCAAAATATTGGGTCGTTGTCAAAGAAGACCTTCTCGCGGTATTCACTTGTTTTTGGGAGGTTGGTGAGATCTCTAAAGGCTGTAATTCCTCTTTTGTTGCATTAATCCTGAAAAAGAATGACCCACAAAGATTTGGGGATTATCGTCCAATCAGTTTAATCGGGAGCCTCTATAAAATTCTATCTAAAGTTTTGACCAAAAGGCTACAAAGGGTTATTTCTTCGGTTATCGGTTTCGAACAAAGTGCATATATTAAGAATCGATATATTCTTGATGGCGTGTTAATTGCGAATGAAGTCCTTCATGATATCAAAGTAACCAAAAGAAAAGGCTTCCTATTTAAAGTTAACTTTGAGAAGGCTTTTGATAGCATTAGTTGGGACTTTATAATGGAAATCATGGAGTTAATGGGATTTGGTCTTCGATGGAGACAATGGATCTTCGCATGTCTTTCATCTGCTTCCATTTCGATTTTGCTCAACGGTTCCCCAACTAAAGAATTTTCTCTTCAGAAAGGCGTGAGGCAAGGGGATCCCCTCTCCCCTTATCTTTTTATCATGGTAGCCGAAGGTTTGAACCATCTAATTAAATCTACTGCACCTCATAGCCGCTTTTCAGGGATCCCAATTGGACGGGTGAACTTACGTGTCACGCATTTGCAATACGCAGACGACACTATATTTTTTGGTGAATGGGATAGGAATAATGTGCAAAATCTTACCAAACTTCTTAAGTGCTTTGAATTGACATCGGGATTAAAAATCAATTTTCATAAGAGCTGTGTTTATGGACTTGGGGTCTCAAAAGTATAAACGGAAAATATGGCGGCCTGGCTTGGGTGCGCAGCAGGTACACTCCCTATTACCTACCTTGGGCTTCCACTTGGATCGTCGATGAAACTCTCGAAGTCATGGGATCCGGTATTTGACAAGTTTGATAAGAGGCTGGCGGATTGGAAAGCTAGATCCCTCTCGTATGGTGGTAGCCTTACATTAATTAAATCGGTATTATCTAGTCTACCTCTATATTTCTTTTCGCTTTACTTATCCCCATCTTGTGTTATTGATAAACTTGAGGGTTTGAGACGTCGGTTTTTTTGGGGCGGATCTTCCGAGGTCTCAAAAATGGCATGGGTTAAATGGGATACTTGTCTTAAGCCTCATGAATTTGGTGGGTTAGATATTGCCCCTCTTATTTTTAAAAATCGTACCTTACTTGCAAAATGGTGGTGGCGGTTTAAACATGTGGGTGTCTATTATTAAAAATATATACGGTGAGGATGGGGGCCTTAGCACTCCCTTTTCTCCCCATTCCTCACGAGCTTCTTCCACTTGGGCGTGTATCCTTAAGGTGGGTAAAAACATCTTTAATGCAAACTCCGCTTTCGCTAATTCTTTCAAAAAAAGAGTCGTAGATGGGTCTACTACACGTTTTTGGGATGAATTATGGCTTGGGGAAATGGTTCTTAAAGACAAATTTAATAGGCTTTATAGACTTGACACAAATAAATTTGCCACAATTCTTGATCGGGCTCGATGGGACGGCGGGAACTTTCATGCCACGTGGTGTTGGTCCCGTGATATCTCGGGGAGATTGTCCGGGGACCTCACCACTCTTACTAATCTTTTATCTAGTTTTGTCCCGTGCAGCTCAGGTCGAGAAGAATGGTCATGGTCTTGGAGTAAGGATGGCCCATTTTTGGTTCACAAGCTTACGGATATTCTGATCCGGAGCAGCCCTGACATCTCACCCGTGAGCATAAAGTCGCTCCGCAACAAACTGGTCCCCCTCAAAGTTGAGTTGTTTATTTGGTGTACTCGACATAAAAGGTTGCCTACAAGAGTTGAATTGGACAAGAGAGGTATGGACTTGGGTAATGTACATTGTTCGATTTGTGACAATGGTTTGGAATCAGTAGAGCACTCCATCATCTTATGCATGTTCGCTTCTGACATTTGGAATCGAGTATATGATTGGTGGAAGCTCGGCCCTTTTACAAACTTGAGTATAAATGAATCTTTTCTTGGGAATGGATATAACTTCACCTCCGACTTGGGAAAACAGTTGTGGCAAGCTACGAAATGGGTTACGGGATACATGATTTGGAAAAATAGGAACGCTTTCACTTTCACTAAGATAAAACCGACATGCGCAATGGTTTTCAAAGACATCTAACTTAAATGCTTCGAATGGTTCTCTAATAGGATCGAAGGTACCAATATTGAATGGGATGTCTGGCTTGCAAATCCACGAGTTTATGATTCATTAGCTTTATTGTCTAGGAGATCTGGGATAGGTTAATTAATTGTTCTCCACGCAGGTTTTTTGCCCCACTCCTGGAGTAGTCATTTTGGTCGAGAGAATTTGGGGTGGATCATGGTGCTTTGTCGTTGAATTGCCAACACTGTGCTCTGTCCCCACTTCAGCTTGTTTGGTTAATTCTTCTCAAGTCCAATCTAGACCTTAACTATAATGAACGGACTAAGGCGTTTTCCTGCACACTTGTGGAGTCTTACTGTCTCGGTTATATTTTATCGCTTTGTTCTCCTAGATATAGTTCCCTTTTTTTTATTTATTTATTGTAATTGTGACATTATTGTAATTATTTCTTTTTGATATATATAATACATTCTTTGCCGTTAAAAAAAAAACTATAGATTCACATGCAGAATTGTTAGAAGAATTTCCAGAATTACAAAGAACAGGAGAATGTTCTTTAGGAGAACGAACTGAACCAATTAATGAAGCTGAATTGTTAGCCGCACTTATGGCTAATGATTACGAACCAACAACAGAAGAACTTCAAATGCTAAAAGAGGAAGACATATATCGATATAAATCATCGATAGAAGAACCACCGATATTACAGTTAAAGCCACTTTCAAACCATTTGGAATACGCTTATTTACATGGAGAATCTGAATTACCTGTAATATTATCGTCTTCTCTTGCGGAAAATGAAAAATCTTGACTCATTTCTGTGTTAAAGGCCCATAAACCAGCTATTGCATAGAAGATTCATGACATTAAGGGTATAAGTCCTTCGTATTGCACACATAAAATCCTTATGGAAGAAGGTCATAAAACATATGTGCAACGCTAACGAAGACTAAATCCTAATATGAAAGATGTTGTTAAGAAATAAATTATTAAACTGCTCGATGCAGGTTTAATTTATCCAATCTCTGATAGTCCATGGGTAAGCCCAGTTCAATGTGTACTTAAGAAGGGTGGCATGACTGTCATCACAAATGAAAAAAATGAGCTTATTCCTACTAGGACTGTAACAAGATGGCGTGTTTGTATTGATTATAGAAAACTAAATGACGCCACCAGAAAAGATCACTTTCCCTTACCTTTCATTGATCAAATGTTGGAAAGATTAGCCGGGAATAGTTACTATTGTTTTCTTGACGGTTTCTCCGGATACTTTCAAATTCAAATCGCACTCAAGAACCAAGAGAAAACCACCTTCACGTGCTCTTATGGTACTTTTGCTTAATAACGCATGCCATTTGGACTATGCAACGCCCCTTCAACCTTTCAAAGGTATATGATGGTGATTTTTCACGACATGATAGAAGAATGCATGGAAGTTTTCATGGATGACTTTTCAGTCTTCGGTGATACTTTTGAAACATGTCTAGTTAATCTTGAACGAATGCTTATTAGATGCGAACAATCAAATCTAGTACTTAATTGGGAGAAATGCCATTTCATAGTTAAAGAAGGCATCGTTCTTGGTCATAAAATTTCAAAGGAAGGAATTGAAGTGGATAGAGCTAAAGTAGATGTAATTGCTAAGCTTCCACATCCCACCAATGTTAGAGGAGTTAGGAGTTTTCTAGGGCATGCCGGTTTTTACCAACGTCTCATAAAAGATTTTTCTAAAATTGCCACTCCTAAGAATAAACTCCTAGAAAAAGATGCCCCATTCATCTTTTCGGATGAATGCATCAAATCTTTTAATATTCTTAAAGAAAAACTCACTAATGCGCCGATCATGATAACTCCAAATTGGAATCTACCATTTGAACTCATGTGCGATGCAAGTAATTTTGCAATGGGAGCCGTTTTAGGACAAAGGATTGAAAAACGATTTCAACTTATTTATTACGCTAGTAAGACGTTACAAGGAGCACAAAAAAATTACACAACTACTGAAAAAGAACTCCTTGCTATTGTCTTTGCTTTTGACAAATTTCGTTCATATCTCGTTCTAGCAAAAACGGTGGTCTATACCGATCATTCTGCTCTTAGATACCTATTTTCGAAACAAGATGCCAAACCACGATTAATCCGTTGGATCTTACTCTTATAAGAGTTCGATATTGAAATCCGAGACAAAAAGGGAGCAGAAAATCTCGTCGCTGATCATCTTTCCCTTCTTGAAAATCCCGAATTAGAAGTTCTAAATGAATCGGCCATACAAGATAACTTTCCTGATGAATATCTATTGAGGACCGATTATAATGAAATTCCATGGTTTGCAGACTATGCAAACTATTTAGTATGTTGATTCCTTGAAAAAGGGTTGTCGTACCAAAAACGAAAGAAATTCTTTAGTGATATAAAACACTATTTTTGGGAAGATCCACATTTGTTTAAAAGTTGTCCTGATGGAATAATATGCCGATGCGTATTCGGAGATGCAGCTAGTGAAATCTTAAACCATTGTCACACAGGACCAACAGGAGGGCATTATGGGCCTCAACTCACAGCAAGAAAAATCTACGACGTTGGATTCTATTGGCCTACAATTTTCAAAGACGCACACCTTCTTTGTAAATCATGTAATGCTTGTAAAAGGGCTGGAAAAATACGTCAACGTGATGAAATGCCACAAAATGTCATTCAAGTATGTGAAGTATTTGACGTTTGGGGTATTGACTTTATGGGTCCATTTCCAAAATCTCATAATAATCTCTACATTCTCGTAGCCATTGATTATGTATCTAAATGGGCGGAAGCACAAGCTCTCCCAACTAACGATGCACGAGTTGTAGTCAACTTCTTAAAACGTCTTTTTGCTAGGTTCGGAACACCAAAAGCTTTAATAAGTGATCGGGGTACTCATTTTTGTAATAATCAACTTGAGAAAGTTCTCAAAAGATATGGAGTAACTCATAAAATCTCAACCGCTTATCATCCACAAACAAGTGGACAAGTTGAAAATAACAACCGAGCATTAAAATGTATTCTAGAGAAAACCGTAGGATCAAATCCGAAGGAATGGTCCATGAAATTGGAGGATGCACTCTGGGCTTTTAGAACAGCCTACAAAAAGCCAATTGGAACCACACCTTTTAAACTCGTTTACGGAAAAGCATGTCACCTTCCAGTAGAAATTGAGCACAAAGCATTTTGGGCTTTGAAGACATGTAATCTTGATTTGCATGAAGCTGGACGTCTACGGTTAAGTTAACTAAATGAATTAGAAGAATTAAGACATGAGGCATATGAAAATTCATTAATCTATAAGGAAAGAACGAAGAAATGGCATGGTAAAAGAATCAGAAGTTCAAAAGAATTTAAGGAAGGAGACCGAGTTCTTCTTTTCAATTCATGATTCAAGCTATTTCCTGGAAATTTGAAATCAAGATAGTGTGGACCATTCATAGTCAAAAGAATTTTCCCATACGGAGCAATAGAGTTAATAAATTCAAATGAGATTGAATTTAAGGTTAATGGTCACAGAGTTAAACATTACATAGATAATCCAATGGAATGTGACGACCCAGAAATTTCCGACCAAATTTAAACTTAATCTTTATATAATTCCGACTTGATAAGCAATGAATTTTTAATAAATCTTGAATCTCCGGAAAGAGTTTTACACAAGCTTTTGGTCACCCTTTTATTCCGACGATTCACGAACGTCATAACTTGATTTAATTATTTAATTGTTTAATTATTGTGTATATATATGGATTTATATATATTTAACTTGAAAATATGATAATTAAATATCTCATTAAGTATACTAACAAAGTATTATATATATATTTTCATACTACTAATTTAAAGAATTTTCAAACAATATATATGTTACTATTTAATAACTTATGTTAAAATGTATTTACATATAATGTATTACGAGTGTAAATACATCCTTACAAGTATTGAATACACTTTATAATATACCAATACATATAAAGGATAGCTATACTCGTATTTCTATTCAATTTCCTCAAGAATTCTACTCGCATTCATACGGTATTTTTATCCGTATTATACACATCTTCTAGAAGTATTTACTATTGGTATATACCAATAGAAATATGCAATTATTTGTGTAATATGTCATCCATGACCTAATCAATTTAATATGTCATGCATGACTTAATACATTTTAACTTATCTTAGATATTTTCACTAAAAGCCAAATTTTCAAGCCTATAAATAAGCACCATTTCTAACTCATTTTTACACATTCATTTTCCAAATTCTACTTCCAATTTTCACACACACTTGCAAGAACTCTCTCAAGTTTTGTTCTACAACTTCTTTCCAGCAAATTTACATTCTAAACTTGAGGTAAAAAAAAACTCTACTTCAACTCTTGTTCAATTCATATGTTTATAGCTATCTATATAAGAGTTTATAAACTAGAACATAGTTTAGTTGATTCTAAACTTGTTTGAAAAACTAATCTAATCTTTCTAACTTAACTCTAATAACACTTATTTATATGTATTATGATGTTATATTAAGTTAATATAAGAACTTATAACTTTTACATATGAAGAACACCTTGAAACTTAACATATATCCTTTAATCTCTATTCGGTAAAAAGCGGACTGTTTTGGGTTGGGAATTAAAAACCTATCTTAGACTTTGAGTTCTAGGCTAAGAATTTGGAAATATGTTAATATATATAAATAAGACTTCCAGTATTTGTTTCATGATTTTAGACAAAGTGGAAGTATTTTTATCAAAAATCATATATTGGGTGGATGCCGGGATTTTTTCAAATCTGTCCACCGACATAAAAAGAGGGTAAAGCTCTAAAAATTACTACTTGGGATGAACTTTTCGAATTGGTTTTGTAAAATTTACTTCTTAAGGAATCCATAGCAATTTGATTCACTTTAAACGGAGTTGTAATGAATATTTGGCGAGCAAAATAAAATCTGCTAAAATTAACGTTGTATGGACAAAATTTATATTATAAAAACTATATTAACCATATCCTTGCTAACTTTTCCTATATCCTATATATATTTGGACATGTTAATTCCGAGATTGTATATATATAATAATCTTGGTACGTTCCATGACAATACGTGCACAATACGTTTTGATAAATCCTAAGATAATACGTACACAATACGTCTTAGTTAATTCTAAGACAATACGTATACAACACGTCTCTGGATTGATGCAAGACAATACGTACATAATACGCCGTGGGATAATTCTAAGATTATATATATATACCGATTAATGGACTGTTGGACTTTTCGAACTACTTTGGACTACTAACATAAAATGTTAAAAATTATTATATAAGTATTATATGAACTTATTTTTTTCATATGTCGTATTATTATCTGAATCATTATTATTTTTATAGGTTCGTGAATCCAAGGACGACGGCCATATTTTTAATAAGTTGAAAACTTATTATTAATATACTTTTACTACCGTGAGTATATAGTCCCATTTCTAAACTCTAAAAATATTTTGGGATGAGAATACATGCATTTTATGTTTTAAGCTATGGACACAAGTACTTAAAATATATTCTACGTTGAGTTGTACCACTTTGCATATTTTTCCCTAATAGCTTGGTAACTAATATTTACATGTTGTAAGAACATGTAAGCGCGAATCATATTGATAGATCTATCGGGTTTAACAACCCCAACCGGGCTAGTCGCTCTAGTATCGTAAATGGTTGCATAGTACTTCGTTTTTACTACACTTGGTACAGTGTGGGGAGATTTCATAATAAAGGGAATATGCCACATTAATGGTTAAGTATGTCTACCGAAGCGCTCAACAACTTATAGAATACTTTTATACACTTGCGAGTGTACATATATTTATAACTATGAAATCTTGTGGTCTATATTTATATCAATGATAAACCTTTATATCTCACCAACCTTTGTGTTGACTGTTTACGCATGTTTATTCTCAGGTCCTTAAGAAAGTCTTCCGATGTTGCATTATCTGAGCAAGCTGTGCATGGAGTCTCATACTTCTATTTAAATAAAGTATTGCATTCAATAAAACCTTTGTCATGTATTATATTCGACTGTTACGTCATGTATTATATTCGACTGTTACGTCACGTGTGTAGTATTTGGAAATCGATGTATTTTGGGGATTATTTCTTAAATAATGGCCCACTTGTTTAAAACATGCATTATGTATAATAATGATGTGCTTTTTTTGAAACGAATGCAATATTTTCTAAAACGTATCATATAGAGGTCAAATACCTCGCTATGGGACCAATGAGAACGTACTGCGTTTATAGTAATATGGACGGGTCGTTTCAGTTGGTATCAGAGCGGTGGTCTTAGCGAACCATGTCTTGCATTAGTGTGTCTAACGGATAGTTATTAAGATGCATTAGTGAGTCTGGACTTCGACCTTAACTGCATGTCAAAAGTTTTGCTTATCATTTCTAGTCGGAAATTATCTGCTTATCACCCTTAGAAAATTACATGCTTATCATTCTTAGTCTAGACACATCTTACTACATTGATTGCATAAATAGTGTCTAGACAAAGTTCATATTTTAGCGTATGTGCTAATTCATATCTTAGCGTATCTGTTACTGTAAACTTTGCCTAACATATTCCGTAAATTCCTCCGTAATCTATGAAATCTTTTGTTCTATATATATATAGATATTCTATGTAATTAGAATACCATCCGATAGCCGAAAATCATTTCATATCGAAAAATCCTTTATTCAATCGTACGAAATGGAACTCTCCACTAGTTCAAGTCCCTCAAATTCCGATATGAAGTTTCACTCGAGCTCCGAAAGCAGTGTGACCGGAATGGGTCAACCAATTAGCCATCACTTATTTTGGATGAATTGGCGATGGGTTCGTAGTCTACTTAATCATTGGAGACAAGAAGAAGGTGATCCCTTCCATCCACCACATTGCCCTCTTGGTGAAGAACATGAGGCACTTACCGGCGAACCCGTTCGTAACACCATTTTCTCTCTCCTTTCCAGGATATGCCGCAACGAGTATAATATTACTAATATTATTGAGGCTATCCAACCTTTACTCCGTATCTTGCATGGTGAATTATTTATTAAAAAAAAATTACTGTCATGAAAAGCAAAACTTCATTAGCAAGTGCATCCTACATTATTTCATTCCCTTTATAAAGCTCTTGACCTCTCTTTTTATTCAAGAAACTTTAAACATCTTCTTTCACAATACAAAACAAAACAAATTCTCATCATCTATACTCACATCAAACCACTACTAGCACCACCAGTAGCAGTACCAACAACATCACAAGCCTCAACATCGCAAGCCGCATTACGAGCATCAAAACCATACGCACCTCAGGCACTGAGGGATACCAACAATAATGAGTGATGAAGTATTAATTCATTATTTCATTTACGTTGAAGAAATATTCCGCAGCGATTATGTAATCTCTAAAGTTTTAGGGATTATTCATTTTTAGTTCCAACCGTAAACCAAATGAGATTAATATAATATTAACTCATTAAATCCATATTACATCTGAAGAAAATATACATACATATATTTTCATAAAGACTGTAATAAAAATTCTTTTGTAGAAAATATTACTTGTGAAATTTTATTTTAACGGGTAGGTAATACCCGAGAAATACTTAAGTTCACATTAATATGTTACACTGTACATTTTCAATGATGTTTCGACAATCGTTAATTATACTCTCTCTTTTCATAGCAATATACATCATTTCACAAAATTCAAGACAACCATTTTCCATACCAATTCAATTACATATTCTGATTTTGACAGATCAAAATTCAAGTCAAGATTTAAGAAGTGCCATCAATCTTAAATTCCTACATCCTTCAAAATCATACTTTAAATTTAAACTATACTAGAACATCACTTTCATTCACAGAACTCATAAAGATATTCGTATCATTCAAGATTCACGACGAATTCATTATACGGATATTGACGATGAAAACCTGCGTCTAAACCCTTCAAAATTCTTGAAAACATCTCAACTAAGGAACAATCGAGAGAATGAACCAATCACACGATACATACGAAGAATATATGCATATAGATATGCATTCGGAGGACACTTGAACCTAAGCAAAGGTTCAACATGTATCCGTGTCAGATCCTTTAGCATTATTATTACCCAAAATAACTTTACAATCCATTTTCAAAATAGCGAATTTTGTCACAGCTCCAAAAAGACAACTTCCACTTTTCATCTGGTGTAGCCTTATTATAACCTCAATATATACGTTGCCCTTTCACCATCGTTACTAGAGCGCCTTTTATATTCCACTATATTATCAGCAGATATACCAGCAACTTCGGCTTTAGTCTCTCTGAAAAATATCTATATTATTCATGAAACCCCATCATGTACTCACCTACATCCTGTAACAATAATTACCATACCAATTACCGGGAATCATCAATCATCAATCACGAATCTTGCAGCGTTTTCACTTCAATTATATGTATACATATAATTTGTAACTCCTAGAAATTTTGATCTTCAGATCTGAATTTCTGAAAAGCACCCAGTCTACGAATCAATACCCTGAATTTTGAAAAAGCTGAATGAAGCAGCAAAAACTGTAGACAACCGTAACAGTCAAAAGTTTGATGATAAAGAATAGTGTATTGGCAAAGCTCAGAAAAAGAGAAGGTTTGGAATTGGAAAACGGATTGAGCAAACAATGAAGGAGGCTGTGGACAAATCACAAAGACTAAATCTAACTTCAAAGAATCCAAATGATTCGGTGTCTGCTAAAATTCTTAGCAAATACCTTGCTCCTTACTCTAAAACCCTTGCGTACAATATTCTTCATCATCCTCTTATCTTAAATATTCTAAGATATCATCGTATCTTCCATTAT
The DNA here is from genome assembly GCF_046630445.1 of Rutidosis leptorrhynchoides. Lineage (NCBI taxonomy): Eukaryota > Viridiplantae > Streptophyta > Magnoliopsida > Asterales > Asteraceae > Rutidosis > Rutidosis leptorrhynchoides. The sequence goes on along the minus strand of NC_092343.1, from coordinate 120,543,785 downwards.
AAATATCCTTCATATGTCTGAAGATATTTTCATAACCATTCTTATTTGAAATCATTTATTCCTTCGCGTTATCTGTATTACATCATAAAGAAAACTGTTTTAGTTTCTAAATATCTGAAACCTCTGAGTGTAAAGTATGAATGTTTTTGAAGTAATGTTGGGAACTGAAGCATGAGTTAGTATAATATAATGACACTTGATCAATGTGATTATATTATATTAAGTCATGCTGAGTTTCTAATGGAACGTGACGATTTACAGACCATAACGTCATCATGTGCCATGTTACATGACTTCTACATTCAATCTAATCTCTAAACATATCAAGAACATATTCTATTGATAGTTCTATCTTTTCCTTTGGATTCTGGTAATTTCATAAGTCAAATTGTGCTATTACAATTTCTCTCTTAGAGCATTAGCTATGTTCATTCTGAATTTCATATCTATGAATTCTAGACCATTATTCGCTTGACTTGAAGTCGGGAAAAGAAGACGGAAGCATGAAACTCCAAAATATAAGGAAAAATATAAGCACGAAGACAACACAGAAATTAAAAACTGTGTATATCGATGCGTATAGCAATTTAAAGACATGGAAAAACTAAGAACACTATAAACCCAAGAGCATAGTAGAAATTAACGGATTCCTCCGGTGGAAGATGAAAAAGAAGAATGACAGATGTGATAGTCAAGAATATATCAAGAATTAAAATTGGATGGAGAATATTGATGAATGTTTGGAAGTACGAAGAAAGGAAGAAAGGATAAAAGATGGGAGATGTGAAAATAAGGAAACGTAGGAGGTTGATTTATAGTAAAATATCCGACACAGAAATCGAGATAGATTATTGCATTAAATCGAAGAGGATCATAATTTTCTTAATCGCCGAAGAATCAAATCTTATATAGATTACAAAGATTTTCTTTAATTCGGAGATCAACCGTGATGACGTCAAAAGATAAGACGAATCCCTATTTTCTCATTTCACTCTTTTACGATAGCTTCACTCATACGTTTCGAGTAATCGAATTATTTTATCCATATTTCTCAATCATGATAAAACCCTATGAATCAACTTATATTCGTCATAATAACATTCTTATTGTTAGCCATGACGACCTCGATCAAATTTCGGGACGAAATTTCTTTAACGGGTAGGTACTGTGACGACTCGGGAATTTCCGACCAAATTTAAACTTAATCTTTATATAATTCCGACTTGATAAGCAATGAATTTTTAATAAATCTTGAATCTCCGGAAAGAGTTTTACACAAGCTTTTGGTCACCCTTTTATTCCGACGATTCACGAACGTCATAACTTGATTTAATTATTTAATTGTTTAATTATTGTGTATATATATGGATTTATATATATTTAACTTGAAAATATGGTAATTAAATATCTCATTAAGTATACTAACAAAGTATTATATATATATATATTTTCATACTACTAATTTAAAGAATTTTCAAACAATATATATGTTACTATTTAATAACTTATGTTAAAATGTATTTACATATAACGTATTACGAGTGTAAATACATCCTTACAAGTATTGAATACACTTAATAATATACCAATACATATAAAGGATAGCTATACTAGTATTTCTGTTCAATTTCCTCAAGAATTTTACTCGCATTCATACGGTATTTTTACCCGTATTATACACAGTTTCTAGAAGTATTTACTATTGGTATATACCAATAGAAATATGCAATTATTTGTGTAATATGTCATCCATGACCTAATAAATTTAATATTTCATGCATGACTTAATACATTTTAACTTATCTTAGATATTTTCACTAAAAGCCAAATTTTCAAGCCTATAAATAAGCACCATTTCTAACTCATTTTTACACATTCATTTTCCAAATTCTACTTCTAATTTTCACACACACTTGCAAGAACTCTCTCAAGTTTTGTTCTACTACTTCTTTCCAGCAACTTTACATTCTAAACTTGAGGTAAAAAAACTCTACTTCAACTCTTGTTCAATTCATATGTTTATAGCGATCTATATAAAAGTTTATAAACTAGAACATAGTTTAGTTGATTCTAAACTTGTTTGAAAAAACTTAACTCTAGTAACACTTATTTATATGTATTATGATGTTATATTAAGTTAATATAAGAACTTATAACTTGTACATATGAAAAACACCTTGAAACTTAACGTATATCCTTTAATCTCCATTCGGTAAAAAGCGGACTGTTTTGGGTTGGGAATTAAAAACCTATCTTAGACTTTGAGTTCGAGGCTAAGAATTTGGAAATATGTTAATATATATAAATAAGACTTTCAGTATTTTTTTCATGATTTTAGACAAAGTGGAAGTATTTTATCAAAAATCATATATTGGGTGGATGCCGGGATTTTTCTAAATCTGTCCACCGACACAAAAAGAGGGTAAAGTTCTAAAAATTACTACTTGGGATGAACTTTTCGAATTGGTTTTGTATAATTTACTTCTTAAGGAATCCATAGCAATTTGATTCACTTTAAACGGAGTTGTAATGAATATTTGGCGAGCAAAATAAAATCTGCTAAAATTAATGTTGTATGGACAAAATTTATATTATAAAAACTATATTAACCATATCCTTGCTAACTTTTCCTATATCCTATATATATTTAGACATGTTAATTCCGAGATTGTATATATATATAATAATCTTGGTACGTTCCATGACAATACGTGTGATGTTATGCGAGGTGTATATAAAATAGCTTATAAATTTTAGCAGGAAAATACTATTAAATACGATACAATTTTATGTAAGATATTTATTTATTTATAGAATGGATATACTTAAATCTTGCTACAACACTTATAGGCAGTGTACCTAATCGTACAGTAGTGTAGTTTTTAGTAAGTCCGGTTCGTTCCACAGGGAATCTTTTAGACAAAGCTTAACGCTATATTAGTTTTATTTTACAAAAATACAAATATATATATAAGTAATATTATTATTATAAAGGGGGGTTTTTACCGTTTAATGACCGATTTGTCGATTTTAAAAACTTTAGTCGCAGTTAAAAACTAATGTAAAATATTAAAAATAAATACAAGACTTAATTTAAAGCGTAAAGTAAATAACGATAAAATAAAATTGCGATAATTAAAAAGTACGATAATTAAAAGTGCAATTAAATACAATAACAATAAATAAAAGTACGATAATTAGAAGTGCAATTAAATATAAAATAAAGGGAATTAAATATGAAATAAAAGAATTATGCTTATTTAAACTTCCGTAATCATGATGTTTGACGTGTTGATTTTAGTTTTATGCCCATGGGTTAATTGTCCTTTGTCCTGGATTATTTAATATGTCCGTCTGGTTTTTGTCCAAAAAATTCCATCAGTCATAAATATAAAGTGCGAGTGTCCTCCTCAAATTATCCTTATATCCGAAGTTAAATATTCCAACTAATTGGGGACTTAAACTGTAACAAGGTTTTATTACTTTGTTTAATAATTACACCAGGATATCGACTGCGTGTAACCCAAGGTTTTAATACTTTGTTATCAATTATGCCAAGTGTCCTTGTACATAATTTCACCCCTGTTTTAATAATTCTAGTGACTATTAATCCATTCCCGTGTCCGGTTAAATGAACGATTATTCGTACATATAAATATCCCGCCCATCGTGTCCGATTGAGTGTATATGGTTATTTATAGGGACGTCCAATTGTAAATCTTTATATTAAAATTAACAAACTATCATTTAGTTAAACAAATATAAAGCCCATTAATAGCCCATAGTCTAATTTCCACAAGTGTCGTTCTTTTGTCCAAACCCCAATTATGGTACAAAGCCCAATTACCCAATTTTAGTAATTAGCCCAACATCATGATTACTTCGTTTTAAATAAGCATAATAATAACTTAGCTACGAGACATTAATGAAAATAATATAAACATAAGTTACAATGATTAAAAATAGCGTAGCGTTACACGGACAGAATTTCGACTTACACCCTTACAACATTCGCTAACATACCCTTATTATTAGGATTTAAAATTAAAATTAAAATTAAAATATAAATTATATATATATATTTACGTTTATATTGAGAGAGAGATAGATTTTTGGATATTAAAAACGATCAGAATTCGTTGGGTTTTATAGGAATTTTCGAATTTGGCTGCTCCGCAACTCGAGGCATTTTTGCTCTTCAAACTCCGCGAGTCGCGGAGTTTGAAATTCCAGCTCACTCCAATTTGGATCTTAGTCTGCCGACGGTTTATTATATAAATATAATATATATATATAATTTATATAATTAATTATATATTATATTATATTTATATACATAGTTAACTTGTAATTTTTTGTCCGTTGCGTCGAGCGTTGAGAGTTGACTCTGGTCCCAGTTCCGGATTTTCGAACGTCCTTGCGTACAATTTAATATCTTGTACTTTGCGTTTTGAATCTTGTACTCTTGTAATTTTGAGACGTTTCTTATCAATAATTGGAACCTCTTTGATTGTATTTTGTACTTTTGAGCTTTTTGGTCGTTTGCGTCTTCAATTCGTCGAATCTGTCTTTTGTCTTCACCTTTTATTATTTAAACGAATATCACTTGTAAATAGGACAATTGCAACTAAAAGCTTGTCTTTCTTGAGGAATAATGCTATGAAATATATGTTCGTTTTTAGCATTATCAAATATTCCCACACTTGAGCGTTGCTTGTCCTCAAGCAATATAGTCTTGAAATACTAGAATCACTTCTTTATTCTTCCCACTTTGTACATCAGTGATTTATTTACGGCGGTATAAACAATGGTAGTAACGGTATGGTTTACAGTCCCACATGACTATAAAAATTTAGATCCTTTAAGGAAATTGGATCTTTATGAAAACATTTGATCTTTTCGAAAATTCAATCTAGTTTTTACCCTAGATAAGTTTTTCGGAATAACCCTTCACCGGTGTTTGATTCATCGTGTAGATCCATCTTTCTTACAGTAAATCGGGTAAAAAAAATTTAGTTTAGTCCAAAGCAAAAGTATTTTCAATTATTTGTACAAAAATATGTGATATATATTTTGAATAACTTGGTGAAAATCTCCCACACTTGGCTTTTATTTTCCTTTTTATTGTCCTCTATTCCATTCTTAAATGAATTCTAACATTTTGGTTTGTTTCTCAACTTATGTCCTTTCCAAGGTAACAATAATTTCGGTGTTAACACCTTGTTTTATCGTTCATAAATATGTATAAACATGATTTTGAGTTCATTTAATTGAAATTTTTTTAAAATTTTACTAGAATTGGGTAGTCAGTATATAAGACTAGGGCTGTTCTTTATTATCAGAGAGCACTAGATTCTAATACAACTACTGCTTTACTAGTATTTTTAATGGTAACCAAGTGCCTAAAGTAAAAATTTTAAAATCTGAAAGAATTTAACCCCTTCCCACACTTAAGATCTTGCAATGCCCTCATTTGCAAGAAATCAGTAACCATTTAAATTATTGAGGGTGATTAGCGTAGAATTGATTAAATTTTACCAAAGTTTCCAAACATATTGGTGTTTGTTTACTGAATGATAAATGGTGCACATCATTTGTTCATTCCGTCTTGTTGTTATTTCACATATATTTTGTATCTTGTCGTCAAAATTAGTTGCTTTTGCTGAACTTAATGTCAGTCTTTGAAAATACGTTGTTTTACCCTGTTGTGTACATAAGATAAACTGCAAATATATATACATATTTTTGAAGTTTGGTATATTACCCCACATTCAAAAATTATTAAAATCTAAAAATAAAAGTTAGTAAATTATAAAAACTAATACAATTCCAACATAAGTATTAAATGCATCAACATTACAAATAATAAAATAAATAAAACTAAGTAGACTAGGGATGATACTGATACCAGAAGGGGTTCCATGCATAACCATATGTGTTATAAAATGCTTCAGCTGGGTTATAAGTAGGATACGGTGGTTGCATCTCTATAGACCAGGGAGGAAATATGGGTGTTGGAGTAGGAATATAGTTTCTACCTATATGTTGGCAATAAGCTATGATTTGGTTTTGATGAACTTGCCAATCTTCAAATGCTCGATGTCTAGCATTTTCGTACCCTTGGGAAGCTATAAACCTTTGCATTTCTGTCATTTCATTTCCCCCTCCCACATTACCTGGCTATTGATTTCTCTCAACCTGTAGATGTCTTCCATGATATTGTACTGCGACGTTATTTCGCCTCTTCAAAACCTTCGCACCATGATATACATTTAAACCTATTGTATCGCGGGGTTCTGGTTCTTCAACTAATAATCCCCCCGACTTATATCCATATCGAGATACTCTGCAATTAATGTAATAAATATACCACCTCCTATTATACTGTGCAGTCTCATCCCCCTAACCATAGCTGATAAATAATAACCCACACAATAAGGTATACTTACAGCGCTTTGTGGGTCCTGAATACACATGTGGTAAAATAAATCTTGCTCATTTATCTTTTCCTTATTTTTACCTCTCTGTGTAATCGAATTCGCTAGAAACCTATGAATTACTCTTAATTCAGCTGTATCTATATCCAAATAAGAGTAATTTCCTCCTTTAAATCGGTGATGGCTAGTCATTTGACTCCATACACCATGCGTATCAAAATTTTCATCAATTTTCCTACCATTTAATATCAACCCTCTACAATCGGCAGATGCTAGCTCCTCAGGCGTATATATACGTAAGGCCTGAGCCATGTCTAGTAGAGACATGTGGCGCATCGAACCTCCTAACAAAAATCTAATAAAAGATCGATCGGTTAAACTAGCTACCCGATCATTTATTTCTATACTACACAATAATTCTTCACACCATACTTTATATACAGGTCTACGCATGTTGAATAATCGTACCCAATCGTTAAAAATAGAATTACCATACCTCTGTGTAAGTAATTCCCTAATTGGCTCGGCCAATTCTACAGCTTCTAATGGTCCCCATTCTATTACCCTAGGTACTTCAACAGCTTTAGAATGAAGAGTATGCAAGCCCCTTTGGTATTTTGGATAATCTATCCAACATCTGTCAAATCTCAAGTTCGGGTGCAAATTTTCCACGTGCATATCTGAGAATATCATAACTGGATGAGGTATATCTTGTTTATAATAGCTATCAACATCCTGTTGTTCCGCATTCCCAGGAGGAGCATTGCGAGCTTGGGATGAAGATTCACCCCTTTCAGTCTGCAAAACACATCAAACACAATTTTTGTGCATCCAAATATGCATTAGTGTCAGCAAAATCATCAATCAAAATAATTACAATGACATGTTCAATTTATATCAAACTTATGCTCATTTTCATATTTTTATCAAATCTACACTTTTTTAAATAAGCATATACGAAAATGTTCGCCAAGTTCATAAGCATTCAACTCATATAACATGTCAAAATAATCATTATTAGCAATTAAACAAGTTTCAAATGGTAGTATCTCTCAAAAATCAAGTTCATGAATTTTAGACTTGAAAAAGTCCACTTTAATTCTCAAAAACCATGTTTAGGCTTAAAGTTTGGATCATTTAACTACCTAAACATGTTACACTACTTAATTTAGCAACAATTCATGACAAAAATCGGCCATAACCTGTTTATATCAAAAAGCCCCAAATTTGCTCAAGAACACAAACCCTAGATTACTCAAAATTTGAAGTTTAAGGCTTCTAATCATGTTAAATAGCATCAATCTAGGTTATACAAGCATAATACACAAACAATTTAATTATAATTACACTAAAAAGCATCAAAATCGAATTGGGTATAAATTCGCTCAAGAACACTAATTTTCGGATTAAATGGTGTTTAGGTGTAGAAATTTACCGTTTTTCTTGATTAATTCCTTGATAGCATCCTTCTCAACATGATTTTAGTAAAAAATGTGATGATTTTTGGTGAAAAAATTCGATTTTTGTGTGTATTTTTCGGGTTTTTTCGCAGTTATTTTGGGTTTGGTGTGTGCAACTGATCTGTTCCAGCGTTTTTATTTTTTTCTGGATTTTTTATCCTCCGCAAGTCGCGGTGTTTAACTCTTTCAAACTCCGCAAGTCGCGGCCTTTTTTTTTTTTTAATAATCTTTAACTTATAAAACAATTAAGTAATTAATTTTAAAATTTCGTTTCCCTTGTTATTTAGGACGAGGTCGTTTCGGATCGATGTCATAGTCCGTCCCTCGACAAAATTTTAAAATTTGTCTTTTTCAAGCGATTGTTTTAAAAGCGTAGATTTTTTTTGGTTTTTAATGTTTTTGGCATACTTTAATTCAATAAGATTAAAAATAATGATAATAAAAGTTCTCGTCCCTCCCTCGGGTAAAGCAATTTCGGTTCAAAGACCTAGTCTTCAACTTACGACGAATTTTAAAAATCATATTTTTAACTTAGCGACATAAAGTAAATTTTTGTTTTTAAATTCACACAACTTAAATTTAAAAATGCATAAAATTAAAAATTCACACCAAACTTAAATTAAATTTTGTTTTTATACATACAAACTTATATTAAAAATATTAATTTTTCAAATATTGACAAACTTAAATATATTGATTTTACAAAGTTCACAATATTAATTTAAGATTTATATATTAATTTTAAAAACATGGTAAAAATAAAATTAAAAATCTTTTTGGCTTTTATCCCACTTTAATCAATCAAATATTATCAAAAATATGCGGCCCTCTTTTTGGTAAAGTAATTTCGGTTCCATGACCTAATTTAACTCATGACGAATTTTTGAAATATTTTGGTTTGATTGATTAAAGATATTTATACCTTAAGAATAAACGTTAAATTTCGCAGTGATGTAATAAAATTTTATATGATATCAACAATTTCGGTCGCCAAACCTAATTTTATTCAATACCAATTTAATACTTTATAGCGAACAAATTAGCGTTTATTATCAAAAGGTTAAAAATAAAAATAAAAATAAAAACTATATAGACTTACCTATGAAATATATTCTTAGTGATATGATCTATCCCACTCATAAGATAGTCGGTTTAATTGGTTTTCCATGGCTACATAGGCGTAACCTCGAGCATTCAGTGTTTTTTCTTCTAAACATATGAACGGTCCGTCTCTGCATAAAGTAACAAATTCAGTGTTTGAATAGGTTTGAATAGGTTTGAGTATTTGAACATTTACCTCCATGTGACCATTTTCCGCATTTGTGACATCTTTCAAGGTGTCGTGCTCTTCTTTTCGCTGCGGATTTTGATTTTCCTTTACCAAATTGTGACTTATTATCTTCGCATCTGGATTCTTTTCTTACTCCGTCCAACCTTTCCCTGATTACTGATACCAGTTCACTCGGTAGTGTGTCATTATTACGTTTAGTGATCAAAGCGTGTAGCATTAGACCATGGTTTAGTTCACAGGAAGTCTTCATTTCGTAAAACCTAAAAAAATAAAAATTCAGAATGGGGGGAGAAGATTAGTTCTTTAGGGTCTGCTAGGGAAAGACCATTCGGGTTCCATTTTCGAGAACTACACGGAAACAGAAAATCTAACTCTAACAGAAATACATAAAATCCTTTAAAAACTTGATTCTCCCCACACTTAGTTAGCTGTGGTATCGAAATTGTGATTAACTTCGTTGTCAACTTCCATTGGACTATCTATGTAATGTTTAATTCTGTGACCATTAACCTTAAATTCAATCCCATTTGAATTTATTAATTCTATCGTTCCGTATGGGAAAACTCTTTTGACTATGAATGGTCCAGACCATCTTGATTTCAATTTTTCAGGAAATAGCTTGAATCGTGAATTGAAAAGAAGAACTCTGTCTCCTTCTTTGAATTCTTTTGAACTTCTGATTCTTTTATCATGTCATTTCTTCGTTCTTTCCTTATAGATTAAGGAATTTTCATATGCTTCTTGTCTTAATTCTTCTAATTCGTTTAGTTGATTTAACCGTAGACGTCCAGCTTCATGTAAATCAAGATTACATGTCTTCAAAGCCCAAAATGCTTTGTGTTCAATTTCTACTAGAAGATGACATGCTTTTCCATAAACGAGTCTAAAAGGTTTGTTCCAATTGGAGTTTTATAGGCTGTTCTAAAAGCCCAGAGTGCATCCTCCAATTTTATGGACCATTCCTTCGGATTTGATCCTACGGTTTTCTCTAAAATACGTTTTAAAGCTCGGTTGATATTTTCAACTTGTCCACTTGTTTGTGGATGATATGCAGTGGAGATTTTATGAGTTACTCCATATCTTTTGAGAACTTTCTCAAGTTGATTATTACAGAAATGAGTACCCCGATCACTTATTAAAGCTTTCGGTGTTCCAAACCTTGCAAAAAGGCGTTTTAAAAAGTTGACTACAACTCGTGCATCGTTAGTTGGGAGAGCTTGTGCTTCCGCCCATTTAGATACATAATCAATGGCTACGAGAATATATAGATTATTATGAGATTTTGGAAATGTACCCATAAAGTCAATACCCCAAATGTCAAATACTTCACATACTTGAATGACATTTTGTGGCATTTCATCACGTTGACTTATTTTTCCGGCCCTTTGACAAGCATCACAGGATTTGCAAAGAAGGTGTGCATCTTTGTAAATTGTAGGCCAATAGAATCCAGCATCATAAACTTTTCTTGCTGTTAGTTAAGGCCCATAATGCCCTCCTGTTGGTCCTGTGTGATAATGGTTTAAGATTTTACTAGCTTCATATCCGAATACACATCGGCGTATTATTCCATCTGGACAACTTTTAAACAGATGTGGATCTTCCCAGAAATAATGTTTTATATCATTAAAGAATTTCTTTCATTTTTGGTACGATAATCCTTTTTCAAGGAATCCACATAGTAAGTAGTTTGCATAGTCTGCAAACCATGGTATTTCATTATAATCTATCTTCAATAGATATTTATCAGGAAAGTTGTCTTGTATGGCCGATTCATTTAGAACTTCTAATTCGGGATTTTCAAGACGAGAAAGATGATCAACGGCGAGATTTTCTGCTCCTCTTTTATCTCGGATTTCAATATCGAATTCTTGTAAGAGTAAGATCCAACGGATTAATCGTGGTTTAGCATCTTGTTTCGAAAATAGGTATCTAAGAGCAGAATGGTCGGTATAGACCACCGTTTTTGCTAGGACGAGATATGAACGAAATTTGTCAAAAGCAAAGACAATAGCAAGGAGTTCTTTTTCAGTAGCTGTGTAATTCGTTTGTGCTCCTTGTAACGTCTTACTAGCGTAATATATAGGTTGAAATCTTTTTTCAATCCTTTGTCCTAAAACGGCTCCCATTGCAAAATCACTTGCATCGCACATTAGTTCAAATGGTAGATTCCAATTTGGTGTTATCATGATCGGCGCATTAGTGAGTTTCTCTTTAAGAATATTAAAAGATTTGATACATTCATCTGAAAAGATGAATGGAGTATCTTTTTCTAGGAGTTTATTCATAGGAGTGACAATTTTAGAAAAATCTTTTATGAAACGTTGGTAAAAACTGGCATGCCCTAGAAAACTCCTAACTCCTCTAACATTGGTGGGATGTAGAAGTTTAGCAATTACATCTACTTTAGCTCTATCCACTTCAATTCCTTCTTTTGAAATTTTATGTCCAAAAACGATGCCTTCTTTAACCATGAAATGGCATTTCTCCCAATTAAGTACTAGATTTGATTGTTCGCATCTAATAAGCATTCGTTCCAGATTAACTAGACATGATTCAAAAGTATCACCGAAGACTGAAAAGTCATCCATGAAAACTTCCATGCATTCTTCTATCATGTAGTGAAAATTCGCCATCATGCACCTTTGAAAGGTTACGGGGGCGTTCCAAAGTCCAAATGGCATGCGTTTGTAAGCAAAAGTACCATAAGGGCACGTGAATGTGGTTTTCTCTTGGTCTTCGGGTGCTATTGGAATTTGAAAGTATCCGGAAAAACCATCTAGAAAACAATAGTAACTATTTCCGGCTAATCTTTCCAACATTTGATCAATAAAAGGTAAAGGAAAGTGATCTTTTCTGGTGGCATCATTTAATTTTCTATAATCAATACATACACGCCATCCTGTTACAGTCCTAGTAGGAATAAGCTCATTTTTCTCATTTGTAATGACAGTCATGCCACCTTTCTTAGGCACGAATTGAACTGGGCTTACCCATGGACTATCAGAAATTGGATAAATTAAACCTGCATCTAGTAGTTTAATAATTTCTTTCTTAACAACATCTTGCATATTAGGATTTAGTCTTCGTTGGCGTTGCACATACGTTTTATGACCTTCTTCCATAAGGATTTTATGTGTGCAATACGAAGGACTTATTCCTTAATATCATGAATCTTCCATGCAATGGCTGGTTTATGAGCTTTCAACACAGAAATGAGTTGTGATTTTTCATTTTCAGTAAGAGAAGACGATATTATTACAGGTAATTCAGATTCACCATGTAAATAAGCGTATTCCAAATGGTTTGGAAGTGGCTTTAACTCTAATGTCGGAGGTTCTTCTATCGATGATTTATATCGATATCTGTCTTCTTTTTTTAGCATTTGAATTTCTTCTGTTGTTGGTTCATATCCATTAGCCATTAGTGTAGCTAACATTTCAACTTCATCAATTGGTTCAGTTCCTTCTCCTAAAGAACATTCTCCTGTTCCTTGTAATTCTGGAAATTCTTCTAACAATTCTGCATGTGAATCTATAGTTTGAATATAATAATATGTATCATCTGCAGATTGCGGTTGTTGCAATGCTCTATCAACTGAAAAGGTAACACTCTCATCCTCTATACTTAGGGTCAATTTCTTACCAAACACGTCTATCATTGATTTAGCCGTGTTTAAGAATGGTCTTCCTAATATGGGAGGAACTTGAGAATCTTCTTCCATGTCCAGAACAACAAAATCTACTGGAAATACTAAAGTACCAACTTTAACTAGCATGTTCTCCATTATCCCTCTAGGATATTTTATTGATCTATCGGCTAGTTGAATGCTTATTCTTGTTGGTTTCAATTCCCCAAGGTCTAGTTTAGCGTATAGTGAATACGGCATTAAATTTATACTAGCACCTAAGTCTGCCAATGCTTCTATTGAACTAAGACTACCCAGAAAACATGGAATTGTGAAACTTCCTGGATCAGATAATTTTTCTGGTATCTTATTCAACAGCACTGCTGAACAATTAGCATTCATAGTAACAGCCGAGAGTTCTTCCATTTTCTTTCTATTTGTGATCAGATCTTTCAAGAATTTAGCATATCTAGGAATTCCTGAAATTACATCAATGAAAGGAAGATTTACATTTATCTGTTTAAACATATCCAAAAATTTGGATTGCTCGGCTTCAAGTTTCTCTTTTTTCATTTTACTCGGGTAAGGAAGTGGTGGTTGGTATGGTTTAACATAAGGTTTAGCCTTAACTGTGTTATCTTCATTAACCTTTTCAACTACCGGTTCTTTTTCCTTATCTTGTTCAGGTTGTGGTTCTTGTGGAGTAGGAATAGCTTCATCAGAAATTTCAGATATTTCAGGTGGTTTAAGTGTCATACCACTTCTTGTGGTAATGGCTTTAGCTATTTCATTCCGGGGGTTAGCATTTGTATCACTAGGTAAACTTCCCGGTTTTCTTTCACCTATTAACCTTGCTAGGTTACTTACTTCTTGTTCCAAGTTTTGAATAGAAGCTTGTTGATTTCTAAATGCTTGAGCATTTTGTTCATTGGTTTGTTTCTGAGATGTGAAAAACTGCGTTTGAGTTTCAACTAGCTTTGTCATCATATCTTCTAAATTCGGCTTTTTATCATCGGTTTGTGGTGGTTTGTTTTGAAAATTAGGTCTTCGCTGATTGTAATTATTGTTGGATACTTGTTGATTACTAGGACCTTGTTGGTTGTTGTATGGAATATTTCGGTTATAATTCTGGTTTTGATTGTAAATCGATCTTGGCGGTTGATAATTATTCTGATAATTATTTCCAGGCCTTTGGTTTAGATATGAAATATTCTCTCTTTGTTCCATTGTTAGTTAAATACTAAGACAATCTTTTGTCAAATGTGGTCCTCCACACTGCTCACAACTAATTCGTATTGAGTTTATACCTTTAGTCATCTTTTCCATTCGTCTCTCGACAGCATCTATCTTTGCAGAAATGGAATCTAAGTCATGGCTAGAATCGGCTCTAGCTGCTTTAGATGATCTAACGATATCTTTTTCTTGGTGCCACTCATGTGAGTGGGAAGCAGTGTTATCAATAATTTTGTAAGCATCAGTTTCGGTTTTCTTTATAATGGAACCACCAGCTGCTATATTTATGTCTTTCCTTGTAGTAATGTCGCATCCTTGGTAGAATATTTGTACTATTTGACAGGTGTCTAAACCATGTTGCGGACATCCTCTCAATAACTTTCCAACTCTTGTCCACGCCTCATATAGAGTTTCGTTTGGTTTCTGTGTGAACGTAACAATTTCTCCTTGAAGTCTTAAGGCTTTAGATGCCGGAAAGAATTGTTTAAGAAAATTTTCAACTAAAACATCCCATGTATCAATCGCCCCTTCAGGTAACGATTCCAACCAATCTTTGGCTTCTCCCTTTAAAGTCCAGGGAAATAACATGAGATATATCTGTTCATCCTCCACTTCTCTTATTTTAAATAGTGTGTAGATCTTATTAAAGGTACGAAGATGTTCATTTGGATCTTCCTTCGGCGCACCACTAAATTGGCATTGATTAGTCACCATGTGTAGAATTTGTCCTTTGATTTCATAATCTGGCGCATTAATGTCTGGATGAGTAATTGCGTGACCTTGGCCAGTGCATTTAGCTTTCATTCGGTCTTCCATACTTAAAGGTTCTAGATTTTCCATGATTGAATTTGTTGAATCTGAATCACTAGAGGATTCTGATTTAATGGTTCGTTCCTCAACAATCTCTGTTTGAATGATTGGTGGTTCCGGAGGAAAAATTAATGGTTCAGGATCTATGAATCGTCCCTGAATATTCTCCGGATTCTCAATTGTGAGGTAGGGTTCAAAAAATGAATTATCGGAAATTTGAATTGGAGTACTTGGTCGAATGGATGACGATTCTAAAGGAAAATCAACGGCGACAATATTTGCTAGATGTCTTGATCGAGTTACAGGTGGTGAACGTACAAAAGGTGGTGAACGTCTTGCTCGGTGCATTCACTGAATATCCTATTAGTTTTTAAAAGGAAAGAAAAATTATATAAGTTATCCAATTAATAGACTTTTCTGATTTTGCCCACGTTTCGAATAGCCAAAAGATGCAGCAGAGGGGCAGGATTCATTTGGTCTTAATATAATTGAGTACTGTTTGGCTCCAATAACTCGGTCTACGTACAAATCCAACTATTACTACGAACAAGAAAATTTTGATGTCTATCAATTTAACCACTTAAAATAAATTTTCGTAATTTTAAGAAATTTAGATAAGAAGTAGAATAAAAATATATGTCCTAAAACTAGAATGGCGAGAAATAAGAAAGAAAAAGAGAGCGTCGAAAAAGGTCGAAAAAGAAAAGATCGAAAAATAAAAGGCGTCGAAAAATAAGAAAGAAAAAAAATGACTATAAAACTTAAAAACACTCGACTAACCCAACCTTATTACTATCACTAACTTAAAATTATAATCTCAAATTGAGATTACTAATTAGAGTGATAATTGATACATAGGTAAAAGGCGTCGAGAAATAAGAAAATAGCGCGTCTAAACTTAAAAAGGAACTAAAAACTAAAAACTAAAAGTTGCGTCTAAAAATATTAAAGCTTACAAGTAAAACTATATCCCAAATGGAAATAACTTAAAAAGGAACTAAAACTTAGAAAGGCGTCACAAAATTCTAAAGCACCTAAATCTTAGTCTAAAGAAAAAGCACTTAAGGGATTTTACGGCAAAGCCTAAAAATCTAGAGGTAAAAATAAGCTACGGCAAAAATTATATTTAAAACTAAATACGAACGAAAAAATATAAAAATTACGCTAAAACAAATAAAAAGGAACAAAATATAAAAATATACTAAAATTTGTAAAAAGTACAATTTTTTTATAAAAATATTATTTTTATATTATTTATTTTATAAAACTATTAATTTTTATATATTAATAAAACTAAATAAACTAATTAAACAAAATAATAATAACTTAAATTAAGTAATTAAAAACTAAAAACCTAATTAGGGTTTAAGATTAATAATAATAATAATTATCCCGTAATTAATGCTGTTAGGGTTTCTGTGTCACCCGTGTCAGACGGCTCCGCGAGTCGCGGTTGGCCCGGTTCAATATCTCCGCGAGTCGCGGAGGTTACAGGTTCACGTGCACCAGGTTCAAATTTCGACAGGTCAGTTTTTTATTTAAATATATATATATATATATATATATATATATATATATATATTTTTTCTGTTTTTAGTATTTATATAAAATATTTATATTAATTAAATAAAAACTTATGTTTTTTTTAAAACTAAAATAAAAATAGAAATACTTTATAATTTTATAAAAAAAATCTTAAAACTAGATTTATATGTATATTTTTTTTTTCGGATTTTTAATTTTTATGTTTTAAATAAAAACAAAATATTTAAATAAAACTTATATTTTTATAAAATAAAAATAAAGAAACTTTATAAAACTTAAATATTTAACAAACTCTTAAAAATATTTATATTTTTATTTTTCTTTTTATATTTTCGAATATTTAAAACGTATTTTTACAAAAGCGTATTTTTTTATAAAAGTAAACTAAAAATAAAAATCTTTTTTTTATATATATTAGTGTTGCGCTTCCGGCGTTTAAGCTAAATTTTAAGTTCCCCGGCAGCGGCGCCAAAAATACTTGATGTTATGCGAGGTGTATATAAAATAGCTTATAAATTTTAGCAGGAAAATACTATTAAATACGATACAATTTTACACAAGATATTTATTTATTTATAGAATGGATATACTTAAACCTTGCTACAACACTTATAGGCAGTGTACCTAATCGTACAGTAGTGTAGTTTTTAGTAAGTCTGGTTCGTTCCACAGGGAATCTTTTAGACAAAGCTTAACGCTATATTAGTTTTATTTTACAAAAATACAAATATATATATATATAAGTAATATTATTATTATAAAGGGGGGTTTTTACCGTTTAATGACCGGTTTGTCGATTTTAAAAACTTTAGTCGCAGTTAAAACCTAATGTAAAATATTAAAAATAAATACAAGACTTAATTTAAAGCGTAAAGTAAATAACGATAAAATAAAATTGCGATAATTAAAAAGTACGATAATTAAAAGTGCAATTAAATACAATAACAATAAATAAAAGTACGATAATTAGAAGTGCAATTAAATATAAAATAAAAGAAAATTAAATATAAAATAAAAGAATTATGCTTATTTAAACTTCCGTAATCATGATGTTTGACGTGTTGATTTTAGTTTTATGCCCATTGGTTAATTGTCCTTTGTCCTGGATTATTTAATATGTCCGTCTGGTTTTTGTCCATAACAGTCCATCAGTCATAAATATAAAGTGCGAGTGTCCTCGTCAAATTATCCTTATACCCGAAGTTAAATATTCCAACTAATTGGGGACTTAAACTGTAACAAGGTTTTATTACTTTGTTTAATAATTACACCAGGATATCGACTGCGTGTAACCCAAGATTTTAATACTTTGTTATCAATTATGCCAAGTGTCCTTGTACATAATTTCACCCCTGTTTTAATAATTCTAGTGACTATTAATCCATTCCCGTGTCCGATTAAATGAACGATTATTCGTACATATAAATATCTCGCCCATCGTGTCCGATTGAGTGTATATGGTTATTTATAGGGACGTCCAATTGTAAATCTTTATATTAAAATTAACAAACTATCATTTAGTTAAATAAATATAAAGCCCATTAATAGCCCATAGTCTAATTTCCACAAGTGTCGTTCTTTTGTCCAAACCCCAATTATGGTACAAAGCCCAATTACCTAATTTTAGTAATTTAGCCCAACATCATGATTACTTCGTTTTAAATAAGCATAATAATAACTTAGCTACGAGACATTAATGAAAATAATATAAACATAACTTACAATGATTAAAAATAGCGTAGCGTTACACGGATAGAATTTCGACTTACACCATTACAACATTCGCTAACATACCCTTATTATTAGGATTTAAAATTAAAATTAAAATTAAAATATAAATTATATATATATATTTACGTATATATTGAGAGAGAGATAGATTTTTGGATATTAAAAACGATCAAAATTCGTTAGGTTTTATAGGGATTTTCGAATTTGGTTGCTCCGCAACTCGCGGCATTTTTGCTCTTCAAACTCCGTGAGTCGCGGAGTTTGAAATTCCAGCTCACTCCAATTTGGATCTTAGTCTGCCGACGGTTTATTATATAAATATAATATATATATAATTTATATAATTAATTATATATTATATTTTATTTATATACATAGTTAACTTGTAATTTTTAGTCCGTTGAGTCGAGCGTTGAGAGTTGACTCTGGTCCCGGTTCCGGATTTTCGAACGTCCTTGCGTACAATTTAATATCTTGTACTTTGCGTTTTGAATCTTGTACTCTTGTAATTTCGAGACGTTTCTTATCAATATTTGGAACCTCTTTGATTGTATTTTGTACTTTTGAGCTTTTTGGTCGTTTGCGTCTTTAATTCGTCGAATCTGTCTTTTGTCTTCACCTTTTATTATTTAAACGAATATCACTTGTAAATAGGACAATTGCAACTAAAAGCTTGTCTTTCTTGAGGAATAATGCTATGAAATATATGTTCGTTTTTAGCATTATCAACGTGCACAATACGTTTTGATAAATCCTAAGACAATACGTACACAATACGTCTTAGTTAATTCTAAGACAATAGGTATACAATACGTCTCTGGATTGATGCAAGACAATACGTACACAATACGCCGTGGGGTTATTCTAAGATTATATATATATACCGATTAATGGACTATTGTACTTTTCGAACTATTTTGGAGTACTAACATAAAATGTTAAAAATTATTATATAAGTATTATATGAACTTATTTTTTTCATATGTCGCATTATTATCTGAATCATTATTATTGTTATAGGTTCATGAATCCAAGGACGACGGCCATATTTTTAATAAGTTGAAAACTTATTATTAATATACTTTTACTACCGTGAGTATATAGTCCCATTTCTAAACTTTAAAAATATTTTGGGATGAGAATACATGCATTTTATGTTTTACGCTATGGACACAAGTACTTAAAATATATTCTACGTTGTGTTGTACCACTTTGCATATTTTTCCCTAATAGCTTGGTAACTAATATTTACATGTTGTAAGAACATGTAAGCGCGAACCCTATTGATAGATCTATTGGGTTTGACAACCCCAACCAGGCTAGTCGCTCTAGTATCGTAAACGGTTGCATAGTACTTCGTTTTTGCTACACTTGGTACAGTGTAGGGAGATTTCATAATAAAGGGAATATGCCACATTAATGGTTAAGTATGGTTACCGAAGCGCTCAACAACTTATAGAATACTTTTATACACTTGCGAGTGTACATATATTTATAACTAAGAAATCTTGTGGTCTATATTTATATCAATGATAAACCTATATATCTCACCAACCTTTGTGTTGACTGTTTACGCATGTTTATTCTCAGGTCCTTAAGAAAGTCTCCCGCTGTTGCATTATCTGAGCAAGCTGTGCATGGAGTCTCATACTTTTATTTAAATAAAGTATTGCATTCAATAAAACCGTTGTTATGTATTATATTCGACTGTTATGTCACGTGTGTAGTATTTGGAAACCGATGTATTTTGGAGATTATTTCTTAAATAATCGCCCACTTGTTTAAAACATGCATTATGTATAATAATGATGTGCTTTTTATGAAACGAATGCAATATTTTCTAAAACGTATCATATAGAGGTCAAATACCTCGCTATGGGACCAATGAGAACGTACTGCGTTTATAGTAATATGGACGGGTCGTTTCATGGAAGTTGAAGATGAAGTTAATCACAATTTCGACACCACAGCTAACTAAGTGTGGGAAGATTCGAATCTTTTAAGGGTAATATGAATTTCTATTAGAGTTAGATGTTCTGTTTTCGTGTAGTTTTCGAAAATGGAATCCGAATGGTCTTTCCCTAGCAGACCCTAAAGAACTAGTCTTCTCCCTCCATTCTGAATTTTTATTTCTTTTAGGTTTTACGAGATGAAGAATTCCTTTGATCTGACCCATGGTCTATTACTACACGCTATGATTACTAAACGTAATAATAACATCTTCTCAAGTGAACTGGTATCATTCATAAGAGGCAAAATGGACGAAGTGAGGAAAGAACTCAGGAAAGATCATTATAAGACACATTTTGGTAAAGGAAAATCAAAATCCGCAACAAAAAGAAGAGCATGACACCTTGAAAGATGTCATAAATGCGGAAAATGGTCACACGAAGGTAAATGTTCGAACAATCAAACACATTCCAATACTGAGTTCGTTACTCTATGCAGAGAAGGACCATTCATATGTTTAGAAGAAAAGTTATTGAAAAATCGAGGTTACGCTTATGTATCTATGGAAAACCAAATCGAACGACTCTCCTATGAGTCGGCTAAAGCAGGTCTCTGAGAATTCTATCTCACAGGTAAGTATGTACAGTTTTTATTTGTTTTTATTTATTGCTTTTAACCTTTTGATAATAAATGCTGAATCGTTCGCTATAAAGTATTAAATTGATATTCAATAAAATTAGGTAGGCGAAACCGAAATTATTGATATCATACAAAAAGTTATTACATCACTGCGAAATTTACCGTTTATTCATAAGATATAAATATCTTTAATCAATTAATCCAAAATATTTCAGAAATTCGTCAGGAGTAAAACTAGGTAAAATAGCCGAAATTACTTTACCCAAAAGAGGGGCGTATATTTTTATTAATATTTGATTGATTAAAGTGGGATAAAAGACCAAAAAGATTTTTATTTCATTTTTACCTTATTTTTAAATATATAACTATATTATTTTCAAATGTAAGATTGTAAAATTAATGTATCTGAAAAATTAATAATATTTATATAAAATTTTATGCAATTTTAAATTTAAGTTTGGTGTGAATTTAAAAACAAAAATGTACTTTATTTCATTAAGTTAAAAATTTGATATCTAAAATTCATCGTGAGTTGAAGACTAGGTCGTTGAACCGAAATTGCTTTACCCGAGGGCGGGACGAGAAATTTTGTTATCATTATTTTTTATTTTATTGATCTAAAGTATACCAAAAACATTTAAAAAAAAATATCAGACCCCATGCGATCGCATGGGGATTACCCAGAAAAGCCATGAGATCGCATGGACCTAAAAAGCTGGACAAGATTAAAATTTCAGTCGACTCGTTCTCTGTCTCACAAAATACACACACACATATGAAAATACTCTCAAAAACACCCCTAAAATCTTCATTTTTTCACCAAAACCATCCAAATTTCGTGCTATAATCCGTTCCAATCATGCCTTTCTTCAGATGGGGAAGCAAAAAGGTAGAAATTTCACTCCTAAACTCCTAAATTTCCTAAATTTTGTGATAATTATAATTAATTGTCCTAATTTGATTTTGATAATTTCTAGCTTAATTAGAGTTAAATTGTTAGTATATTATGCTTGTATAACCTAGATTGATGCTATTTGTCATGATTTGAAGCCTTAAACTTCAAAATGTTTTAGAAATCTAGGGTTTGTGTTCTTGAGCAATTTGGGGTTTTTTGATATAAACAGGTTATGGCCGATTTTTGTTATGAATTATTTCTAAATTTAGTAGTGTAACATGTTTAGGTAGCTAAATGATCCAAACTTTGATCCTAAACTTGATTTTTGAACATTAAAGTGGACTTTTTAAGTTTAAAATTCATAAACTTGATTAAATTGATGTAATTGCCATTTGAAACTTGTTTAATTGCTAGTAATGGTTATTTTAACATGTTATTTGAGTTGAATGCTTATGAACTTTTCATACCTTTTCATATATGCTTATTTGAAAAATTGTAGAATTGATAAAAATATGAAAATGAGTATAAGTTTAATATGGATTAAACATGTTATTGTAATTATTTTAATTTGTTATTTTGCTAACACTAATGCATATTTGGATGCACAAATTTTGTGTTTAATGTGTTTTGCAAAGAAATACAGATACAGACGGTGCATCATCGTCTAGACAACATGAACAAGAACCTGATCAAGAACCACAACCGGAACCACAACCTGAACAACAACAACATTATGATCAACACATGCTATATTATGAGCCGGAACCAATGTTTTACACTCATTATCGTCAATTTCAACCTCACCCGAGGATTATGCACCCACTTATCGATGACCAACAGTTACATCTCAACCTAAGATTCGATCGTTGTTGGATAGAATACCCGAAATTTCAAAAGAACATGCACATTCTTTACCGCAAAAATATTGAAATGCCTCGGGTAATCGATTGGGAGCCTTTGGAAGCGGTTTACCTAGCCGAACCGGTTAGGGATTTACTAGTCCAGAGGTATGGTAGCTCTACATTTAACGATTGGATCCGCTTATTTACTACACGTAGAACTATATATAGAGAATGGTGTGTTGAATTGCTTAGCACTATAGAGTTAAATAATGAAGTTACTATGATAGGAGATAAAAGTTTTATTAGATTTCTTTTAGGAGGTACAATGTACAGAATGTCTATGTTGGACATGGTTAGAGCTTTATTGATCTACACCCCCGCTGAGATTATTACACCTGATTGTAATAGTTTAATTACTGAAGGTGAAAGAGTAGATAGGAATTTTGACGCTAACGCCATATGGAGGCGTATGTCAAGATTTAGGGAATTTATGCTGGGTGAAAGACACTCCTACTTAGATATTGATAGAGCAGAGCTCCGAATAATACATAGATTCTTATCGAACTCGATTACACAACGGGGTAGAAACAAAGAGAAAATGACCCTAAATGATTTATTCTATCTTAAGTGTATTCGAGACCCGATGAGCTTTGTTAACATTCCTTATTGCGTAGGCCACTATTTGTCTAAAGTTGTTGAGGGTATGCAAGCAGGAAGTATTATAGGGGGAGGTATTTTTGTTACTCTCATTGGAGAGTACTTAGGTGTAGATAAAGAGCATGGGGGTCTGATGGTATAAATTGAGGAACAAGCCGAGAGCATAGGCTTGCAGGTTTATCAGGGTGCAAAGGTACTAAAACGGAGGCACAATATGCCAATACCATATCAGGGCACCCATCCATAGGTAGAGAGGGGTTCGGATGAGGAGATGGAGGAAGCAGATGACATTAGGGATGTCATTAGGGATAGTTATACTGATGTCTTCCAGCATGTAGATGAGGTGGAAATGAATAATCAGGCTAGGCATCATCAGTATGAGCAGTGGAGAGCCGCGGATGAGTATGAGCGCTCCAGGCGACGCTAGCACGATAGTTGGCAAGTTCATCAGCACCAAATCATGAGCCAGCTATCATATTAGGTACCAAATAACTTGATAATGCTAAAAACGAACATATATTTCATAGCATTATCCCTCAAGAAAGACAAGATTCTAGTTGCAATTGTTCTATTTACAAGTGATATTCGTTTAAATAATAAAAGGTGAAGACAAAAGACAGATTCGACGAATTGAAGACGCAAACGACCAAAAATCTCAAAAGTACAAAGTACAATCAAAGTGGTTCCAATTATTGATAAGAAACGTCTCAAAATTACAAGAGTACAAGACGCAAAACACAAAGTACAAGATATTAAATTGTACGCAAGGACGTTCGAAAAACCGGAACCGGGACCAAAGTCAACTCTCAACGCTCGACGCAACGGACTAAAAATTATGAGTCAACTATGCACAAGAATATAATATAATATTTAAATAATTATATAAATTATTTATATATTGTATTATATATTATATTATATATTATAAACCTCGACAAATAAGAAAACAAAGAATTTTGAGCTGATACCTACCACCATGCGATCGCATGGCCTGTAGGCATATTTGCCATGCGATCGCATGGCCCTGAAATTCTGGCCACATGCCTATAAAAAGCAGGCTTTGCACGAAACATAAATCAATCCTATCTCTCTATCTATCATACGTAAATATATATATATATATATATATATATATATATATATTTATATTATAATTTTAATTTTAAATTCTAATACTAAGGGTATGTTAGCGAATGTTGTAAGGGTGTAAGTCGAAATTCTGTCCGTGTAACGCTACTCTATTTTTAAATCACTGTAAGTTATGATTAATGTTATTTTTAATTTAATGTATCGTAGCTAAGTTATTATTATGCTTATTTAAGACGAAGTAATCATGATGTTGGGCTAAATTATTAAGATTGGGTAATTGGACTTTGTACCATAATTGGGGTTTGGACAAAAGAACGACACTTGTGGAAATTAGACTATGGGCTATTAATGGGCTTTATATTTGTTTAATTAAATGATAGTTTGTTAATTTAATATAAAGATTTACAATTGGACGTACCTATAAATAACCATATACACTCGATCAGACACGATGGGCGGGATATTTATAAGCACTAATAATCGTTCATTTAACCGGACACGGGAATGGATTAATAGTCAATGGACTTATTAAAACAGGGGTGAATTATATACAAGGAAAATTGGTGTAATTATAGTTTAAATCCCCAATTAGTTGGAATATTTGACTTCAGATATATTGATAATTTGAAGAGGACACTCGCACTTTATATTTATGACTGATGGACTGTTATGGACAAAACCAGACGAACATATTAAATAATCCAGGACAAAGGACAATTAACCCATGGGAATAAACTAAAATTAAACGTCAAACATCATGATTACGGAAGTTTAAATAAGCATAATTATTTTATTTCATATTTAATTGCACTTTTAATTATCGCACTTTTATTTATTGTCATTGTATTTAATTGCACTTTTAATTATCGTACTTTTTAATTATCGCAATTTCATTTTATCGCAATTTCATTATCGTTATTTACTTTACGTTTTAAATTAAGTTATATTTATTTTTAATATTTTACATTAGGTTTTAACTGCGACTAAAGTTTTAAAATCGACAAACCGGTCATTAAACGGTAAAAACCCCATTTTATAATAATAATATTACTTATATATTGTAACGACCCGGAAAATTTTGACTAATTTTGAACCAAACTCTCGATACGATTTAATATTTTTGACACGATAAGAAAACTCTATTAGGATGAATCTTAAAAATCTTTGAACTGTTTCATATATTCAATTAACCTTCGACTGTTCTCGACGATTCACGAACAACTATTTGTAAATAGATACATATATATATATATGTATATACATGAATGTTAATTGTAAACATATTTATTTGAAAATATATATATTTAGTTATATAATAAAACCTGATATTAAAATATATTTATTTATACATATGGTATATGGAAAATAAATGATTTTGAGCCTAATTAGTAAAACGTCAGTGACACTCGGTTGACGTTTCGTTAGTTTTAATATAGATATAATACATGTTTATGAAAGATTAAAATAAAAATTGGAGTGTAAATTGATTACGAAGATTCTAGATTCGTTAAAAATATTTTTATCTTTTTAGTTTAAATTTTAGTACTCCGTACATATTAATTGGTACATAAAATAAATAATTTCCGAACCTTTTTGATCAGGTTTTAAACAGTTAATGAGTGAAATGATTAAATATATTTAATCTAAAATTTGGGATTTTTAGGAGCACTTTTATACGTTAACTGTTTAGCAATGGACACGATATAATCATTCGTGGAAAAATCGTCGGTAGAATGCTCCTAAAATCACGGACTGCTTCACTATACTTAATTGAGAGAATTATTGGTTACTGTTTCTTCATTGAATTTAAGTATTATCATATTATTAACATCTTATTCTATATATATACATAAACATATTACATAATCATTCATCGTCACTATGTTTTCCTTTGATGGCTGCAGACAACCATCAAACTAAACCCACAAACCTTTTGTCTTCCACTGCACTACTCGTTGTGTACTAGTGTTTGTTCATTTTCGATTGCAACCCATGAACCACAACCGAAGCCATTATCTCTGTTTATCACAACAACCCCCGAGAACACCATCAAGCACTACTCCATCGTAACCCAAATCTATCACCACTCGCACTTTGAATCACCATAACCGCCACCATCTCTCTAGCCTCTCTCTCATTCTCTCTATCTCTCACACCTATATTGTTTCACTCGATGTTGCTGCTGTCTTTAATCACTCCAAGCCGCCACCATAACAACCCATGATAACCACCTTGTTGAACCACCCATCAACCGGTCACTTGACACCACGGCTTAACCACATCGAACCCCAAACACCTATTAATGTCTATTATACGAAAATCACCCAACACTTCAACAATGAGCAAACCCAAACACCATTTTACTCGAACCCTGTTACAAACCCAAACCATTAGCGATGCCAAGTTCCGTTCGATTAACCACCCAAACAAATCACCACCACTTCCTCTCTCTATCTCTCTCTCCTATTCTTCTTTGTGAAACCAATAAACCGACACCCTTTAATCCACCCAGCTACCGTTACGTGGTTGTTTTATTTTCGTTTTCCTGTTTTGAACTCGAACAACCACCAACGTGACGAGAACTACTAATGTTGCAACTCGTATTTCTGTTAACTTCACAACCCAATCACCACTTCACGTCACCATCATAATTCGCCACCCTACACCACCCTTGATAAACACCGCTACCCTAGGCCATCTTCAATCACCACCACCAAAATACCCGTCACTTTGTTGCTATTCGTGTTTACTTTTCGAATCACATAACCATAAAGCATAACCCATCACACCTCGGTTACCCATTATTTTCTTTTTACTATTGAATCACCACCCCACATCACCGCTACATACCTTACGTTTTATTTTTCAAACATTGCAAACCCCCACAACCCAACTAACATCGCTGCCATGATGTGTTTTCCTGCTGCAACTGGACTGCTACAGCAGTCCCATTTATTTCTGCGTAATCAACAGACTTAATTGTGGAAGCATCACAAAAACCGCCTTTAACCTCACACCTGCAAGAGATTTCAATAAACCATGGAAAAGATCTACGCGATTATATTTTTTTTATGCGTATTCTATTATTGCTTGATGGGTAGTTCATTCCAAACTCACCACATATCTTTTGAGGGTCACATAATCAATAAAATAAAAATAGAAATCATTTAAAGAGTTGCAAGTGGGAGGTGATACATAATGGCCGACACTTTTATTAATGGGGGAGGATAGCCAACTTTTTCTCATATTTTTTTAATGGGATGATTTTGTTTCAAGATTTAATTCAAACATAAAGCCACCAAATCCCTTTTTCTAATAAACCGTATGAATTAGTGGAGAGTAGGCTGAATTATATTGTGCATTGGATTCGTTAAAGTGGGGTTGTAACAAGTTATTCTTGGTGTTTTCTAAGATGAAAATCGATGACGACTTGATTATGATACATGGCATACGATTGTGATGATAATAAAAATCCATAACCATGATGGATAATGATAATTGTCGATGATGATGAATAAGATAGTTGTTATGATAATAACGGGTTAAAAGAATAAATGGTATGAATTAAAACAGAAAATAAGTAACGAAGCATTAGTTTCGGAGTATTATCGGGTTAGCGGGACGTCGCGGGTTCAAACCCGGACTTGGGCATTATATTTAGGGCTACTTCCTTAAGGTATTATTTATCTATTTATTATTATTATTATTATCATTATTATTATTGTTATTACTATTATTATTAAAATTATTATTAATAATACCATTAATATTATTATTAGTATCATTTTTATTAAAAACTATTATTTATATTAAAAGTATTATTTTTACTATTATTATTATCATTATTAGAGAAATTATCATCTTTATCAAAATTATTATTATTACTATCATTATTATTATTTTGACATTAATATTATTTTATTATCAATATTATTATCATAATAACTATTATTATTATTATTATTATTGTAAAATAAGACAACTTTTATTTATTATTATTATCAATATTATTTTATCAAATAACTATCAGTTATATGAAACTATATTTACTACATATAACATAACTAGATATTAATAAGTATAATTAATAAGGTTATTAATGAAAAACCTAATTAAAATAACAATTAAATCTCTAATAATATATAAATTAGTTCGATTACCATTTTACGTGTTAATATACATAATTGAATATAGGTTCATGAATCCAAGGTCAACCCTACACTTGTTAAATGACGTCATATGTATTTTTACTACAAAATACAATTTGTGAGTTTCATTTGCTCCCTTTTTAATTGCTTTTGCAATATATATTTTTGGGCTGAGAATACATGCGCTGTTTTTATAAATGTTCACGAAATAGACACAAGTACTTAAAATATATTCTACGTTGAGTTGTACCACTGGCATATTTTCCTGTAGCTTGGTAACTACTATTTACATGGGTATTGTAAACGCGAATCCTGTTGATAGATCTATCGGGCCTGACAACCCCAACCGGACTGGACGACCAGTATTCAACGGTTGCACAGTACTTCGTTTCGTTACTACACTTGGTACAGTGTAGGGAGATTTCATAATAAAGGGAATATGCGACGTTGATTAAATGTTAAGTATGGTTACCAAGTGCTCAACCACTTAGAATGCTTTACATACACTTGCGAGTGTATTATGTTTATGATTATGAAATCTTGTGGTCTATTAAGATATTGAAATGATTAATATGATAAACCTATGAACTCACCAACCTTTTGGTTGACACTTTAAGCATGTTTATTCTCAGGTACGAATTAAGTCTTCCGCTGTGCATTTGCTCAATCTAAAAGATATTACATGGAGTCGTTCAAGGCATATAGAGTTCAGTACCTCGCAATGGGACCATATGTTGAAGACTTCGTCTAGGTGGATAAGGACGGGTCTTTACATATATATATATATATATATATATATATATATATATATATTTGTATTTTTATAAGTTAAAACTAATATAGCGTTAAGCTTGTTTAATTTTCCCTGTGGAACGAACCGGACTTACTAAAAACTACACTACTGTACGATTAGGTACACTGCCTATAAGTGTTGTAGCAAGGTTTAGGTATATCCATTCTATAAATAAATAAATATCTTGTGTAAAATTGTATCATATTTAATAGTATTTCATTGTAAAAATAATACTATTTCCTAGTACACCTCGCACACATCAAGTATTTTTGGAGCCGCTGCCGGGGAAATTCTTGTTTAAACGCTTGAAGCACAACGCTATATATATAAAAAAAAGATTTTAATTAATTTTTAGTTTACTTTTATAAAAATACGTTTTTGTAAAAATACGTTTTAGTTTCCAAAAATATAAAAAGAAAAACAAAATTTATATATTTTTAAGAGTTTGTTAAATATTTAAGTTCTATAAAGTTTCTTTATTTTTATTTTGTAAAAATATAAGTTTTATTAAATTTATATAAATATATTATATAAATATCTAAATCAGAAAACAGAAAAAAAATATAAAAACTCGAGGCCCGTACTGTTGATGTGCGCAGAGGTGTATATGAAATAGCTTATATTTTACTAGGAAAAACTATTAATTACGATACAATTTTACACAAGATATTTATTTATTTATAGAATGGATATACTTAAACCTTGCTACAACACTTATAGGCAGTGTACCTAATCGTACAGTAGTGTAGTTTTTAGTAAGTCCGGTTCGTTCCACAGGGAAAATCTTTAAACAAAGCTTAACGCTATATTAGTTTTATTTTATAAAAATACAAAAATATATATAAGTAATATTATTATTATAAAGGGGGGGTTTTTTACCGTTTAATGACCGGTTTGTCGATTTTTAAAACTTTAGTCGCAGTTAAAACCTAATGTAAAATATTAAAAATAAATACAAGACATAATTTAAAGCGTAAAGTAAATAACGATAATGAAATTGCGATAAATAAAAGTGCGATAAAATAAAATACAATAATTAAAAAGTACGATAATTAAAAGTGCAATTAAATAACAATAAATAAAAGTGCGATAATTAGAAGTGCAATTAAATATAAAATAAAGGAAATTAAATATGAAATAAAAGAATTATGCTTATTTAAACTTCCGTAATCATGATGTTTGACGTGTTGATTTTAGTTTTATGCCCATGGGTTAATTGTCCTTTGTCCTGGATTATTTAATATGTTCGTATGGTTTTTGTCCATAACAGTCCATCAGTCATAAATATAAAGTGCGAGTATCCTCGTCAAATTATCCTTATACCCGAAGTCAAATATTCTAATTAATTGGGGACTTAAACTGTAACAAGGTTTTAAGACTTTGTTTAATAATTACACCAGGATATCGACTGTGTGTAACCCAAGGTTTTAATACTTTGTTATCAATTATGCCAAGTGTCCTTGTACATAATTTCACCCCTGTTTTAATAATTTCATAGACTATTAATCCATTCCCGTGTCCGGTTAAATGAACGATTATTCGTACGTATAAATACCCCGCCCATCGTGTCCGATCGAGTGTATATGGTTATTTATAGGTACGTCTAATTGTAAATCTTTATATTAAAATTAACAAACTATCATTTAGTTAAACAAATATAAAGCTCATTAATAGCCCATAGTCTAATTTCCACAAGTGTCGTTCTTTTGTCCAAACCCCAATTATGGTACAAAGCCCAATTACCCAATTTTAGTAATTAGCCCAACATCATGATTACTTCGGATTAAATAAGCATAATAATAACTTAGCTACGAGACATTAAATTAAAAAGGTTGAACATAACTTACAATGATTAAAAATAGCGTAGCGTTACACGGACAGAATTTCGACTTACACCCTTACAACATTCGCTAACATACCCTTATTATTAGGATTTAAAATTAAAATTAAAATTAAAATATAAATATATATATATGTTTACATATAGATAGAGAGGTTGATGAATATATAAGACGTTCAGAATGCGCGAGCTTTTATAGGCATTTTTATCCAGGACAGCTCGGCGAGTTGCGACATTTTTGCACTACAAACTCCGCGAGTTGCGGAGTTCGTAAATCCAGCTCACACAAGTTTGGATCCTAGTCTGCCGACGGTTTTAATATATAAATATAATATATATATAATTTATATAATTAATTATATATTATATTATATTTATATACATAGTTAACTTGTAATTTTTAGTCCGTTGCGTCGAGCGTTGAGAGTTGACTCTGGTCCCGGTTCCGGATTTTCGAACGTCCTTAAGTACAATTTAATATCTTGTACTTTGCGTTTTGAATCTTGTACTCTTGTAATTCTGAGACGTTTCTTATCAATAATTGGAACCTCTTTGATTGTATTTTGTACTTTTGAGCTTTTTGGTCGTTTGCGTCTTCAATTCGTCGAATCTATCTTTTTGTCTTCACCTTTTATTATTTAACCGAATATCACTTGTAAATAGGACAACTGCAGCTAAAAGTTTGTCTTTCTTGAGGAATAATGCTATGAAATATATGTTCGTTTTTAGCATTATCAAATATTCCCACACTTGAGCGTTGCTTGTCCTCAAGCAATATAGTCTTGAAATATACTAGAATCACTTCTTTATTCTTCACACTTTGTACATCAGTGATTTCTATACGGCGGTATAAACAATGGTAGTAACGATGTGGTTTACAGTCCCACATGACTATAAAATTTAGATCCATTAAGGAAATTGGATCTTTATGAAAACATTTGATCTTTTGAAAATTCATTCTAGCTTTTACCCTAGTTCAGTTTTCCGGAATAACCCTTCACCGGTGTTTGCAAAATATTTTTGTGGGTTTGGTGGGTTTCAGATTTGAAAATTTTAGCTCAAAACTTGTGGTTTTGTGTCACCCACTTGCTAACCTTGTATTAGGAAAGCAACACGTCCAGTATACTTGCTCCGTATATTACCTTTCGGTAAACTACCGTCCGGTTGTAAAGGAAAACATTAAACAAGCAACTGTTAAGGCAATGTCCCCTGACATGCTTTTAATTATGGTCTATAACATTTCAGACGCAATTACTATCCTTTGTAGGAGCAATAGTAAAGCTCACCCTTATAATTTTTCGGTCTGGCACAAGGTCCTGTCTTTGACCATACTATGCAACCACCGTTCTTACGGTTGACACCCGAATTGGTTCAGGTGACCTAATGAATTTCAGGTGAATTCCTAGGATTTTACGTTCAAAGGTAATGAACGCATTGAAAATGGGTTTTCAGAAAACAAATCGGTTTGAAATTTTGATCAAAATATTTTCTCGTTCAAGCTCGAGTTTAGATATCATTGAATTTCATGAGTTTGTAATTCTCAATCTTTAAGGTCAATCTCTAGGATTGAGTAATATCAGTCTTAAAAGCTGATTTTTGATCTTTAAGGAGATTATCCTTTCTGGGGATCTGATTCATTAGTCTTATCAAGCTAATTTGCACGGTGCCCCCCCCCATTATACGAGATAAATCCTTCTCATGGTTAGGATAAATCTGACCACTTGGCGACCCTGTTTGATGCTGAGGTCCGTGGATTTTCTGCTGATTTTAGTGATGACTTTTCTAGATTTTTCGTCAACCTACAGCTGGTCTGGACGACAACTTCCTGACCTAAATCAAGAAGCGTGTGTCTCTTTCGGAAGACTTTACTTCCTTTTAATGATGGAATTGATTCATCGTGTAGATCCATCTTTCTTACAGTAAATCGGGTAAAACTTTTTAGTTTAGTCCAAAGCAAAAGTATTTTCAGTTATTTGTACAAAAATATGTGATATATGTTTTGAATAACTTGGTAAAAATTTTCCCACACTTGGCTTATATTTTCCTTTTTATTGTCCTCTATTCCATTTTAAATGAATTTTAACATTTTGGTTTGTTTCTCAATTTATGTCCTTTCCAAGGTAACAATAATTTCGGTGTTAACACCTAGTTTTATCGTTCATAAATATGTATAAACATGATTTTGAGTTCATTTAATTGAAAATTTTGAAAAATTTTACTTGAATTGGGTAGTCAGTATATAAGACTAGGGCTGTTCTTTATTATCAGAGAGCACTAGATTCTAATACAACTACTGCGTTACTAGTATTTTTAATGGTAACCAAGTGTTTAAGTCAAAAATTTTTTAAAATCCGAAAGAATTTAACCCCTTCCCACACTTAAGATCTTGCAATGCCCTCATTTGCAAGAAATCAGTAACAATTTAAATTATTGAGGGTGATTAGCGTAGAAAAATGATTAAATTTTACCAAAGTTTCCAACATATTGTTGTTTTGTTGAATGATAAATGGTGCACATCATTTGTTCATTCCGTCTTGTTGTTATTTCACAAATATTTTGCATCTTATCGTCAAAATTGGTTGCTTTTGCTGAACTTAATGCCAGTCTTTGAAAATGCGTTTTTTTACCCTGTTGTGTACATAAGATAAACTGCAAACATATATACATATTTTTGAAGTTTGGTATATTACCCCACATTCAAAAATTATTAAAATCTAACAATAAAAGTTAGAAAATTATAAAAACTATTACAATATCAACATAAGTGCTAAATGTAGTAACATTACAAAAATAAAATAAATAAAACTAAATAAACTAGGGTTGATACTGATACCAGTAGGGGTTCCATGCATAACCGTATGTGTTATTTGAATGCTTCAGCTGGGTTATAAGTAGGATACGGTGGTTGGATCTCTATAGACCAGGGAGGAAATACGGGCTTTGGAGTAGGAATATAGTTTCTACCTACATGTTGGCAATGAGCTATGATGTGGTTTTGATGAACTTGCCAATCTTCAAATGCTCGATGTCTAGCATTTTCATACTCTTGTGAAGCTATAAACCTTTGCATTTCTGTCATTTCATTTCCCCCTCCCACATTACCTGGTTGTTGATTTCTTTCAACCTGTGGATGTCTTCCATTATATTGTACTGCGGCGTTATTTCGCCTCTTCAAAACCTTAGCACCATGATATACATTTAAATCAATTGTATCGTGGGGTTCTGGTTCTTCGATTAATAATCCCCCCGACTTATATCCACATCGAGATACTCAGCAATTAATGTAATAAATATACCACCTCCTATTATACTGTGCGGTCTCATCCGCTAACCATAGCCGATAAATAATAACCCACACAATAAGGTATACTTACAGCGCTTTGTGGGTCTCGAATACACATGTGGTAAAATAAATCTTGCTCATTTACCTTTTCCTTATTTTTACCTCGCTGTGTAATCGAGTTCGCTAGAAACCTGTGAATTATTCTTAACTCAGCTCTATCTATATCCGTATAAGAGTAATTTCCCCCTTTAAATCGGTGATGGCTAGTCATTTGACTCCATACACCATGCGTATCAAAATTTTCATCAATCTTCCTACCATTTAATATCAACCCTTGACAATCGGCAGATGCTAGCTCCTCAGGGGTATATACACGTAAGGCCTGAGCCATGTCTAGTAGAGACATGTGGCGCATCGAACCTCCTAACAAAAATCTAATAAAAGTTCGATCGGTTAAAGTAGCTACCCGATCATTTATTTCTATACTACACAATAATTCTTCACACCATATACTTTATATACAGGTCTATGCATGTTGAATAATCGTACCCAATCGTTAAAAGTAGAATTACCATACCTCTGTGTAAGTAATTCTCTAATCCGTTCGCCCAATCCTACGGCTTCTAATGGTTCCCATTCTATTACCCTAGGTACTTCAACAGCTTTAGAATGAAGAGTGTGCAAGCTCCTATGGTATTTTGGATAATCTATCCAACGTCTGTCTAATCTCAAGTTCGGGTGCAAATCTTCCACGTGCATATCTGAAAATGTCATAACTGGAAGAGGTATATCTTGTTTGTAATAGCTATCAACATCCTGTTGTTCCGCATTCTCAGGAGGAGCAATGCAAGCTTGGGATGCAGATTCACCTCTTTCAGTCTGCAAAACACATCGAACACAATTTTTGTGCATCCAAATATGCATTAGTGTCAGCAAAATCATCAATCAAAATAATTACAATGACATGTTCAATTTATATCAAACTTATGCTCATTTTCATATTTTTATCAAATCTACACTTTTTCAAATGAGCATATACGAAAATGTTCGCCAAGTTCATAAGCATTCAACTCATATAACATGTCAAAATAATCATTATTAGCAATTAAACAAGTTTCAAATGGCATTATCTCTCAAAAATCAAGTTCATGAATTTTAGACTTGAAAAAGTCCACTTTAATTCTCAAAAATTATGTTTAGGCTCAAAGTTTGGATCATTTAACTACCTAAACATGTAACACTACTTAATTTAGCAATAATTCATGACAAAAAGGTCATAACCTGTTTATATCAAAAAACCCCAAATTGCTCAAGAACACAAACCCTAGATTACTCAAAATTTGAAGTTTAAGGCTTCTAATCATGTTAAATAGCATCAATCTAGGTTATACAAGAATAATACATAAGCAATTTAAGCATAATTACACTAAAAAGCATCAAAATCGAATTGGATATAAATTTGTTCAAGAACACTAAATATTCGGATTAAAGGGTGTTTTGATGTAGAAATTTACCGTTTTCCTTGAGTAATTCCTTGATAGCATTCTTCTCAACATGATTTTGTGGAAGATTTGATGAAAAATGGTGAAAATTTTTGGATTTGTGTGTGTTTTCGCAGTTTTTGTGGGTGTTGTTATGTTGGGGACTGGTCTGTTCCTGCGTTTATTTTTTTTCTTTAATTTACAAACTGCGCGAGTCGCGGTGTATAACACCTTCAAACTCCGCGAGTCGCGGTGTCCTTTTTTTTTTTTTTAATAAAAACCTTAACTTATAAAACAATTAATTAATTAATTTTAAAATTTTGTTTCCTTTGTTATTTAGGACAAGGTCGTTTCGGAACGATGTCCTAGTCCGTCCCTCGACAAAATTTTAAAATTTGTCAATTTAAAGCGCGGTTTTAAAAGCAAAGATTTTTAGGTTTTTTAATTTTTTTTTGGCATACTTTAATTCAATAAGATTAAAAATAATGATAATAAAAGTTCTCGTCCCTCAAAGCAATTTCGGTTCAACGACCTAGTCTTCAACTTACGACGGATTTTTAAAAAATCATATTTTTAACTTAGCAAAATAAAGTAAATTTTTTATTTTTTTTTAAATTCACACCAAACTTAAATTTAAAATGCATAAAATTAAAAATTCATATTATTAAAAATTCACACCAAACTTAAATTTAATTTTGTTTTTATACCTACAAACTTATATTAAAAATATTAATTTTTCAAATATTTACAATTTTAAATATATTGATTTAAAAAGTTTACAATATCAATTTAAGATTTATATATTAATTTTAAAAACATGGTAAAAATAAAATTAAAAATCTTTTTGGCTTTTATCCCACTTTAATCAATCAAATATTATCAAAAATATACGCCCCTCTTTTCGGTAAAGTAATTTCGGTTCCATAACCTAATTTAACTCATGACAAATTTTTGAAATATTTTGGGTTGATTGATTAAAGATATTTATACCTTAAGAATAAACGGTAAATTTCGCAGTGATGTAATAAATTTTTGTATGATATCAATAATTTCGGTCGCAAGACCTAATTTTATTGAATACCAATTTAATACTTTATAGCGAACAAATTAGCGTTTATTATCAAAAGGTTAAAAATAAAAATAAAAATAAAAACTGTACAGACTTACCTGTGAGATAGTATTCTTAGTGATATGCTCTAGCCCACTCATAAGATAGTCGGACTAATTGATTTTCCATGGCTACATAGGCGTAACCTCGAGCATTTAATGTTTTTTCTTCTAAACATATGAACGGTCCATCTCTGCATAAAGTAACAAATTCGGTGTTTGAATAGGTTTGATTATTTGAACATTTACCTTCGTGTGACCATTTTCCGCATTTGTCACATTTTTCAAGGTGTCGTGCTCTTCTTTTCGCTGCGGATTTTGATTTTTCTTTACCAAATTGTAACTTATTATCTTCGCATCTGGATTCTTTTCTTACTCCGTCCAATTTACCTCTGATTAATGATACTATTTCACTTGGAAGTGTGTCATTATTACATTTAGTGATCAAAGCGTGTAGCATTAGACCATGATTTAGTTCACAGGAAGTCTTCATTTCGTAAAAACCTAAAAAAAAATAAAAATTCAGAATGGGGGAAGAAGACTAGTTCTTTAGGGTCTGCTAGGAAAAGACCATTCGGGTTCCATTTTCGAGAACTACACGAAAACAGAAAATCTAACTCTAACATAAATATATATTATCCTTAAAAGACCTGATTCTCCCCACACTTAGTTAGCTGTGGTATCAAAATTGTGATTAACTTCGTTGTCGACTTCCATCGGACTATCTATGTAGTGTTTAACTCTGTGACCATTAACTTTAAATTCAATCCCATTTGAATTTATTAATTCTATCGTTCTGTATGGGAAAACTCTTTTGACTATGAATGGTCCAGACCATCTTGATTTCAATTTTCCAGGAAATAGCTTGAATCGTGAATTGAAAAGAAGAACTCTGTCTCCTTCTTTAAATTCTTTTGAACTTCTGATTCTTTTATCATGCCATTTCTTTGTTCTTTCTTTATAGATTAACGAATTTTCATATGCTTCATGTCTTAATTCTTCTAATTCGTCTAGTTGATTTAACCGTAGACGTCCGGCTTCATGTAAATCAAGATTACATGTCTTCAAAGCCCAAAATGCTTTGTGTTCAATTTCTACAGGAAGATGACATGCTTTTCTGTAAACGAGTCTAAAAGGTGTGGTTCCAATTGGAGTTTTGTAGGCTGTTCTAAAAGCCCAGAGTGCATCCTCCAATTTTATGGACCATTCCTTCGGATTTGATCCTACGGTTTTCTCTAGAATACGTTTTAAAGCTCGGTTGGTATTTTCAACTTGTCCACTTGTTTGTGGATGATATGCGGTGGAGATTTTATGAGTTACTCCATATCTTTTGAGAACTTTCTCAAGTTGATTGTTACAGAAATGAGTTCTCCGATCACTTATTAAAGCTTTCGGTGTTCCAAACCTTGCAAAAATACGTTTTAAAAAGTTGACTACAACTCGTGCATCATTAGTTGGGAGAGCTTGTGCTTCCGCCCATTTAGATACATAATCAATGGCTACGAGAATATAGAGAATATTATGAGATTTTGGAAATGGACCCATAAAGTCAATACCCCAAATGTCAAATACTTCACATACTTGAATGATATTTTGTGACATTTCATCACGTTGACTTATTTTTCCGACCCTTTGACAAGCATCACAGGATTTTCAAAGAAGGTGTGCGTCTTTGTAAATTGTAGGCCAATAGAATCCAGCATCATAAACTTTTCTTGCTGTTAGTTGAGGCCCATAATGCCCTCCTGTTGGTCCTGTGTGACAATGGTTTAAGATTTTACTAGCTTCATCTCCGAATACACATCGGCGTATTATTCCATCTGGACAACTTTTAAACAGATGTGGATCTTCCCAGAAATAGTATTTCATATCACTAAAGAATTTCTTTCATTTTTGGTACGACAATCCTTTTTCAAGGAATCCACATACTAAGTAGTTTGCATAGTCTGCAAACCATGGAATTTCATTATGATCTATCTTCAATAGATATTCATCAGGAAAGTTGTCTTGTATGGCCGATTCATTTAGAACTTCTAATTCGGGATTTTTAAGACGAGAAAGATGATCAGCGACGAGATTTTCTGCTCCTCTTTTATCTCGGATTTCAATATCAAACTCTTGTAAGAGTAAGATCCAACGGATTAATCTTGGTTTAGCATCTTATTTCGAAAATAGGTATCTAAGAGCAGAATGGTCGGTATAGACCACCGTTTTAGCTAGAACGAGATATGAACGAAATTTGTCAAAAGCAAAGACAATAGCAAGGAGTTCTTTTTCAGTAATTGTGTAATTTGTTTGTGCTCCTTGTAACGTCTTACTAGCATAATATATAGGTTGAAATCGTTTTTCAATCCTTTGTCCTAAAACGGCTCCCATTGCAAAATCACTTGCATCGCACATAAGTTCAAACGGTAGATTCCAATTTGGTGTTATCATGATCGGCGCATTAGTGAGTTTTTCTTTAAGAATATTAAAAGATTTGATACAGTCATCTGAAAAGATGAATGGAGCATCCTTTTCTAGGAGTTTATTCATAGGAGTGGCAATTTTAGAAAAATATTTAATGAAACGTCGGTAAAAACCGGCATGCCCTAGAAAACTCCTAACTCCTCTAACATTGGTGGGATGTGGAAGTTTATCAATTATATCTACTTTAGCTCTATCCACTTCAATTCCTTCCTTTGAAATTTTATGACCCAGAACGATGCCTTCTTTAACCATGAAATGGCATTTCTCCCAATTAAGAACTAGATTTGATTGTTCGCATCTAATAAGCATTCGTTCAAGATTAACTAGACATGTTTCAAATGTATCACCGAAGACTGAAAAGTCATCCATGAAAACTTCCATGCATTCTTCTATCATGTCGTGAAAAATCGCCATCATGCACCTTTGAAAGGTTGTAAGCAAAAGTACCATAAGGGCACGTGAATGTGGTTTTCTCTTGGTCCTCGGGTGCTATTGGAATTTGAAAATATCCGGAAAATCCATCAAGAAAACAATAGTAACTGTTTCCGGCTAATCTTTCCAACATTTGATCAATGAAAGGTAAGGGAAAGTGATCTTTTCTGGTGGCGTCATTTAATTTTCTATAATCAATACATACACGCCATCCTGTTACAGTCCTAGTAGGAATAAGCTCATTTTTCTCATTTGTAATGACAGTCATGCCACCCTTCTTAGGCACGCATTGAACTGGGCTTACCCATGGACTATTGAAAATTGGATAAATTAAACCTGCATCTAGTAGTTTAATAATTTCTTTCTTAACTACATCTTGCATATTAGGATTTAGTCTTCGTTGGTGTTACACATACGTTTTATGACCTTCTTCCATAAGGATTTTATGTGTGCAATACGAAGGACTTATTCCTTTAATATCATGAATCTTCCATGCAATAGCTGGTTTATGAGCTTTCAACACAGAAATGAGTTGAGATTTTTCATTTTCAGTAAGAGAAGACGATATTATTACAGGTAATTCAGATTCACCATGTAAATAAGCGTATTCCAAATGGTTTAGAAGTGGCTTTAACTCTAATGTCGGAGGTTCTTCTATCGATGATTTATATCGATATCTGTCTTCTTCTTTTAGCATTTGAATTTCTTCTGTTGTTGGTTCATATCCATTAGCTATTAGTGTAGCTAACATTTCAGTTTCATCAATTGGTTCAGTCCCTTCTCCTAAAGAACATTCTCCTGTTCCTTGTAATTCTGGAAATTCTTCTAACAATTCTACATGTGAATCTATAGTTTGAATATAATAGCATGTATCATCTGCAGATTGCGGTTGTTGCATTGCTCTATCAATTGAAAAGGTAACACTCTCATCCTCTATACTTAGGGTCAGTTTCTTACCAAACACGTCTATCATTGCTTTAGCAGTGTTTAAGAATGGTCTTCCTAATATGAGAGGAACTTGAGAATCTTCTTCCATGTCCAGAACAACAAAATCTACTGGAAATACTAAAGTACCAACTTTAACTAGCGTGTTCTCC
Source organism: Rutidosis leptorrhynchoides (assembly GCF_046630445.1). Taxonomy (NCBI): domain Eukaryota; kingdom Viridiplantae; phylum Streptophyta; class Magnoliopsida; order Asterales; family Asteraceae; genus Rutidosis; species Rutidosis leptorrhynchoides. Next base: position 120,502,928 of record NC_092343.1, on the reverse strand, counting down.
ATTATCCCTCTAGGATATTTTATTGATCGGCTAGTTGTATACTTATTCTTGTTGGTTTTAATTCTCCAAGGTCTAGTTTAGCGTATAGTGAATACGGCATTAAATTTATACTCGCACCTAAGTCTGCCAATGCTTTTATTGAACTAAGACTACCTAGAAAACATGGAATTGTGAAACTTCCTGGATCAGATAATTTTTCTGGTATCTTATTCAACAGCACTGCTGAACAATTATCATTCATAGTAACAGCCGAGAGTTCTTCCATTTTCTTTCTATTTGAGATTAGATCTTTCAAGAATTTAGCATATCTAGGCATTCCTGAAATCACATCAATGAAAGAAAGATTTACATTTATCTGTTTAAACATATCCAAGAATTTGGATTGCTCGGCTTCAAGTCTCTCTTTTTTCATTTTACTCGGGTAAGGAAGTGGTGGTTGGTATGGTTTAACATAAGGTTTAGTTTTAACTGTGTTATCTTCATTAACCTTTTCAACTACCGGTTCTTTTTCCTTATCTTGATCAGGTTGTGGTTCTTGTGGAGTAGGAATAGCTTCATCAGAAATTACAGGTATTTCAGGTGGTTTAAGTGTAATACCACTTCTTGTGGTAATGGCTTTAGCTGTTTCATTCCGGGGGTTAGCATTTGCATCACTAGGTAGACTTTCCGGTTTTCTTTCACCTATCAACCTTGCTAGGTTACTTACTTCTTGTTCCAAATTTTGAATAGAAGCTTGTTGATTTCTAAATGCTTGAGCATTTTGTTCATTCGTTTGTTTCTGAGATGTGAAAAACTGCGTTTGAGTTTCTACTAGCTTCGTCATCACATCTTCTAAATTCGGCTTTTTATCATCGGTTTGTGGTGGTTTGTTTTGAAAATTAGGTCTTTGCTGGTTGTAAGTATTGTTGGATACTTGTTGATTACTTGGACCTTGTTGGTTGTTGTATGGAACATTGCGATTATAATTCTGGTTTTGATTGTAAATCGGTCTTGGCGGTTGATAATTATTCTGATAATTATTTCCAGGCCTTTGGTTTAGATATGAAACATTCTCTCTTTGTTCTATTGTTAATTCAATACTAAGACAATCTTTTTTCAAATGTGGTCCTCCACACTGCTCACAACTAATTCGTATTGAGTGTATATCCTTAGTCATCTTTTCCATTCGTCTCTCGACAGCATCTATCTTTGCAGAAATGGAATCTAAGTCATGGCTAGAATCGGCTCTAGCTGCTTTAGATGATCTAACGATATCTTTTTCTTGGTGCCACTCATGTGAGTGGGAAGCAGTGTTATCAATAATTTTGTAAGCATCAGTTTCTATTTTCTTCATAATAGAACCACCAGCTGCTATATCGATGTCTTTCCTTGTAGTGATGTCGCATCCTTGGTAGAATATTTGTACTATTTGACAAGTGTCTAAACCATGTTGCGGACATCCTCTTAATAACTTTCCAAATCTTGTCCACGCCTCATATAGAGTTTCATTCGGTTTCTGTGTGAACGTAACAATTTCTCCTTGAAGTCTTATGGCTTTAGATGCTGGAAAGAATTGTTTAAGAAATTTTTCAACTAAAACGTCCCATGTATCAATCGCCCCTTCAGGTAACGATTCCAACCAATCTTTGGCTTCTCCCTTTAAAGTCCAAGGAAATAACATGAGATATATCTGTTCATCCTCAACTTCTCTTATTTTAAATAGTGTGCAGATCCTATTAAAGGTACGAAGATGTTCATTTGGATCTTCCTTCGGCGCACCACTAAATTGGCATTGATTAGTCACCATGTGTAGAATTTGTCCTTTGATTTCATAATCTGGCGCATTAATGTCAGGATGAGTAATTGCGTGACCTTGGCCAGTGCGTTTAGCTCTCATTCGGTCTTCCATACTTAGAGGTTCCAGATTTTCCATGATTGAATTTGTTGAATCTGAATCACTAGAGGATTCTGATTTAATGGTTCGTTCCTCAACAATCTCTGTTTGAATGATTGGTGGTTCCGGAGGAAAAATTAATGGTTCAGGATCTATGAATCGTCCCTGAATATTCTCCGGATTCTCAATTGTGAGGTTGGGTTCAAAAAATGGATTATCGGAAATTTGAATTAGAGTACTTGGTCAACTGGATGACGATTCTAAAGGAAAATCAACGGCGACAATATTTGGTAGATGTCTTGATCTGGTTACAGGTGGTGAACGTACAAAAGGTGGTGAACGTCTTGCTCGGTGCATTCACTGAATATCCTATTAGTTTTTTAAAAAGGAAGAAAAATTATATAAGTTATCCAATTAATAGACTTTTCTGATTTTGCCCACGTTTCGAATAGCCAAAAGATGCAGCAGAGGGGCAGGATTCGTTTGGTCTTAATATAATTGAGTACTGTTTGGCTCCAATAACCCGGTCCATGTACAAATCCAACTATTACTACGAACCAGAAAATTTTGATGTCTTTCAATTTAACCACTTAAAATAAATTTTCGTAATTTTAAGAAGTTTAGATAAGAAATAGAGAAAATTCTAAGTCCTAAAAACTAGAATGGCGAGAAATGAGAAATAAAAAGAGCGCGTCGAAAAAGGTCGAAAAAGAAAAGGGTTGAAAAATAAAAGGCGTCGAAAAATAAGAAAGAAAAAGAATGACTATAAAACTTTAAAACACTCAACTAACCCAACCTTATTATTATTACTAACTTAAAATTAAAATTGCAAATTGAGGTTACTAATTGGAGTGATAATTGATACATAGGTAAAAGGCGTCGAAAAATAAAAATAAGAAAGTAGCGCGTCGAACGGTGTCGCAAAATTCTAAAGTACCTAAATCTTAGTCTAAGGAATAAGCATTTAAGGAATTTTACGGCAAGGCCTAAAAATCTAGAAATAAAAATAAGCTACGGCAAAAACTAAATTTAACACTAACTACGAACAATAAAAATACAAATATTACGATTAAATAATTAAAAAGAAACAAATATAAAAAGAAGCTAAAAATGATAAGATTACAATTTTTATAGAAATATTATTTTTATATTTATTTTATAAAAGCCTTAATTTTTATATATATTAAAACTAATTATAATTAATTATACTAATTAAATTATAACTTAAACTAATTAATATTAATTAAAAACTTAAACTAAATTATAATAATAATAAAACTAATTAGGGTTTAAATAATAATAATAATTAATTACTCCGTATTAAATGCGAATTAGGGTTGCTGGACACGCGTGTCAGGGCAGCTCCACGAGTCGCGGTGCCACGTACCAGAAAAACTCCGCGAGTCGCGGGGCTTGAAAATTCAAATGAGGTGCAGGTATAAATTCGATAGTTTCAGTTTTTTTGTTTTTTTATATTTTTTTCTTTTCTGTTTTTAATTTAATTAAAATATTTATATAAATTAAATAAAAGTTATATTTCAAAAACTAAAATAGAAATAAAATACTTTATAATTTTATAAATAGAAATCTAAAAAAAAAATTATATATATATATTTTTTTCGGTTTTTTTTTATATTTTTGATATTAAAAAAAAATGTATTTTTACAAAAACTAAATAAAACTTAATAAAAATCTTTTTTTTTTTGTGTGGCGTTTTGCTTCGGCGTTCCCCGGCAGCTGCGCCAAAAATTACTTGATGTTATGCGAGGTGTATATGAAATAGCTTATATTTTACTAGGAAAAACTATTAAATACGATACAATTTTACACAAGATATTTATTTATTTATAGAATGGATATACTTAAACCTTGCTACAACACTTATAGGCAGTGTACCTAATCGTACAGTAGTGTAGTTTTTAGTAAGTCCGGTTCGTTCCACAGGGAAAATCTTTAAACAAAGCTTAACGCTATATTAGTTTTATTTTATAAAAATACAAAAATATATATAAGTAATATTATTATTATAAGAGGGGGTTTTTACCGTTTAATGACCGGTTTGCCGATTTTTAAAACTTTAGTCGCAGTTAAAACCTAATGTAAAATATTAAAAATAAATACAAGACATAATTTAAAGCGTAAAGTAAATAACGATAATGAAATTGCAATAAATAAAAGTGCGATAAAATAAAATACAATAATTAAAAAGTACGATAATTAAAAGTGCAATTAAATAACAATAAATAAAAGTGCGATAATTAGAAGTGCAATTAAATATAAAATAAAGGAAATTAAATATGAAATAAAAGAATTATGCTTATTTAAACTTCCGTAATCATGATGTTTGACGTGTTGATTTTAGTTTTATGCCCATGGGTTAATTGTCCTTTGTCCTGGATTATTTAATATGTCCGTCTGGTTTTTGTCCATAACAGTCCATCAATCATAAATATAAAGTGCGAGTATCCTCATCAAATTATCCTTATACCCGAAGTCAAATATTCTAATTAATTGGGGACTTAAACTGTAACAAGGTTTTAATATTTTGTTTAATAATTACACCAGGATATCGACTATGTGTAACCCAAGGTTTTAATACTTTGTTATCAATTATGCTAAGTGTCCTTGTACATAATTTCACCCCTGTTTTAATAATTTCATAGACTATTAATCCATTCCCGTGTCCGGTTAAATGAACGATTATTCTTACATATAAATACCCAGCCCATCATGTCCGATCGAGTGTATATGGTTATTTATAGGTACGTCCAATTGTAAATCTTTATATTAAAATTAACAAACTATCATTTAGTTAAACAAATATAAAGCCCATTAATAGCCCATAGTCTAATTTCCACAAGTGTCGTTCTTTTGTCCAAACCCCAATTATGGTACAAAGCCCAATTACCCAATTTTAATATTTTTAGCCCAACATCATGATTACTTCGGATTAAATAAGCATAATAATAACTTAGCTACGAGACATTAAATTAAAAAGGTTGAACATAACTTACAAAGATTAAAAATAGCGTAGCGTTACACGGACAGAATTTCGACTTACACCCTTACAACATTCGCTAACATACCCTTATTATTAGGATTTAAAATTAAAATTAAAATTAAAATATATATATATATATATATATATATATATATATATATATATATATATATATATATATATATATATATATATATATATATATATATATATATATATATATATATACGTTTACATATAGATAGAGAGATTGATGGATATATAAAACGTTCAGAATGCGCGAGCTTTTATAGGCATTTTGGTCCAGGACAGCTCCGCGAGTTGCGGCATTTTTGCACTACAAACTCCGCGAGTCGCGGAGTTCATAAATCCAGCTCACACAAGTTTGGATCCTAGTCTGCCGACGGTTTTAATATATAAATATAATATATATATATAATTTATATAATTAATTATATATTATATTATATTTATATACATAGTTAACTTGTAATTTTTAGTCCGTTGCGTCGAGCGTTGAGAGTTGACTCTGGTCCCGGTTCCGGATTTTCGAACGTCCTTGCGTACAATTTAATATCTTGTACTTTGCGTTTTGAATCTTGTACTCTTGTAATTCTGAGACGTTTCTTATCAATAATTGGAACCTCTTTGATTGTATTTTGTACTTTTGAGCTTTTTGGTCGTTTGCGTCTTCAATTCGTCGAATCTATCTTTTTGTCTTCACCTTTTATTATTTAACCGAATATCACTTGTAAATAGGACAATTGCAACTAAAAGCTTGTCTTTCTTGAAGAATATTACTATGAAATATATGTTCGTTTTTAGCATTATCAACTGTAGCAGTCCAAAGTGTGGCCCGATACTCTTATCCATGCGATCGCATGGATTTTTAAGGTGAGGACCATGCGATCGCATGGCCCTGACTGACACGCCTGTTTTGACCTAGTTTCGCATTAATTACAGTGTATTATTTATTATTATTACTTTAAACCCTAATTAGGGTTATATTTTTATATTATTTAGTTTAGTTTTATTAATTAATTTGTATTTTAAGTTTAATAAAGTTTTAATAAATTATAAAATTAATAGTTTTATAAAATAAATAATATAAAAATAATATTTTTATAAAAAAAAATTTTACTTTTTACAACTTTAAGTTTATTTTTTATATTTTGTATCTTTTTATTCGTTTTAGCGTAATATTTGTATTTTTCGATCGTATTTAGTTTCAAGTCATAGTTTTTGCCATAGTTATTTTTACTTCTAGATTTTTAGGCTTTGCCGTAAAATCCCTTAAGTGCTTTTTCTTTAGACTAAGATTTAAGTGCTTTAGAATTTTGCGACGCCGTTTTTATATTTTAGTACCTTTTTAAGTTATTGCCATTTGGGATATAGAATTTCTTTTAAGATTTAATATTTTTAGACGCAACTTTTAATTTTTAGTTTTTAGTTCCTTTTTAAGTTTCGATGCGCTACATTCTTATTTTTATTTTTCGACTTTTTATTTTTCGACGTTTTTCGACGCGCTCTTTTTCTTTCTTATTTCTCGACACTCTAGTTTTTAGGACATAGAATTTTCTATTTCTTTAAAATTTCAAACGAAAAAATTATTTTAAGTGGTTAAATTGATAGACATCAAAATTTTCTGGTTCGTAGTAATAGTTGAATTTGTACGTGGACCGAGTTATTGGAGCCAAACAGTACTCAATTATATTGAGACCAAACGAATCCTGCCCCTCTGCTGCATCTTTTGGCTATTCGAAACGTGGGCAAAATCAGAAAAGTCTATTAATTTGATAACGTATATAATTTTTTTATTTTTATAACTAATAGGATATTCAGTGAATGCACCGAGCAAAACGTTCACCACCTTTTGTACGTTCACCACCTGTAACTCGATCAAGACATCTAGCAAATATTGTCGCCGTTGATTTTTCTTTAGAATCGTCATCCAGTCGACCAAGTACCCCAATTCAAATTTCCGATAATTCATTTTTTGAAGCCGACCTCACAATTGAGAATCCGGAGAATATTCAGGGACAATTCATAGATCCTGAACCATTAATCTTTCCTCCGGAACCACCAATCATTCAAACAGAGATTGTTGAGGAACGAACCATTAAATCAGAATCCTCTAGTGATTCAGATTCAACAAATTCAATAATGGAGAATCTGGAACCTCTAAGTATGGAAGATCGAATGCGAGCTAAACGCACTGGCCAAGGTCACGCAATTACTCAACCAGACATAAATGCACCAGATTATGAAATCAAAGGACAAATCCTACACATGGTGACTAATCAATGCCAATTTAGTGGTGCGCCGAAGGAAGATCCAAATGAACATCTTCGAACATTTAATAGGATCTGCACTCTATTTAAAATCCGAGAAGTGGAGGATGAACAGATATATCTCATGTTATTCCCATGGACTTTAAAGGGAGAAGCCAAAGATTTGTTGGAATCGTTAACTGAAGGAGCGATTGATACATGGGACGTCTTAGTTGAAAATTTTCTTAAACAATTCTTTCCGGCATCTAAAGCCGTAAGACTTCAAGGAGAAATTGTTACGTTCACACAAAAGCCAAATGAAACTTTATATGAGGCGTGGACCAGATTTGGAAAGTTATTGAGAGGATGTCCGCAACATGGTTTAGACACTTGTCAAATAGTACAAATATTCTACCAAGGATGCGACATCACTACAAGAAAAGACATCGATATAGCAGCTAGTGGTTCCATTATAAAGAAAACAGCAACTGATGCTTACAAAATTATTGATAACACTGCTTCCCACTCACATGAGTGGCACCAAGAAAAAGATATCGTTAGATCATCTAAAGCAGCTAGAGCCGATTCTAGCCATGACTTAGATTCCATTTCTGCAAAGATAGATGCTGTCGAGACACGAATGGAAAAGATGACTAAAGATATACACTCAATACAAATTAGTTGTGAGCAGTGTGGAGGACCACATTTAACAAAAGATTGTCTCAGTATTGAACTAACAATGGAACAAAGAGAGAATGTTTCATACATAAACCAAAGGCCAGGAAATAATTATCAGAATAATTATCAACCACCAAGACCGATCTATAATCAAAACCAGAATTATAACCGAAATGTTCCATACAACAACCAACAAGGTCCAAGTAATCAACAAGTATCCAATAATACTTACAACCAGCAAAGACCTATTTTTCAAAACAAACTACCACAAACCGATGATAAAAAGCCAAATTTAGAAGATATGATGTCAAAGCTAGTTGAATCTCAAACACAATTTTTCACATCTCAGAAACAAACGAATGAACAAAATGCTCAAGCATTTAGAAATCAATAAGCTTCTATTCAAAATTTGGAACAAGAAGTAAGCAACCTAGCAAGGTTAATAGGTGAAAGAAAACCGAGAAGTCTACCAAGTAATACAAATGCTAACCCCCGAAATGAAACAGCTAAAGCCATTACCACAAGAAGTGGTATTACACTTAAACCACTTGAAATACCTGTAATTTCTGATGAAGCTATTCCTACTCCACAAGAACCACAATCTGAACAAGATAAGAAAAAAGAACCGGTAGTTGAAAAGGTTAATGAAGATAACACAGTTAAGGCTAAACCTTATGTTAAACCATACCAACCATCACTTCCTTACCCGAGTAAAATGAGAAAAGAGAGACTTGAAGCCGAGCAATCTAAATTCTTGGATATGTTTAAACAAATAAATGTTAATCTTCCTTTCATTGATGTGATTTCAGGAATGCCTAGATATGCTAAATTCTTGAAAGATCTGATCACAAATAGAAAGAAAATGGAAGAACTCTCGGCTGTTACTATGAATGCTAATTGTTCAGCAGTTGTAACAGACTCGTCCCACATCGGTGGGAGAGGAAAACAAAGCACTCCTTATAAGGGTGTGGATACCTCTTCTGGTATGACGCGTTTAAAGCCGTGCGGGTAGGTGCGATCCGGGGCAAGTTGGCCTGTCGATGATCGGCCTGTGGCCCAGAGCGGACAGTATCATACCAGTTGTGCTGCGCACTCTGTGATGACGCGTTTTGAGGGTGTTTACCCGAGAAGCAAATCCGTGAGGTAGAAGTGCGATCCGGGGTTGTACTCGTGCGCGGGTAGCCCGTCGGTGATCGGCTTGTGTCCAAAGCGGACAATATCATACTACGGGCTGATGGTGATGTTACTGCAGTGCTGTTGAATAAGATACCAGAAAAACTATCTGATCCAGGAAGTTTCACAATTCCATGTTTTCTGGGTAGTCTTAGTTCAATAGAAGCATTGGCAGACTTAGGTGCTAGTATAAATTTAATGTCGTATTCATTATACACTAAACTAGACCTTGAAGAATTGAAACCAATAAGAATAAGTATACAACTAGCCGATCGATCAGTAAAATATCCTAGAGAGATAATGGAGAACATGCTAGTTAAAGTTGGTACTTTAGTATTTCTAGTAGATTTTGTTATTCTGGACATGGAAGAAGATTCTCGAGTTCCTCTCATATTAGGAAGACCATTCTTAAATACGGCTAAAGCAATGATAGACGTGTTCGGTAAGAAACTGACCCTAAGTATAGAGGACGAGAGTGTTACCTTTTCAGTTGATAGAGCCATGCAACAACCGCAATCTACAGATGATACATGTTATTATATTCAAACTATAGAATCACATGCAAATTGTTAGAAGAATTTCCAGAATTACAAGGAACAGGAGAATGTTCTTTAGGAGAAGGAACTGAACCAATTGATGAAACTGAAATGTTAGCTACACTTATGGCTAATTGATATGAACCAATAACAGAAGAAATTCAAATGCTAAAAGAGGAAGACAGATATCGATATAAATCATCGATAGAAGAACCACCGACATTAGAGTTAAAGCCACTTCCAAACCATTTGGAATACGCTTATTTACATGGTGAATCTGAATTACCTGTAATAATATCGTCTTTTCTTACTGAAAATGAAAAATCTCAACTCATTTCTGTGCTAAAAGCTCATAAACCAGCTATTGCATGAAAAATTCATGATATTAAAGGAATAAGTCCTTCGTATTGCACACATAAAATCCTTATGGAAGAAGGTCATAAAACGTATGTGCAACGCCAACGAAGACTAAATCCAAATATGCAAGATGTTGTTAAGAAAGAAATTATTAAACTGCTTGATGCAGGTTTAATTTATCCAATCTCTGATAGTTCATGGGTAAGCCCAGTTCAATGCGTGCCTAAGAAGGGTGGCATGACTGTCATCACAAATGAGAAAAATGAGCTTATTCCTACTAGGACTGTAACAGGATGGCGTGTTTGTATTGATTATAGAAAATTAAATGACGCCACCAGAAAAGATCACTTTCCCTTACCTTTCATTGATCAAATGTTGGAAAGATTAGCCGGAAATAGTTACTATTGTTTTCTTGACGGTTTTTTCGGATATTTTCAAATTCCAATAGCACCCGAGGACCAAGTGAAAACCACATTCACGTGTCCTTATGGTACTTTTGCTTACAAACGCATGCCATTTGGACTTTGGAACGCCCCTGCAACCTTTCAAAGGTGCATGATGTCGATCTTTCACGACATGATAGAAGAATGCATGGAAGTTTTCATGGATGACTTTTCAGTCTTCGGTGATACTTTTGAATCATGTCTAGTTAATCTTAAACGAATGCTTATTAGATGAGAACAATCAAATCTAGTACTTAATTGGGAGAAATGCCATTTCATGGTTAAAGAAGTCATCGTTCTTGGTCATAAAATTTCAAAGGAAGGAATTGAAGTGGATAGAGCTAAAGTAGATGTAATTGCTAAACTTCCACATCCCACCAATGTTAGAGGAGTTAGGAGTTTTCTAGGGCATGCCGGTTTTTACCAACGTTTCATAAAAGATTTTTCTAAAATTGCCACTCCTATGAATAAACTCCTAGAAAAGGATGCTCCATTCATCTTTTCAGATGAATGCATCAAATCTTTTAATATTCTTAAATAAAAACTCACTAATGCGCCGATCATGATAACTCCAAATTGGAATCTACCATTTGAATTTATGTGCGATGCAAGTGATTTTGCAATGGGAGCCGTTTTAGGACAAAGGATTGAAAAACGATTTCAACCCATTTATTATGCTAGTAAGATGTTACAAGGAGCACAAACGAACTACACAACTACTGAAAAAGAACTCCTTGCTATTGTCTTTGCTTTTGACAAATTTCGATCATATCTCTTTCTAGCTAAAACGGTGGTCTCTGACCATTCTGCTCTTAGATACCTATTTTCAAAACAAGATGCTAAACCAAGATTAATTCGTTGGATCTTACTCTTACAAGAGTTCGATATTGAAATTCGAGATAAAAAGGGAGCAGAAAATCTCGCCGCTGATCATCTTTCCCGTCTTGAAAATCCCAAATTAGAAGTTCTAAATGAATCGGCCATACAAGACAACTTTCCTGATGAATATCTATTGAAGATAGATTATAATGAAATTCCATGGTTTGCAGACTATGCAAACTACTTAGTATGTGGATTCCTTGAAAAGGGGTTGTCGTACCAAAAACGAAAGAAATTCTTTAGTGATATAAAACACTATTTCTGGGAAGATCCACATTTGTTTAAAAGTTGTCCCGATGGAATAATACGCCGATGTGTATTCGGAGATGAAGCTAGTCAAATCTTAAACCATTGTCACACAGGACCAACAGGAGGGCATTATGGGCCTCAACTCACAGCAAGAAAAGTTTACGTTGCTGGATTCTATCGGCCTACAATTTTCAAAGACGCACACCTTCTTTGCAAATCCTGTGATGCTTGTCAAAGGGCCGGAAAAATAAGTCAACGTGATGAAATGCCACAAAATGTCATTCAAGTATGTGAAGTATTTGACATTTGGGGTATTGACTTTATGGGTCCATTTCCAAAATCTCATAATAATCTCTACATTCTCGTTGCCATTGATTATTTATCTAAATGGGCGGAAGCACAAGCTCTACCAACTAACGATGCACGAGTTGTAGTCAATTTTTTAAAATGTCTTTTTACAAGGTTTGGAACACCGAAAGCTTTAATAAGTGATCGGGGTACTCATTTTTGTAATAATCAACTTGAGAAAGTTCTCAAAAGATATGGAGTAACTCATAAAATCTCCACTGCTTATCATCCACAAACAAGTGGACAAGTTGAAAATACCAACCGAGCTTTAAAACGTATTCTAGAAAAAACCGTAGGATCAAATCCGAAGGAATGGTCCATTAAATTGGAGGATGCACTCTGGGCTTTTAGAACAGCCTACAAAACGCCAATTGTTACCACACCTTTTAGACTCGTTTACGAAAAAGCATGTCATCTTCCAGTAGAAATTGAACACAAAGCATTTTGGGCTTTGAAGACATGTAATCTTGATTTACATGAAGCTGGACGTTTACGATAAAGTCAACTAAACGAATTAGAAGAATTAAGACATGAAGCATACGAAAATTCGTTAATCTATAAGGAAAGAACGAAGAAATGGCATGATAAAAGAATCAGAAGTTCAAAAGAATTTAAAGAAGGAGACATAGTTCTTCTTTTCAATTCACGATTCAAGCTATTTCCTGGAAAATTGAAATCAAGATGGTCTGGACCATTCATAGTCAAAAGAGTTTTCCCATACGGAACAATAGAGTTAATAAATTCAAATGGGATTGAATTTAAAGTTAATGGTCACAGAGTTAAACATTACATACATGGTCCGATGGAAGTTGACAACGAAGTTAATCACAATTTCAACACCACATCTAACTAAGTGTGGGGAGAATCAAGTTTTTAAAGGATAATATGTATTTCTGTTAGAGTTAGATTTTCTGTTTTCGTGTAGTTCTCGAAAATGGAATCCGAATGGTCTTTCCCTAGCAGACCCTAAAGAACTAGTCTTCTCCCCCCATTCTGAATTTATTTTTTTAGGTTTTACGAGATGAAGACTTCCTGTGAATTAAACCATGGTCTAATGCTACACGATTTAATCACTAAACGTAATAATGACACCCTTCCAAGTGAAATGGTATCATTAATCAGAGGTAAATTGGACGGAGTAAGAAAAGAATCCAGGAACGAAAATAATAAGTTACAGTTTGGTAAAGGAAAATCAAAATCCACAGCGAAAAGAAGAGCACGACACCTTGAAAGATTTCACAAATGCGGAAAATGGTCACACGAAGGAAAATGCTCGACGAATCAGACATATTTCAATACCGAATTCGTTACTTTATGCAGAGATGGACCGTTCATATGTTTCGAAGAAAAAATGTTGAATGCTCGATTTTACGCCTATGTAGCTATGGAAAACCAATTAGTTCGACTATCTTATGAGTGGGCTAAAGCAGGTCACTAAGAATTCTATTTCACAGGTAAGTATGTACAGTTTTTATTTCTATTTTTATTATTTTTAACCTTTTGGTAATAAACGCTAAATCGTTCGCTATAAAGTATTAAATTGGTACTCAATAAAATTAGGTTTTGCGACTGAAATTATTGATATCATACAAAAATTTACTACATCACTGTGAAATTTACCGTTTATTCTTAAGGTATAAATATCTTTAATCATTCAACACAAAATATTTCAAAAATTCGTCATGAGTTAAACTAGGTTATGGAACCGAAATTACTTTACCGAAAAGAGGGGCGTATATTTTTGATAATATTTGATTGATTAAAGTGGGATAAAAGACCAAAAAAAAATTTAATTTTATTTTCACTTTGTTTTTAAAATTAATTTTAAATTATTAATGTAAACTTTTTAAAATCAATATATTTAAATTTGTAAATATTTGAAAAATTAATATTTTTAATATAGGTTTCTATGTATAAAAACAAAAATATAATTTAAGTTTGGTATGAATTTTTAATATGAATTTTTAATTTTATGCATCTTAAATTTAAGTTTGGTGTGAATTTAAAAACAAAAATTTACTTTATTTCGTTAAGTTAAAAATTTGATTTTTAAAATTCGTCGTGAGTTGAAGACTAGGTCGTTGAACCGAAATTGCTCTACCCAAGAGAGGGACGAGAACTTTTATTATCATTATTTTTAATCTTATTGAACTAAAGTATGCCAAAAACATTTAAAAAACCCAAAAATCTTTACTATTAAAACCGCGCTTTGAATTGACAAATTTTAAAATTTTGTCGAGGGACGGATTAGGACATCGATCCGAAATGCCCTCATCCTAAAAAGAAACAAATTTTTAAAGTTTTATTAATTATATGTTTTATAAGTTTTAAGGTTTTTATTTTATAAAAAAAAAAAAACAAAACAAAAAGTACTGTACCCGGACCCCCATGCGATCGCATGGGTTTTGAACTTCAACTCCATGCGATCGCATGGAGCTAAAAAATTGGCCAGAATCAAAAAGCTCAGCGAGCTGCTCTCTGTCCAATTCCATACTCACACACACATACGAGCATACACACACATACCTCTCAATTTTCATCAAATTTTCACCAAATTCAACCAAATTTCTCGCTACAATCCGCTCTAAACATGAATTTGATAAAGAGTTTATCAAAAAGGGTAACAATTTCACCCCTAAATCTCTTTAAATTTGATTTTTAGTGTTCTTGAGCTATATTTTTTCTAAATTGATTTTGTTAATTTCTAGTGTAATTAGTGTTAAATTGTTAGTATTTTATGCATGTATAACCTAGATTAATGCTATTTAACATGATTTGAAGCAAAAAACTTCAAAAATTTTAGAAATCTAGGGTTTGTGTTCTTGAGCAATTTGAGGCTTTTTGATATAAACAGGTTATGGCTGATTTTTGTCATGAATTATTGCTAAATTAAGTAGTGTAACATGTTTAGGTAGTTAAATGATCCAAACTTTGATCCTAAACATGATTTTTGGAGATTAAAGTAGACTTTTTAAGTCTAAAATTCATGAACTTATTTAATTTGATATAATTGCCATTTGAGACTTGTTTAATTGCTAGTAATGACTATTTTGACATGTTATTTGAGTTAAAAGCTTATGAACTTTGTATACATTTTTATATGTGCTTATTTAAAAAAGTGTAGAATTGTAAAAAATTGTGAAAATATGTATAAGTTTAATTTTGATTGAACATGTTATTGTGATTGTTTTAAGTTGTTATTTTGCTAACACTAATGCATATTTGAATGCACAAATTTTGTGTTTAATGTATTTTGCAGAGATTTACTAATACTGAAACTGGAGGTTCATCATCATCATCTAGACGACCTACTCAAGAACCTGAACCAGAACCCGAACAAGAACCACAACAGGAACAATAACATCAGCCTGATCAACATGTATCTTATTATGATCCGCTATAGTTTGTTAATGAATTCATAGTATTTCCGATGCATCCGCCTGTAGAATACCCAACGATTCCTGAACACACGTTGCATCCTAATCTGAGATTCGATAGACGATGGAGAGATTACCCGGCATATCAAAGTAATAAATTCAAATTAGTAACGAAAGATGTAGAGGTGCCTAGGGTAATTGATTGGGATCCTTTGAAAAGGGTCCAACTAGCTGACCGTGTTAGACTGCTACTGATTCAAAGGTATGGCAGTTCTTCTTTTACTAATTGGGAACGTTTATTCACCATTCTTAGAACTGTATATAAGGAATGGTGTGTTGAGCTGATGAGTACTATAGCATTAAATGTAGATGTAGATAGATTAGATGATAGAAGTTTTCTTAGGTTTATACTTGGCGGTAGGATGTACAGGATGTCCATGCTGGACATGGCCAGGGCATTACAGATATATACGCCCGCTGAATTACTACTACCCAATTGTATGAATTTGATTTATCATGGTGAAAGGGTAGATAGGAATTTTGATGCGACGAAGTTTGGAGGCGTATGTCCGATTATAATGTTTTTGGGCGGGGAGGAACACATACCTACTTACATATTAACAGAGCCGAGCTTCGTATAATTCATAGATTTTTGGCTAACTCGATTACACAGAGAGGTCACAACAAGGAAAAATTGACCTTACATGATTTATTTTACCTAAAGTGTATTCGAGACCCAAGAGGCTTTGTTAATATCCCTTACTGTGTTGGTTTTTATTTATCTAAGATGGTTAAAGGAATACAGGAAGGGGGGATAATTGGAGGAGGTATTTTTGTTACTCTCATTGGAGAGTATTTAGGTGTAGATAAGGACCAAGGGGGTCCACTTTTAGAATGTAGGGAACAGGTTGAGCTTTTAGGATTGACAGTTTATGCGGGTGCTAAGGTATTGAAGAGTAGGCGCAACCAGGCAATACCCTATGAAGGTAGTCATCCGCAAGTAGAGAGAGGATCAGATGAGGAAATGGAGGAACTGGATGACATTAGGGATGTCATTCGGGAGGCTATGACTGATGTCTACCAGTGTGTAGAGGAGGTAGATATGACAAACGTGGAGAGATTTCGTCGGATGGAGCAATGGCAAGCCTGGAATGATTACGAGCATTCCAGGCAACGACAGCATGATAGATGGGACTATCATCAGCGTCAGATTATGAGCCGGCTGTCACCTCAGGATCACTACGTTTCGACCCGACCAGCTTACTATCATCCACACCAGCCCGAGATGAGACTGCCATTCACTCTCTACGACCCTAACCAGGCATACCAGTACACCTATCACCAACCATGGAACCCGGACGATGACATGAACTGGAACCCCTATCCAGATTGATTTAGTTCCGGTTGGTAATTTATATGATTTTAATTTTTATTATTTCTATTTATTTATGTTTAAACACATTATATTATGATACTTTTATTGTAATGTTTAATATTTTTATTATGTTGTACTAATATTTCATATTTGATTTGAAAGTGGGATTTTAAGTCCCATTTCAAATTATCATGCATGTTTATATTTGTATTGTATGTATATTGTCGATTGTACAAAACAGGGTAAAATAGCGCATTTTCAAAGATTGGTATTAAGTTCAGCAAAAGCTAGTACTTTTGACGACAAAACGAAAAACAAATGTGATGTAACAACAAGATGGAATGAACAAATGATGTGCACCATTTATCATTCAACAAAAAAACGCCAATATGTTTGGAAACCTTGGTAAAATTTAATCATTTTTCTACGCTAATCACCCTCAATAATTTAAATTATTACTGATTTCTTGCAAATGAGGGCATTGCAAGATCTTAAGTGTGGGAAGGGGTTAAATTCTTTCGGATTTTTAAAATTTTAAACTTATACACATGGTCACCATTAAAAATACTAGTAAAGCAGTAGTTGTATTAGAATCTAGTGCTCTCTAATAATAAAGAACAGCCCTAGTCTTATATACTGACTATCCAATTCTAGTAAAAATTTTCAAAATTTTCAATTAAATGAATTCAAAATCATGTTTATACATATTTATGAACGATAAAACTAGGTGTTAAACACCGAAATTATTGTTACCTTGAAAAGGACATAAATTGAGAAACAAACCAAAATGTTAGAATTCATTTAAAATGGAATAGAGGACAATAAAAAGGAAAGTAAAAGCCAAGTGTGGGAAAAATTTACCAAGTTATTTTGAACATATATCACATATTTTTGTACAAATAACTGAAGATACTTTTGTTTTGGACAAAATTAAATATTTTACCCGATTTACTGTAATATATTTGAAAGAAAGATGGATCTACACGATGAATCAATTCCATCATTAAAAGAAACGCGCTTCTTGATTTAGGTCATGAAGTTGTCGTCCAGACCAGCTGTAGGTTGACGAAAAATCTAGAAAAGTCATCTCTAAAATCAGCAGGAAATCCACGGACCTCAGCATCAAACAGGGTCGCCAAGTGGTCATACTTATCCTAACCATGAGAGGATCTGTCTTGTAAAATGGGGAGGACGCCGTGCAAATTAGCTTGATAAGACTAATGAATCAGACCCCCAGAAAAGGATAATCTCCTTAAAAGATCAAAAATCAGCTTTTAAGACTGATATTACTCAATCCTAGAGATTGATCTTAAAGATTGAGAATTACAAACTCATGGAATTCGATGATATCTAAACTCGAGCTTGAACGAGAAAATATTTTGATCAAAATTACAAACCGATTTGTTTTCTGAAAACCCATTTTCAATGCGTTCATTACCATTGAACGTAAAATCCTAGGAATTCACCTGGAATTCATTAGGTCACCTGAACCAAATCGGGTGTCAACCGTAAGAACGGTGGTTGCATAGTATGGTCGAAGACGGGATCTTGTGCCAGACCGAAAAATTATAGGGTGAGCTTTACTATTGCTCCTACCAAGGATAGTAATTGCATCCGACACATTATAGACCATAATTAAAAGCATGTTAGGGGACATTGCCTTAACAGTTGCTTGTTCAACGCTTTCCTTTACAATCGGACGGTAGTTTACCGAAAGGTAATATACGGAGCAAGTATACTGGACGTGTTGCTTTCCAAATACTAGGTTAGCAAGTGGGTGACACAAAACCGTAAGTTTTGAGCTAAAATTTTCAAATCTGAAACCCACCAAACCCACAAAAATATTTTGAAAACACCGGTGAAGGGTTATTCCGGAAAACTTATCTAGGGTAAAAGCTAGATTTAATTTTCAAAAGATCAAATGTTTTCATAAAAATCCAATTTCCTTAATGGATCTAAATTTTCATAGTCATGTAGGACTGTAAACCACATCGTTACTACCATTGTTTATTCCGCCGTATAGAAATCACTGATGTACAAAGTGTGAAGAATAAAGAAGTGATTCTAGTATTTTTATTTCAAGACTATATTGCTTGAGGACAAGCAACGCTCAAGTGTGGGAATATTTGATAATGTTAAAAATGAACATATATTTCATAGCATTATCCCTCAAGAAAGACAAGCTTTTAGTTGCTATTGTTCTATTTACAAGTGATATTCGTTTAAATAATAAAAGGTGAAGACAAAATACAAATTCGACGAATTGAAGACGCAAACGACCAAAAAGCTCAAAAGTACAAAGTACAATCAAAATGGTTCTAATTATTGATAAGAAACGTCTCAAAATTACAAGAGTATAAGATGCAAAACACAAAGTACAAGATATTAAATTGTACGCAAGGACGTTCGAAAAACCGGAACCGGGACCAAAGTCAACTCTCAACGCTCGACGCAACGGACTAAAAATTATGAGTCAACTATGCACAAGAATATAATATAGTATTTAAATAATTATATAAATTATTTATATATTATATTATATATTATAAACATCGACAAACAAGAAAACAAAGAATTTTGAGCTGATACCTACCACCATGCGATCGCATGGCCTGTAGGCATATTTGCCATGCAATCGCATGGCCCTGAAATTCTGGCCACATGCCTATAAAAAGCAGGCTTTGCACGAAACATAAATCAATCCTATCTCTCTATCTATCATACGTAAATATATATATATATATTTATATTATAATTTTAATTTTAATTTTAAATTCTAATAATAAGGGTATGTTAACGAATGTTGTAAGGGTGTAAGTCGAAATTATGTCCGTGTAACGCTACGTTATTTTTAAATCACTGTAAGTTATGATTAATGTTATTTTTAATTTAATGTCTCGTAGCTAAGTTATTATTATGCTTATTTAAGACGAAGTAATCATGATGTTGGGCTAAATTATTAAGATTGGGTAATTGGGCTTTGTACCATAATTGGGGTTTGGACAAAAGAATGACACTTGTGGAAATTAGACTATGGGCTATTAATGCGCTTTATATTTGTTTAATTAAATGATAGTTTGTTAATTTAATATAAAGATTTACAATTGGACGTACCTATAAATAACCATATACACTCGATCGGACACGATGGGCGGGATATTTATAAGAACTAATAATCGTTTATTTAACCGGACACGGGAATGGATTAATAGTCAATGGACTTATTAAAACAGGGGTGAATTATATACAAGGAAAATTGGTGTAATTATAGTTTAAATCCCCAATTAGTTGGAATATTTGACTTTGGATATAATGATAATTTAACGAGGACACTCACACTTTATATTTATGACTGATGGACTGTTATGGACAAAAACCAGACGGACATATTAAATAATCCAGGACAAAGGACAATTAACCCATGGGAATAAACTAAAATCAACACGTCAAACATCATGATTACGGAAGTTTAAATAAGCATAATTCTTTTATTTCATATTTAATTGCACTTTTAATTATCGCACTTTTATTTATTGTCATTGTATTTAATTGCACTTTTAATTATCGTACTTTTTAATTATCGCAATTTTATTTTATTGCAATTTCATTATCGTTATTTACTTTACGTTTTAAATTAAGTTATATTTATTTTTAATATTTTACATTAGGTTTTAACTGCGACTAAAGTTTTAAAATTGACAAACCGGACATTAAACGGTAAAAACCCCCTTTTATAATAATAATATCACTTATATATATATTTGTATTTTTATAAGTTAAACTAATATAGCGTTAAGCTTGTTTAATTTTCCCTGTGGAACGAACCGGACTTACTAAAAACTACACTACTGTACGATTAGGTACACTGCCTATAAGTGTTGTAGCAAGGTTTAGGTATATCCATTCTATAAATAAATAAATATCTTGTGTAAAATTGTATCATATTTAATAGTATTTCGTTGTAAAAATAATACTATTTCCTAGTACACCTCGCACACATCATAACTACATCCCGACTCGGCCTGCTTTTTATCCACCACATCAGCCCGACATGCGACCACCCTTTGACCTGTACGACCCCAATCAAGCCTACCAGGACACCTATCACCAACCATGGAACCCGAGCGATGATATGAACTGGAACCCCTATCCAAATCAACAGTGTTCCATTGGTGATTTCTTATCTTTATTTATTTTTATCTATTTATGTTAAACATTTAACATTTTGATACTTTTATGTAATATTTAACATTTTTATTATTTTGTACTAATATTTCATTTTTGTAATTTGAAAGTGGGATATTAAGTCCCATTTCAAAATACCATGCATGTTTATATTTGTATTGTATGTATTTTATCTCATGTACACAACAGGGTAAAACAGCGCATTTTCAAAGACTGGCATTAAGTTCAGCAAAAGCAACTAATTTTGACGACAAGATGCAAAATATATGTGAAATAACAACTGTAGGAATGAACAAATGATGTGCACCATTTATCATTCAAACAAACAACAATATGTTTGGAAACTTTGATAAAATTTAATCTTTTTTCTACGCTAATCACCCTCAATAATTTAAATTGTTACTGATTTCTTGCAAATGAGGGCATTACAAGATCTTAAGTGTGGGAAGGGATTAAATTATTTCGGTTTTAAAATTTTTTGACTTATACACTTGGTTTAATAGCCACCGTTAAACTTTACTAGTAACGCAGTAGTTGTATTAGAATCTAGTGCTCTCTGATAATAAAGAACAGCCCTAGTCTTATATACTGACTACCCACTTCTAGTAATATTTTTAAAATTTTCAACTAAATGAACTCAAAATCATGTTTATACATATTTATGAACGATAAAACTAGGTGTTGATACCGAAATTATTGTTACCTCGGAAAGAACATAAATTGAGAAACAACCCAAAACGCTTGAATTCATTTAAAATGGAATTGAAGAGAATAAAAAGGCAAAGAAAGAAAAATAAAAGCCAAGTGTGGGAAAAATTTACCAAGTTATTTAGAATATATATCACATATTTTTGTACAAATAATTGAAGATACTTTTGTTTTGGACGATATTAATCAGTTTTACCCAGTTTATTGTAATATAAATGGAATTTAAAAGGAAGTAAAGTCTTCCGAGAAAAAGACATGCGCTTCTTGATTTAGGTCAGGAAGTTGTCGTCCAGACCAGTTGTAGAGTCTACGAAAAATCTTGAAAAGTTTTTTCAAAAATCAGCTGGAAATTCACAAACCTCGGCATCAAACAGGGTCGCTAAGTGGTCAGACTTATCCTAACCATGAGAGGATCTGTCTCGTACAATGGGGGGCACCGTGCAAATTAGCTTATAAGACTAATGAATCAGATCCCCAGAAAGGATAATCTCCTTAAAGATTAAAAATCGGCATTTAAGCCTGATATTACCCAATCCTTGAGATTGACTTTTAAAGATTGAGAATTACAAACTCATGGAATTCAATGATATCTAAACTCGAGCTTGAACGAGAAAATATTTTGATCAAAATTATAAACCGATTTGTTTTCTGAAAACCCATTTTCAATGCGTTCATTACCATTGAACGTAAAATCCTAGGAATTCACCTGGAATTCATTAGGTCATCTGAACCAAATCGGGTATCAACCGTAAGAACGGTGGTTGCATAGCATGGTCGAAGACAGGACCTTGTGCCAGACCAAAAAACTATAGGGTGATCTTTACTATTGCTCCTACAAAGGATAGTAATTGCATCTGACACGATATGGACCATAATCAAAAGCATGTGATTAGACATTGCCTTAACAGTTGCTTGTTCAACGCTTTCCTTTACAACCGGACGGTAGTCTACCGAAAGGTAATATACGGAGCAAGTAT
Source organism: Rutidosis leptorrhynchoides (assembly GCF_046630445.1). Classification (NCBI taxonomy): domain Eukaryota; kingdom Viridiplantae; phylum Streptophyta; class Magnoliopsida; order Asterales; family Asteraceae; genus Rutidosis; species Rutidosis leptorrhynchoides. The sequence continues at coordinate 120,480,499 of NC_092343.1, read as the reverse complement.
ACTGGACGTGTTGCTTTCCTAATACAAGGTTAGCAAGTAGGTGACACAAAACTATAAGTTTTGGGCTAAAATTTTCAAATCTGAAACCCACAAAACCCACAAAAACAATTTGCGAACACCGGTGAAGGGTTATTCCGGAAAACTTATCTAGGGTAAAAGCTAGATTGAATTTTCAAAAGATCAAATGTTTTCATAAAGATCCAATTTCCTAAAAGGATCTAAATTTTTATAGTCATGTGGGATTGTAAATCACATCGTTACTACCATTGTTCATACCGCCGTATCAAAATCACTGATGTACAAAGTGTGAAGAATAAAGAAGTAATTCTAGTAAAGTTATATTCAAGTTCTATATTGCTTGAGGACAAGCAACGCTCAAGTGTGGAAATATTTGATAATGCTAAAAACGAACATATATTTCATAGCATTATCCTTCAAGAAAGACAAGCTTTTAGTTGCAATTGTTCTATTTTCAAGTGATATTCGTTTAAATATTAAAAGGTGAAGACAAAAGACAGATTCGACGATTTGAAGACGTAAACGACCAAAACGCTAAAAAGTTCAAAGTACAATCCAAGTGGTTCAATTTATTGACGAGAAACGTCTAAAAATTACAAGAGTACAAGCCGCAAAACGCAAAGTACAAGATATTAAATCGTACGAAAGGACGTTTGAAAATCCGGAACCGGGACATGAACCAACTGTCAACGCGCGACACAACGGAGATAAAATTACAAGTCAACTATGCACATGAATATAATATAATATATATATAATTATATATATTATATATATATATATATTATATTATATTATTAAAAACCGTCGGCAAACAAGAAGACAAGTGATTGTGAGCTGGATCAGGAGGCCATGCGATCACATGGCCTGGCTGCCTTATCTCCATGCGATCGCATGGGAAGAAAAGAGTGGCCAAGTCCTATAAATTGGAACGTTTTTTGCCAAATTCAAGACACCTTCATCAACTGACTCTTGCTCTCTCTCAATATATTTATATTTATATTTTATTATAATTTTAATATTAAGTTAATAATAATAAGGTTATAGTGGCGAATGTTTTAAGTTTGTAAGTCGAATTTCTGTCCGTGTAACACTACGCGATTAATACTCATTGTAAGTTATGTTCAACCTTTTTAAATTAATGTCTCGTAGCTAAATTATTATTATTTTTATTTAAGCTGAAGTAATCGTGATGTTGGACTAAATATTAAGACTGGGTTATTTGGCTTTGGACCATAATTGAGGTTTGGACAAAAGACCGACACTTGTGGAAATTGGACTATGGGCTATTAATGGGCTTTATATTTGTTTAAGTGAATGATAGTTCGTTAATTTAATATAGAGATTTACAATTTGAGATAATTATAAATAACCACATACACTCGATTGGACACGATGGGCGGGATATTTATAAATACTAATAATCGTTCATTTGACCGGACACGGGGATGGATTAATAGTCAATGGACTCATTAAAACAGGGGTGGATTACATACAAGGACACTTGGTGTAATTGTTAACAACATATTAAAACCTTGGGTTACATGTAGTCGATAACCTGGTGTAATCATTAACAAATTATTAAGACCTTGTTACAGTTTAAGTTCCCAATTAGTTGGAATATTTGACTTCGGGTATAAGGGTAATTTGACGAGGACACTCGCACTTTATATTTATGATCGATGGACTGTTATGGACAAAAACCAGATGGACATATCGAATAATCTAGGACAAAGGACAATTAACCCATGGTAATAAATTAAAATCAACACGTCGAACATCATGATTACGGAAGTTTAAATAAGCATAATTCGTTTATTTTATATCTCATCGCACTTTATTTATCGTCATTTTATTTATCGTACTTTAAATTATTGCACTTTTAATTATCGCACTTTTATTTTATCGCACTTTTATTTATCGTCATTTACTTTACACTTTAAATTAAGTTGTATTTATATTTAATATTTTACATGAGGTTTTAATTGTGACTTAAGACTCAAAATTGACAAACCGGTCATTAAACGGTAAAACCCCCTTTTATAATAATAATAATATTACTTTTATATATATATATATATATATATATATATATATATATATATATATATATATATATATATATATATATATTGATACAAATATAGTTTAAAATATATATAGTGTTAAACTCAGCTAGCTCCCTGTGGAACGAACCGAAGTTACTAAAAACTACACTACTCTACGATTAGGTACACTGCCTATAAGTATTGTAGCAAGGTTTAGGTATATCCCATTCAATAAATAAATAAATAACTTGTGTAAATTGTATCATATTTAATAGTATTTCGTAGTAAAAAATAATCTATTTCGTACTACACCTCGCACACATCAGTCGCCAAAAATGGTCTACCTAAGATGAGGGGGACTTGAAGGTCTTCCTTCATCTCTATGATAACAAAATCGACCGGGAACACCAAGGTGTCAATGCTAACCAAGATCTCCTCGGCGATGCCAATAGTAGTATCAAACGAATGGTTGGCCAATCTTATCCTAATTCGAGTTGGTTTAAGAGTTCCAAGACCAAGCCTCTCCTAAAGTGAATGGGACATTAGGTTAATGCTTGCATCCAAGTCGGCTAGTGCATTGAATACTTCTGATTCGTCGAACTTACAAGGGAAAACAAATTTTCCCGGATCTCCTAACTTCTTAGGAATCCTTGGCCTCGATTCAAGAATCTTGTTGCACTCCACTTCGATAAAGAAAGATGTTTCGTCATGGTATTTACCCCTTTGAGATATTAGCTCCTTGATGAACTGACCATAATTCGGAATTCCTTTAAGCACATCGGTGATAGGTACGTTAACCGAGGCATTTTTCATCATTTCTTGAAACTTTTTGTATTGAGCCGCCAACTTGTCTTTCCTTAAAACTTTTGTATATGGCACCGGTCTTGTAATCCTTGAAGACTCGTCACCCTTTTTCTTTCGTACCCTCAGTTGAGTTGACCTTTTCTTTACCCTTCTCCTTACTAACCCCGGTATCCTCTTCAATAAAACTTGGTAGTGGTTCATGGGTTATAAAGGGTTGTGGTTGAGGATCTTCGACCCCAGTGGTTAAACCGCATCGAGTGGTTATGGCGGTGACATTTTTATTTTGGTTTAGGTTATTAGGGTTTTGGTTGGTGCTTTCGATATGAATCACTCTTGAATTGTTGTGTTGTTGATTTTGATCGTGTTGACGGTTACTGTGGTAATTGTTAATCGGATTAACTTGAGTGTTTGAAGGTAAAGTTCCTTGTGGTCTTTCGGCAACTTGAGATGAAAGTCGGCCAACGGCACTCTCAAGGTTTTGGAATGAAGCTTGTTGGTTTCGTATTTGTTGCTTTAAGAATTCATTCCCTTTCATTAGAAAAGCTTCGGTTGATTCTACCTTCTTGATGTAGTTTTACATGATCTCTTCTAAGCTCTTCGAAGGTTGGGATTGTTGGTTGTTTTGTTGAGGTTGTTGGTTGTAACTTTCGTTATTTTGTGATTGACTATTGTAACGACCCTACTTTTTCCGTTATCTTTTACCGTTAATTATTTAACGACCGTTAATTGTTATTCGTGCCAAGTCATTTCTATGACCTATATTATTATTTTTGTAATAATATATTAATTATTATGTGCTATGTGAATATTTGTATTCATATTTTAAGTTATACGTTTCTACGTGTCGCGGATTTCTATCCGGCGAATCTTTTCGATTTTCGAACCAACGGTCAAGCTTTTGGGATTTTTAAATCCAAATTATCTTAAATATGATATTTTGATGTCATATGATTATATATAGTGTTTATATATTTTATTCGTCGCGTATTTGTTATCTCTCCGAAAAATCAATCGCGTAGCGGTGTTTTCGCGTTTCGGGATTTCATTCGGGCATTCGGGCCACAAGACTTCTTTCATTTATCAAGTTGGCCCACAAGTGGGGCCCACCCTTCATATTTCAGCCGAAAATATCAAAGGGGAGGGGGTATTGTGCCATTTTTGAAAGATTAGATTACATGATCAAAAATTGGCTCATTTCTTTTCATTTTAACCTAATCATTTTTTTTTCTCTTCTCCTTCCTCCTCTCCTCTTTGATGCCATCACCACCAACACATACAATCATCATCATCTTCATCAATTAATACTTGGATTAAGAAATCATTCACATATTCGAATTCTACGCGTTCTTCTCTACACATCTACATCATTTGATTCTCGATTAGGGTATAAACCCTAACCCTAAATTTTTAATTTTATCCAATTTTACTGATTTTTATATTTAATATGATAGTATATTGCTTGTATGTTGTTGGATTATTGATTGTATGCATAGAATCACTCGTTATTGCATGTTTTCGGTTTGATTGAATTGGGACAACAGCTTTTTCGTTCATTTCTGGTTGTGTAACTGATATAAAAGTGAAATTAAAGTATCTAGATGAGTTCCTCTCATCAAGACATTAATTTTAGACTCCGGATTGATGTCATTTCGATTCCCGGAACATAAGTTTTGATCAAAATGGTGTTTAATTGAAATTAAAATATGAAAACGAATTGGTACAGGTATAGTCTGACTTTGTGACCATTTTTAGAGTCTTTAGGGTGTACTAGTGTGTTAGGATTGATGATTGGATGAACATTCATGTTCGGGTCATCGAAATCCGAGCCACGGATCACCCGTTATGACTAAAACATGTTTTTGAACGGATTAAAGATCCAAATTGAGTAATAGCTGTAAGTCACGACTTAGTGGCTGTTCTTGAGATGTTCTTGAGCACACTAAGGTGTCGGGTGGGTTGGTTAGGCGAAGATATATATAAGACTCGCCGAAAACTGATTCCCGGGGCTCAAGTTATGACCCGATGAACTTTTAATTAAAACTTATGGTTATGAAATAAGACTTATGATATGAATAATGATTTTCATTATTAATAAATTACTTATGATATAAAATTAATTATTTTAATTTAAGACTTATGATATACATATTTATTATATCATTTATTACTTAATTATGATTAATGAAACTTTAATTAAACTTATGATTAATAATACTTTTATTATTAATGAAAAGTACTTATGGTAAGTATTAAACTTATATTATGAGGTGATTATAATAAGACTTATAATAAGAATTAATTGATTATTTAATTATTATAAGATTTAATTATTATTTAATTATAATTTAATTATTAAATACTTATGAATTAATGATTATAATTAGAAACTTATGATATGATTAATAATTCATTATTAATTAATAATACTTATGATATGATTTAAAACCTATTATTAATTAATAATACTTATATTATGATTAATATTTAATTAATTAATTAAATACTTATGTTATATTAATTATAACATTTAAACTTATGTTAACTTTAAAAATTCATTTTAATTTAATTAAACTTATGTTATGATATAATTATAGATATTTAACTTTAAATAACATTATAACTTATGTTATTATTACAACTTACACTTTTAAAATTAATGTTGACTATGTTTGACCAAGGTTGATTTTTGCGTTGACTTTCGGTTGACTTTGACTTTCAGTTGACTTTTGTTGACTTTCTAATTAAGGAAACTTCCCTAACTTAAAAACTTTCTAAAAATAGAAACTTTCTAAATATGGAAACTTTCTAAATTTGGAAACTTTCCAAAAATAGAAACTTTCCTAAAATAGAAACTTTCCAAAAATAGAAACTTTCCTAAAATAGAAACTTTCCAAAAATAGAAACCTGCTAAAAATAGAAACTTTCTAAAAATAGAAAGTGTGTGTCCGTACGCTGTTCTGATCAAACCGATGTATGTTGAGTGTTGTTCTATGTCTACTTGCAACATATACAATAGCTATCATACTAAGACTTGACCTAAGTTAGTTATTTATATCGACATGCTTTATTTATAGGTCGACATTGTGATCATTTCTGATCACTTTACTTCATTTGCTGTTCGCTTATTTGTGTGGTTACTTCGTTGCTATTAAGGTGAGTTATAGTCCCATTTTCTATTTTAACTCTTTTGGGATGAGAATACATGCAATTTATTTTATAACTTGGACACAAGTGGAAGTTAATTTAAATTATTCATTGTGAGTTGAACAAAAATATTCCCTAGTCTGGTAACTGTAATCACTGGTTTCTACTGGTGAATGCGAATCCCACGGATAGATCTATCGGGTTTGACAACCCCATTTCGAGCTAGTCGCGCTAGCAATTTATAATCGGAATGTTTAGTACTTCGTATTTTGTTGTAGATACACTTGTTCGATGTATATTTTTTTATTGTGTTTGGCAATGGTAAATAAATGGTTAAGTGGTTACCAGGTGGCTCACGGAAAATAGAATAATGTTTTTATATGTTTTCTAGCATATAATTTTGTGGTCCAAAAAGGAGTTTTTATGTTTTCAAACATAAATTTTTATGGTTTTTATTAAATATTGTTTGCAATATTAAACCTAATTCACTCAACATTTTTGTTGACAGTTACTCACATGTTTTATTCTCAGGTTCATGATTGATTGCTTCCGCTGTGCTTAGAGAGTCTGCATATTTATGATGGCAGCTTTTGTTAAACAATAACTTGCATTCTATTTTGATACATTTAATAGCGGATGATGTTGACTTTGTTTTGGTCAACTTTTGGTTAAGTAATAATGTATGGTTTTTCTAAACTTACATATTTTGATAGGTTTCCTTTATAGGAAATCATTTTTAAATAAAGAATGCAAGGTTATTTATTAAATTCATATAGAGTTATGATCAAGCTGTGGGACCAAGATAACGATGGTCGTCAAGTGTACTTTGACGGGTCGTTAAAACTATAACCTTGGTTGTTTTGATAATTTGAATTTGCTTGATTGTTGTAAGGTTGTTGGTTTTGATATTGGAAGTTATTGTTTCAGGTTTGGTTATAGTTGTTGTAACCTTGATTTCGGTTTTGGTTCGTGAATTCGGGTGGTGTATTGGTTTGGTTGGTGAATGATACTTGTTTTTGATTAGGATTGTAGTAGCTTTGTGTGATGACCCGTCCCAATCCACTTGGACGAACACATCATTCATTGATTTCATAGTGAGGTTTTTACCTCTATATGATACGTTTTGTAAACATTGTATTCTTTTGAAAAGGCACACCATAAATGAATATATAAATCCAAGGTTTTCGACATCTGATGATTTTTACGTATAGACAATCACCGTATATAATAGTTTTTAACAATACATCCGTTGACAATACAGTCAAATAAGATACATGGTGATGATTTTGTGAATGCAAAGTTTTCTCGAATAAAGCATGTATGACTCCATGCACATAGCTTGTATAACGTATACGCAAACAGCGGAAGACTTCTAGGAACCTAAGAATAAACATGCTTAAAAGTGTCAACACAAAGGTTGGTGAGTTCATAGTTTTAATGTTGCGCATAATCTGTATATAAAGGTGGATCACAATATTTCAGTTGTTTCATCCGAAACGTTTATCAAAAGATTCTACGAAATTGAGCACCCTGGTAACTAAACTTTAACGTTATAATAAGTACCCTTGTTTTAACATACATTCAACCAACATGTACAATACACGCAATCCAACGTGTACTAAACTTAAATAGCATATGTCTGTTTTATAGTTTAGGCTAGGGTTTCTATACCTGGAACAGACGGGGATGTCAAGCCCTATGGATCCATATATAACTACTCGCGCCCACCAGTTCTTATAACTGGCAGTTACTAGTTACCAAAGCTAAGGGATTTTCGGTTCAAACTCGGTGTATAATTTAGTATGTAGTTGTATCCATTACGTTTAAATAAAGTGCATGTATTCTTAGCCCAAAAATATAGATTGCAAAAGCAATTAAAAAGGGAGCAAATGAAACTTACCTTAGCAGCACATAAGGTCATTCACCGAAATGTGACCGAAACTCAGAATGCAAAATAACCGTAGATCTCAACCTAGAGAATATATGTTGGTCAATAAATGTTTAACAAGCTAGGTCGGGTCATAGTGTATCATAATCCTAATGCTCGAGACCGACATGCAAAAGTTAACAAAAGTCATCTCAAAAGTCAACCTGACCCAATATGATCTTTAAATCTATACATGTTTATTATCATAGTATAATTCTTGATAATTGAACGAATTTATAGTTTATCAAACTCAAAATATTATTTATTTCCGGAGCTATATTATATTTGAATTATCATGGCAATCGAAAATATTTTATTATTTCACATAGCTTTCCAATACTTGTAAAATCAGATTATAGTGTTTATAAAGCTTTAAAACATGATAAGATAGTCAACTTTGACAATTGTTAAACAAGACGAGACGTGTTTTATATAGAAATTCATTTACTCAATTAGTAATATTTGAAAATCCAATTTATTAATCTCATAGAAAAGTTGTTTAAATATTAATTTACAGTTTCAAACACAATTTCAATTAACGTTAACCATAATTCAGTTGACCATATATTTTAATCCGTTCATCGAAATCACGCGATTTCTCAATGAAAAGTTAATAATTTTTTGCCAGCTTTTCAAAAACATGCATATCATATACTTTATATCAGTAGCATATGTATCAAATTCGTGATTCATCATAAACTATCTAACGACAAAATTAAAGCATACAAGCATGCATAAACATATATACTCGATCACTAGACATGGATACACTATTAATATATAAAAGATAAGATGTGAATGCTCACGTATCAATATTGTGATTCAATATTGTAGAAAAGTACGTAGACGCAACGAAGATGATAAATACTGTAACATCCCGCATTTTTCCGTTAAATTATTTTAACGACCGTCTTTTTATTGTAATATTATCCTCAGTATCTCGATTCATAGCCTCCATTAGCTAACCTTCTTAAAATATTTTCGTTATTGGATTTTTACATCTCTCGTACTCTCGTGTAATTCAAAATAATTCGTTTGGTTAATTCACGCACCCGCACCCGAACTAGAGGGACTAGACTTGCAAAGAGGCCAAAGATTTGACTAGGTCAACTAGTCAAACCTTCAACCTCCTCCTCTCATTTTCTCTCTTTCTCTCTTTTCATACTTCCATTTTCCTCTCAAGAACTCAACCAAGATTCATCATCTAATTTCGGATTTGGAGGCTAACATCAAAACAAATTACATATTTGGAATCCTCTCTTCATCCTCTTCGACTTGATACCAATTTCATCTCATTTGGGTAACTTTCTAAAATTACTAGATTTTGTGTTCTTGATGTTTTTGAATTATAAAAGTGTTAATTAGTGTCTATGGCTCGTGTATAACATGAATATATGTTTTGTTTGTTCGATTTGTTGTTTTGAGTAACTAGTTTGAACACTTGAAAATGGGTTTGCTTAATCTTTGATTTTGGAAGATTAAATGTTGTTAAATTGTTAAAGTTCATGTTTTAATTGTGTTACTAGTATCACTAGCTTCATTTTGATGTGTAGGTTGATTTGTAAAACTTCAAAAACATGATTAATGATTTTGTGATTCTTGATTAGGGTTTGATCGTTCTTGAGATGAACTTTTTGATGCTTGAATACCATGAAATGTTAATTGTTAGTGTTTAGTTGTAATGCATGTTTCATTACCTTCAAAACGGCATATCATATGTGTGAATTGGATTCCTGAAACTTAAAATGCATTTGGTGAACTTGAAACTTGAAAATGGACTTTAAATGATCACATGACGAGAAATCGGTCATTGGAAATGATGTTTTTGTTTGATGAAACATGTTTAGTTATGTTCTTTGTCAAAAGAGCTTTCCAACGATATAAGGTGCGAGTTCTAAATGTTTACGGTTTGCATTTTGTGCTAAAACGAATTTTGAATCAAGACTTGAACATTTGAAGCTGGCCAGGTACCAGCTCCCGTGTATTGTCGCGGCGCGACAATTGTGGGCCGCGGCGCGGCATAAGCCGTGTCCAGGCTCTGACCTCCATGTCCAAAATACGAAAAATGTTTGGCATACTACGGACCTCCGATTCACATGAAACTTGTTCTAACATGCTCATATATGATTAAAAACCTCAGAAAAATAGTTCGGGACCCGACCCGAACATATTGACTTTTTCGTTGACTTTGACCCGACCAAGTTGACTTTTAATCAAACTTAACCAAATATTTGTGTAATCGTTCTAACATGTTTTTATACTTGTACCTTGCATGAAACATGACAATTTGATTCACATGCTATTATGATCGAGTCTTAACGAGCCATAGGACTAATTGAACATCTTTGACCTATCGTGTTTACCGTTATTGATACAACCTATTGTTTAGGTCAAGACTAGCATTGTTCTTTACACACGTTTACTTGTTGAAGTACTTTACTACTCGTGCACTCAAGGTGAGATCATAGTCCCACTTTTACTCTTTTTGAACTTACATTTGGGATGAGAAAACATAAACATTTCTTTACTAAGTGAACACAAGTACAGGAAAACAAACATTCTACATACGAGTTTAGAACAAAATCCTCAATTCGATTATCATTAGTCACACTTGCCGGGTGTAAGCGAGAACTTATGTTGTATGGATCCATATGGGTTTGACAAACCCTCATTCAAACGGTTCGCTGCCGTTTATGAATGAAATATATTTTCGAGAAACAGTGTATGTTCTAGCACTAAGTGATGGGGTTCTATGGAAGGAATGTTAAGCATTGATAATTGGGTGCTCGTGAAACAAACTTTTGGAATGTATTACTATTATTTCATTGATGCAAATCTTGTGGTTCACTTGTACTTACTTACTTAAACCTATGATTTCACCAACGTTTTCGTTGACAGATTTCTATGTTTTTCTCAGGTCTTTGAACGCTATGTGAAACATGCTTCCGCTCATTATTTGATACTTGCATTGGATGTCGAGTATACATGCATTTCATGGAGCGTCTTTTGACTTTCTTTAAAACTGTATCGCATAGGTTTCACATGTAACTATAACTTTGTAACGTAACTTTTGGATGAACAATTCTTGTAAACTTTGAAACAATCTTTATTTTTGAAAGGAATGCGACATATCTTTGGTCAAACGTCACGTTAAAGACCTATGACCACGCAACGGGACCTAAGTAGTCGACGCCGTCAATTGACGATTTGTCGGGGTCGCTACAAGTGGTATCAGAGCATTGGTTGTAGGGATTTAGAGTTCATTGGTGTCAACCCCGAGTCATAGGGTACATTAGTGAATCTAGACTACAACCGGCATATAGACATGAAGTAGGAATTACTTGACTATTTGTGCATTTATACTCGAACGTTTCTACTCATAACTAACTCTCGCTTCATCTAAATCTTTCGTTGTTTAATTTGATTGACGCGCCACCTTGACTTTATAGAATAATGTCGAATGCACATATGAATCAGGGTAATATAATTGCCGGGATTATATTACGGTGACTCATATGAACGTTCCGACATTACGACATAAAGAATTTAAGGCGAATCAAGGAAAAATTTTCTCTTCATCATTATTCCATATCACGATTAGTATTGTTAAGAATACTAATCAACGATATTCTTGTGGCATGAAGGAACAATGGCTCACCAAGGTCAACACAATACCCTTCCCGAAACTTTAGAACAAGCCCTTCAACGAATGATAGCCACCGCCGTGGGTGAGGCCGTGGCCGATCACTTCTCCAACCACAACAACAATCATGGAGCCGATAATTCAAACGAGGGGTGCTCCTACAAAAACTTCATGGGGTACAAACCTCCCACTTTCGATGGAACCGGGGGACCGACTGCTCTCTCCTGATGGTTCGAACAAACGGAAGCCGTTTTTAACATAAGCGGTTGTCAGGACCAAGATAAGGTCAAGTTTTCCACCCTCACTTTCACCGGTGTTGCTCTCTCAGGGTGGAACACGTATGTACAATCAGTGGGTATCGATGAGGCCCTCACACTCTCTTGGACCGAATTAAGAGAAAGAATGATCACCGAATACTTCCCGCGCGACGAGACTCGAAGGCTCGAACAGGGTCTAAGGAATTTAAAAACGGTCGGGAATGACCTCGAAGCTTATAATCAACGGTTTACCGAACTAGTCTTAATGTGTCCAAATCTCATGACTCCCGAATCCCTAAGAGTCGAACTTTACATGGATGGCCTCCCGAAGAGCGTTCAACACGGGTTAATGTCATCCAATCCCGCCAACCTACAAGAGGCTTTAACGATGGCCCGCCAATCTATAAAAACGGTGAATGAAATTGAAGCGCCGACACCTACGGCCGAGGACCAACCGGGTAACAACAAAAGAAAATGGGAAGCCTCTCCATCGAGCAACTACAACAACAACTTCACCAAGAAGTCCTTCACCTCCGACGGCAAGAAAGGGTATGCCGGAAACCTGCCCTACTGTAACAAATGTCGCAAACATCATGTGGGTGAATGTGGCAAACCATTTTGCATCAGGTGTCAAAGAAGTGGCCATGTGGCCCATATTTGTAAAAGTACCATTACCGTCGCTCAAAAGACGCCCAATGCGCCAAGGGTGGTTGTTTGTTTCGAATGTGGCCAACCGGGTCATTATAGGAATGCGTGCCCAAAGAAGAAAGCCAACCCCAACGCCCGCCGTTGAACTTTCAACATCGACACCTAGGATGCCCGAGACGACGATGGACTAGTCACGGGTACGTTTCTTCACAACAACCCGCATATTTCATACTTATTCGATTCGGTTATCGTTAGACGTTTTATAACCAAGACTTTGACTCGTACTCCTTGCACTCCACCACTCCCCCTAGATATTGCTTAGGCCATTCAAGTGACCCACGAAAAACTATTGTGTGCCACCAAATTTATATCGGAGGATGTACGTTAAACTTATTGGGTGAATAATTTGAATTTTGACTTAACACCTATAGAGTTGAGGAGCTCAAAACCTATTCGTTAAGAAGAAATGTTTCCCTATCGTCTTGTATAGATTATTGTGAACTAAATAATTTCCGGTTAAGAACCGATATTCTTTTTCCCCGTATCAATGACCTCTTGATCAAGTACGAGGATCTCGTGTGTATACCAAATCGATCTCCATCCTTGTTATCATCAATTGGGGGTTGAGGGAGACGATGTCTCCTAAACCATTTTCTGAACTCGCTACGATAGTTGTAAATCTCTCTTAGTACCGTTCAGTTAATCTAAGGCTCCGTCTGTATTCATAAACCTCCGGAGCCGCGTGTGCAAACTTATTTAGACAAATCGTTACCGTACTTATAATTGATGTTCTAAACCTATTCAAGCGAAGAAGAAAACGAACAATGTCTCCGACTTACGCTCGAACACTTGAGAAAAGAGCAACTCTATACCGAATTCTCCAAGTGAGAATTTTGGTTAAACGAAGTTCAATTTTTAGACCATGTTGTTAGTGGTCAAAGTATCTCAATACATCTCGCAATCGGAACCACACGTAATCGGGAAACCCTCACGACTCAGACTTGTATTCGTAAAATCTTAGATCTCGCCGGTTATCACTGAAGATTCATTTCCGACTTTTCTCGTGTTGCACGACCTTTAAACTCGTTAACTCACTGGAAAAAAAAAAAATTAAACCTCTCCGTGTCTGAACTTTGAACATGATCTTTCACACAAACCTTACTAGCTAAATTCGTTTAGCACACTGGAACTCAAATATAGAAATATTTCTACTTGAACGCCCGAAAGACATACTCTCTCGACTCGAAATCAAGGAAACTGAAATTCGTTAATTTGCTCGATAAATATGAATACTTAATCATGGACCCGATCAACCTTCTCATCAACACGTGCCACGTTACATAGCCCTGTTATTTCACCATTTTCTGCCTGATATTACTGGAACTTAAGATAACACCCAATCCAAGGATGCTTCACTCTTCTTTGACTTATCATACAACTACGTGTACTATCTCGTTATCCCACCAAGCCTCAACATTCGACCACTAAGTGCGCGACATGGTTACCTCAAGGTGTGAACTCATCCTATTCTAAGTTCTCATTTCACTCCTGTCTTATTGCTCGCATTTCCGTGTAAGGAAACTTTTTATAAAACTTCTCAATGGAGAGAGAAACTCTTCACATTATATTAGTATTAGCCACGATGGTGAATAGTCCTAACAACCACTTTCGGGAATCGATGGATCTTCCGCGGTGCGGACCTCTTGAGAAACGAAACCTGTTCAAACGTGTATTAAAGAAAATTCTAGCTCGGCACGGCGTACCATCTCCATTAAAATTTCAGATCGGGATACTCGTCTCACTTCTAAATTCGGGATGCCTTACAAGGAACTGTAGGGACACGTTTAAACATGAATGCCGTGTATCATCCACAATCAACGGACCAAACAAACGTACGTTTCACATCTTGGAAAGACATGTTACAAACTTGTATTGTTGCCTTTAGTTGTCTCCTCTCACACAGCAGTTACCATTCGTGTATTAACGCCGCACTTCCGAAACCCTATATGACCGCAAATGTCATACCCCTATTCGTTGGATCAAAGCATGTGGCAAGCAAATCATCGAATCCGAACTCATTCAAGAAATAACAGTTGAGATCGTCCAAGTCTGAGAAGGACTCAAGATGACCCGTAGTCGCCAAAAGGACTATACCGATATTCAACGTAAACCTCTCGAATCCCAAGTCAGTAACCGTGTAATATTGAGACCTCGCACCTTGGAAAGGTGAAATCCGTTTCGGGAATCAGGGAAATTTAAACCGCGAAATATTAATCCTTTTGAAACCTTGGGGCGTATTGGAACCGCTCCTACCGTTTAGAACTTCCGACTCAATTAAGTTTCCGTTTACCCTACGTTCCATGCAACAAACTTAGAGACGTGTCCTACGGAACAGGAACGTGCTACTCTCCTAGATAAACTTACTATTGATGGCAAACTCCCCTTCATGGGAAACTGGTTGAAATTTTGGATCGTAAAACCAAGTCTTAATACAAACTGAAATCTCGACTGTCAAAATTTGTGGGAATGCCCAAGGATGTATCTTCACTTATTCATAGCATTGGCAACGTAAAGTCTCGAGTAAGAAGCAACGACTATTGCTTCCAACTAAATTTCGGGACGAAATTTCTTTTAAGGTGTGGGTAATGTAACATCCCGCATTTTTCCGTTAAATTATTTTAACGCCCGTCTTTTTATTGCAATATTATCCTCAGTATCTCGATTCATAGCCTCCATTAGCTAACCTTCTTAAAATATTTTTGTTATTGGATTTTAACATCTCTCGTACTCTCGTGTAATTCAAAATAATTCGTTTGGTTAATTCACGCACCCGCACCCGAACTAGAGGGACTAGACTTGCAAAGAGGCCAAAGATTTGACTAGGTCAACTAGTCAAACCTTCAACCTCCTCCTCTCATTTTCTCTCTTTCTCTCTTTTCATACTTCTATTTTCCTCTCAAGAACTCAACCAAGATTCATCATCTAATTTCGGATTTGGAGGCTAACATCAAAACAAATTACATATTTGGAATCCTCTCTTCATCCTCTTCGACTTGATACCAATTTCATCTCATTTGGGTAACTTTCTAAAATTACTAGATTTTGTGTTCTTGATGTTTTTGAATTATAAAAGTGTTAATTAGTGTCTATGGCTCGTGTATAACATGAATATATGTTTTGTTTGTTCGATTTGTTGTTTTGAGTAACTAGTTTGAACACTTGAAAATGGGTTTGCTTAATCTTTGATTTTGGAAGATTATATGTTGTTAAATTGTTAAAGTTCATGTTTTAATTGTGTTACTAGTATCACTAGCTTCATTTTGATGTGTAGGTTGATTTGTAAAACTTCAAAAACATGATTAATGATTTTGTGATTCTTGATTAGGGTTTGATCGTTCTTGAGATGAACTTTTTGATGCTTGAATACCATGAAATGTTAATTGTTAGTGCTTAGTTGTAATGCATGTTTCATTACCTTCAAAACGGCATATCATATGTGTGAATTGGATTCCTGAAACTTAAAATGCATTTGGTGAACTTGAAACTTGAAACTTGAAAATGGACTTTAAATGATCACATGACGAGAAATCGGTCATTGGAAATGATGTTTTTGTTTGATGAAACATGTTTAGTTATATTCTTTGTCAAAAGAGCTTTCCAACGATATAAGGTGCGAGTTCTAAATGTTTACGGTTTGCATTTTGTGCTAAAACGAATTTTGAATCAAGACTTGAACATTTGAAGCTGGCCAGGTACCAGCTCCCGTGTATTGTCGCGGCGCGACAATTGTGGGCCGCGGCGCGGCATAAGCCGTGTCCAGGCTCTGACCTCCATGTCCAAAATATGAAAAATGTTTGGCATACTACGGACCTCCGATTCACATGAAACTTGTTCTAACATGCTCATATATGATTAAAAACCTCAGAAAAATAGTTCGGGACCCGACCCGAACATATTGACTTTTTCGTTGACTTTGACCCGACCAAGTTGACTTTTAATCAAACTTAACCAAATATTTGTGCAATCGTTCTAACATGTTTTTATACTTGTACCTTGCATGAAACATGACAATTTGATTCACATGCTATTATGATCGAGTCTTAATGAGCCATAGGACTAATTGAACATCTTTGACCTATCGTGTTTACCGTTATTGATACAACCTATTGTTTAGGTCAAGACTAGCATTGTTCTTTACACACGTTTACTTGTTGAAGTACTTTACTACTCGTGCACTCAAGGTGAGATCATAGTCCCACTTTTACTCTTTTTGAACTTACATTTGGGATGAGAAAACATAAACATTTCTTTACTAAGTGAACACAAGTACAGGAAAACAAACATTCTACATACGAGTTTAGAACAAAATCCTCAATTCGATTATCATTAGTTACACTTGCCGGGTGTAAGCGAGAACTTATGTTGTATGGATCCATATGGGTTTGACAAACCCTCATTCAAACGGTTCGCTACCGTTTACGAATGAAATATATTTTCGAGAAACAGTGTATGTTCTAGCACTAAGTGATGGGGTTCTATGGAAGGAATGTTAAGCATTGATAATTGGGTGCTCGTGAAACAAACTTTTGGAATGTATTACTATTATTTCATTGATGCAAATCTTGTGGTTCACTTGTACTTACTTACTTAAACCTATGATTTCACCAACATTTTCGTTGACAGATTTCTATGTTTTTCTCAGGTCTTTGAACGCTATGTGAAACATGCTTCCGCTCATTATTTGATACTTGCATTGGATGTCGAGTATACATGCATTTCATGGAGCGTCTTTTGACTTTCTTTAAAACTGTGTCGCATAGGTTTTACATGTAACTATAACTTTGTAACGTAACTTTTGGATGAACAATTCTTGTAAACTTTGAAACAATCTTTATTTTTGAAAGGAATGCGACATATCTTTGGTCAAACGTCACGTTAAAGACCTATGACCACGCAACGGGACCTAAGTAGTCGACGCCGTCAATTGACGATTTGTCGGGGTCGCTACAAATACTAGATTGACCTCACAAGCATACCCCCGAACATTACCCATAACCTCCATAGCTATAATCCGTAATTTCCTTAGCTCTAACCTATTTGAAAACCCATTTCATAAACACGCGAGCAGAACCTCGTCGTAGTATTTTATGTATAAATAATAATAATAATACTCCTAACTATAAGATTAATAATAATATTAATCTTAATAATAATAATAATAATAATAATAATAATAATAATAATAATAATAATAATAATAATAATAATAATAATAATAATAATAATAATAATAATAATTTAAATAAAATAAATAACATACGGAGTAATATAGATAGAAATATATGTGTGTGTGTGTGTGTAACCAGTGCACGACTCCTCAATTTATAGATGTTTGCTGATTTCTTCACCCATGCGATCGCATGGGTTTCATGCCCATTTGTCATGCGATCGCATGGCCAGCTGGTACGCACCCAATATGTTTTTGTTTTCTTGTGTGTCGACATATTATTCACTGTAGCAAACAGTGTTTACTGTAGCAATAGTGTTTACTGTAGCAAATAGTGTTTTACTGTAGCAAAGTCATTTTTACTGTAGCAAATAGTGTTTTACTGTAGCAAAGTCGTTGTTACTATAGCAAATAGTGTTTTACTGTAACAAATAGTGTTTTACTTGTTCATCTTAAACGTTTTAGTTAACTTATCTAAATATCAACCGAATCAATAAACGAATGTTACTATCGTTTACTAAATAACTTGAAATTATATATATGTATATATCTTTATTTAATATACATAAATCAGTTTTTAAATACGCATTGAAAGTTATTTATGAATACTTAATATTCCAACTTATTGTGTGTGTGTGTATATATATATATATATATATATATATATATATATATATATATATTTACAAATAGATGTTCGTGAATCGTCGGTCTATAGTCAAAGGTTAACTGAATATATAATATTAGTTCAAAAATTTTGAGAATCAATATTACAGACTTTGCTTATCGTGTCGAAATCATATAAAGATTAAGTTTAAATTTGGTCGAAAATTTTCGGGTCGTCACAGTACCTACCCGTTAAAGAAATTTCGTCTTGAAATTTGATTGGGATCGTCATGGTTGACAAGAAGTATGTTTTTATGACTCATATGAGTTGAAAATTAGAGTTTTATCATCATTGAGTAATATGAATAAAACAATTCGTTTATGTGAAGAGTACGAGTGAAGCTATCACGAAAGAGTGAAGATGAGTAAATACATGTTCGCCTTAACTGTTGACGTAGCCACGGTTGATTTTCTGAATTCAAGGGATTTAGAGAAAATCTTCGTAATAAGATTTGGTTCTTCGGTAATTAAGAAAATTAGAATCTTCTTTGGTTAAATGCAATAATCTGTTTCGATTGTTCTGTCGGATATTTTACTATAAATCCACTCCCTTCGTTTTCTTATTTCCATAGCTCACATCTTCTATTCTTTCTCTCTCAATTCATACTTTAAAGTATTCTTTAATATGCTCCATCCAGTTCTGATTTTTGATATACTCCTAACTTTCATATATGTCATTCTTCTTTTTCATCTGCCGCCGGAAGAATCTATTTACTTCTACTATACTCTTGGTTTTATAGTGTTTTTAGTTCTCCCGTGTCTTTATATTGCTATATGCATCGATATACACGGTTTGTAATTTCTGGGTTGTTGTTGAGATTTATATCTTCCCTTATATTTCGAAGTCTCTGCTTCTGTCTTTCTATAATCATTGACATCCACAGTTAATGCTCTCTTCTATTTTCTGCGATTTATACTTCCATTTCTATTTCAGAGCTTCATGCTTTTGTTTTCTTCTTCTTCCCGACTTCAAGTCAAGCGAATAATGGTCCAGAATTCGTAGGTATGGAGTTTCGAATGATCATATATACAAAGCAGAAAAGAAAGGTAATAGCACGATTTAATTTGTCAAATTACCAGATTATCCGAAAAAGACCGAATCATTAAGAAAAATATTTTCTTGATATGTTTAGAGATTATATAGAATGAAAGAGTTATGTAACATGGTTCATGATGAAGATATGATATGTGAACTTTTATCACGTTCCATTAGAAACTCAGCATGACTTACTGTAATATAATCATGTTGATCAAGTGTCCTTATATTATACTAACTCATGTTTCAGTTCCCAACACTATTTCAAAATATTCATATTTTAAATTCGAATTTTTCAAAATTTAGAAATTAAAATAGTTTCCTTTATGATGTAATGCAGATATCGCGAAGAGATAAATAATTTCAGATAAGAATAGTTATGAAAATATCTTCAGAAATATCGAGGATATTTATAATGAAAGATACGATGATATCTTAGAATTTCTAATATCGATGGATGATGAAGAAGATTTGTCCGTAAAGGTTTAGAGTCAGGAACAAGGTATTCGTTAATAACTTCAGCAGATACTGAATCATTTGGATTCTTTGAAGGCAGATTTAGTCTTTGTGATTTGTCAACAGTCTCCTTCATAATTTGCTCAATCCGTTTTTCAGTTCCAAATCTGAGCTTTTTCAACACACCACTCTTTATTATCAAACTTTCGGCCATTAAGACCATTTACAGTTTTGCTGCTTCATCAGCATTCAAAGTTATCATAACCGAATCGTCGGTTATCAATCCGAGGTGTTTTCAAGAGTTCGAAGAGATTGAATGGAGATTGTAATTGTCAAGATACATATGATGTTCTAGAATTTTGAATGATACAAATATTTTTTTGAGGTTTAGAAGTGATGTTCTAGCACAGTTTTGAAGTCAAAGTATAACTTTGAAAGATATAGGGATCTAAGAATGATATCTTCTGTTAAATCTTAACTTGGATTCGGATTTGTCAAAATCAGAAAATGTAATCAAATTTGGGTGAGAATGGTTGTTTTGATTTCTATGAATGAATGTATATCGTTATGAAAGTAGTGAGTATAGTTGATGATTTGCTGAATCAGAATCGAAGAATGTAACATATTAATTGTGAATTTATATATCTTTCGGGTATTACCTACCCGTTAAAAGTTTCACAAGTAATATTTTGTACCAGAGAATTTTATTACAGTCTTTATGAAAATATATGTATGTATATTTTCTTCAGATGTAATACAGATTTAATGAGTTAATATCATATTAAGCTCACTTGATTTTTGGCTGGATTAGATATTGAATAATCTCTAAAACATTAAAGATTTCATAATCTTCGCAGAGTATTTCACTAATGTAATCAATACTTCATTATTCTGTTTTATTGATATTTCCTCAGTGAATCATGTTGGTGCTTATGGAACTCTTGCTAACTTCGCAAGGTACGAATGATGTTTTCTGGAAAGTTTCAAGTACATCGAAAATGAGAGTGTAAAATCAAACATGTGTTTGAATAATACACTTGATTTATTATGAAATGGAATCTATTAAGTCGAAGCAGATATTATAGTTAACGATTGTTAAGTCATTAAAGAAGGATGTACATCATAGTATAATAATAACATGAACTAACCGAGTAGTTAAGATTCACACGTAATAGCTTAGTACGAAAAGATTTATTTTGATCTCAAAATTCATATATATATATAAAATATACATATAATTTCTTCAGAGGGAATGAGTTAATACTTCATAACTCGTTGATACATTATACGCGTTGTTGATTAGTGATGATGTTTACGGTGATTATGGATCTAGCGGAGCTTGTGATGTTGTAGATGCTGCTGATGCTGACGGTACTGACGGTGCTGGTGATGCTGACGGTACTGTTGATGCTGCGGGTAAAACAGATCTAGCTTGTAAATCGTGCATCATTCCGATCAGGGTTTTATTTCATAATTTATATTCTCTCACTCATCTGGTTTACAATTAGAACTAGAATAAGTAATCTCTAAAACATTTAGAAACTACATATTCTCTGCAGAATATTTCTTCGATGAAGTTATGAATCAATAATTCATCGTTTGTTGTTGTTGGTATTCCTTGGTATCTATGGTGCGTATGATGTTGATGTTCGAGGTACAGATTGTGATGTTGAGGTGTGGGATGCGGATGTTATTGTTGGTAGTGGTAATGATACTGTTGGTGTTGATGATGGTGGTACTGTTGATGCCGGTTATGCTGCTGGTGCTTGTAATCTTTACACCGTATTCTCCAAAGTCACTACCCGAGCGCGAAGCTCATTGACTTCTTCTACCATACCGGGATGATTGGCGGTTCGAACGAGCGGATGAATAAGATCTAGAATTTGAGATAGTATATAATCATGACGAGATACTCTGGAGATGAGAGAGAAAATGGTATTACGAATAGGTTCGCAGGTAAGTGCTTCAGGTTCTTCGCCAAGAGGGGAATGTGGTGGATGGAAGGGATCACCTTCTTCTTGTCTCCAATGACTAAGTAGGCTATGAACCCATCCCCAATTCATCCAGAATAGGTGATGGCTAATTGGTTGATCCATTCCGGTTACACTGTCTTCGAAGTTCAGGTGAATATCCATATCGGAATAGCTGTCGGAGTTTAAGGAATTTGAACTAGATACAGGATCCATTTTGTGTAATCAGGTAAATGATTTTTGATGTGAAATAGATTATAGGACTTAGATTTGGTTGATAGTGTTCCAAATGAACATATATTTAGTAGCAATATCGTTCCAATATGTAAAGTTTTTAAATGTAATTTCCTTATTTTTAGTTGTAATAGTTAAATAAATAAGTGCGAAGACGAAAGACGCAAATCGCTCGAAAATGAAGATTTAAAGACAAAAACGAAGATTTGAAAGACCAAAACGTCCAAAAAGCTCAAATGTACAAGATACAATTCAAAAGGTTCAATTTATTGATGAAGAACGTCTAAAAATGACAAGAGTACAAGTTACAAAACGCAAAGTACACGATATAAAATTGTACGAAAGGACGTTCGAAAATCCGGAACCAGGACATGAACCAACTCTCAACGCTCGACGCAACGGTGTAAAAATTACGAGTCAACTATGCACAAGAATAAAATATAATATTTAAATAAATCATAATAAGAATAATATTAAATAATAAAAAGTTGTTAATTGAGCATAGTTCAGGGGTCGTAAATGAAAATTCAATTTATAATTTGGCCTATAAAAGGAACGATCTATGTAACGATGAGGGGGAGGAAGAATTTTTTCCGATCTTTTTTTTATCAATCAAATATCTATATCAATTATCAATATCTATATCTCTATCATAATGTTAACTTAATAAGATATAACAATAATCTTAATTTTAATTTTAAATTATGATAATAATAAGATTTATGATAGAGATCGTTTGAGTGTGTAAGTCGAAATTCTGTCCGTGTAACGCTACGCTATTTTTAATCATTGTAAGTTATGTTCAACCTTTTTACATTAATGTCTCGTAGCTAAGTCGTTATTATGCTTATTTAAAATGAAGTACTCATGATGTTGGGCTAATTACTAAAATTGGGTTATTGAACTTTGGACCATAATTAAGGTTTGGGCAAAAGACCGACACTTGTGGAAATTGGATTATTGACTATTAATAGATGGGGGGTATTGTCTAATTGAGTGACAAATCATTGGAGTCTGTCGAACCTATCTTCAAATTAATTAACCTAATAATTAATAATGATTATGGTTGTCCTATTTAGTGACGTTCATATGGAATCTGTTATAATCATTTAATTAATCAATTGGGTTGGGTAATTGATTATTCATTCTGATCAAGTGGATGAATTAATATTCATAAACTAATTAAAACAGGGGTGGATTACATACATTGATAACTGGTGTAATTGTTGACAGAAGTGATAACTGCGTCACAGTTTAAATCCTTAATCAGTTGGAATATTTGACTTCGGGTATAAGGGTAATTTGACGAGGATACTCGCACTTTATATTTATGACCGATGGACTATTATGGACAAAAACCAGATAGACGTATCAAATAAACCAGGACAAAGGACAATTAACCCATGGTAATAAATTAAAATCAACACGTCAAACATCATGATTACGGAAGTTTAAATAAGCATAATTCTTTTATTATATTTCTCATCGTATCTTTATTTACTGTCATTTTATTACTCGCAATTTTATTTACTGTCATTTTATTTATTGTCATTATTTTACGCACTTTAATTATCGTCATTTATCTTTACGCTTAAAATATAGAATCGACAAACCGGTCATTAAACGGTAAAACCCCCCTTTTATAATAATATTACTACTTATATAATTATATATATTTTGTATAAATATAGTTAAAAATATAGTAAGTATCACCAGCTCCCTGTGGAACGAACCGGACTTACTAAAAACTACACTACTCTACGATTAGGTACACTGCCTATAGTGTTGTAGCAAGGTTTAGGTATATCCCATCCGTAAATTAATAAAACTTGTGTCATATTTTGTAGTATTTTGTATTAAAAATAATACTATTTCGTACCCTCACGCTACATCATCAAGTTTTTGGCGCCGCTGCCGGGGAGCGCTAAAACGCTATATTTTTAATTATAATAATATTGAAATAGAATATAATAATATAATAATATTGAAATAGAATATAATAATATAATAATATTTAAGAATCAAAAATTTATACGTAAATTTTAAAAAAAGTCGTATTTATTAAATACTTCAGGGGTATATTATGTAACTTATAATTAATAATTGCTATCATGTCGCTTTCATGTGAATAGTAAATTAATTAATTTATTTTCATTTACTATTCATGAATAGTAAATGAATTAAAAAAAAAAAAATCGTTTTTTTTAAAAAAAAATCGTTTTTTTTAAAAAAAAAAAAAAAAAAAAAATTTCGTTTTAAAAAAAAAAAAAAAATTGTGTAAAAAAAAAAAAATTGTGTAAAAAAAAAAATCGTTTTTTTTTAAAAGAAAAAAAATTTCGTTTTAAAAAAAAAATTTGTAAAAAAAAAAATCGTTTTTTTTTTTAAATTTTAAAAAAAGAAAAAAAAAAGAAAAAAAAAAAAAAAAATTATTAAAAAAAAAATATATATATATTTTTAAAATTTTGTCTATAAAAAAAAAATGTTTTTTTAGTTTTATTACCTTTAGATTTTTAGACTATAGTCGCAACTTTTAGTATTAAGTTTAGTTTTGCCATAGTTATTTTTATACTTTTAGATTTTTAGGCTTTGCCGTAAAATCCCTTAAGTGCTTTTTCTTTAGACTAAGATTTAGGTGCCTTAAAATTTTGCGACGCCGTGTTAAAATTTTAGTATCCTTTTAAGTAATTCCCGTTTTTCGTTTAGAATCCCTTTTTAATTTTAGACGCGCTACAATTTTCTTATTTTTCGACCTTTTATTTTTTTCAACCATTTTTATTTTTCAATTTTTTTTTTTTCCGACGCACTCTTTTTCTCTCTTATTTCTCGCTATTCTAGTTTTAGGACATAGATTTTTATTCTACTTCTTATCTAAATTTCTTAAAATTACGAAAATTTATTTTAAGTGGTTAAATTAATAGACATCAAAATTTTCTGGTTCGTAGTAATAGTTGGATTTGTACGTGGACCGGATTATTGGAGCCAAACAGTCCTCAATTATATTGAGACCAAACGAATCCTGCCCCTCTGCTGCATCTTTTGGCTATTCGAAACGTGGGCAAAATCAGAAAAGTCTATTGATTGGATAATTTATTATAATTTTTCTTTCCTTTTAAAAACTAATAGGATATTCAGTGAATGCACCGAGCAAGACGTTCACCACCTTTTGTACGTTCACCACCTGTAACTAGATCAAGACATTTAACAAATATAACCGCCGTTGATTTCTCTTTAGAATCGTCATCCAGTAGACCAAGTACTTTAGTTCAAATTTCCGATAATCCATTTTTTGAACCCGACTTCACAATTAAGAACCCGGAGCATATTCAAGGACAATTCCAAGATCCTGAACCACTAATTATTCCTCCTGAGCCACAAACCATTAAATCAGAATCCTCTAGTGATTCGGATACAACAAATTCAATTATGGAAAATCTGGAACCTCTAAGTATGGAAGATCGAATGAGAGCCACACGCACGGGCCAAGGTCACGCCATTATTAAACCAGAAGTTAATGCTCCAGATTATGAAATTAAAGGACAAATCCTACACATGGTAACTAACCAATGCCAATTCAGTGGTGCACCGAATGAAGATCCTAACGAACACCTTCGTACGTTTAAAAGAATTTGTACACTATTCAAAATCCGAGAAGTGGAAGACGAACAAATCTATCTCATGTTATTTCCCTGGACTTTAAAGGGAGAAGCCAAAGATTGGTTAGAATCGTTACCTGAAGGGGCGATTGACACATGGGATGTTTTAGTTGAGAAATTTCTTAAAAGATTCTTTCCGGCATCTAAAGCCGTGAGACTTCAAGGAGAAATTGTTACGTTCACACAAAAGTCAAATGAAACTCTATATGAGGCGTGGACAAGATTTGGAAAGTTGTTGAGAGGATGTCCTCAACACGGTTTAGACACTTATCAAATAGTACAAATATTCTATCAAGGTGTCAACGTTGCAACACGAAAAGACATCGACATAACAGCTGGTGGTTCCATTATGAAGAAAACCGCAACTGAAGCTTACAAAATTATTGATAACACAGCCTCCCACTCTCATGAGTGGCATCAAGAAAAAGATATTTTTCGTTCATCTAAAGCGGCTAGAGCCGATTCTAGCCATGACTTTGATTCCGTTTCCGCAAAAATAGATGCTTTCGAAAGACGAATGGAAAAGATGAATAAAGATATTCACGCAATACGAATCAGTTGTGAGCAATGCGGTGGACCACACTTAATGAAAGACTGTCACATTGAACAAACGATGGAACAACGTGAGAATGTTGTCTACATGAACCAAAGGCTGGAAAATAGTTATCAAAATAATTATCAACCGCCAAAGCTAAACTTCAATCGAAATCAAAACATTCTTTACAATCCAAAAGGACCCGAAAATAACTGGTATAACCAACAAGGTCCAAATAACCAACCAACTCAAAACAACACTTTCAATCAACAAAGACCTAGCTTGTATAAACCATCACAACAAACCGAAGAGAAAAAGCCAAATATGGAAGAAATGATGGCAAAGCTAATTGAATCTCAAACACAATTTATTGAAACTCAAACCCAAACGAACGAGAGATTTGATCAGTCATTAAGAACTCAACAAGCTTCCATTTTGAATCTAGAAAAACACGTAGGTACTCTTGCTAGCATGATGAGTGAAAGGGAACAAGGAAAGCTACCGAGTAATACTGAAGCAAATCCTCGGAATGAGAATGTTAACATGGTTTCAACAAATTCTGAAAAACCAGCTCCGGAAGATGGAAAGGTTTTAGATGAGAGTAAAAATGAAGAAGTTACACCACCACCACCCGAGTATGTAAAGCCAGTGGTGGCACCATACAAACCACCCATCCCGTTTCCAAGAAAAGGAGTTGAGTATGAGCAAGTGATAGGTAATAAAGATTGTGATACCTCTGGAAAGAAGAAGAAGAAAAAGAATAAGAAAGTGCAAGAAACAAAAGCCGTAAATATAAACCCGGTGAAGACAGTTCCACCAAAACCTCCACCTAGGGTAGGTGATCCGGGTGAATTTATTGTTCCTTGTCTACTTAGTGATTGTGTCATGTATGATGCACTAGCAGATTTAGG
Source organism: Rutidosis leptorrhynchoides (assembly GCF_046630445.1). NCBI lineage: Eukaryota > Viridiplantae > Streptophyta > Magnoliopsida > Asterales > Asteraceae > Rutidosis > Rutidosis leptorrhynchoides. The sequence continues at coordinate 120,453,322 of NC_092343.1, read as the reverse complement.
TGCAAGTGTGAGTGTTATGCCTCTTTCCTTATATAAGAGATTAGGTGTAGGTGAGTTAACTCCAACGGATATGAGTGTTCGACTCTTTGATCAAACCATTAAGCACCCAGTTGGAATTGCTGACAACCTACCCATTCAAGTAGGCAATTTAACGTTTCTAGTCGAATTCATTGTCATAGACATAGAAGAAGACCCAAACATTCCTCTAATTTTAGGTCGACCATTCTTAGCGTCCACCAGAGCATTCTTTGATGTAGGAAACGGTAGAATGACACTTAAGAGTGGTGACAAATCGATCACCTTTATGATTCGAAAGTCTAAATCTCCACCAACCAAAACCGTTGAACCAACAAAAATGATTGGTAATAACCATGTTGTTTTACCAACTCCAACGGTAGTGCTTAATAATAATAAAACGCCTAAGTGTGGGGAAAATGAAGTAACACCTAATGACGACCCAATAACAAATAACCCCGTTGTTGATACGAAATTAAATGATCCCGTTATTAACAGTTCAATGAAGAAACTTTATAAACGGGCTATTGATGCTAGAAGTAAGGGGAACTTTAAGTTATGTAACCGGTTAGTATCCAATCTGTCGCCTAAAGAAAAGGCGAAGCTAGTTGAATTATGGGATATTACGGAAGAAGCCGGGCACTGGCTTAAAGAAAAAGTCACAGATATGCAAGTTGATTATGGACCAAGAGAAATTGACGATGAAGTTAATCACAATTTTGACACCACAGCTACCTAAGTGTGGGGAGATTCAAGTGTTCTAAAAAGAAAATGATGTCTAGAGTTAGTTGTTCTGTTCTCGTGTAGTTCCGAGAATGGAATCCGATTGGTCTTTTCCGCTAGCAGACACTAAAGAACTAGTTTTCTCCCTCCATTCTGATTTTTTTTGTTTTATAGGTTTTATATGAAATTAATATGTTTTCTTTTTAAGTTTTGTGTGAATTTAAAAACAAAAAATTACTTTATTTCATTAAGTTTAAAAAAAATTGATTTCTAAAATTCGTCGTGAGTTGAAGACTAGGTCGTTGAGCCGAAATTGCTTTACCCGAGGGCGGGACGACAAATTTTGTTATCATTATTTTTAATTTTATTGATTTAAAGTATGCAAAAAAAAAAAAAATATTAAATATTATAAATTTTTGAAAGTAGGGTAATATACCAAACTTCAAAAATATGTATATGTATGTTTGTATTTTATGTTATGTACAAAATAGGGTAAAACAGCGCACTTTCAAAGAATGTCATTAAGTTCAGCAAAAGCTTCTAATTTTGACGACAAGACGCAAAATATCAAATGTGATATAAGACAACATGTTTGCAAACTCGGTATTTCCAATAACTTTTCTACACTAATCACCCTCATGAATTTATAATTAGAGTCTGATTTCATACAAATGAGGGCATTGCATGATCTTAAGTGTGGGGAAGGGTTATAAATTCTCTCGGGTTTATACTTGGTTTATTTGCCAAATTTTGTGAAAATTTGAAAAATTTTCAATTAAATGAACTCAAAATCATGTTTATACATATTTATGAACGATGAAAACTAGGTGTTAATACCGAAATTATCGTTACCTCAAAAAGGACATAAATTGAGAAACAACTTAAAACGCTTGAATTCATTTAAATTAGAATAAAGGAGAATAAAAAGGCAAAGAAAGAAACTAAGTGTGGGGAGAATGTACCAAGTTATTCAATTAAAAACTATCTATCACATATTTTTGTACAAACAATTGAAAATACTTTTGTTTTGAACGATAATCAACTGTTTTATCCGATGAAAGAAAAGAAGAGATGGATCTACACGATGAATCAATTCCATCATTAAAAGGAAGTAAAGTCTTCCGAAAAAGACACACGCTTCTTGATTTAGATCAAGAAGTTGTCGTCCAGACCAGCTGTAGGTTGACGAAAAATCTAGAAAAGTCATCTCTAAAATCAGCAGGAAATCCACGGACCTCAGCATCAAACAGGGTCGCCAAGTTGTCAGATTTATCCTAACCATGAGACGGATTTATCTCGTACAATGGGGAGGCACCGTGCAAATTAGCTTGATAAGACTAATGAATCAGATCCCCAGAAAGGATAATCTCCTTAAAGATTAAAAATCAGCTTTTAAGACTGATATTACTCAATCCTTGAGATTGACCTTAAAGATTGAGAATTCAAACTCATGGAATTCAATGATATCTAAACTCGAGCTTGAACGAGAAAATATTTTGATCAAAAATACAAACCGATTTGTTTTCTGAAAACCCATTTTCAATGCGTTCATTACCATTGAACGTAAAATCCTAGGAATTCACCTGGAATTCATTAGGTCACCTGAACCAAATCGGGTGTCAACCGTAAGAACGGTGGTTGCATAGCATGGTCGGAGACAGGACCTTGTGCCAGACCGAAAAATCATAGGATGATCTTTACTATCGCTCCTACCAAGGATAGTTCTAGCATCCGACACGTTAAAAGACCATAATCATCTGCATGTCACGGGACATTGCCTTAACAGTTTCTTGTTCATCGCTTTCCTTTACAACCGGACGGTAGTTTGCCGAAAGGTAATATACGGAACACGTAAACTGGATGTGTGCTTTCCGATACCGGGATAGCAGTGGATTACACGAACCTAAATGTTTTTAGCCAAAATATTGATCCACAAATATATTTTGCAACACCAATGGTGGATCAAATCAGAAAACTTATCTAGGGTAAAAGCTAGATTGAATTTTCAAAAGATCAAATGTTTTCATAAAGATCCTATTTCCTAAAGGATCTAAATTTTTATAGTCATGTGGGACTGTAAACCGCCTTTCAAATGTGCACTTTGCTTTGGAAACCGAAAGTAAATCGGCTATTTGATTGCAAGTGTCGTTGACCTAAACCCAAGGCAACTGTGGATGACACACCCACCTTTAACCATCATTACTGTCATTGTTTATACCGCTATATCAAAATCACTGATGTACAAAATGTGATGAATAAAAAAGTGATTCATGTATGTTTTTATTTCAAGTTCTGTATTGCTTGAGGACAAGCAACGCTCAAGTGTGGGGATATTTGATAGTGTTCCAAATGAACATATATTTAGTAGCAATATCGTTCCAATATGTAAAGTTTTTAAATGTAATTTCCTTATTTTTAGTTGTAATAGTTAAATAAATAAGTGCGAAGACGAAAGACGCAAATCGCTCGAAAATGAAGATTTAAAGACAAAAACGAAGATTTGAAAGACCAAAACGTCCAAAAAGCTCAAATGTACAAGATACAATTCAAAAGGTTCAATTTATTGATGAAGAACGTCTAAAAATGACAAGAGTACAAGTTACAAAACGCAAAGTACACGATATAAAATTGTACGAAAGGACGTTCGAAAATCCGGAACCAGGACATGAACCAACTCTCAACGCTCGACGCAACGGTGTAAAAATTACGAGTCAACTATGCACAAGAATAAAATATAATATTTAAATAAATCATAATAAGAATAATATTAAATAATAAAAAGTTGTTAATTGAGCATAGTTCAGGGGTCGTAAATGAAAATTCAATTTATAATTTGGCCTATAAAAGGAACGATCTATGTAACGATGAGGGGGAGGAAGAATTTTTTCCGATCTTTTTTTTATCAATCAAATATCTATATCAATTATCAATATCTATATCTCTATCATAATGTTAACTTAATAAGATATAACAATAATCTTAATTTTAATTTTAAATTATGATAATAATAAGATTTATGATAGAGATCGTTTGAGTGTGTAAGTCGAAATTCTGTCCGTGTAACGCTACGCTATTTTTAATCATTGTAAGTTATGTTCAACCTTTTTACATTAATGTCTCGTAGCTAAGTCGTTATTATGCTTATTTAAAATGAAGTACTCATGATGTTGGGCTAATTACTAAAATTGGGTTATTGAACTTTGGACCATAATTAAGGTTTGGGCAAAAGACCGACACTTGTGGAAATTGGATTATTGACTATTAATAGATGGGGGGTATTGTCTAATTGAGTGACAAATCATTGGAGTCTGTCGAACCTATCTTCAAATTAATTAACCTAATAATTAATAATGATTATGGTTGTCCTATTTAGTGACGTTCATATGGAATCTGTTATAATCATTTAATTAATCAATTGGGTTGGGTAATTGATTATTCATTCTGATCAAGTGGATGAATTAATATTCATAAACTAATTAAAACAGGGGTGGATTACATACATTGATAACTGGTGTAATTGTTGACAGAAGTGATAACTGCGTCATAGTTTAAATCCTTAATCAGTTGGAATATTTGACTTCGGGTATAAGGGTAATTTGACGAGGATACTCGCACTTTATATTTATGACCGATGGACTATTATGGACAAAAACCAGATAGACGTATCAAATAAACCAGGACAAAGGACAATTAACCCATGGTAATAAATTAAAATCAACACGTCAAACATCATGATTACGGAAGTTTAAATAAGCATAATTCTTTTATTATATTTCTCATCGTATCTTTATTTACTGTCATTTTATTACTCGCAATTTTATTTACTGTCATTTTATTTATTGTCATTATTTTACGCACTTTAATTATCGTCATTTATCTTTACGCTTAAAATATAGAATCGACAAACCGGTCATTAAACGGTAAAACCCCCCTTTTATAATAATATTACTACTTATATAATTATATATATTTTGTATAAATATAGTTAAAAATATAGTAAGTATCACCAGCTCCCTGTGGAACGAACCGGACTTACTAAAAACTACACTACTCTACGATTAGGTACACTGCCTATAGTGTTGTAGCAAGGTTTAGGTATATCCCATCCGTAAATTAATAAAACTTGTGTCATATTTTGTAGTATTTTGTATTAAAAATAATACTATTTCGTACCCTCACGCTACATCATCATTGGTATTCTTCAATACATAATTTACATATGTATATATAATAACAAAATTCCATAAATTACGGAGAAATTTTCGAAAGATGACAGGAAAAGTTTAAAGTAACAGATACGCTAAGATATGAATTTTGTCGATACACTATCTATGCAGTAAATGAAGTAAGACATGTCTAGACTTAGGAATGATAAGCAAGTAATTTCCAACAATAAATGGTAAACAAAACTCGGTAAAAATAGATACGGTCATAGTCCAGACTCACTAATGCATCCTAACAATTACCAGTTAAACACACTAATGCAAATTCTGGTTCCCTATGACCTCAAGCTCTGATGCCAACTGTGGTGACCCATCTGAATCCACTTGGACGAATACATCATTCATTGATTTCATAGTGAGGTTTTGACCTCTATATTATACGTTTTGTAAACATTCCATTCTTTTGAAAAGGCACACCATAAATGAATATATAAATCCAAGGTTTTCGACATCTGATGATTTCTACGTATAGACAATCACCGTATATAATATTTTTTAACAATACATCCGTTGACAATACAGTCAAATAAGATACATGGTGATGATTTTGTGAATGCAAAGTTTTCTCGAATAAAGCATGTATGACTCCATGCACATAGCTTGTATAACGTATAAGCAAACAGCGGAAGACTTCTAGGAACCTGAGAATAAACATGCTTAAAAGTGTCAACATAAAGGTTGGTGAGTTCCTAGTTTTAATGTTGCGCATAATCTGTATATAAAGATGGATTACAAGATTTCAGTTGTTTCATCCGAAACGTTTATCAAAAGATTCTACGAAATTGAGAACCCTGGTAACTAAACTTTAACGTTATAATAAGGACCCCTGTTTTAACATACACGCAACCAACATGTATAATACACGCAATCCAACGTGTACTAAACTCAAATAGCATACGTCTGTTTTATAGTTCAGGCTAGGATTTCTATACTTGGAACAGACGGGGATGTCAAGCCCTATGGATCCATATATAACTACTCGCGCCCACCAGTTCTTATAACCGGCAGTTACTAGTTACCAAAGCTAAGGGATTTTCGATTCAAACTCGGTGTAGAATTTAGTATGTACTTGTATCCATTGCGTTTAAAATAAAGTGCATGTATTCTCAGCCCAAAAATATAGATTGCAAAAGCAATTAAAATGGGAGCAAATGAAACTCACCTTAGAAGCACATAAGGTCATTCACCGAAATGTGACCGAAACTCGGAATGCAAAATAACCGTAGATCTCAACCTAGAGAATATATGTTGGTCGATAAATGTTTAACAAGCTAGGTCGGGTCATAGTGTATCATAATCCTAATGCTCGAGACCAACATGCAAAAGTTAACAAAAGTCATCTCAAAAGTCAACCTGACCCAATATGATCTTTAAATCTGTACATGTTTATTATCATAGTATAAGTCTTGATAATTGAACGAATTTATAGTTTATCAAACTCAAAATATCATTTATTTCAGGAGCTATATTATATTTGAATAATCATGGCAATCGAAAATATTTTATTATTTCACATAGCTTTCCAATACTTGTAAAATCAGATTATAGTGTTTATAAAGCTTTAAAACATGATAAGACAGTCAACTTTGACAATTGTTCAACAAGACGAGACGTGTTTTATATAGAAATTCATTTACTCGATTAGTAATATTTGAAAATCCAATTTATTAATCTCATAGACAAGTTGTTTAAATATTAATTTACAGTTTCAAACACAATTTCAATTAACGTTAACCATAATTCAGTTGACCATATCTTTTAATCCGTTCATCGAAATCACGCGATTTCTAAATGAAAAATTAATAATTTTTCGCCAGCTTTCCAAAAACATGCATATATATCAGTAGCATATGTATCAAATTCGTGATTCATCATAAACTATCTAACGACAAAATTAAAGCATACAAGCATGCATAAACATATATACTCGAGCACTAGACATGGATACACTATTAATATATAAAAGATAAGATATGAATGCTCACGTATCAATATTGTGATTCAATATTGTAGGAAAGTACGTAGACGCAACGAAGATGATAAACACTAGATTGACCTCACAAGCATACCCCCGAACATTACCCATAACCTCCATAGCTATAACCCGTAATTTCCTTAGCTCTAACCCATTTGAAAACCCAGTTCATAAACACGCGAGCAGAACCTCGACGTAGTATTTTATGTATGAATAATAATAATAATACTCCTAACTATAAGATTAATAATAATATTAATCTTAGTAATAATAATAATATTAATAATTTAAATAAAATAAATAACATACAGAGTAATATAGATAGAAATATATATGTGTGTGTGTGTGTGTAACCAGTGCACGACTCCGCAATTTATAGATGTTTGCTGATTTCTTCACCCATGCGATCGCATGGGTTTCATGCCCATTTACCATGCGATCGCATGGCCAGCTGGTACGTACCCAATATGTTTTGTTTTCTTGTTTGTCGACATATTATTCACTGTAGCAAATAGTGTTACTGTAGCAAATTAGTGTTTACTGTAGCAAATAGTGTTTTACTGTAGCAAACAGTATTTATTGTAGCAAAGTCATTTTTACTGTAGTAAATAGTGTTTTACTGTAGCAAGTTGTTTTTACTGTAGTAAATAGTGTTTTACTGTAACAAATAGTATTTTACTTGTTCATCTTAAATGTTTTAGTTAACTTATCTAAATATCAATCGAATCAATAAACGAATGTTACTATCGTTTACTAAATAACTTGAAATTATATATATGTATATATCTTTATTTAATATACATAAATCAGTTTTTAAATACGCATTGCAAGTTATTTATGATTACTTAATATTCCAACTTATTGTATATATATATATATATATATATATATTTATATATATATATATATATCTATTTACAAATAGATGTTCATGAATCGTCGGTCAATAGTCAAAGGTTAACTGAATATATAACATTAGTTCAAAAATTTTGAGAATCAATATTACAGACTTTGCTTATGGTGTCGAAATCATATAAAGATTAAGTTTAAATTTGGTCGAAAATTTTCGGGTCGTCACACTTTGATTAGATGTTCCTCCCTGTTGATAGTTTTGATTACTCACGTAGTTCACATGAGCATCTGAATTCATGGGAATATCATCTAGATAAACATGATTGCATTGAGTTATTTGAGGATAATTCTTTGTGAGATGTGGACCCTCGCATCATTGACAACCTACTTGCATTGCAACTACCGTTTATTGAATCTTCTTCAATTCTTTCCCGAATGTTTGAAATTGTTGCAAGCATCACTTGTCCATTTTCACTCTCGACTTGTGCTACATTCATCCTTGCTAAATCTTGCGGTGAAGGTGCCCATTCATATGTGTTGACCGAGATATCTTCTAGCATAATTTCGGCCGCATTTGGTGATTTGTACATAAATACCCCACTGGATGAAGAATCAAGATATCGATTTGTTAACATATTACAACCTCGATAGAATGTGTTGATATACTCCTTCTTCGTCAAACCATGCGGTGGGCAAGCTCTTAGTAGCTTCTTGAATTGTACCCATGCATCATACAAACTCTCGTCACTCCGTTGTGTGAACCCATTAATCTCCATTATAAGCCGCTCTACTTTTGATGGTTGAAAGAAATGGTTGATAAACTCGTTTGTTAATTCTTGAAAAGACCTTAAGGATTCGGATGGTAAACTTCGCATCCAAGCTTTTGCATCTCCTTGAAGCGTGAAGGGGAATGCCCTTAGTTTAAAGGTGTCATCGGTGACGTTTTTGGTTTTGTAAATATCACAAAGATCATTAAAGTATTCAATATGTTCGAACGGATTTTCATCTATCAACCCATGAAAGTATGTATCCTTGATCAACGTGAAAAAGTTACCCTCGATCTTCCAATTATCCGCTTCAATTGTGTGAGAACCCGTCCTAAACCATTCGGACGAAGTCCATATTGATTATAAACGATTCACAATAGTTGGTTACATCGTGAGGTACTTGACCTCTATATGATACATTTTACAAACATTGCATTCGTTTTTAAAAGACAAACTTTCATTTACATCAAAAGTTGACGACATGCATACCATTTCATAATACGTCTAACTATATTTGATTTAATAATAATCTTGATGAACTCGACGACTCGAATGCAACGTCTTTTGAAATATGTCATGAATGACTCCAATAATATCTCTAATATGAGCAAATGCACAGCGGAAGATTTCTTTCGTACCTGAGAATAAACATGCTTTAAAGTGTCAACCAAAAGGTTGGTGAGTTCATTAGTTTAACATAAATAATCATTTCATAATTTTAATAGACCACAAGATTTCATATTTCCATTTCTCATAAACATACGTCCCATGCATAGAGACAAAATATCATTCATATGGATTGAACACCTGGTAACCGAGATTCACAATATGCATATAAGAATATCCCCATCATTCCGGGATCCTCCTTCGGACATGATATAAATTTCGAAGTACTAAAGCATCAGGTACTTTGGATGGGGCTTGTTGGGCCCGATAGATCTATCTTTAGAGTTCGCGTCAATTAGGGTGTCTGTTCCCTAATTCTTACATTACCAGACTTAATAAAAAGGGGCATATTCGATTTCGATAATTCAACCATATAATGTAGTTTCGATTACTTGTGTCTATTTTGTAAAACATTTATAAAAATTGCGCATGTATTCTCAGTCCCAAAAATATATATTGCAAAAGCATTTAAAAAGGGAGCAAATGAAACTCACTATACTGTATTTTGTAGTAAAAATACATATGACGACATTGAGAAATGCAGGGTTGGCCTTCGATTCACGAACCTATATCATTTATATATTTATTAATATTCATAGTTGTAATTGAACACACACACACACACACACACACACACACACACACACACACACATATATATATATATATATATATATATATCATTTGTATATTAATTATAATAGTAGTCAAAATAATATTAATAGTGGTAAAAATGGTAATAATTATAATACTTAATATTACTAATAAAATGATAATGTTAATAATTCTATTAATGATAATAATAATGATATTAATAATTATAACTGTAAAAATATTAATTTTACTGTAAATGATAGTTTTAATAAAAGTAATAACTTTGAAAACTTTAAAATACAATGATACTTTACTTTGATAATATAATGATAATAATAATAACATGTTAGTAATAATAAATTTTATCATAACATCGTGTTAAATTGGTAATCTATATCTATAGTTCCTATAATTTAAAGTTATAATCAATTTCATAACATTTAATAATAATAATGATAATAATAATAATAGTAATAATAATAATAATAATAAAAATGAAAATATAAAAATGTATACCCTTTTGAAAGCTTTTCTAAAAAGAATTGCCCAAGACAGGGCTCGAACCCGCGACCTCCTACTAACTAGACAACACCCTTAACCATTCCTCCATATTCATTTTTCTGAATTTATTTTAACCCAATTATATATATGCCCTTTTTAATTCCTTGATTCAACCCAACTTCAACGAAGCCCGACTGAATCCTAAACTCTTGGCCCAACTTCGGCCCAACATATCACTTCTATTGTTAAAAAAAAAATGTACACGCCTGGAATCGAACCCAGGACCTTACGAAAGGCAACACACTCTTCAAACCACTTCTCCACTCATTCATATCTATTATGTATATAACATTTAAATTGTATTTAACCCCTCACTGATATTCATCTTCTTTTTCATACACCTTCATCATCATGTCATCATTCCATCATCATCATTATTATATCATCACAGAAATATACCAGGAATACATATATATCATCATCATCGTTTTATCATCATATCGATCATCACATCATCTTACTTAACACCATAATCATCAAATCATATTAATCGAATTATTGTTATCATCTGAGAACATAAGTACGATCATAACTTCGCATTTTCATCATTATATTTCATCACATTCAAGAAACTCCAACTACTTGTTTCATTACCCAACAACAACATAAAAGCTCTTGGTCCTAATGGCAAACTAGAAGTTCTCGGCCCAATTGACAAAAGGAGTCCACTAACTTATCAAGTGTAGACTTATCAATGCAGAGAATTGTAGCAGAAGTAATATGCGAATGAAATAAACAAGTGGGGTTGTCTATATTGTTTTTGTCGGCCAATAAATAAAGTAGTGATCTTTATTTATTTTATTTTTTTATTTTTTTTAAAAACAACGAATGGATTCCAAGAATTTAATAATACTCTAACAAGGATTGAAGTTTTACGGTTTAATTACAGGAATAACTTACAGTAATCATTCACGTTCGTTTTCATCATCAAACTAGTATCATCTCGTTATAAACACGTCCACTATTGTTTTCACCTTACTTCACTACGAAGCATTACCATCATCGTTTTCTGGTTACATAAACAGATTTGAGACAAGCCAATTACAGTTAACGGTGATGATCATGTGAGTTTTTAATGGTGTTTCGAAATAATAACTTAATAAAAGAGAAAGAAGAGAGAGAGTGAGATGGTGAGAGATGAAGGTGACGGTGGTGCTTAATCTTAAGTGGGTTATGGTGGTTCTTGGAGTTGAGACAGAAAACGAAAACGCAGCAATGGTGCAGTTGCAATTGCAGTTAACATGGTGATGGTGTTGGATAAGTATGTTTAGCAAAGTGTGAGAGAGGTAAAGAGAGAGAGAGAGAGAGAGTGGTGATTAAATGAAGAATGAAGGTGGTCGATGGTTGTGACGAGTTGATCAAGAGTAAGCCGTAGGAGGTGTGGTTTGGATGATCGAATGAAGACAATGATCGGTGGGTTTAATGGGTGGTGACCGGTGGTTGTGGAGATGGTTGATTTACCAAAGAGAAATGTGATCGGAGATGTGGTGATAAATCAATCTATATACATGTTTGTATATATAAGAAGATAAATGGAATTAGAAAACAAAACAATGATAATCTTTAATAAAGTGCACAGTATTCGTAATAGTAATATATGTCTTTCACTAATTCAAATTCAATCATATTATGTCTTGGTTCAGTTTACGGAACTAATTGAGAACAAAATTTTAATATAATAATAATTAACTTTCAAGTTTGAAAATGTGTAGGAATCAAACACGCATAGTAGACTAAATTTATCAATTAAGTACAGTATCCAAATGATTTGTTATTTAGTTACCGACAGTTTGTCACGGAATGCTATATTGTGTCCATTGCTAAACAGTTAACGTATAAAAGTGTCCCTAAAAATCCCAAATTTTTAGATTAAATATATTTAATTATTTCACTCATTAACTGTTTGAAACTTGATCAAAAAGGTTGATAATTATTTATTTTCTGTTCCAATTTATATGTACGGAGTACTAATATTTAAACTTAAAAATGTAAAAATACTTTTAACCATTCTAAAATCTTCGTAATCGATTTACAGTTCAACTTTTATTTTAATCCATCATAAACTCATATTAAATCTATATGAATGCTAACAAAATGTCAATCGAGTATTACTGACGTTTACTAATTAAGCTCGAAATCATTTATATTCTCTTTCTATATATAAACAGTTTTAAAATAGCAAAGTTAATTACTAAAACAAATATATTATATATTTTTAAACAAATAGATTTAATATAACATTATATATTTACAAGTAATATTTATATACATATTTATATATATCTATATATTCTTGAATATAGTTTCCATTAATCGCTTTTGATTTTATTTATTTTACAATATAAATCCTAATAATCATATTATATAATATTATATTTCAAATTATAAATACTTATTTAAATATATATGTTATCTATTTACAAATAGTTGTTCGTGAATCGTCGAGAACAGTCGAAGGTTATATGAATTCATTAAATAGTTCAAAAATTTTGAGACTCAACTTTACAGGCTTTGCTTATCGTGTTGGGTTCAGCTTAAGATCAAGTTTAAATTTGGTCGGAAATTGCCGGGTCATCACAGTACCTACCCGTTAAAGAAATTTCGTCCCGAAATTTGAGTGTGGTCGTCATGGCTAACAATAAATATGTTTTCCTAACGAATATGAGCTGATAAATTGAGTTTTATCATCTTTGAGTAATATGGATAAAACATTTTTTTTTATGAAGGGTACGAGTGAAGCTATCATGAAAGAGTGAAATGAGTTACTGTAGATTCGTCATATCTTTTGACGTAGACAGAATTGAATTTAGAAAATAAGGTGTGTCTTAACTATTGACGTTGTCTTGGTTGAATTCCGGAATTCAAGGGATTTAAAGATACTCTTCAAAATCTAAAAGATTTAATTCTGCGGTGAATAAGGAAAATAAGATCTCTATAATTAAATACCGTGATCTGCCTCGATTACTCTGTCTGATTTTTCCATTATAAATCAAACTCTTCCGTTTCATTATTCTCACCATTCCTATACTTTCTTTCTTAGTCCATACATCCAAAAAATTGTGAAATGCTTAATCCCGTTCTAATCCTTGATGTTTTCTAAATCATCATTTCTGTCATCCTTCTTTCTAATCTTCCACCAGAAGAATCTGTTTACTCCTACTATTACCTTCGGGTAATACTATTCTTAATTATTCCATGTCTTTATATTGTTATTCGTATTAATATTCACGGTTTGTAACCTCCGTGTTGTTATTGGGCTTTATATTTTCTCTTATATTTTGGAGCTTTATCCCTTCATTTCTTCTTCTTGCGATTAAACACCGCTTGTAATGGTTCAGAATTCGCAGATATAAACTTCAGAATGAACATTGTTAATGTTCTAAGAAGGAAATCGTAGTGGCACGATTTGATTTGTCGAATTACCAGAATCACTAAGAATAGAACTATCAAGAATATATTTTCTTGATATGTTCAGACGTTAATTTGAATGAAAGAGTTATGTAACATGGCACATGATGATGTTATAATCTGTGAATCATCATGTTCCATTTAGAAACTCAGCATGACTTACTGTAATATAATCACGTTGATCAAGTGTCATTATATTATACTAACTCATGCATCAGTTCCCAACATTACTTCAAAAAACATTCATATTTTAAGTTCGAACATTTACAGAATATAGAAACTATCAGTTTCTATATGATGTAACACTGATAGCACAAAAGATAAATGATTTCAGATAAGAATAGTTATGAAGATATCTTCAGAAATATGGAGGATATTTATAAATGGATATACGATGATGTAAGAATCCGAAACTAATCCTCCCGGACGACTTCTTCAACAGTTGGTCCCATTGCGATGATCGACTTCAAGTAAGGTCTTTAATATGAGCTATTGCACAGCGGAAGACTTAATTCGTACCTGAGAATAACATGCTTTAAAATGTCAACATAAGGTTGGTGAGATATATAGGTTTGATGCTAGTAGCGTTATAACTATGGACCACAAGATTTAAAGTTTATAAACATAATACACTCGCAAGTGTATGAAAAGCATTCTAAGCAGTGGGCACCTGGTAACTAGCCTTAACAAGAGTGTGTACCCCTGAGTTATAATAATATGTGCACCGAATCAAGTGCGTTCCGTTAACCTCGAAGTACTAAACACCCGTTCTTCTAGTTTACTAGAACAACATCTGGGTGGGGGTGTAAAACCCGATAGATCTATCTTTAGGATTCGCGCCTACCAGTTCATAAACCAATAGTTAAAGTTACCAAGCTAGGGGATTTTTGATTCAAACCCTCGTAGAATTAATTTTTAACACTTGTGTCCATAACGTAAAACATTTATAAAAAAAACATCGCATGTATTCTCAGCCCAAAAATATTTAGAGTTTAAAAGTGGGACTATATACTCACCTAATGTATTTTGTAGTAAAAATACATATATCATCATTGAACACGTATAAGGTTGGCCTCGGATTCACGAACCTATATCATTTATATATTATTAGTGATATAATTGTTATTTTAGTAAATTATATATATTTCATTAATAACTAATTTAATTATTTCTATTTTATGTACTTTAAATACTTAGTATTTATAATAAAATATTAATATAGCTTTGTTATATGTATTAACCATAGTGTTATATAGTTAAAAGATCATTTTATAAAATAATTTTAATAAAATAATTAAAAAGTTTTATTATTTTATGATATTATCATTAGTAAATATACTTAATAATGATAATAATGGTAATTATAATATTGCAACAATAATACTTATAATGATAATAATATTGATAATAATAATTAAAATAATACTAGTAATAATAAAAATGATGATAATAATAATTCTCCTAATAATAATAATAATGATAATAATAATAATGATAATAATAATAATAATACTAATAATAGTATTAATAGTACTTTCATTAATAATTAACAATCATAATCATAATGATAGTAATAATAATTCTTTTATTAATAATATAAGTGATAAAATTAATAATAATAATAACAATGTTAAGACTACCTTAAAAAGGTTTGGAAACAAAATAAAGTGCCCGTGATGGGACTCGAACCCTTGACCTCCCGTTAACCTAAACACTCCATAACCGTCTACTCCGTATCAGTTTATCTGTTATAATTCGAAATCCACGCATAATTAACCCGATAATAATCAAGACCCAAATAATTTGAGTTATTTTAAACCGGCCCGATAATTTAAATACAGTCTATGGTCCGACTAGGGTTCTGTGATAATGCAATTCCCTTTATTTTATTAGGCAAGTGGGTTTATTAATATTGTGGTTGTCGGCCATAATCAAAACATCCAACACTTTTGTTTTTTTTTTTTTAATCGATACCATCAACTGCAAAAATGCCGGATTCTAATTCATAGCTTATCATAAGGAACAAAACAGTTACCATCGTTGCATTGAAGAAAAAGAAGAATAAAATATAGGGTTTTGGTGGTGGTGTTTTGGTGTTACGGTTGCAAGGTGACAGATTTTCGATTTGGTTATGAAACAGAAAATGGTTTGTAAATGGAAGACAGAAGGGGACATAGCAGCCATAGCATACGGCAGTGATGATGCAAGGTTGGCCTGTAAAGGTGTTTGGTTTTGTTTTAAATGGGTTTGATAGTGGTTTCGAAGACAAAGAGAAACAAACGGGTCATCAAGCACAGTAATACAGATATAATAGATTTGCGGGTGTTGTCGTGGTGAATAGAAGATGATGAGATCAAAGGCGATGGTATATGGATTCAGATTGGGTTTCGAATGTGATAGGATAAATATGCAGGTGGTTTCAATTGAGTTTAGGCGTTTGGTTAACGAACACAAATAGAAGTAATCGGGAGTATAGCCATCGGTGGTTATGGGTGTTGTTGATCAGAAGCTAAAAGAGAGTTAAAGAGAGATATGGGTGTTGTTGTGAGGGTAGTGATGGCTAGAAGACGATGAGTTTTGAGGTGAAACTAAACCGAAAAATAACAATGAACTGTAGCAGTAGTATGGGTCTGGTTTGTGGCTTATTTGAACAGGGATTAGAACAATAACCGTAATGCGAATGGGTGCAATAAAATGATCAAGGGTTTGGTGGTTTACAAAGGTGAAAATGGTGAACAAATAATAACGTGAGTTGAAACAGAAAAACTTGTAACTGTGATAATCAATTGATGATAATCGATGATAATAGTGGTGGTTCATTGTTCTCGGTTACAAGGATTTGGAAAGAGGGAGAAGACAAGAGAGAAAGATGGAGGATGGTGGTGGTCTAGTGAGGTGATGGTTACCAGTGGAGATTGATAATGGCTCACGGTGGTGGTGCTTGAAGGTTTTTGATTCATGTTAATGTGTGTGTATGCAAGTGTAAATATGTATCTATCTATCTTATATGTCTAAATATGTATATATATTATAAAGTTAGATAAAGTGAGAGAAAAACAGTGTGAGTTAATAATGTGCTCAATCAAGTGATCAATTTGATATATAAGGTTAAACGATTTCACGGGTTAACAGATGCAAGAAAGAGACAGATAGAATGAAAGATAAATATATAAGGCAGACATATTTACACGTATATATCTGCTTTTGTTTTCTCTTTATAAAATATATAAAATACATAAAATATTAATTATATTTAATATTAATTGTTATTTGTTATATTTTATATTAATTGTAATATTTATCATAATAATTATATTATTACTAGTAATGGTAATAATAATTATTGTAAATAATATTAATAATAATAATTTAATGTTAATACTTCATTTATTTATATATAATGAACTATTATAAGTATTTATATAATATTTTTAATTTACAATATTTATACAATTAATTATGTAAAGAAACTATATGCGTGTTACATATCTAATACTTATATTTATTTTAATAATATCCTAATTATTTTGTACATTACCCTACATTTAATTCAAATGATTAAATAATATAATACAGATTAACATATATACTTATATTTATATTTACATATATATATTTTTTTAACATTTTTTTTTTATTTACACACAATTGTTCGTGAATCGTCGGCATATTGATGGGTAATTGATCTCAAAACTTTAGAGACTTAACTTTACCAATTTTTGCTTATCGTGTCGGAAACATATAGAGATTAGAGTTTAAATTTGGTCGGAAATTTCCGGGTCGTTACAGTATCCACCCGTTAAAGAAATTTCGTCCCCGAAATTTGATAGAGGTTGTCATAGATAACACTAGGAATATTTTCATGACAATTATGAGGTAAATATGGAGTTTTATCATATTTAAGTAATATAATTCGATTATGCGAAGAGTATGAGTGAAGCTATTGCGGGAGAGTGAAATGAGTAAATATGAAATCGTTTTACCCGCTGACGTAGTTATGATTAATTTCCGGAATTTATGGGATTCAAAGAAAATCTTACGTATTAAGATTTGGTTCTCCGGCGATCGGGATCTTCTTAGATTTAATGCGGCAATCTGTTTCGATTTCTTTGTCGGATATTTCACTATAAATTCACCTCTTTCCCTTCCTTACTTCCATACCTCACATCTTCTATTCTTCCTTCTCCAATTCATACCTTTCAAAATACTCCATCCCGTTCTGATTTTTATTATTCTTCTAACCTCCATATCTTTCATTCTTCTCTTTCATCTGCCGCTAGAAGAATCTATTTACTTCTATTATTTTCTCGGAATTATAATGTTTTTAATTCTCCCGTGTCTTTACGTTGCAATACGTATTGATATACACGGTTTGTAAATCCTGGGTGGTCTTCGGCCTTTGTATTCTTCATTATTTTTCAAAGTTTTATGTTTTCGTTTTCTCTTCCCGACTTGAGTCAAGCGAATAATGGTTCGGAATTCGTAGGTATGAAATTCAAAATGAACATAGCTAATGCTCTTAGAAAGAAATAGTCATGGCACGATTTAGACTTGTCAAATTACCAGAATATCCTGAAAAGATTGAATCATCAAGAGAATACTTTCTTGATATGTTTAGAGATTAGATAGAATGTATGAGCCGTGTAACATGGCACATGATGATGGTACTGTGAATTATCACATTCCATTAGAAACTTAACATGACTTACTGTAATATAATGAAGTTGATCAAGTTTCATTATATTATACTAATTCATGCATCAGTTCCCAACACTACTTCAAAACATTCATATTTTAAACTTGAAGGTTTTAGAACTTAGAAACTAACACAGTTTCTTTTATGTTGTAACGCAGATGTTACGGAGAGATAAATGATCCCAGATAAGAATAGTTGTGAAAATATCTCAAGAAATATGGAGAATATGTATAACGGAAGATACGAAGATATCTTATAGTATCTAAGATAGGATGATGGTGATGAATATCATCTGGAAAGATTTAGAATAATGAGTAGGGTTCTTACTAATGATTTCAGCAGGCACTGAATCATTTGGATTCTTTGAAAGAAGATTCAGTTCTTGTATTTGTTCTTTGTTTCCTTCACGGTTAGCTCAATCCGTTTTTCATTACCAAATTTGCTATCGAGTGTTTCTAACACTTCCTTCTTTATCATCAACTTTTAACCATTAAGACCATCTACAACATGCTGCTTCGTCAGCATTTTCGAAGTTAACAGATCCGAGTCATCGGTTATCAAACCGAGGTGATTTCAGGAGCATTGTGTTTTTAGATGATTAAACGCTGATGGTAGTATGGTGGATTATAAAAGGTTCTCTGGTAACAATAAATAAACACGTATATATTCCGAGGTTATAACAAGGTTGTTTTGAACGAAAAAATCGAAATCAACTTGCTGGAGCTGTGACAAAATTTGGCTAATTTGAAAAGGAATTGCAAAGTTATTTTGGGTAATAATAACACTAAAGGAATTAACACTGCTAGTGTTAAGCGTTGACTCAGATTCCGAGAGTTTTTCAGGTGCATAACTATATGCAAGAATCTTTTCTTCCATAGATGAGGTGCAGTTGGTTCAACTTCTCGATCGAGGTATTTTCAAGAATCATGAAAGGTTTGAACGCGAATTGTAATTGTCGAGGTACAAATGAGGTTTAGAATGAAATCAAGTGGCAAACTTGAAGAATTGTTTAGTTTCATATGTTATGATCAATATTTTAATTCATTTTAATTGTCCAAAGTTAGCAGTCCAATAGTCCGATAGTTCAATAGTTCAATGATTCATATATAATTTAATATTTAATATTCGAATTAAATAATACGTATCGTGACCCGTGTACTGGTCTCAGTGTCGATCACAACTCAAAGTATATATATTATTTGAGAATCAACCTCAACCCTGTATAGCTAACTCCCGCATTACTGCATATAGAGTGTCTATGGTTATTCCAAATAATATATACAGATGCGTCGATATGATATGTCAAAACCTTGTATACGTGTCCCGATATTTAAAGGGCGTAAAATAAATAACAGAAATTAAATGACGATAAATAAAATTGCGATAATTAAATTGCGATAAATAAAATGTAATCAGTTAGCTAGGAACAGTTAGCTGGAACAGTTAGCGTAGATTCTTAACAAAATTTCAATTAGTTAATTCGTTTGTTTCTAACAAATTTTATTTTGTCCAATGTTTTTCTTCATTATGCCACTTGTTGGATTCTGATAGGTCAAAATCCAAATATGAAATTGAACGAAAATAGATTCTGTGGTGAACGGATACGTATATCTATGGATACAAGTAGGATAGTGACTGACTGTTGAATCAGAGTCGAAGAATGTACCGTGTAGCTGATTAATGTGAAATCTAAATATTCCTCGGGTATTACCTACCCGTTAAAATATTTTCACCATTAACAGTTTGTACAAAAGAATTTTAATTACAATCTTTATGAAAATATATATTTGCATATATATTTTCTTCAGATGTAATCATGGATTTAATGAGTCAATAAGATATTAAACTCATTTGATTTACCATTAATACTAGATTACATAATCTCTAAAACTTTAGAAATTACATAATCGCCATGTCGAGCGAAGATAATCGATGTAGAACGATTCGTAGAACGATGATTATACTCGAGGTGCAGAATGAGATGGTGAGGCATGGATTGTTGAAACTTGGGTTATTGGTGGTACTGGTACCGTTGGTGCTGAAGCTGGTGATGTTACTGGTGTTGGTGATACTGCTGGTGCTTGCAAATTGTGTACCGTGCTCTCTAAAGTTAACACTCGAGCTCGGAGTTCTTTAACTTCTTCTACTAACCCTGGTTGGTTATCAGTGTGAGGTAAAGGTCGGATATCTTCTCTAGTTCCGTTAATGGTAGCCTCAAGACGAAAAATTCTTGCAAAAAGGGTATAAACGGTGTTGCGAACAGGTTCGCCGGTGAGCGGGTCGAGCACTCCGACGTTAGGTGGTAAGTTCGGCTCGTGATATGGAGTACCTTCTTCATTTCTCCATAGGGTAAGTATTTCGCGAACCCATCCCCACTTTCTAAAGAAATCACGATAGTTGATCGGTTGGTGCGCTCCCGTCACGCTATCTTCGGAGTCAGAAGAACTTGGTCGATTCGTAGAGGCCATCGTACGCGATCACAGAAAAGATTTTTGGTATGAAAAGCTTAGTGACAGCAAATAATAGTTGGATGGTATTCTCAATGCATAATATGCATAGATATATATACTACCAGGATCCCTTAAATTACGGAGAAATTTACGGAAGATATTAAGCAAAGTCTATCGTAATAGATACGCTAAGATATAAATTTGTCTATACACTATCTATGCAATAAAGGCAGTAAGGCATGTCTAGACTTAAGAATGGTAAGCAAGCAATTCCCTAAGGATGATAAGTAGATGATTTCCGACTAGAAATGATAAGCAAAACTTTTGACATGTAGACACGGTCAAAGTCCAGACTCATTAATGTATCCTAACAACTACTAGTCAGACACACTAATGCAAGACCTGGTTCACTAAGACCACCGCTCTGATACCAACTGTAAGAATCCGAAACTAATCCTCCCGGACGACTTCTTCAACAGTTGGTCCCATTGCGATGATCGACTTCAAGTAAGGTCTTTAATATGAGCTATTGCACAGCGGAAGACTTAATTCGTACCTGAGAATAACATGCTTTAAAATGTCAACATAAGGTTGGTGAGATATATAGGTTTGATGCTAGTAGCGTTATAACTATGGACCACAAGATTTAAAGTTTATAAACATAATACACTCGCAAGTGTATGAAAAGCATTCTAAGCAGTGGGCACCCGGTAACTAGCCTTAACAAGAGTGTGTACCCCTGAGTTATAATAATATGTGCACCGAATCAAGTGCGTTCCGTTAACCTCGAAGTACTAAACACCCGTTCTTCTAGTTTACTAGAACAACATCTGGGTGGGGGTGTAAAACCCGATAGATCTATCTTTAGGATTCGCGCCTACCAGTTCATAAACCAATAGTTAAAGTTACCAAGCTAGGGGATTTTTGATTCAAACCCTCGTAGAATTAATTTTTAACACTTGTGTCCATAACGTAAAACATTTATAAAAAAAACATCGCATGTATTCTCAGCCCAAAAATATTTAGAGTTTAAAAGTGGGACTATATACTCACCTAATGTATTTTGTAGTAAAAATACATATATCATCATTGAACACGTATAAGGTTGGCCTCGGATTCACGAACCTATATCATTTATATATTATTAGTGATATAATTGTTATTTTAGTAAATTATATATATTTCATTAATAACTAATTTAATTATTTCTATTTTATGTACTTTAAATACTTAGTATTTATAATAAAATATTAATATAGCTTTGTTATATGTATTAACCATAGTGTTATATAGTTAAAAGATCATTTTATAAAATAATTTTAATAAAATAATTAAAAAGTTTTATTATTTTATGATATTATCATTAGTAAATATACTTAATAATGATAATAATGGTAATTATAATATTGCAACAATAATACTTATAATGATAATAATATTGATAATAATAATTAAAATAATACTAGTAATAATAAAAATGATGATAATAATAATTCTCCTAATAATAATAATAATGATAATAATAATAATGATAATAATAATAATAATACTAATAATAGTATTAATAGTACTTTCATTAATAATTAACAATCATAATCATAATGATAGTAATAATAATTCTTTTATTAATAATATAAGTGATAAAATTAATAATAATAATAACAATGTTAAGACTACCTTAAAAAGGTTTGGAAACAAAATAAAGTGCCCGTGCTGGGACTCGAACCCTTGACCTCCCGTTAACCTAAACACTCCATAACCGTCTACTCCGTATCAGTTTATCTGTTATAATTCGAAATCCACGCATAATTAACCCGATAATAATCAAGACCCAAATAATTTGAGTTATTTTAAACCGGCCCGATAATTTAAATACAGTCTATGGTCCGACTAGGGTTCTGTGATAATGCAATTCCCTTTATTTTATTAGGCAAGTGGGTTTATTAATATTGTGGTTGTCGGCCATAATCAAAACATCCAACACTTTTGTTTTTTTTTTTAATCGATACCATCAACTGCAAAAATGCCGGATTCTAATTCATAGCTTATCATAAGGAACAAAACAGTTACCATCGTTGCATTGAAGAAAAAGAAGAATAAAATATAGGGTTTTGGTGGTGGTGTTTTGGTGTTACGGTTGCAAGGTGACAGATTTTCGATTTGGTTATGAAACAGAAAATGGTTTGTAAATGGAAGACAGAAGGGGACATAGCAGCCATAGCATACGGCAGTGATGATGCAAGGTTGGCCTGTAAAGGTGTTTGGTTTTGTTTTAAATGGGTTTGATAGTGGTTTCGAAGACAAAGAGAAACAAACGGGTCATCAAGCACAGTAATACAGATATAATAGATTTGCGGGTGTTGTCGTGGTGAATAGAAGATGATGAGATCAAAGGCGATGGTATATGGATTCAGATTGGGTTTCGAATGTGATAGGATAAATATGCAGGTGGTTTCAATTGAGTTTAGGCGTTTGGTTAACGAACACAAATAGAAGTAATCGGGAGTATAGCCATCGGTGGTTATGGGTGTTGTTGATCAGAAGCTAAAAGAGAGTTAAAGAGAGATATGGGTGTTGTTGTGAGGGTAGTGATGGCTAGAAGACGATGAGTTTTGAGGTGAAACTAAACCGAAAAATAACAATGAACTGTAGCAGTAGTATGGGTCTGGTTTGTGGCTTATTTGAACAGGGATTAGAACAATAACCGTAATGCGAATGGGTGCAATAAAATGATCAAGGGTTTGGTGGTTTACAAAGGTGAAAATGGTGAACAAATAATAACGTGAGTTGAAACAGAAAAACTTGTAACTGTGATAATCAATTGATGATAATCGATGATAATAGTGGTGGTTCATTGTTCTCGGTTACAAGGATTTGGAAAGAGGGAGAAGACAAGAGAGAAAGATGGAGGATGGTGGTGGTCTAGTGAGGTGATGGTTACCAGTGGAGATTGATAATGGCTCACGGTGGTGGTGCTTGAAGGTTTTTGATTCATGTTAATGTGTGTGTATGCAAGTGTAAATATGTATCTATCTATCTTATATGTCTAAATATGTATATATATTATAAAGTTAGATAAAGTGAGAGAAAAACAGTGTGAGTTAATAATGTGCTCAATCAAGTGATCAATTTGATATATAAGGTTAAACGATTTCACGGGTTAACAGATGCAAGAAAGAGACAGATAGAATGAAAGATAAATATATAAGGCAGACATATTTACACGTATATATCTGCTTTTGTTTTCTCTTTATAAAATATATAAAATACATAAAATATTAATTATATTTAATATTAATTGTTATTTGTTATATTTTATATTAATTGTAATATTTATCATAATAATTATATTATTACTAGTAATGGTAATAATAATTATTGTAAATAATATTAATAATAATAATTTAATGTTAATACTTCATTTATTTATATATAATGAACTATTATAAGTATTTATATAATATTTTTAATTTACAATATTTATACAATTAATTATGTAAAGAAACTATATGCGTGTTACATATCTAATACTTATATTTATTTTAATAATATCCTAATTATTTTGTACATTACCCTACATTTAATTCAAATGATTAAATAATATAATACAGATTAACATATATACTTATATTTATATTTACATATATATATTTTTTTAACATTTTTTTTTTATTTACACACAATTGTTCGTGAATCGTCGGCATATTGATGGGTAATTGATCTCAAAACTTTAGAGACTTAACTTTACCAATTTTTGCTTATCGTGTCGGAAACATATAGAGATTAGAGTTTAAATTTGGTCGGAAATTTCCGGGTCGTTACAGATGATATCCTGGAATTTCTAATATCGATGGATGATGAAGGAGATTTATTCGTAAGGGTTTAGATTCGAAAGCAAGGTATTCGCTAAAGATTTCATCAGAAACAGAATCATTTGGATTCTTTGAAGTCAAACTTATTCCTTGTGATTTGTCCACGGCTTCCTTCATAGTTTCGCATGATCCGCTTTTCGGTACTAAATTTTATATTGAATGTTTCCAATATAATGTTACATAGGAAGCACGAAGAGGTATATAATTTCGACGAGAATATTTATGAAAATATCCTCAGAAATATCGAAGATATTGATGATGATATTTTGGAATTTCTAAGTTCGATGGTTGATGGAGAAAGATTTTCCGCAAGATTTTAAAATGACTTCGGAGCAAGATATTCTCTAAAGATTTCAACGGATCTAGATTTATCTGGGTTCTATGAATTTAGGGTATGTTACTTGTATTTCTCCTTGGTTTCCTTTATGGTTAGCTCAATCCGTTTTCCAGTTCCAACGTTTCTGAGCTTTTCTAACATACTGAAATGTCCCGTTCTTATTGATTAAAAACGTTCCATATTAATTGATTTCGTTGCGAGGTTTTGACCTCTATATGAGACGTTTTTCAAAGACTGCATTCCTTTTTAAAACAAACCATAACCTTTATTTCATAAATAAAGGTTTAAAAGGCTTTACGTAGATTATCAAATAATGATAATCTAAAATATCCTGTTTACACACGACCATTACATAATGGTTTACAATACAAATATGTTACATCGAAATCAGTTTCTTGAATGCAGTTTTTACACAATATCATACAAACATGGACTCCAAATCTTGTCCTTATTTTAGTATGCAACAGCGGAAGCTCTTAATATTCACCTGAGAATAAACATGCTTTAAACGTCAACAAAAATTTTGGTGAGTTATAGGTTTAACCTATATATATCAAATCGTAACAATAGACCACAAGATTTCATATTTCAATACACATCCCATACATAGAGATAAAAATCATTCATATGGTGAACACCTGGTAACCGACAATAACAAGATGCATATATAAGAATATCCCCATCATTCCGGGACACCCTTCGGATATGATATAAATTTCGAAGTACTAAAGCATCCGGTACTTTGGATGGGGTTTGTTAGGCCCAATAGATCTATCTTTAGGATTCGCGTCAATTAGGGTGTCTGTTCCCTAATTCTTAGATTACCAGACTTAATAAAAAGGGGTATATTCGATTTCGATAATTCAACCATAGAATGTAGTTTCACGTACTTGTGTCTATTTTGTAAATCATTTATAAAACCTGCATGTATTCTCATCCCAAAAATATTAGATTTTAAAAGTGGGACTATAACTCACTTTCACAGATTTTTACTTCGTCGGGAAGTAAGACTTGGCCACTGTTGATTCACGAACCTATAACAATATATACATATATATTAAAGTATGTTCAAAATATATTTACAACACTTTTAATATATTTTGATGTTTTAAGTTTATTAAGTCAGCTGTCCTCGTTAGTAACCTATAACTAGTTGTCCACAGTTAGATGTACAGAAATAAATCAATAAATATTATCTTGAATCAATCCACGACCCAGTGTATACGTATCTCAGTATTGATCACAACTCAAACTATATATATTTTGGAATCAACCTCAACCCTGTATAGCTAACTCCAACATTCACATATAGAGTGTCTATGGTTGTTCCGAAATATATATAGATGTGTCGACATGATAGGTCGAAACATTGTATACGTGTCTATGGTATCTCAAGATTACATAATATACAATACAAGTTGATTAAGTTATGGTTGGAATAGATTTGTTACCAATTTTCACGTAGCTAAAATGAGAAAAATTATCCAATCTTGTTTTACCCATAACTTCTTCATTTTAAATCCGTTTTGAGTGAATCAAATTGCTATGGTTTCATATTGAACTCTATTTTATGAATCTAAACAGAAAAAGTATAGGTTTATAGTCGGAAAAATAAGTTACAAGTCGTTTTTGTAAAGGTAGTCATTTCAGTCGAAAGAACGACGTCTAGATGACCATTTTAGAAAACATACTTCCACTTTGAGTTTAACCATAATTTTTGGATATAGTTTCATGTTCATAATAAAAATCATTTTCTCAGAATAACAACTTTTAAATCAAAGTTTATCATAGTTTTTAATTAACTAACCCAAAACAGCCCGCGGTGTTACTACGACGGCGTAAATCCGGTTTTACGGTGTTTTTCATGTTTCCAGGTTTTAAATCATTAATTTAGCATATCATATAGATATATAACATGTGTTTAGTTGATTTTAAAAGTCAAGTTAGAAGGATTAACTTTTGTTTGCGAACAAGTTTAGAATTAACTAAACTATGTTCTAGTGATTACAAGTTTAAACCTTCGAATAAGATAGCTTTATATGTATGAATCGAATGATGTTATGAACATCATTACTACCTTAATTTCCTTGGATAAACCTACTGGAAAAGAGAAAAATGGATCTAGCTTTAATGGATCCTTGGATGGCTCGAAGTTCTTGAAGCAGAATCATGACACGAAAACAAGTTCAAGTAAGATCATCACTTGAAATAAGATTGTTATAGTTATAGAAATTGAACCAAAGTTTGAATATGATTATTACCTTGTATTAGAATGATAACCTACTGTAAGAAATAAAGATTTCTTGAGGTTGGATGATCACCTTACAAGATTGGAAGTGAGCTAGCAAACTTGAAAGTATTCTTGATTTTATGAAACTAGAACTTTTGGAATTTATGAAGAACACTTAGAACTTGAAGATAGAACTTGAGAGAGATCAATTAGATGAAGAAAATTGAAGAATGAAAGTGTTTGTAGGTGTTTTTGGTCGTTGGTGTATGGATTAGATATAAAGGATATGTAATTTTGTTTTCATGTAAATAAGTCATGAATGATTACTCATATTTTTGTAATTTTATGAGATATTTCATGCTAGTTGCCAAATGATGGTTCCCACATGTGTTAGGTGACTCACATGGGCTGCTAAGAGCTGATCATTGGAGTGTATATACCAATAGTACATACATCTAAAAGCTGTGTATTGTACGAGTACGAATACGGGTGCATACGAGTAGAATTGTTGATGAAACTGAACGAGGATGTAATTGTAAGCATTTTTGTTAAGTAGAAGTATTTTGATAAGTGTATTGAAGTCTTTCAAAAGTGTATAAATACATATTAAAACACTACATGTATATACATTTTAACTGAGTCGTTAAGTCATCGTTAGTCGTTACATGTAAGTGTTGTTTTGAAACCTTTAGGTTAACGATCTTGTTAAATGTTGTTAACCCAATGTTTATAATATCAAATGAGATTTTAAATTATTATATTATCATGATATTATCATGTATGAATATCTCTTAATATGATATATATACATTAAATGTCTTTACAACGATAATCGTTACATATATGTCTCGTTTAAAAATCATTAAGTTAGTAGTCTTGTTTTTACATATGTAGTTCATTGTTAATATACTTTATGATATGTTTTCTTATCATAGTATCATGTTAACTATATATATATATCCATATATAAGTCATCATATAGTTTTTACAAGTTTTAACGTTCGTGAATCACCGATCAACTTGGGTGGTCAATTGTCTATATGAAACATATTTCAATTAATCAAGTCTTAAAAAGTTTGATTGCTTAACATGTTGGAAACATTTAATCATGTAAATATCAATCTCAATTAATATATATAAACATGGAAAAGTTCGGGTCACTACACATACTATTCTTTATCATCAAATTTCCGACGACTAAGGTCGTTTACGATTGCCTACAGTTTCTGCTACTTCATTCAGCTTTTTCAACATACAGAGTATCGATTCGTAAACTGGGTACCTTTTCAAAATTTTTGAATTGAAGGTCGTAATTCTAGGAAATAATTATTATATATATAATTGTTGATGTAGATATGCTGTGAGTTTTCAAAGTACTGATTGCCGATTCCTCTACATTTACTGCTACCATATCTGAATCATTGGTTATCGTTCTGAGATGATTTCAAGATAATTGTGTTTTTAGATGATTAAACGCTGACTGTAATATGGTGGAATATAACAGGTTCTCCGATAATAATAAAAGAGTACACATATAAATAAAGGTTATAATAAGGTTATTTTGAACGAAAAGTCAAAGTTGACTTGCTGGAGCTGTGACAAAATTTGCTAATTCAGAAAGGGATTGCAAAGTTATTTTGGGTAATAATAACACAAAAAAATTAGCATGGCTATGTTTTAAACGTTTACTCAGTTGCCGAGAGTTTCTCAGGTGAAAAGTTATATGCATCAACCTTTTCTTCCGTAGATGAAATGCGGCTGGTTTATCCTCTCGATTGAGGTGTTTTCAAGAATTACAAAAGGTTTGGACGCAGATTGTAATCGTCAAGATACAAATGAGGTTTTAGGGTGAAATCAAGTGGCAAACTTGAAGATTTGTTTAGTTTCATATGTTATAATTAATATTTTAATTCATTTTGATTGTCCAATGTTGGTAGACCTCGATTGATAGTCCGCGGTTAGCAATTCAACAATTTATATATAATTTAATATATAATATTCGAATTAATCAATACGTATCGTGACCCGTATTCGTCTCAGACTTGATCACAACTCAAAGTATATATATATATAGATGGGTCGATATGATATGTCAAAACATTGTATACGTGTCCCGATATTTAAAATGCGTAAATAACAGAATGACGATAAATAAAGTGCGTAAAATAAATAACAGAAATTAAATGACGATAAATAAAATTGCGAGAATGTAAATTGCGATAATTAAATTGCGATAAATAAAATGTAACCAGTTAGCTAGGAACAGTTAGCTAGGATCTTGTTAGCGTGATTTCTTAACAAAATTTCATATTGTTAATTAGTCTGTTTCTAATCAATTTTTATTGTGTCCCTTATTTCTTCATTATGCCACTTGTTGGATTCTGATAAATCAAAATCCAAATTTGAAATTGGATGAATATGGTTATTCTGTGGTGAACGGATTTGTATATCGGTGGATGTAAATATGATAGTAAATGACTGTTGAATCAATTTCGAAGAACGTACAATGTAACTTATTAATGTGAAATTTTAAATATTCCTCGGGTATTACCTACCCGTTAAAATATTTTCACCATTAACAGTTTGTACAAGAGAATTTTTAATTATAATCTTTATGAAAACATATATACATATATATTTTCTTCAGATGTACTCATGGATTTAATAAGTTAACATGATATTAAACTCATTTGCTTTTCGGTTGGAACTAGAATAAAAAAATCTCTAAAACTTTAGAGATTACATATTCGTCATGTCGAACGAAGATAAATGAGGTAGAACGATACGTAGAACGAAGATCATACTCAAAGTACAGACGATGATATTGAAGCATGGCTTGTTGATGGTACTGGTACTGTTATTGATGGTACTGTTGGTGCCGGTGATGTTGCTGAAGCTGGTACATTTTGCACCATATTCTCCGAATTGATTATTCGAGCGCGAAGTTCGTTGACTTATTACTCCAGGATGATTGTCGGTCGGAACGAGCGGATGAATAAGGTTTAGAATTGTGGATAGAATATGATCTTGTCGAGTTACCCTGGAAATGAGACTAAAAATGGTGTCTCGAACAGGTTCGTCGGTATACGCTTCAGGTTCATTATCAAGAGGTGAATTCAGTTGGTGGAAGGGATTGCCTTCTGCGCGTTTCCATTAATTAAGTCAACTACGAACCTATCAGATGAATTGATAATGGCTGATTGGTTGATTCATGCCGATGATGCTGTTTTCGGAGCTTAGGTGAACATCTAGGTCAGAATAACTATCGGAATAGCTATCGAAATCTGAGGGACTCGAACTGGTTGCAGGATTCATCTCGTACGATCAGATGAAGGATTTTCGATAAGAAATAGGTTATAGGATGTAGATTAGTACCCTGCAATACATAATTTACATATGCATATATAATACTAAAATCCCATAAGTTACGGAGGAATCTACGAAAGTTGTCAGGCAAAGTTACAGTAACAGATACGCTAAGATATAAAGTAGCAGATACGCTAAGATATGAATTTCGGTCTTTACACTATTCATGCAGTCAATGCAGTAAAACGTGTCTAGACTAAGAATGATAAGCAGGTAATTTTCTAAGGATGATAAGCAGATGATTTCCGACTAGAAAATGATAAGCAAAACTTTTGACATGCAGACACGGTCGAAGTCCAGACTTACTAATGCATCCTAACAACTATCAGTTAGATATTCTAATGCAAGACCTGGTTCACTAAGACCACCGCTCTGATACCAACTGTGAGAACCCGTCCTAAACCATTCGGACGAAGTCCATATCGATTATAAACGATTCACAATAGTTGGTTACATCGCGAGGTACTTGACCTCTATATGATACATTTTACAAACATTGCATTCATTTTTAAAAGACAAACTTTCATTTACATCGAAAGTTGACGACATGCATACCATTTCATAATACGTCTAACTATATTTGATTTAATAATAATCTTGATGAACTCGACGACTCGAATGCAACGTCTTTTGAAATATGTCATGAATGACTCCAATAATATCTCTAATATGATCAAATGCACAGCGAAAGATTTATTTCGTACCTGAGAATAAACATGCTTTAAAGTGTCTACCAAAAGGTTGGTGAGTTCATTAGTTTAACATAAATAATCATTTCATAATTTTAATAGACCACAAGATTTCATATTTCCATTTCTCATAAACATACGTCCCATGCATAGAGACAAAATATCATTCATATAGATTGAACACCTGGTAACCGACATTCACAATATGCATATAAGAATATCCCCATCATTCCGGGATCCTTCTTCGGACATGATATAAATTTCGAAGTACTAAAGCATCCGGTACTTTGGATGGGGCTTGTTGGGCCCGATAGATCTATCTTTAGAGTTCGCGTCAATTAGGGTGTCTGTTCCCTAATTCTTAGATTACCAGACTTAATAAAAAGGGGCATATTCGATTTCGATAATTCAACCATATAATGTAGTTTCGATTACTTGTGTCTATTTTGTAAAACATTTATAAAAATTGCGCATGTATTCTCAGTCCCAAAAATATATATTGCAAAAGCATTTAAAAGGGAGCAAATGAAACTCACTATACTGTATTTTGCAGTAAAAATACATATGACGACATTGAGCAATGCAGGGTTGGCCTTCGATTCACGAACCTATATCATTTATATATTTATTAATATTCATAGTTGTAATTGAACACACACACACACACACACACACACACACACACACACACACATATATATATATATATATATATATATATATATATATATATATATATATATATATATATATATATATATATATATATATATATATATATATATATATATATATCATTTGTATATTAATTATAATAGTAGTCAAAATAATATTAATAGTGGTAAAAATGGTAATAATTATAATACTTAATATTACTAATAAAATGATAATGTTAATAATTCTATTAATGATAATAATAATGATATTAATAATTATAACTGTAAAAATATTAATTTTACTGTAAATGATAGTTTTAATAAATGTAATAACTTTGAAAACTTTAAAATACAATGATATTTTACTTTGATAATATAATGATAATAATAATAACATGTTAGTAATAATAAATTTTATCATAACATCGTGTTAAATTGGTAATCTATATCTATAGTTCCTATAATTTAAAGTTATAATCAATTTCATAACATTTAATAATAATAATGATAATAATAATAATAGTAATAATAATAATAATAATAAAAATGAAAATATAAAAATGTATACCCTTTTGAAAGCTTTTCTAAAAAGAATTGCCCACGACAGGGCTCAAACCAGCGACCTCCTACTAACTAGACAACACCCTTAACCATTCCTCCATATTCATTTTTCTGAATTTATTTTAACCCAATTATATATAAGCCCTTTTTAATTCCTTGATTCAACCCAACTTCAACGAAGCCCAACTGAATCCTAAACTCTTGGCCCAACTTCGGCCCAACATATCACTTCTATTGTTAAAAAAAAAATGTACACGCCTGGAATCGAACCCAGGACCTTACGGAAGGCAACACACTCTTCAAACCACTTCTCCACTCATTCATATCTATTATGTATATAACATTTAAATTGTATTTAACCCCTCACCGATATTCATCTTCTTTTTCATACACCTTCATCATCATGTCATCATTCCATCATCATCATTATTATATCATCACAGAAATATACCAGGAATACATATATATCATCATCATCGTTTTATCATCATATCGATCATCACATCATCTTACTTAACACCATAATCATCAAATCATATTAATCGAATTATTGTTATCATCTGAGAACATAAGTACGATCATAACTTTGTATTTTCATCATTATATTTCGTCACATTCAAGAAACTCCAACTACTTGTTTCATTACCCAACAACAACATAAAAGCTCTTGGTCCTAATGGCAAACTAGAAGTTCTCGGCCCAATTGACAAAAGGAGTCCACTAACTTATCAAGTGTAGACTTATCAATGCAGAGAATTGTAGCAGAAGTAATATGCGAATGTAATAAACAAGTGGGGTTGTCTATATTGTTTTTGTCGGCCAATAAATAAAGTAGTGATCTTTATTTATTTTATTTTTATTTTTTTTTTAAAACAACGAATGGAGTCCAAGAATTTAATAATACTCTAACAAGGATTGAATTTTTACGGTTTAATTACAGGAATAACTTACAGTAATCATTCACGTTCGTTTTCATCATCAAACTAGTATCATCTCGTTATAAACACGTCCACTATCGTTTTCACCTTACATCACTACGAAGCATCACCATCATCATTTTCTGGTTACATAAACAGATTTGAGGCAAGCCAATTACAGTTAACGGTGATGATCATGTGGGTTTTTAATGGTGTTTCGAAATAATAACTTAATAAAAGAGAAAGAAGAGAGAGAGTGAGATGGTGAGAGATGAAGGTAACGGTGCTGCTTAATCTTAAGTGGGTTATGGTGGTTCTTGGAGTTGAGCCAGAAAACGAAAACGCAGCAATGGTGCAGTTGCAATTGCAGTTAACATGGTGATGGTGTTGGATAAGTATGTTTAGCAAAGTGTGAGAGAGGTAAAGAGAGAGAGAGAGAGAGTGTGGTGATTAAATGAAGAATGAAGGTGGTCGATGGTTGTGACGAGTTGATCAAGAGTAAGCCGTAGGAGGTGTGGTTTGGATGATCGAATGAAGACAGTGATCGGTGGGTTTAATGTGTAGTGACCGGTGGTTGTGGAGATGGTTGATTTACCAAAGAGAAATGTGATCGGAGATGTGGTGATAAATCAATCTATATACATGTTTGTATATATAAGAAGATAAATGGAATTAGAAAACAAAACAATGATAATCTTTAATAAAGTGCACAGTATTAGTAATAGTAATATATGTCTTTCACTAATTCAAATTCAATCATATTATGTCTTGGTTCAGTTTACGGAACTAATTGAGAACAAAATTTTAATATAATAATAATTAACTTTCAAGTTTGAAAATGTGTAGGAATCAAACACGCATAGTAGACTAAATTTATCAATTAAGTACAGTATACAAATGATTTGTTATTTAGTTACCGACAGTTTGTCACGGAATGCTATATTGTGTCCATTGCTAAACAGTTAACGTATAAAAGTGTCCCTAAAAATCCCAAATTTTTAGATTAAATATATTTAATTATTTCACTCATTAACTGTTTGAAACTTGATCAAAAAGGTTCGATAATTATTTATTTTCTGTTCCAATTTATATGTACGGAGTACTAATATTTAAACTTAAAAATGTAAAAATACTTTTAACCATTCTAAAATCTTCGTAATCGATTTACAGTTCAACTTTTATTTTTATCCATCATAAACTCATATTAAATCTATATGAACGCTAACGAAATGTCAATCGAGTATTACTGACGTTTACTAATTAAGCTCGAAATCATTTATATTCTCTTTCTATATATAAACAGTTTTAAAATAGCAAAGTTAATTACTAAAACAAATATATTATATATTTTTAAACAAATAGATTTAATATAACATTATATATTTACAAGTAATATTTATATACATATTTATATATATATATCTATATATTCTTGAATATAGTTTCCATTAATCGCTTTTGATTTTATTTATTTTACAATATAAATCCTAATAATCATATTATATAATATTATATTTCAAATTATAAATACTTATTTAAATATATATGTTATCTATTTACAAATAGTTGTTCGTGAATCGTCGAGAACAGTCGAAGGTTATATGAATTCATTAAATAATTCAAAAATTTTGAGACTCAACTTTACAGGCTTTGCTTATCGTGTTGGGTTCAGCTTAAGATCAAGTTTAAATTTGGTCGGAAATTGCCGGGTCATCACAAATTGGTGGTTTTGTGATAGCCGGTGCTATCATTGTTGGTGCAACCAATCTAGCGTTCCACATTGGCGTGTCTTTTGGATCGTTCTATATTTCTTGATCAACCAGAGGACCATTAGGATCGCCCTCTTCATTGTGAATCAGATTACTGTTTGGATCCATCTCTTCTAAACAAAATGGCAAAGCTTCGAAATTCTTTCTTAATACCCTTTCTTCTCTACGATTATAAACCCCGTGCACGTGTCTTTCCGGATCGGAAAATGGTTGTGTGAATTCTTGATCCTTGTGAGACCTTGTTTTCATACACCAAAAGTACCTATCCTTCAATCACAACACAAACACAAGCGGTTACTAAACGAAAATAATAATATAAAATGCCAAAAGTAACTTCCGTAAGGGTGAACCCCTACGAAAGGATCGAACAATCAAAAGTTAAATCAAATAACCAACTAAGCTAGCCGCATCCCCGGTAGCGGCGCCAAGAAAGTGTGATGCGTGCGTGACAATACATCTTTTACCCTCTAAATTTATACAAGATTCAAATATTACAAATAAACACACACTATTAACGAGCACATAGAACTCGGTTATTATAGCACTTTAATGTAAGTATTCTTATCAAGTTCGTCCCAAGAGATTCGGCGTAAGTCGAATATTTGAAACTATCAATTGTCCTAGGGTTTGTTTGATTGGAGGGGGTGGGGGGTTTCGATTGATATCAACTAACAACTAAAACTTGCACAATTAAACAAACCTAATTTTATCAATTAAACTAGCAACGAGAAACAAGTAGCAAAGTATTAAGATTAAAACAAATTAACTAAGACGTGTCCACTTATCTAATCCTCTCTATGCTTTGGCTTGCCCCGTTTTGCCTATATTGCTATCTCATTAGTTGTAGAACTATTAAATTTTTAGCATCACTACTAAACCTCAAATCGAATGATACTCCACGAATTCACATAAGCTTTATATCTTAAGATCGAGTTAAGCATGATTTGGTCATCGAGATTGAGCTTAGGTTAAAATCACTTAAAACCTCCAACTATCGAAATCACTTAAGATAATCCCCGTTTTGCCTATGTTGACTAGAGGCCAATTGAAAACCAACCTAGATTAAGAACACAATCACTTGCAATTCCTAAGCTAGTTGTCTAGATCACCTAAGGTGTTGAAGCACATATTGATTCACTTCTCAAATCACTAAGAGAGCTACACAACATATGTAATCAAAGTCAAGCCTAAAACAAACTCATAGTAATGGATCTTTAGCCAATTCAACAATACATGATCATGTAATTCATTCAAACAACAATAATCAATTGAATAGGGGCAAACAGTAGCATTATAGATTCATAGATAAGCAAACACAAGAGATTTAGCCAATCATGGCTAAAATTAAACTAATAAAAAGCATAGAAATGTAAATCATCATCATCTTCAAGTTATTACAAGTAATCAATGCTAAATATGAAAAGTAAAGTGAAGATTACAACCCAAAATGTAAAGAAGATGAAGATCTAAGCTAAACAATGATTAATCTTGAGCTAACTTCCTTGAATCCGCCCTTAAACACCAATGGATGATGAAATTAAGGTTTAGTGTGTGAAATTCGGGCCTTTAGCAGCTGCTCCAAAAGATGCCTCTTAAAAATGACCTAATCTCGTTCCTTTTATAGTGCTGAAAATCTGGGCTGAAACAGCGTCAGGAGCGGCGATTTTGGCTTGGTAAGGAGCGGCACTTTTGACTTTGGAACGTCGCTTTTAGCTCAGAATAGGGGAGATGCTTTTGTTGAGGAGCGACGCTTTTGGCTGATCAGGAGCGTCGTTTTTGACATGTAGAACGGCGCTTCTGCTCACTGATGAAAAATGGAGACAAATCGTGCATAATAGCGCCGCTTTTCCTTCTGGAACGGCGCTTTTGGACCTTCAGGAGCGGCGCTCCTATACAGGAGCGGCGCTTTTTGAGCTGTTTCCTGCACTTGTCATTTCCTTAGCCAATTTTGCCTATGATTTGGTCAAATTTACACCAAATCAACTCCTTAGCCCTTAATTTACCAATTAGCTCAATACACACACTAACTAGGCTCCGAGATAGTCAAAAACCGAGCAAAGTGAGGTAGATATCGCGAAATAAAATATATATAAATGGAGCGATATCACATATCTTAATGACAACCATTAGACATATCTAAACAGAAAACATAATTTGTAGTTACAAATTTAGCAAAACAAAAATCGTGGAGCAAATCCATTAACCGTATTTTTCACGTAGTGTTATTACTCCGTATAAAATAAGAAAAAAAGTATGATTTTTTTTCTCAATTAATTATTCAGAATTCAAATAATCTAAACTTGTATACATTTAGTGAATCTTTTGGGGGAATTTAAAAAAAAAAAAAAAACAGAAGAATTTTTAAACAAAATTATCAATTTATATAGTTAATACACGCATAAAAATGAAATTTTTTAACGAAACATTTAAACTTTATAACCGCTCAAAAAAACTTCATCAAATAAATGAAGCTCCAAAGTACATACAAGAATCGAATAAAACATCTGAGCTCAACTAAATACAAAGAACCAACCATGAGCCTTCAACCCTAAACCAAGAAAGCGATCATAGCATAACGAACCAAAATAATACAAATAGATAAAGATAACGAAACAAAAGAGAGCCCAATCAAACTACCGAAGAAAGATTATGGTCCATCTTTGTAAAGTATACCTGAAAACAAAACGAACCACAAAATACAAATTTAAATATCTTTCACAAATTCCGTGAATTGCGTATTCGCACCTTGAAATGGCCTAGTTAACGATAATGTCAACGTTTTTGCCTCCAAGACTTTCATCACTTCGTTAACAAAATAACGAAAGGAGAACCTGGTATGAGACTTGAATCCACCACTCCCGAATCGTCATAAAAATCGTAACTATATTTATTAATTTTTTAACATCGGTTTGGGATCACCCACGAGTCTAAACCACCCACACGATCATCTTTCGCAGTTGTATAACCTGCCTTCAACTGCTGTCATGGAGGAAACTAGGACCAATCCGAGGGCATGGACGGTAAAAGCCCCCCTCCCCGCTACCCCCACAACGCAATGTGCGAAAGGCGACCTTAGGTGAATTTCCAAGTCAGGGGATAACTTTGTGTGCAAAATTGTAGTCCCCGGGAGTCGAACTCCTAACATCCAACAAAGAGTGTGAAACCACTACTACTTAAATGAGTTCACTAAATGCAGGAATTTATATATGACATATAAAAAGGGTATTCCATTTGAGTGTGAGTTCACTAAATGCAGGATCCATTCAGGATTCAAACCCGATTCGTCTGCCTCTCGAAATGGTTTAAGGATTAGGTTCTGCAATGCGAATCAGGTTTTTTCCAGAACGTGCGTGCGTGTGTGGCAATTGATCGCGAATGTGGTTAATTTTCTCTTAATGATGTTCACAACTTGCCTTTTAAAAAAAATTATCAAGCATATGTTATTTGTTACCGGCACGTTACACAGATATCTTTAAAAGCAAACTATCACCAAACATATATTTTATTTGTTATCGGCACGTTACACAAACTATTAACGTATATGATCTTAATCATGGCGTAGAGCGTAACATAAAATGGATAAATGATAGCCAAAACCTCAAATTCTTTAGTATTAGTTGATCGTTCTTGAATGTCGACAACTAACGGTTATTACAATCCAATGGCTTATAAACCCGGGCTTCTACACTTCATCGGCTCAATATAGATCCGGAATCGGCTAATCTTGTCTTATAGCGAGTCTAGAGCTTCGTGTCTGCTCAATGTTGTATAGTCGTTTTCTCACTATCTTCAGATTTCATTTCCTTTTCAAGGCTGTCGGTTTTCTTGTTGTCTAGAGATCCTGGTCCATCTTGTTGTAAATGTACTCAATTTTCGGTTTTAATATATGCTTGCTTAAAAAAAAAAATAAAAAAATAAAAAATAAATAAACGTTATTACAATCATGGTTGACATGTGTTACATTTACTAATAACAAGAATGATCCGTATACAAAAAAAAAAAAAGTTTAGCGACGCGATTAATCTTTTTAACAAACTACATAGACGTACCATTTATTTTTTCGATATACTATTATACGGAGTAATCATTAAGATATATATAGAGTAGCGATGTTTATAACGTGTGACTCAATAATAGCCATTAAGCTGACTTTAAATATATAACTCATGTTTTTTTCTCTTATATATTAGATACATATATTTGTATGTTTTTATTTGTAGATTTTGTTGAGCTCGGATCGAGTTAGTATATAGTTAGATTGGTCTAGTTTGGTTCATTTTCTTCGAGTCTTTCATTTTATTCGTTGTTGTTGTTGTGACATTTGTTTGTATCGGTTGTGGACTTTCATCTATGATGATGGTCCTTTAATTTTAATAGTAATTATTATTTTAATAAAAAAAATAGATACGTATATGTAATTAATTAAACATGCATATCAAAGGTATATAGAAGTAGTAAATCAAGTTATTAAGTATCAAATCAAAATGTTAGTAATATTTTAAAAAAAATTATAGGTTTATTAGATACAATTTAACATGACATAGGTACACGTTACCAAAACACTAATTTAACATGAAGTGGCTTGTAAAAGCATCCATTTCCCCGAAATTACCGGCAACTAATCACGTATTCACTCATCATTAATTCATCTAGAATGTCATACTCTTGTTGCGGAGCGATTGACGGTCACATGCAATCCCCACCGTTGATTAATTACTAAAATAACTATTAAAGAATATGAATGCAATAAAAATAAGTTGATGTTATGTTGACGAATTGTGTATTGCATGTGGATGTTGGGTTGTACAATGCCAACTATATCCTAAATTCTATAGCAAAAGAGAAACGTACTTTTTGTTAGTTTAGAGTCTTGAAGTTGACTCATGTTTTGAGTGATTTCGGGTTGAGATTTGAGGGATTAATTGGAGTCGTCAAATTGACTCATGTTTTGAGCCACTTTTAGTTGTACATTCAAAATTATGAAAACATATGTGATAATTTCAAATGATTTAGAGAACTCTTTCTAAAAAATAAGTCACTAAATGCAAATGTATAGCCATGTTAGAAAAAAATTTGTGCGAATGTATGTCTACGTATAAATATTCAAAGTTTAACTTTTTCGGCGTTAGCATTTCCATAGAGGAAACCTCAAGAGTGGCAAGAATCACATGATGTTCTTCTTCCTCGCTTTCTTTTACATATTTAAGGCTTCCGGGGTTTCCCGCGGGCCGTAATTTGCATCAATTGCGTAACTGGAACTTGAACTAGCACGGCCGTCTCATTAATTAATAAGTCATTGTCGAAGACATAATAATGAGTCCCTATAAGACTATAAGCATTAAAATTTTCAATACTTATAAGAAAG
Source organism: Rutidosis leptorrhynchoides (assembly GCF_046630445.1). NCBI lineage: Eukaryota > Viridiplantae > Streptophyta > Magnoliopsida > Asterales > Asteraceae > Rutidosis > Rutidosis leptorrhynchoides. The sequence continues at coordinate 120,412,630 of NC_092343.1, read as the reverse complement.
ATATTACTGCTAAAAAGTTATTATTATAAATAGTAAAATATGTTATCATTATTTTCAAATGCTCTAATCAAAATGACTTCTAACTTGGGGTTATTTGAGTCTGAAGGAAGAAATATTTTTTTTTCGGTTAAGTTTTTTTGCACTACTAAGACCAATTTCGTATTTTGAACACTCTCTAAGACGTCCATGGATTCTTCATAAAGTCAAGAAAGATTATCTTCTCGGAAAGCTAATATGCTTTTTTGGCGATCGCCTAACTCTGGTAAAGTCGGATTTGGGCTCGATGAGTTTTTACTACTTATTCCTTTTTAAAACTCCTACTTATGTAATTAACAAGTTGGAATCCTTTCAAACATCATTTTACTATGACGGTAATGTTGAAAGTTGCAAAATTCAGTGAGTTAGTTGGAAACGTATTCTCGATCCCAAATCTAATGGTGGCCTTGGAGTTAATAGTATCAAATCGCGTAATATTGCTTCTTTAAAAATGGAGGTATTCTCAAGGTTTTATCTTCAATCAATAATCATCAACCTAACGTAATGAAATTCTTCCTTTAGTTAAAGATACTACTAGACTAATAGTGGTGTTTGAGCTAGCATCAATAAAAGTAACTATCAACTTCACCAAAAGAACATCATTGATATTTCTTTTATGCAATTAAGACTTGACAACGGTAACTTCATCCAGTTTTGGATTAACCAATGGTTAAATGGTTTGAATTTACATCAGATTTTTTTTTTTTTTTATTTTTTTTTTTTGGCGAAAAAACGATAACATATAACGGATCCGAAGATCAATAACAGTACAAATGAGCTCTCGGGCTTCCAACCTAGGCTAAAACTATCGACATAAATCCAACACCAAAGCAAACGGTTCCACCAACAGGGTGGAAAATACGCACTTTGCTAATGGTCGAAAAATGTCTAACTAAGCCAAACAACGGAAAACCTAAAAACACACAAGTACAAAATATTAAGACAAAACAAATGACCAAGCTAAACAAAGAGACGATCGGTAAAAACGCCAATCGCCGCCATACCAGTAAACCCCGGAAGCAGCAACCTATCCAAGCCCGCCAACACCAAAAAACCCCTGACCCCTCGCCAAATACCGCCACCCACAGGCGGTGAAAGAGAACCGCCACCAACTGGGTGAATAGCCCCAAAACCAACATAAACAGCATATCCGGACTGCACCACCACTACAACTAGTCATCAACGCAAAGATCCAAACCAACCACCGCCCCAAATACCAATCTACCACCACCAACTGGGTGGTGGAACAAATCAGTAGCTAGGACATCAAGCTGAGCAACCGCCTTCGGTGACTACCACCAACCTCGACCAGCAAAGGACAAACTACCTCAACCACCAGAAGAATGAAGCACCTAAGGGGAGCAAGGGTTAACTAGTACTAGCAACAACTGTAGTGACCCGAACTTTTTCATGTTTATATATATATATATATATTAAATGAAATTTTTACTTACATGATTAAGTGTTTCCAACATGTTAAGCAATCAAACTTGTTAAGACTTGATTAATTGAAATAGGTTTCATATAGACAATTGACCACCCAAGTTGACCGGCGATTCACGAACGCTAAAACTTGTAAAAACTATATGATGACATATATATGGATATATATATAGTTAACATGATATTATGATAAGTAAACATATCATTAAGTATATTAACAATGAACTACATATGTAAAAACAAGACTACTAACTTAATAATTTTGAAACGAGACATATATGTAACGATTATCGTTGTAACGACATTTAATGTATATATATCATATTAAGATATATTAATACATCATGATATCATGATAATGTAATAATTTAACATCTCATTTGATTTAATAAACAATGGGTTAACAATATTTAACAAGATCGTTAACCTAAAGGTTTCAAAACAGCACTTACATGTAACGACTAACGATGACTTAACGACTCAGTTAAAATGTATATACATGTAGTGTTTTAATATGTATTCATACACTTTTGAAAGACTTCAAGACACTTATCAAAATACTTCTACTTAACAAAAATGCTTACAATTACATCCTCGTTCAGTTTCATCAACAATTCTACTCGTATGCACCCGTATTCGTACTCGTACAATACATAGCTTTTAGATGTATGTACTATTGGTATATACACTCCAATGATCAGCTCTTAGCAGCCCATGTGAGTTACCTAACACATGTGGGAACCATCATTTGGCAACTAGCATGAAATATCTCATAAAATTACAAAAATATGAGTAATCATTCATGACTTATTTACATGAAAACAAAATTACATATCCTTTATATCTAATCCATACACCAACGACCAAAAACACCTACAAACACTTTCATTCTTCAATTTTCTTCATCTAATTGATCTCTCTCAAGTTCTATCTTCAAGTTCTAAGTGTTCTTCATAAATTCCAAAAGTTCTAGTTTCATAAAATCAAGAATACTTCCAAGATTGCAAGTTTACTTCCAAGTTTTCTAAATCCATTCCAAGTAATCATCCAAGATCAAGAAACCTTTGTTACTTATAGTAGGTTATCTTTCTAATACAAGGTAATAATCATATTCAAACTTTAATTCAATTTCTATAACTATAACAATCTTATTTCTAGTGGAAATCTTACTTGAAATTGTTTTCGTGTCATGATTCTGCTTCAAGAACTTTCAAGACATCCAAGGATCCTTTGAAGCTAGATCCATTTTTCTCATTTCCAGTAGGTTTATCCAAGGAACTTGAGGTAGTAATGATGTTCATAACATCATTCGATTCATACATAAAAAGCTGTCTTATTTAACGTTATAAACTTGTAATCACTAGAACATAGTTTAGTTAATTCTAAACTTGTTCGCAAATAAAGTTAATCCTTCTAACTAGACTTTTAAAATCAACTAAACACATGTTCTATATCTATATGATATGCTAACTTAATGATTTAAAACCCGGAAACACGATAAACACCATAAAACTGGATATACGCCGTCGTAGTAAAACTGGGGGCTGTTTTGGTTGGGATAATTAAAAGCTAAGAAGAACTTTGCTTTAAAAGCTATACTTCTGGAAAAATGATTTTTCTTATGAACATGAAACTATATCCAAAAATCATGGTTAAACTCAAAGTGAAAGTATGTTTTTTAAAATGGTCATCAAGATGTCGTTCTTTCGACGGAAATGACTACCTCTTTCAAAAACGACTTGTAACTTGTATTTTCGACTATAAACTTATATTTTTTCTATTTAGATTCATAAATTTAAGTTCAATACGAAACTGTGGCCACTGGAATCACTCAAAACGGATTAGAAACGAAGAAATGGCGAGTAAAACAAGATTGATAAAAACTACTCATTTTACCTACGTGAAAATTAGTAATAAATCTATTCCAACCATAACCTAATCAACTGATATTGTATATTATGTAATCTTGAGATACCATAGACACATATACAATGTTTCGACCTATCATGTCAACCCAGCTATATATATATATATATTGCGGAACAACCATAGACACTCTATATGTGATTGTTGGAGTTAGCTATACAGGTTGAGGTTGATTCCAAAATATATATATAGTTTGAGTTGTGATCAATACTGAGATACGTATACACCGGGTCGTAGATTGATTCAAGATAATATTTATCGATTTATTTCTGTACATCTAGCTGTGGACAACTAGTTGTAGGTTATTAACGAGGACAGCTGACTTAATAAACTTAAAACATCAAAATGTATTAAAAGTGTTGTAAATATATTTTGAACATACTTTGATATATATGTATATATTGTTATAGGTTCGTGAATCAACCAGTGGCCAAGTCTTACTTCCCGACGAAGTAAAAATCTGTGAAAGTGAGTTATAGTCCCACTTTTAAAATCTAATATTTTTGGGATGAGAATACATGCAGGTTTTATAAATGATTTACAAAATAGACACAAGTACGTGAAACTACATTCTATGGTTGAATTATCGAAATCGAATATGCCCCTTTTTATTAAGTCTGGCAATCTAAGAATTAGGGAACAGACACCCTAATTGACGCGAATCCTAAAGATAGATCTATTGGGCCTAACAAACTCCATCCAAAGTACCGGATGCTTTAGTACTTCGAAATTTATATCATATCCGAAGGGTGTCCAGGAATGATGGGGATATTCTTATATATGCATCTTGTTAATGTCGGTTACCAGGTGTTCACCATATGAATGATTTTTATCTCTATATATGGGATGTATATTGAAATATAAAATCTTGTGGTCTATTGTTACGATTTGATATATATAGGTTAAACCTATAACTCACCAACATTTTTGTTGACGTTTTAAGCATGTTTATTCTCAGGTGATTATTAAGAGCTTCCGCTGTCGCATACTTAAATAAGGACAAGATTTGGAGTCCATGCTTGTATGATATTGTGTAAAAACTGCATTCAAGAAACTTATTTCGTTGTAACATATTTGTATTGTAAACTATTATGTAATAGTCGTGTGTAAACAGGATATTTTAGATTATCATTATTTGATAATCTACGTAAAGCTTTTTAAACCTTTATTGATGAAATAAAGGTTATGGTTTGTTTTAAAATGAATGCAGTCTTTGAAAAATGTCTCATATAGAGGTCAAAACCTCGCAACGAAATCAATTAATATGGAACGTTTTTAATCAATAAGAACGGGACATTTCAGTTGGTATCCGAGCATTGGTCTTAGAGAACCAGAAAATTCGCATTAGTGTGTCTTATCGAGTTTGTTAGGATGCATTAGTGAGTCTGGACTTCGACCGTGTTTTCTTTAAAAATGATTGCTTAACATTTTTGTTGGAAACTATATATTTTTAACATGTGAATATTATGTGATATATTAATCTCTTAACGTGTTTGATATTATGTGATAGATGGCTACCTCTAGAACAAGTCCCATTGACTCACCTAATAATAATGAAGAGTCAAATGTAAATTGGAATGATTCGTGGACTGATTCACAAGTTCCCGAAGAGGAACCGGAAGAAGAGTCGGAACCGGAAGAAGAATCGGAACCGGAAGAAGAAATAGAACCAGTGGGGGAAATAATAAAACGGTTAAGTAGAAGAAAATCCTCAACCAACAGACCAAAGTTAATTATGGTCAATGGTGTTTCCGCCAAGGAAGCAAAGTATTGGGAGGATTACCAATTCTCCGATGAATCGGATCCCGACAAGGATTCCGATGATGTTATAGAAATTACCCCAACACAATTTAATAAGGCAAAAGAGAACAATAAGAGAAAGGGCATAAAAATAGAGAAATTTGATTCCAAACACGATGAACTTTATATGTATCGTCAACACCCGTATTTCTTAAGTTGTGACAATAACCCGGGAACCTCTAAACCACCAGGTTTTTCTAAACCAATGTGGAAAACGATGGCTCGTATTAGGGGAACATCATATATCCCTAGAAACTTGACAAAACGAACCAAAATCGAAGAAGAAGAAATGAGCGAGTCGGAATAAGATAGTTGTATTCATGTGGTGTAATATATGTAATATAGTGTGCTTATGCTTTATGATATATGTAAAAATTGCTTGTATTAATAAGTATTTTCTTATGAATCTAACTCTTGTCTATTTTACAGTATAAAAACACAAAATGGATAGACAACCCAATATTTTAAGAGACCTACCCGGAGACACGATTGATGAAATCTTGTCTAGAGTCGGTCAGAATTCCTCGGCACAACTATTTAAGGCGAGATCAGTTTGTAAGACATTCGAAGAACGTTCCAAGAATGCCTTGATTTATAAAAGGCTTTCGTTCGAAAGATGGGGGATATCACATTGGGAAATCCATAAGTTACGATGTGTTTACTTTGACGCATATATTGCGGGGAACCCAAATGCTATTTTACGCAACGGGTTAAGAAATTATTTTGACTCAATATATCCGAATATAGGACTTCGTGATTTAGAAAAAGCGGCTAACATGCAACTTAAAGAAGCATGTTATGCTTACGGGTTAGTAATGTTCACTTCTCACCAAAGTGAGAACAAGAACATCGGGCTACAACTATTAAACAAAACGTTCCCACAAGTGACGGAGTCGGTAATTGGGGTAAGAAATGAGGTTTTTAGGTTATTACGAGACTGTTGGTCATTACGTAACCTTCATCCTTTTGACGACGTTAAAACACATTGTCTTACTATCGGTCACAACGGTTATATTCAACAAAACCAAGGATGGAAAGTGGTATTAGTAAAACCAGAATGCATGACTTGTTTCTGGATGTATGAATTACGTGTCTTTATTGCCTTTGCTGAACGCCTTATTTATTAACTAGAATTATCTTCGCAACTACTTTGTATCAAAGTTTTATGTGCTATA